>NC_064628.1:590791416-591525582 GCF_023864275.1 Schistocerca cancellata
CCAAGAGTGTCTTTCCGCCATCCACCTAACCTTCGTAACCTCTTAGTTCATCCCTATGAAATCCCCAAACCACTTTCCCTACCCTCTGGCTCCCACCCTTGTAACCGCCCCCGGTGCAAAACCTGTCCCATGCACCCTCCCACCACCACCTACTCCAATCCTGTAACCCGGAGAGTGTACAATCAAAGGCAGAGCCACGTGTGAAAGCACCCACGTGATTTACCAACTGACCTGCCTACACTGTGAAGCTTTCTATGTGGGAATGACCAGCAACAAACTGTCCATTCACATGAATGGACACAGGCAGACAGTGTTTGTTGGTAATGATGATCACCCTGTGGCTAAACATGCCTTGGTGCACAGCCAGCACATCTTGGCACTGTGTTACACCGTCCGGGTTATCTGGATACTTCCCACTAACACCAACCTATCAGAACTCCGGAGATGGGAACTTGCCCTTCAGTATAACCTCTCTTCTCATTATCCGCCAGGCCTCAACCTCCGCTAATTTCAAGTTGCCGCCGCTCATACCTCACCTATCTTTCAACAACATATGTCTGCTTGTGTCTGTATATGTGTGGATGGATATGTGTGTGTGTGCGAGTGTATACCCGTCCTTTTTTCCCCCTAAGGTAAGTCTTTCTGCTCCCGGGATTGGAATGACTCCTTACCCTCTCCCCAAAACCCACATCCTTTCATCTTTCCCTCTCCTTCCCTCTTTCCTGACGAAGCAGCCGTTGGTTGCGAAAGCTAGAATTTTGTGTGTATGTTTGTGTTTGTTTATGTGTCTATCGACCTGCCAGCGCTTTTGTTTGGTAAGTCTCATCATCTTTATTTTTAGATATATTTTTCCTACGTGGAATGTTGCTTTCGCAACCAACGGTTGCTTCATCAGGAAAGGAAGAGGGTAAGGAGTCATTCCAGGAGCAAACACACACACAAATTTCAAGCTTTCACAACCCACGGTTGCTTGATCAGGAAAGAGGGAAGGAGAGGGAAAGGCGAAAGGATGTGGGTTTTAAGGGAGAGGGTAAGGAGTCATTCCAATCCTGGGAGTGGAAAGACTTACCTTAGGGGGGGGGGGGGGAGGGGGGAAACCCACATCCTTTCATCTTTCCCTCTCCTTCCCTCTTTCCTGACGAAGCAACCGGGGCTTGTGAAAGCTCGAAATTTTGTGTGTGTGTGTGTGTTTTTTTTTTTTTCCCCCTATCTACCAGCGCTTTCCCGTACACAAACAAACACACAAATTTCAAGCTTTCGCAACCAACAGTTGCTTTGTCAAGAAAGAGGGAAGGAGAGGATATATATATATATATATAGAATTAGCAGGATATAAACACTATATAGCAGTATATTGATATTTAATCATCAATTAAGTGAACAGAACCAACTGCTGATAATGTTTGTCTTTGTTCATGTATGGCTTGATTCATTCCATCTCATTTCAAGTTACTTAATGTTGGCATCTGTGTTATAAGATGAGTGAACAGATGAATGTTAATTTCCATAAAAGATATAACTGAAGCACAGATCTATATATATAGTAAAATTGTTACTTGCTGATGTCCGTATATAGAGAATATTTAAGAAAAATTAATATGAGGCATCTTTATAACAGGAGCCAAAACCAAAACTATTCTTCTTCTTCTTCTAAGCTCCCCCCCCCCCCCCCCCCCCCCCCCCATCCATCTGTATGTTTGTGTGTGCGTCACGCAAAAACTACTGCACAAAATTGAATTCGGTTTTCACAGTGTATTGTTCAATGTCTAACTTAAAATTTAATATATATTTCATTTTGATATACCACCTAGAAGCTGTATTATCTATACATACAGAGTGTTTTCCTACACTGGTTCAGTATGAGGAAATTGGAATGCCTAGGAGACACAGGGAAACAGAAGCTTATACTTCCTTTTTTTGTGAAAACAATTTTGCCCTAATCTAATATTTGGTCAAGCAGGAGTTGTCCATGAAAAGGAGTAAAATTGACAATTATTTTATTTTTTTATTTTTTTGTGTAAGGATTACTTCATTATATTGGAAGGAAAAAATCTGGGACAGCAGAACTTTTATACATCTAAACTAAATAAACGAGGATAGAAATGATGGAATCTGTAAAAAGTAGTATTTGGGAACATTATATCATCAGAATAATAATCTTAATAGTTTAATCCTTTTATCCATAGACATTCTTGAATTCTTTCTTGAATCAATGTAACTGTTACTTTTAAGTTTGTCGAATTGATGCTACTATTATCATTGATAAATTTGTCAAGTTGACAATAAAAATCACTTTCTTGCATTTGTTCAGAGGTTTTCATCGTGTCTTATTGATATAAGTGAAGTGATGCAATTGTTGTGATTTCATATTAGTGTCTTCATTCATCTAACTTTTGTCATTCTAGAATTCATTCTGCAATTTATATAACTATTATCTTCGATAAGTTTGTCGAGTAGTAATAATGTCTTCCCGAAAATAATCTTAACTTTTCTTAGCCAAATGAACATGTCTGAGAAGATGAACAGTAAGTGAATGATGATATGAAGAGTGTGTAGCACCACAGTATTCTAGAATTGCATCATCCCAATCTCAAGAGACTTCTTGTGAATTCGAATCATCTTTGAATGCTAATATATCCTGTAATGCTGCATTGTAGTCTGTAGAGAATAATGTAGAATGTAAATGTCATTTGAGTGCAGGCCAATCTCACCACACTGCAGCTTGAAGTGTGGAGACTCAGGAAGAATGTGAGATTTGATAATACTCTGATCTCTTAGGCACCATGAGACTTCCCAATCTGTAGAGACCATTTCCGAATGGGAACTGCATTTGGCCAATGATTGCACCTGTCATGAAATCTCACTTTCTCTTGAAATGCACCAGGAAAGAGAAGCACATTTATCTGGTGACCATAGCCATCATGAAATTTTGCATCTATTGGAGACAGATGAGGAGCACAAGCTTTTTTTATCAGCTGACCAGAGCTGTCATGATATTTTGCAACTTTTGCAGACAAAAGAGCAGCACAAGCTTCATTTGCCTGCTGAGCATTGCCACCATGAACGTTCATGGCTTTTGGAGACAGAAGAACAACATGAGCTTCATTTGTTCACTGGGCATAATCACCATAAAAATTGAGGGCTTTTGGAGACAGATGAGCAGCAGGAGTTTCGTTTGTCTGCTGAGCATAGTCTCCATGAAAATTCAGCTTTTGAAGACAGATGAGTATCATGAGCTTTGTCTGTCTGCTACTCAGAGCCGCTACCATCACTTGAAACAAGAAAGGAGTCATTTATAGAAAGTGCAACTAACACAATCCAGTGAGACCTTTGCAGTTAGAGGAAGACTGACCAAGTGATGCCATTCTTAGGCTTTCAGTCAATGATGATGACAAGTCGATAATGTACAATCCTGAGCAGCTGCCATGGCTAGAAGAAGAGAAAAGTGAATTTGACTATGATTCAGTAATAACGTATATCACTTTTTCTCAACTTGGCTATATGAATGAAATATACACTCATTGCCATGTTTTGAAGTAGCATGGAGAGCCCAAGGGAATCTGCTGTTCATCTGACAAAGTTCGCCTGGAAAGAATACAAGACTCACCAGAGCCATTGACAGAGTTATTAAGTGAAGAACATCCACTATTGTAACACTTTTTGGTGAGGGCTCAGTAAGGTGGCAATCCCCGTGTGCAAGAATTCTTGGACATTTTATTAAACATTGACAAGCTTATATTGCCCAAACTTAATGGATTAGTGCCTTTGTCAGAGAGTGTTTGTTTAATTGTTCCTTCAGTGGAGGAGCTTATTCATATCACTTGTGGAGATGTATCCCAAACAACAAGTCACATGAATTATTGGTTTTGTGAACAAGCAACACTGACATCCAAATGATTAAGTAGCTGCTATAAACCAGAGCATTTTGAAAAAAATTGATGGGAATGAGGTGGTATATTGATCCATAAATACAGTTCTGGACTGTACCAATCCTATCAATTATCCAGTAGTGTTTTTCAACTCCCTTGCTGCATCCAGACTCCCCACACATAACACTGTTCTGAAAGTGGGTCTTCCAATTATGCTGCTTCAGAACTTAGCCCCTCCAAAGCTGTGCAATGGAACTCACATTTAAGTGCTGTCATTTTGTAAGAACATTATAGAAGCTGACATTGTCATGGGCTGTAAAGCTGATGAAATAGTTTCATACCTCATATACCCCTCATTCCCAACAGTTTCCCTCTCCAGTTCAAATGCATGCAGTTTACCATGAGCATATGCTTCACAATGACCATCAACAAATTGCAAGGACAGATGCACTGAGCTCTCAGTGTCAACCTCAGGATGAACTGTTTCTCACATAGACAACTCCACGTAGCTTGTGTGTGATTCACTAGCTCAGATGACATGTTTATAATGGCTCCTATGGGCAAAACATCAAATGTTGTATATAAAGATTTCTTTTTAATTTTTGTAATTCCTTTAAATACAACACAAGGCTGTCCCCCTATTCAGGTTTTTTGATATTCCATACTTCAATTATTTGTATCTGTACTTACAAATACATCAATTCTTTACCATTGCACCATTTTGACAGCTTCACGTTCAGTCTTTTACATATGTTTTTCTCACTGATAATAGGCTTCAGGATTTTTTAAAATACATGCCGGTTCAGGATGCACATGTATGAAGTCACAGGTAAAAGCTAGTATTAAATAAAAAATACACACTTCATTATTTAAAAGTGTTTCCTTATAAAGAAAATACACATTTTTGTTAGGTTATAGCCTTAGTGTTTGTATTAATTTGTTAGCTCCTGGATCTGAAACTAAATGTGATACTGTGTACTACTTAATAATGAATAACAAATGTTGGCTTAAGACTCCTAATGTAGGTTGACATCATTCCAGTATAGTAAGAACACAAGGTTGTTTGTTTTGTGTAGTAATTTTAAATACTGCTCTATATTTTTCAGCAAGTAAGGAAAAACAGTTGAACAGTATAAAAGAACGGACTACTAAACAAAAGATTTTTGTAAAAGGTGAAAGCAAAGATAAAAAATGCATTGACAATAAAAATGTTTCTGATGAAAAAGAATATAAAGAAGCTAACTCAAAGAAAATTTTCCGCAGTGATATACCAAAGCCAGCACCAAGAAAACCCGGGAAAATTCATGTTAGTTTTACTCCTAGGGTGTTTCCAACTCCCAAAAGAGAGTCTCAGGAAAAAGAAGAGCAGGAGGTAAGATGCTCAAACAAAAATAATGGATGTAAAAGTTAGCTTGTCTAATTCATTCAGTCAGATCTGTGCAATGCAGTGCACTCACATTCTGTACAGAATTTTACATTGAATGTGGCAGAAAAAGTGACATTACCTGCAGGGCAGGCATGAACCCTTAAAAAGAAAATCAGTCATCCATATTTAATTTTTGCAACTAGTGGTTGGTTGGTAGTTAGTTAACAATACGACAAAGAAGACAGATATACTTACTGGTGTTAATGGAAAAGACAGTTCATTTAAGAATAGTATTTTGATTTGTTAAGTGCAAGAGAGAAGCTGCTGTAATTACCTATTGGGGATTACATGACATTGTTTTTGTCCTTGGGTTTCATTGCCCGACCCCTAGGTATTACACTATTCTTGACAACAATGTTCAAAATCCAGTATATCTTGGTGGAAGAATTCCCCTTGCTCTCAAGAGTATGCCAATATGTATGTACTCTTTGAGCTTCCCCCCTGCGGGTCCAGGGTAAGAATAGGCCCAAGGTATTCCTGCCTGTTGTAAGAGGCGACTAAAAGGAGTCCCTCCCCCTCAAGGGGGTAGTTTGCACCTGCATCCAGAGACGGACGGTTCAACTACTTACATTTGTGGTCATTTTGGTTTTTCGCTTATTCTGGTTTCTTCCTTCCTTTGTTTGTTTCCTTTCTTTGTCCTTCTCCCTCTCTCACTGTCTTCCTTACTTTTTACCTTGCCTTTTTCTCCTTGCCTTCTTCTCCTTGCCTTCTTGTCCACCCTGTGGTCTCTGCCTCAGCGTTTGAGACAGTCTGTCCTTTCTCTCCTTCTCTCCCTTTTTTTTCCTCTTCTTCTTTCCTCCCTGTGCATGCCTGAAGGCCGACCCACGTGTTTGCAAGCATAGCCGGTGACGGGGTAACGCGTAATTCCCCACCCTGGGTAGACTAGTAAGGCACGCATGTACCCCCTGATAAAGGCCAGGCCCAGGGAGGGGTGATTGCCTGAGCTGACACCTTCCGACCATGCCGATTGGTCCCTCCGTCTGTTTCTCGGGAGGTGTGACCTGAGGTGTAAACATTCACCTAAGGCGGAAAGGCCCTCTGAGAGGGTCCCCACAAGGAAGGAGCGCATCCTCGGAGACACTGGCAATCATGGGGGATTCATCTGCAATGGATTTCTCTTCTTCTTCTCTCTTGACTTCTCGCCAAAAACGGAAACTTGACGAGCCACTAGTGACAAAAGTACTACCGCCTGCTCCAAAGTTCCCCGTAGTTTCTAGATCTAAGGACAGAAAGGATTTTTCATCTGTCAACCCTTTCGTTATTCAGAAGGGCACAGATCCTGTCAGATCTTGTACCAGGATGCATAACGGTACCTTGTTGTTGGAAACTGAGAGCGCCTTTCAGGCACAAAAACTCCTTCGGACCACACTCTTGTACACGTTCCCTGTCTATGTGGAGGCTCACCGCACTTTGAATTCGTCACGTGGTGTGGTATCTACTAGCTCACTCGACGGATTGACTGACGAGGATATTCAGTCATTCCTCGCTTAGCAGGGCGTGACGGCTGTCCATAGGGTCATGAAAAAGGTCAACAGTGACCTTGTACTGACCTGGACACTTTTCTTGACCTTTTATAGTGTTCAGCTGCCGTCGCGCGTCAAAGCGGGCTATGACGCTATTTCTGTTCGCCCTTATGTCCTGACACGTACACGCTGCTACCAGTGTCAACGTTTTTATCACACCCGCCAGTCTTGTTCTAATGCGGCTAAATGCATCACTTGATGCAGGGACGCCCATGAGGGCATCTTCTCGTTGCATGAACTGTCAGGGTGACCCTGCAGCATCCTCCCGTGACTGTCCCATCTACAAGGATGAACATTGTATACAGGAAATTCGGGTCAAAGAGAAAGTGTCCACCTCAGCTGCTCACAAGCTATTTGCTAGTAGGAAGCCCACACTGCTCCCTGCAGGGAAATACAGTACTGTCCTTGCCTCTCCTCGGCCTACCAGTGGGGTGTCGATGCAGACATGCGATCTGACCTTTAGCGCTATGGTCGTCCGTTCGGCCAGTGCTAAGATCGCCCAGTCACCGTCTCCTCTTCCTCCCGTCACCCCTAAGACACAAGCACCTTTATCAGCTTCTGCCAAGACTAAGACCCAGAAGTCAGATGCACGGGCCTTCAAGAAGGGACTGTCCCGTGAAGACTTCCTACGTACCCCGAACTCCCAGCCATCGACCAGTACTTCCACTAAACGACCTTCCAAGAAGGCTCATAGGAAGCAAAGTTCTCATTCTCCGCCACAGCGCATTTCTTCTCCTGCGCCACCCAACCGTAGCCGCCCCAGGCCGTCATCCATTTCGCCTGGCCACACCGCTGTTAGCCGAACATCTAGCCGTTCACCAGCAGAGGAAGCTCCTCCTCCTGGCCATCTAAACATGGTGGCTGACAAACCTATTGAAAAAATGGACGATGACTCTCCGCCTATTGATAGCGTCATGTGTGCTCGCTCGAAGCCAGGCCCTCAGCGGCCTTCGAAGTGACCCCTTCTTGCTTCTCCTTTTTCTTTTTCTTCTCAGAATGGCACTTCGTCATTGGAATATTCGTGGCATTCACTCCAACCAAGAGGACTTAAAGTTGCTGCTACGCTTGCACTGTCCGCTTGTAGTAGCTCTCCAGGAAAGGAAGCTACGCCCATGCGATCGAATTGACTTGGCACAATATGCCTCTGTGCGTTTTGACCTACCCCCTGTGGCAGGTATTCTGGCTCATGGAGGGGCTATGTTGCTGGTCCGGGATGATATCTACTACTATCCCATCACATTGCACACCAACCTGCAGGCAGGCATTTTTGTTGACTGCAATGCCCACCATCACCTTTGGGGCTCTCCAGCATCCTGCCCGAGAGGCTCCCTGTTAGCAGACCTTTCAACCATCTCAATCTTGTCTGCCTCAATACTGGCGCCCCTACTTTTCTTTCAGACAGAACTCACACCTATTCCCATTTAGACCTCTCTATATGTACTACCCAACTTGCACACCAGTTTGAGTGGTACGCTCTTTCTGATACATATTCAAGCGACCACTTCCCTTGTGTTATCCATCTCCTTCATCATACCCCATTTCCAAGCTCAACTAGTTGGAACATCTCCAAAGCAGACTGGGGGCTCTTCTCTTCCAGGGCAACATTTCAGAATCAAAACTTCACAAGCTGCGATAATCAGGTCGCACACCTCACGGCAGTCATTATCACTGCTGCTGAATATTCCATCATTCATACTACTTCTACTCCACGTCGTGTACTGGTCCCCTGGTGGACCGCAGCATGTAGAGATGCTTTACGTGCTCGTCGACGTGCTTTACGCACCTTTAAATGCCACCCTACGATGGCAAATTGTGCTAATTATAAACGATTTCGTACACAGTGTCACCGTGTTATTAAAGAAAGCAAGAAAGCCAGCTGGGCTGCTTTCACAAGCTCCTTCAACAGTTTTACTCCTGTTGTCTGGGGTAGCCTGTGCCGGCTATCTGGCACTAAGGTCCACTCACCAGTTTCTGGCTTGACGGTCACGAATGACGTCCTTGTGGCCCCTGAGGATGTCTCCAATACCTTCGGCCGATTTTTCGCAGAGGTTTCGAGCTCCGTTCATTAACACCCTGCCTTCCTCCCCCGAAAACAGGCAGAGGAGGCAAGGCCACCTAACTTCCGCTCCTCGAATCATGAAAGTTATAATGCCCCATTCACGATGCTGGAACTCAAAAGTGCACTTGCCGGTCATGGTCCTCCGCTCCAGGGCCTGATTCTATTCATATTCAGATGCTGAAGAACCTTTCTCCTGCAAGTAAAGGTTTTCTTCTTCGTACTTATAATCGCATCTGGATTGAGGGTCATGTTCCCACATGCTGGCGTGAATCTATTGTTGTCCCGATTCCTAAGTCATTGAAGGACAAGCTCTTGCCTTCCAGTTATCAACCTATTTCCCTTACCAGCTGTGTCTGTAAGGTGATGGAACGAATGGTTAACTCTTGTTTGGTTTGGCTGCTCAAATCTCGACGCCTACTTACCAATGTACAATGTGGATTTCGTAGGCGCCGCTCTGCTGCTGACCATCTGGTTACCTTGTCAATCTTCATTACGAATAACTTTTTGCGGAAGCACCAGACAGTGGCTGTGTTCTTTGATTTGGAGAAGGCTTACGACACCTGTTGGAGGGTGGGCATTCTCCGCACCATGCATACATGGGGCCTTTGCGGTCACCTCCCTCTTTTTATTCGTGCATTTTTAATGGATCGACAGTTCAGGGTATGTGTGGGTTCTGTCCTGTCCGACGCCTTTCGCCGGGAGAATGGGGTGCCACAGGGCTCACCACAGGGCTCAGTTTTGAGTGTCGCTCTCTTTGCCATAGTGATCAATCCAATAATGGATTGCCTCCCAGCTGATGTATCAGGCTCCCGTTTCGTGGACGATTCTACCATCTACTGCAGCGCACAGTGTACATGTTTCATGGAGCGCTGTCTTCAGTGTTGTCTTGACCATCTTTACTCATGGAGTGCGCCAATGGCTTCCATTTTTGTGCCGAGAAGACGGCATGTATTAACTTCTGGCACTACAAAGTGTTTCTCCCACCGTCCTTACATCTTGGTCCTGTTGCTCTCCCATTTGTGGAGACAACAAAATTTTTAGGTCTTACATTTGACAGGAAACTTAGCTGGTCTTCACATGCGTGATATTTAGCTGCCCGTTGTACCCGTTCCCTAAATGTCCTCCGTGTTCTCAGCGGTACATCGTGGGGAGCGGATCGAACCATCCTACTTTGCCTATATTGGTCGATCGTCCGCTCAAAGCTGGATTATGGGAGCTTTGTATACTCCTCTGCACGGCCGTCCATCTTACGCCGCCTCAACTCTATACAACATTGGGGGTTACGACTTGCGATCGGAGCGTTCTATACTAGTCCCATCAAGAGTCTTCATGCTGAAGCCGGTGAATTGCTACTAACCTACCGGTGTGATATACTGCTTTGTCGGTATGCCTGTCGGCTATTATTAATGCCCAACCACCCGTCTTATCATTCCTTTTTTGATGACTCTCTCGACCGTCAATACGGGTTGTATGTCTCTGCCCTGCTACCCCCTGGAGTCTGCTTTGGTTGCCTCCTTCAGCACCTTGATTTTTCACTCCCTGCAACCTTTAGAGTGGGCGAGAGCCAAACGCCCCCTTGGCTCCAGGCTCAGGTTCACGTTCACCTTGACCTCAACTCGCTGCCAAAGGAGGTTACCCCAGCCTTGGTATACCGCTCATGGTCTTTCAAACTTCATTCGAAGTTCATTAATACAATTTTCATTTATACAGATGGCTCTAAGACCAATGATGGTGTCGGGTGTTCTTTTATTGTTGGGGCACACAGTTTCAAATACTGGCTCCATGGCCACTGTTTGGTCTTCACAGCTGAGCTATTTGCCCCCTATCAGGCTGTTCTTTACATCTGCTGCCACTGACATTCTGCTTATGTCATCTGCTCTGATTCCCTGAGCACCATCCAGAGCCTCAGTGATCTGTATCCAGTTCACCCTTTCGTGCACCGGATCCAACGCTCTCTTCAGCAGCTGGCAGACGACAGTTCTCCGTTACCTTTATGTGGGTTCCTTGCCATGTCGGTATCCCAGGGAACAAAGCTGCAGATGGTCCGGTCAAGGCTGCGGTCCTCCAGCCTCAGACAGCTTCTTGTTGTGTGCCTTAATCTGATTTGTAGCAGGGTCATTTGTCAGCACATTTTATCGCTGTGGCATGCTGATTGGTCTACACTTACTGACAAAAAGCTTCAGGCCTTGAAACCTCTCCCCATGACTTGGACAACCTCTTCACGCCCTTCTCGGTGGGAGGAGATCGTTTTGGCCAGTTACGGATTGGACACTGCCAGTTCAGCCACCGTCATCTGCTGACAGCTGCACCGGTGCCGTTCTGCCCATGTGGGCAAGTGCTGATGGTACGCCACATTTTAGTGTCCTCTCTGAATTTTAATACACTGCGCATTCATCTTGGCCTGCCATGTACTCTGGATGAAATTTTAGCAGATGACCTAGGAACAGCTGCTCGCGTTCTTCGTTTTATCCGCTTGACAAACCTGTGTAAGGACATTTGATTATGCTGTTTCCTTTTAATCCCTTGCCTGTTAATGTGCCTTTTATAGTGTTGTCCTTTTTAGCTGCTGTTTTAACATTGTGCCTCACAGTGCATTCATAATTTAGTCTGGGCGCTAATGACCACTGTAGTTGCGCAAAAAAAACCCTCTCTTTGAGCTTATCTAGATGAATGTCAAGAATATGGCCTTCGAAGAACATCCTGCATCCCATTACCCTGAACTTTGTCGCCATAGCCTTGACCATTTGTGGATAGTTTCTGGGCTTACAGTTGCCCAAATTGCCCAAAACTCCTTGAACTACTGCTATTAAGCAATTCCAAGCAACTTTCTCCTTCTCAGCCAGCGTTGCTTTGGAAATTCCTTGCATAGCATGACCTTCTTTACCTGTGGTGACACAAACACACCACCTTGATCTTTGCCTCAGATAGTTTGCAAAACAAGCCTAGCAGTTATTTGTAGTTTACCAAATCTTTATTCAGGCCTCTAACAAACTACTTCATTAGGCCCAGCTTTGTCTGTAACAGTCCCATCAGCACCTTTGTTGGGTCTGCAGTGGTTCCAACTTGACATTTTTTTTCCACACAGAATTCATTTCTCTTTGACCAGTCACACCTCTTGCAGCTTGCCCCAGTATCTCTGCTATCCCAAAGCCAAAAAAAGCAGAGAAAATCAGCAAAACCACTTGGAGACCATTCAGAAATCTCAGCATTTTAAAGTTTTCTGTTACCTTCCATTGATATTCATCATATTTGCTGGATTTTCCTTTAAATGAACTGAATGAACCAGAAACAGAGATGGTTATTTGTTCCCGTTACGAAATAAAACAGCTTTGAGCCTATTTGATGTGCTGTCTATGAACAGACATCACTCATTTGGATTGAAATTTATTCTGGTAGCATCAAACAGACCAGTCACATTGTGGCAGAAACATAGGTCATTTTGATAAGAAAGGAAACTAGAAAAAAACTTTGTGACACTTTTTCTGTTATGACACATGCATACTTTTATCTAAAAAGTTCCACTGCTTCAATATTGATGTCAGAAGTTCACTCTTTGACTTGGTGAACCAACCTGTCTGATTAAGTCATTAAGATCTTCCTGTTTAGTACAATATGGTTTTCTTTCCTCAGCTGAAAAATATGAATCTCCAACTTCCCATTCACTTTTTTAATACAGGGTGATTCAAAAAGAATACCACAACTTAAGGAATTTAAAACTCTGCAACGACAAAAGGCAGAGCTAAGCACTATCTGTCGGCGAATTAAGGGAGCTATAAAGTTTCATTTAGTTGTACATTTGTTCGCTTGAGGTGCTGTTGATTAGGCGTCAGCGTCAGTTGATGCTAAGATGGCGACCGCTCAACAGAAAGCTTTTTGTGTTATTGAGTACGGCAGAAGTGAATCGACAACAGTTGTTCAGCGTGCATTTCAAACGAAGTATGGTGTTAAACCTCCTGATAGGTGGTGTATTAAATGTTGGTATAAACAGTTTACAGAGAATGGTTGTTTGTGCAAAGGGAAAAGTTCTGGACGGCCGAGAACGAGTGATGAAAATGTAGCACGCATCCAGCAAGCATTTGTTCGCAGCCCAGGAAAATCGACTCACAGAGCTAGCAGAGAGCTGCAAATTCCACAGTCAACTGTATGGAGAGTCCTACGAAAAAGGTTAGTTATGAAACCTTATCGTCTGAAATTGGTTCAAGCACTGTCTGCAGCTGATAAGATTAAAAGAATCGATTTCTGTGATTTTATCCTTGCTCAAATGGAAACAGATGAATCTTTCGTTTCAAAGATTGTGTTTAGTGATGAAGCAACTTTCCACACTAACGGGAAAGTCAACCGTCACAATGTCTGTATATGGGGCACTAAGAATCCGCGGGGAACAACTCAGTATGAACGTGACTCGCCTAAGGTGAACGTTTTCTGTGCCATTTCAGCCAATAAAGTTTTTGGTCCCTTTTTCTTCGAAGGTGCTACTGTAACTGGACTACAGTATCTGGAGATGTTAGAGAATTGGCTGTTCCCTCAGCTCGAACAAGAAGCACAACAATTCATATTTCAGCAGGATGGAGCGCCACCACATTGGCACTTATCTGTCCGTAACTACCTGAACGTCAGCTACCCGAGGCGATGGATCGGCCGCCAGGCAGCCCGTGACAGAGCACTTCATCACTGGCCTCCAAGAAGCCCTGATCTTACCCCCTGCAATTTTTTTCTTATGGGGGTATGTTAAGGATATGGTGTTTCGGCCACCTCTCCCAGCCACCATTGATGATTTGAAACGAGAAATAACAGCAGCTATCCAAACTGTTACGCCTGATATGCTACAGAGAGTGTGGAACGAGTTGGAGTATGGGGTTGATATTGCTCGAGTGTCTGGAGGGGGCCATATTGAACATCTCTGAACTTGTTTTTGAGTGAAAAAAAAAACCTTTTTAAATACTCTTTGTAATTATGTATAACAGAAGGTTATATTATGTTTCTTTCATTAAATATACATTTTTAAAGTTGTGGTATTCTTTTTGAATCACCCTGTATAACTGACATATCTGCAGAGTAGAGTGTCCATTCCATTTTTATTAAAAAAGAGGACATTTTAAAAAGTTTAGTAGAAACCTAATATAATCAAGTGAGAAAACAGGATGCAAACTGTACTGACAAAATTAATGCATGTAGAAGTTTAGATGATGGAGAACCATTAGCTGTACGAGGGGGTACCCCAAAAAAATTTGACCAAACCCATCTCTTATAGCTCGCCTCATAATCTCTACTATCCCAAAGCCCAAGAAGCAGGGAAACTCAAAATACTTCAAACTTCAAAATTACAACTAATACATTTGTCCCACTAGTGCTTCCACTGTTCAAAGCATTTTTTGTAGTCATCTTTAAAAATGGCTGACAGCTCCTCCCTCATTTTTTTCTTGACTTATTCAATGTTGTCAAATCAGTGTCCTTTGAAGACCCTTTTCATGTGTGAAAATAAGAAAAAGTTGCAAGGAGTCAGGTCAAGCGAGCACAGAACATGGGGCAATGAAACCATGCCATTTTTAGCAGAAAACTGTCTAACAGAGATGGCTGTATGTGCAGGTGTGTTGTTGTGGTCTGAGAACCAGTCTCCTGTCTGCCACAAATCAGGTCTTTTTTGTTGAACACTGTTGCACAATCTTCTTAAAACTTCCAAATTAGAGATTGATTGACAGTCCAATCTGGTGGAACAAACTCAGAATGAATTATTCCCTTGGTTCAAAAAAGCAAATCAGCGTTGTTTTGATGTTTGATTTGATTTGACGACATTTTTGGACAGGGTGACGATGATGTCACCATTGGCTTGCTTGTTGCTTTGTTTCTCAGTCATAACCATAGTATCATAACTCATCACCAGTAATGACTCTTGACAGAAAATCTGGATCAGTTTCAAGCTGTTGTTACAAAGTACAACATGTTTCTACTCGGCATTCCTTTTGATTGTCGATCCGAACCTGAGGAACAAACTTGGTAGCAACCCTTTTTGTTCCCAAATCTGTTAAAATTTGCTGAACCAAGCTTCGAAATTCTGACAGTTGATCAATTGTCTGTCAATGATCTGTGAGCACAAGCTCTCAAATTTTTTTCAATATTTCCATCAATTCGGGCAGTTGATGGACATCCAGAATGAGGTTTGTCAACAATCAATGTGTCTTCATTTTTAAATTGAGCAACCTACTCATACACTTAAGTTTTAAGCTGTTTTTGACATTAAAATAGTTTCAGCAGCGTTTTTACTGAGTAGAAAACAAAACTTGACAGCTGCACATTGTTCACTTAAACTCGCCATCATAAAAAAAGAGAACAAAACAGTGCTAGCAGAATCAATCACTGCAGATGAATGAAACAAGTCAGGCCGACAACACAGGTGGCACTGAACTGGCAGTGAGATGCACTATGCACACTTAGCAGCAGAAATGCCTGCTACAAAAGCTCTGCCCATGGCAATGTTATTCCAGTTTCTTTTTGGTATCCCCTCATATAATGGAATGAAGACCATGAAAATTTGTGCCAGACCATGACTCAGACACTGATTTGCCATTTATCTCAAGCAATCACCTTACCATTAACCTATCCAAGCACAGCTCACAGCCTCACCCAAACTTCCACGTCATCAAGTATGTGTCTACAGCCTGCAGTCATGCCTCCTTTATGTGTATTTCTGTACAGGGAGGCATTTTTAATGTATGAGTGCAGGTTTCAAACACGTGGTTGGCAGCATATGGGAGTTGGATCTAGCCATGAGTCATGCTCAGATAGCCTAAGGGTAAGGTGACCGCTCATGATAAGCAAGAAATCCGGATTCGAGTCCCAGTGTGGCATGAATTTTCATTGTCATCATTGGATTATACAGCTGATGTATGTCCATATTCACAGCTGCAAATACATTTTGTATATTTTATAATGGCTGTAGTCATCACAGTACCTCTTCATTCGGACATGCATGCATGTCAAAAGGAACATTGCACCATACTTCTGAACAACACAGGCACTGTATTATTGTCTAGAAGTTTAGCTTTGCATTACATACTCAAATGATTGAAAATGACTTTTTACAATTAATTCTGCTGCTCTGTCACCTTTATGTATTTTGTTAAGATATGCACTTTTGTTTGAACTCTCATGCAATGTTTCTCAGTCTTATCAATCTTAACATGATTCTCAATGTCAGACTTTCCACCATGTCCAATAGCAAAGCATGATTTGCAAAATGTATATTCTACACTTTCTCCGCTGTCAGTGCAAAAATAAACTCACTATTGTATTGCTGTCAAAATTACACTTTCGTTTTGGCATGATGAAATAATGAACATGAATCATTACTACCAACAGTGCAAAACATGAACAGTAAATAAACAAAAATTGTAGAACAAATTGTACCAGTGGTGCTTCATAGCATACATACATACCTGCGCAATGCGCATTACATTGCAAATCAAACATCCTGTAGCATAAAATACTTTAGACAAGCAGAATCACACAAAAATCAGGACATTTGAGCATCCCTAACATAACTTTCAAGCCAGTAGAACATTTTGGAAGAAAACAGGACTGTCTTGGGAAAAACAGGACAGATGGACACCCTACTGCAGAGGTATAGCTCTGTGCAGTGAGGCACTGCAGCAATGGATGAGAAATTCCCAAATAACAGCAGAGGCATTCTTCCCCCTCTGACATGTGGAAGGGCCCAACATGCAGAAATAGTAATTGTTTGAGTGATCAGCTCACCCACTCCAAATTTTTGTGATAGCAAATGCTGTGGATCTCTTTTTTACTTCTGTACCATCCTGACAAAGTGTAAAAGAAAGAACTTTTATGACATAAGTGTAATTGACTGCTGAACAGCAACAAGAAGTCCAATAACTAAGCAAACAATTGTAAAAAATATTTTTCAAAATACAATAAAATATTGTCCCTGGTGCTCACAAATGAAATCAAGCATTTCCAAATCTTTTCATAATCACCACACATCATACAAGATGCCTTGCCTTGTTAAAATGACAACATAGCCATACAAAGCAAAATTTATCTGCTGAATATTTGCAGCCTCTTGATGCCATATTTTAAAAATTTATAATCCTGTCTGAAAATTACAGGTAAACTAGGATAGTGAGTATCAGTTCACATTACATAACTCAAGTATCAGAACTACTCTGAAAAACATAAACAAACATAAAATTCCTAAATGTCAGATTCCTGCTATCAAAAGCAAAGATTATTAGGAATTATATGAGTGATGAACAGCCACTCCATTCCCAGGATCATGAGAGATCCAAGATGCAGACAAAAGCTGAAAGTAACAGTAAGCTGTAGCAACTAGGTGCAGTTTTACCTGCTACAGATCACTGTTGCATCAGCTTTCTTACCTGCATCTTTTTTATCTTCTAACCAAAGCAAGTTTTCTGTCTTTATATTTCCTATACAGCTTTGTAATTCCTTGTTCAACTTTTTCAATAGAGAAAGATCCTTGAAAAGTTCTGATGATGATAATTTTTTTCTGTGTGTGTCAGCATTGTATGTTTGAATAAGAAAAGTTATAATTAAAGTAGACTGATTTATGATAAAATTATATCCAAGGATTTATCAACTGCACACTTCCACTGGGAAAATTTCAATGCAGGTTTTGAGCACCACAATACAAAGATAATTAATATGAAATTTGAATGCTCTAATTGTAAAAATCGGCCTATAATAACCACCATTAGAAACGTCAGTGAAACTAAATCTGAAATCCTTTTTCTTTTTCTGAATAGGTAACATGGAAAGCGTTACATCACAGTAAAGTGATGAACAAAAGGTTTTAATAAATTCATTTATGTTTTTCACAACTATTTTGAAATCTGCTATCCTCTCAAACAAAAGAAAGTAACAAAACAGAAATGAAAAGAGTGATGTTACCCCAGGTATACCAGTATTCCTAAAGAAGAAAGAAAGAGAGACTACAACAATGCCAGAATTTGATAAATATTTTAAGATATAAAAGCAGAGCCTATATAAAATTATTAAGGTATCAGGAACAATAACAGATGATAATTTCACAAAGAACAAAATAACATTAGTATGGATGTTGTTAAAAGAGAAACAGACAGCTGGTAAAAGATAACAATATCATTTATCTAAAACACTCATAACAAAAGTTACAAAGACCAAACCAAAAACAATGTCCAAACAAAGGAAATAATAAAAATTATTGTTGACCCAAGCTCAAGTTTTTTTTCTGGCTCTTAAGATATTCCTTACAAAATTTTAAAGAAATTTGCTTTGAAATAGCAAAGGAAGTAGCCAGTGTCTGTAGTTCATCACTATCTAGTGACGGGGTAAAAACATGGTGTTAACTATGATCAACAGGGTGCTGTAATAATGGTAAACATTCTTCTGCACATATAGCCACAGTAAGTATGCTTAAGAAGAGTCTAGGTATTATTATCTATGCATGTACATTTTTTAGAGTTCTAGCCACAGTTTGAACTGAAAGTACTACTAAAAAAAAGTCAATCAGTGGAAAGTCCAGGAAGGAATGGCAGCAGTGTGGAAAGCATAGATTGTTACTCGCCACATAGAGGTGGCATTCAGTCACAAACAGGCACAATGAAGAAGACTGCTAAAATTTTAAAGCTTTCAGACAGAGTCCTTCTGCAGTAGATAACACACACACACATATTCACACAAGCACAACTCACACATACACAGCCACTGTCTCAGGGCACTGGAGACCAACTGCCATTACATATGATGGAGTAGTAATCTGCTAGGATGGCTTGTGGGCAAGAGGAAGAGGCATGACGTGGAAGGATAGCAGAATATAGGTGGGAAAATGTGCTATTGCTGCCCAGCAGAACATTCAAGGGCTTGGTGGGGACAGGGTAAGGTTGTTATGTAGGAAGACTGTGATGGGTAGGAGGGTTTGGGGGGGGGGGGGTGGAAGAGGAGAGAAGTAGAGATGGGGAAAATATTTGTAGGTGAATTGGCAGGATAGAACACGTGTAGTACCGGGGTGTTAGCGGGAATAGGTAGGTAGGAGACAAGACAAGTGAAGGCTTGGGCCAAAAGGTTATGGGGATGAAGGATATTTCATAGGGAGAGTTCCCACCTCCTCTATGCAGAAAAATGAAAGAGGGTGGGAAGAATCCAGATGGCACGCACTGTGAAACAACCATTGAAGTGAAGCATGTCATGTTGGGTGGCATGTTTAGCAGTATGAGTGGCTACCCCGAAATTGTGCCAAGAACTAGTTGGAACACTCACTTTATAAACATTCTGCCCAACATTATGTACTTCTCTTTAATGACTGCTTCAGAGCCCATGCCATCTGCATCCTTCCTATCAAAACCAGCTTTTCTGACTGTGCAGGTGGGAACTACCCCTACAGCATATCATTCATTCTCTTAACCTGACCTAAACCTTCACTAGTCCCTGTCTGCCATCTACCTATCCTTTTCCCTGCTACCACTACAGTACTACACATGTCTTCTGTCCTGCCAATGCACCTACAAATATTTTCCCCTTCTCTACCTCTCTGTCTTTCCTTGTCATCAGGGCAGGAAAGAGGAGAGAAGTAAAGAAGGGGAAAGTATTTATAAGTGTGTAGGTGGGATAGAAAGTGTGTGTAGCCTCTTTCCTACCCAGGTGGAAAGGAAAGAGGAGAGAAATAAAGAAGAGGAAAGTATTTGTAAGTGTGTAGGTGGGATAGAGGGTGTGTGTAGCCTTCTGACGCTGTGCTTAACAGCCCTATCCTTGCCTAAACAACACCCTGCGCACTCTGACAGGAAGCATTGGCATCTTTTCCCACCCATACTATGTTATCCCTCCCCTTGCCACCTCATGTGCCCTCCTTACCCCCAATACCCATCCCAGTAGATTGCTGCTCTGCCAGATGCAGTAGTGGTTGGGCTCTAGTGCTCTGAGGCAGTTGCTGTGTGTGTGTGTGTGTGTGTGTGTGTGTGTGTGTGTGTGTGTGTTGTGCTTGTGTGAATGTGTGTGTGTTTTCTAGTGCAGAAGAAGAATTCTGTCATAAAGCTTTTATATTTTAACAGTCTTTTTCATTGTGCCTGTCTGCAACTCAAGTACTGCTGTATACATATTCGCTTATATTTCTTATGTACATTAATAAAAGCAATATTTCTTATGATTTATGCTGTTAAAGATGTGTGTATGTGTAATAGATATATTGTTTAAAATCGTGACATCAATTCACATAGACTCATCTCATCATCTCACAACAGCTGACTTGTTTGATATCAGTTTATATCTTTTGTACAAAAATGGTGAAGAGGAACAATAATAGCAATACAGTTTAATACTAATTTGCATGATAATTTTTAGTGGCTGAAGAAACAATATGAGGCAAGGAAAAATGTGGGATTTGTGGAAGAAGATCTTCTCCCAGAAGAGAAGGACCCAGACTGGCTCAAACAAAAAGGAGAGTAAGTACAGATTGCCTGAAAATTTTTTTACACTTTTCCTTGAAATGGCATGTATCCTATAAATTCTGAACATCCTGTTATTAAAAGTTGCAGAATTTTCCATTATAAATCATTTGGACAGATCAAAATGTGCAATACTTATAGTATACTAAGCTTAACTGTTAATCTCTTTTGTTAAAAGATATTATTCATATTCAACCATGTGAAAAGGATAGAGTGCTCCTCACCACATTGAGGAGGCTTTGAGTAGCAGACAGGCACAATGAAAAGAGTGCCAAACTGTAGGACTAGGGCAGAAATATCCTTCTTCAGAAGCAGCATAAAACACACACACACACACACACACACATATGCACACACATGTGGCTAGTCTACGAGCCACTCGTGACTGACTGTTGGCTGTGCTTGTGTCTGACATGGGCAGCACTCTGAAGTGGGTGATGGGGGTAAGGAGGAGGTATGGGCTTGGCATGGGGAATGATATCAGGGCAGGTGTGGAGGGAAGATGATATGTTGCTGTGGGAGTGAGCAGGCTCATGCTTGGGACAGGATACAGCAGCTAGGTGCAGAGTGTGAAGGCTGCACTGGGGGACTTCCGAGCCACACTACATCGGTCTTGTCCAGATACATCTCACGGCCACATGACTGCACAGAATGTTGGTGCAGCATCTCTAATGTCAAATATAAATATTCCTAGACATTAAAATAATTCACAATTCCTCCCACATACTTGCGTATTCTCACTTTATTTTCTGTATGTTCCTGTGCCACACATACTCTCTTGAGCCCCATACTTAATCATCCCCACCCTCCTATCTTTCCTATCCAACTTCATGTACTTACCCATCTAATCCAGTTACACCTGCTGTCCCCTTTGTTCACACATATCCACTCAACAAGCTTTATCTAACTATTATTGTTTTTCTTTATTTATTTTTCTTTTTGATCTTATTGTATTTTCATGTCAATTTGAGTTCATTCTCGTCTTTCAGCATCAGCCCTATGCCCTCAGGTCTCACCTTTTTCCCCCTATGCCTCATCCACTTCATCTTTCAGTGATCTTTTCCCTGCAGTGTTGCCGAGTATCAAGAGTGGTGCAAGAAGTATTGACCACTGCAGAGATACTGCACAGCAAGCGGTATCACAAGGCACCAATGTGGTGCTAGGAAGAAGCCATGCCTCCTGTAGTTCCAAGGCACCACTGCCATGCCTCTGGCCTGAAATAGCTTCAACAGAGGCCAGCAGGGCACTGTTCAAAGTCAGATCATGCCCACTTCCAGGAAGTAGAGGGAATCATAAATAAAATGCAAAACAAATTCTCTGTGGGATGGGATGAAATCTCCTCCATTATATTAACACAATGCAAACATTCACTCATACCTGTTCTGATCCACCTCATCAATGAAAGTTTGAATGAAGGTGTGTTTCCACCTGAATTAAAATATAAAATAGTCAAGCCATTGCACAAAAAAGGTAGTATTGTCAAAGTTGAAAACTACCAACCCATTAGCTTAATTCCAATCTTAAACAAAGTATTAGGAAGAATTATTTCACTTAGAAAACTTTCTTGTCAAAGAAAAAGTGCTACAAGAAACCCAACAGGGTTTTAGGAAAGGCTATTCAACATCATCTGCCATATGTGATATAGTACACATGATACTTATGAAATTAGATGAAAAAGAAAGGGTGGCATGTTTGTTCCTAGATTTATTACGTGCATTTGACACGGTATCTCATGAGCTGCTACTTGAGAAACTGGAAACTTATGGTATCAGAGGAATAGCCAATAGTCTCATACAGTCATACCTACAAGACAGATATCAGGTCACACAAGCCGCACACAAAGTGGGCAACGTTATTAAGTAGTACAACTCCAGTCCAGCTATAGTAAAATATGGTGTGCCCCAAGGGTCAGTTCTGGGCCCTTTATTGTTCATGCTGTATGTTAATGATCTGCCCCAGAACACAACAGCAAGATACTTAACTATGCGGATGACAAAACTGTTGTTAACTGGGGAACCAACAAGAATGATTTGGCCCAAAATTGTTCTGGTGTCTTATTTGGATTGAAGAATTACTTCCAAAACAATCACTTAAGCTTAAACATCAATAAAACAAATCTAATGAAATTTCAAATCACCACAAACAAGATGAAATGCAATGGAGTGTTGTGTCTGATGATGGTACAGAAATAAAATTGAAAGATAAAACTTTCTTCCTTGGTATAATGTTAGATCAGCATCTCTTGGGAGCATCATATCGATTTCTTATGCCAAAAACTAAGCAAATCAATTTATGCAATGTCGACAATGTCACAATTTCTTAAATATGAGCAAATGAGTATAATCTACTAGGCTTTAGTGTATCCATACCTCACATATTGAATTGAAGTTTGGGGATGTGCTGCTGCCACGTATGTAAATAGGGTATTCATCCTTCAAAAAAAGGGGAGATAGAGTCCTGTGTAAGCTTAGATATAATGAGTCCTGCAAAGCAGTTTCAAAAATTAAGAAACTATTAACACTCCCATCACTATATATTTATAAAACTGTTCAGCTGATACTAAAATACAAGCAGTACAATCATCTAAATAGAGAACTGCACATGTTCAATACTAGAAGGTACAATAAACATCACCTGGAAAGAAATAATACAAAAAGTGCAGACAAGAGCCCCTATGACATCGGGATCAAATTTTATGACTAACTTCCAAAAAAATTAAAAAACTTAAGTGGAAACTGCTTTGAAATTGCCTTGAAGGAGTTCCTCATCAATAAGTGTTTTTTATAATATTAAGGAATTTCTCTCAGAGGAATAGAATACTTTCATTTGTATAAATAGTTTTTACATGTACCCAAAAAAAAGCAACATATTTCTTATCTGTAGGCCTATTGGATGTAAGTGTTCCCCACAATTTTATAAGGGGAAATGATCACTATGTGAACAGCTGTAAGGGAGTGAAGAGACTTCTGCCTCCTGAACAGTGTTAACAAGTGTCTATGAACTAATGTTTTCTAGTGACTTCAGCAAAGCCACAGTAAGGCCATCCTGAATTTCTATGTATTCATCACTAAGTAATCATGGCTCATTTGCCATGTTCCGAATCACAGGTTCGCGGGTGCAACCTCATAGCTACAGCCCAGCCTGGCAAGCAAAGATGAGTTTCATAGTAATTAATAAAGTATTACTTATTCAGAAGGTTCTAATTAACTGTATTATTACTAGCTACTTCAGTGTCCTAATAGTCAGACACACCATTCCTCATGTATTTTTACATTTTTTTTATCCCTCACTATGGATGTTTTGCTCCTTCCATTTGCCCCAGTATAGAAAAGCTTCCCTATCCCTAGCTAGAACAGTGTCCCACATACTGCTCCTGAGTTGTTGCTAAGCTCAAGGATTTTCCCCAAAAGGCCCGACAATCAAATTAACAATCTCTCTCGGCAACCCCTCCTTTCACAGTGGCCATAATTCTGTCAGTCTATAGCCCTCACCTTCCTAGTCCTGCAAAACCATATAAATTCAAGACAAACCTCCTTGCAATACCTCCTCTCCATCTGTAAAATTCTCCTGAACTGAAACTGTTGCACTTCAGGAACTAGAGCAGCATGCTCAATGCCACCTCAAAGAACTCACCAAACTGTTGATCTACTCTTCATCAAACCTCCTCTGCATCCCTCATTGCTGGCAAACCCTGCCTTGTAGACCTTCTACATTTACCATACCCTCAAAACTCCCTCCCACCAACATAAAGAATCTAGAACCTAAAAAGATGCAAAATACCCTCATAAACATATCCTCCAAATGCCTCAGTCCCACAGAAGTATCTTTCCTTTATAGCCCCACTCCCAAATTTAGTCATGCTAGATTTGTTAAAGATTTCTCCTTCTCCTGATCCCTACAGTGTAATCACTTTTTCACTACTGACTGTACCAATCAGACTCAATCCAAAACTAATATTGAACCCTGCCTGAATCTGTTCATCCTCCATCCAGCCATGATCCATCCCCACTGCCCCCAAAGCACCCCAGATTTCCTAATCTTGAACCCTACCTCACCATTATTCCCAAAATCCCTCAACATGGAAACAAACCTTATATCTGCAGAAAGAACCTTGCTCCACCACATGAAAACTGATCCTAACCTTATAATCCTACCTGCTAACAAATTCTCCACACTGTCTTATACTTGCCCCCTAACTTCCATAAAGCCAACTATCCAAGATGCCCTGTGTGGCCTGTCAGTGTGCCCCCACTGAGAGAATCTCTGCTCTGGTGGACCAACATCTTCAGCTTATTACTTATTACCCGTAGCCTCCCCTCCCGTTTAAAAGACACCAATCATTTCCTCCAGTAACTCTTCACAGTTCCTGTCCCTTTTCCATCCAGTACCCTGCTCATCATTGTCAGTGCCACTTCTGTCAACATTAACATCCCTAACATCAATGGCCTTGCTGCTATTGCACATTACCATTGCCAAAACACAACTGGCTCCAAACCTATAAACAACTTCTTGTCACCATAACCAGTGTCCTCATCCACAATTACGTCACCTTTGAAGGCCAAACGAATCCATGGTGCAGCAATGGGCATCCACTTGGCCCATCCTATGGTAATCTATTCAAGGGCCATCTGGAGGAATCCTTCTTAACCAACCAGAATCCCAAAGCCCTCACCTGGTTCTGATTCACTGATGACATCTTCATGATGTGAGGCACCCTATTCACTTTCCTCCAGAACCGCAACACACCCACCCCCATTTGCTTCACGAGGTCCTCATCAACCCAACAAGCGAACTTGATCGATGTTAACCTCCACCTCAAGGATGGTTACTCGGTACCTCCATCCACGTCAAATCTACCAGCAATCAACAATATCTCCACTTCAGCAGCAGTGACCCATTCCAGAACAAGAAATTCCTCCCACATAGCCTAGCCACTTGTGGTCATCACATCTGAAGTGACAAGCATCCCTCTCCAAAGATAACAAAGGTCTCACTGAGGCCTTGAAAGACTGAAATTACTCTTCCAATCTTGTACAGAAACAGGTCTCTCAAGCCTTGTCACTCCAGTCACCTACCACATCCCACATGCCCACCGTCTGGCCACAAGGAAACTTCTGTCTTGTGTTAGTACATCCATGACTGAAGCAACTGAACCACATTCTCCTTCAGTGTTTTGAAAGCCTTGTGTCAGGTCTTGAAATGAGAAAAGTCCTACTCACTGTCCTCCCCACCATTACGATACTGGTATTCCACCACCTACTGAACCTCACAATGTCCTTGTCCATCCCTAATCCACCCCTGATCCCAATCCCTTGCCTCAATGCTCATATCCTTGCAGCAGACCTTGATGCAAGACCTGTCCCACAAATTCTCCCTCTACCACCTACTCCAGTTCTACCACAGTCATATCCTGCCCCATCAAAGGCAGGGTTACATATGAAAGCAGCCACATGATCTACTTACTAGGTTGAAAGCACTGTGCTGCTTTCTATATGGTCATGACAGCTAACAAGGTGTCTTCCTACATTAAGAGCCACCACCAAATTGTGGCTAAAAGATAGCTGGTTTACCCAGTTGCTGATCATGCCACCCAACAGTGTGTTTCACTTCAACAACTGCTTCACAGACTGTGCCATCTGGATCCTTCCTACCAACAACATCTTTTCTGAGTTGTGCAGGCAGGAACTCTCCCTACACCATATCCTTTGTTAATGTAAACCCTTGGTCTCATCCTTCACTAATCCCTGTCATCTGCCCTACTCCCTGCTCCCACTCAGTACTACGCACACCTTATATTCCACCAACCCAATTACCCGTATTCCCCCCTTCTCTACATCTCTCCTTTCCATTCTCCCTTTCCCCCTTCCTCAGCACAGTCCTATCCCATCCCAACTGTGCACCTGTTCACTCCCACAACAGCACATCATCTTCCCCCACACCTACCCGACTATCCCTTCCCCTCTACATCCGACGCCTTCTCCTTATCCCACCATCCACCTTGAATTGCTACTCATGTCAGATGCAGCTCACAGTCAAGCCTAAGTGACCATAGGCAGTAGCCATGCATGTGTGAGTCATGTTTGTGTGAGTGCGTGTGTTTTCTGCTTATGAAGAAGACGTTTTTTCGGTAACTTCTACATAGAGTATGTGAAAGAACTTGCCCATCTTCTAGCAGCAGGTCTCTGGAGGGCAAAGCATTCATAATTGTTGGAAAAAGGAGGCAGGTCATTCCCATTTTCAAAGAGGATCATCAAACAGAAACATAAAACTATAGACCTTTACCTGTGATATCAGTCTGTTGTGGAATTTAGAAACATGTCTTATGCTCACATATCATGACATTTCTGGAGACTAAAAATCTGCTCTGTAGACATCAACATGGGTTTAAAAAACAACAATTATATGAAACTCAGCACTCTGTTTGTCCACAAGAAGCACTCTGTTTGTCTACAAGACCCAGAAAGCAGCAGATACAGTTCCTCTTGTAGATACCATTTTCCTTGATTTTGGGAAGCCAATTGGACTGTTCCACGTTGCCACCTAGTGAACAAAATATGAGCTTATAGAATGTCTGTATGATTAAATTGAAGAGTTTCTAGCAAACAGAACACAGGTTTTTGTTCTCAATGGAGAGAAGCTTTCAGACAGAGAAGTAACTCTGGGTGGGCTACAAGGGAGTGTTCTAGGAATATTACTTTTCATTCTATATGTAGATGACCTAATAGATAACAGAAGTGCCACAAAGTTTTTTGTGGATGATGTTGTTGTATACAGAATAGTTGCAGTGCTATATAATTGTATAAAAGTGCAGGAAGATTTGCAGGAGATCGGCACTTGCTGCAGAGAATGCCAGATGGTTGTCACCATAAACAAATGTAATATATTGCGAACACACAGAGTGAAAGACACTCTACTTAATGATTACACAATTGTAGAAAAATCACTGGAAGCAGTTGCTCCCATAGAATATCTAGGAGTATGTGTATGGAGAAATTTGGAGTGGAACGTTCACATAAAATTAAGAGTAAGGCAGATGCCAGACAGAGATTCATTTGAAGAATCCTCAGAAAATACTGTTCTTCAACAAAGTAAGCAGCTTACAAAACACTTGTTTGACCAATACTTGAATATTGCTTGCCTTTCTGGGATCCATATCAGATAGGATTTACACTGATGTGACATAAGGCATGGGATACCTTCTAATATTGCATTGAACCTTATTTCACCCAGTGTAGTGCAGCAGCTCGAAATGGCACGGACTCAACAAGTTGTTGGAAGTCCCCTGCAGAAATATTGAGCCATACTGCCTCTATAGCCATCCATAATTGCGATAGCATTGCCAGTGCAGGATTTTGTGCACAAACTGACCTCTTGATTATGTTCCATAAATGTTCAATAGGATGGACGATCTGGGTAGCCAGATCATTCACTTTAATTGTCCAGAAATGTTCTTCAGACCCGTCACAAACAATTTTGGCCTGGCTACATGGTGCATTGTCATTCAAAAAAATTCCATTGTTGTTTGGAAACTTGAAGTCCATGAATGGCTGCAAATGGTGGTGGTGGTGGTGGTAATGGTAAGTTCCTATGGGATTAAATTGCTGAGGTCATCAGTCCCTAGGCTTACACACTACTTAATCTAACTTAAAGTAACTTACACTAAGAACAACACATACACCCATGCCCAAGGGAGGACTTGAACCTCCGTGGGGGGCAGCCACATGAACCGTGGCAAGGTACCTAAGACCCTGCAGCTACCCCGCACAGCTGCAAATGGTCTCAAAGTAGCAGAACATAACCATTTCCAGGTAATGATCAGTTCAGTTGGACCAGAGAACCCAGTCCATTCCATGTAAACACAGCCGACACCATTGTAAGGCCACCACCAGCTTCACGGTGCACTGTTGAAAACTTGAGTCCATGGTTTTGTGGGGTCTACACCACACTTGAACCCTACCATCTGCTCTTACCAACTGAAAATGGGACTCATCTGACCAGGCCATGGTTTTCCAGTTGTGTAGGGACCAACTGATATGGTCACAAGCCCAGGCGAGATGTCGCAGGCGATGTCATGCTGTTAGCAAAGGCACACGTGTCTGTCATCTGCTTCCATAGCCCATTAACACTAAATTTCGCAACACAGTCCTAACTGATACATTCATCGTATATCTGTTCCTTGTCTTTAGCATTGGCAACTCAATGAAAACGCCACTTCTCTTGGTAGTTAGTGAAGTGTGTTGGTAGGTAGTGAAGTGTGACGGTCACTTCATTATCCATAGTGAGAGGTAATGCCTGAAATTTGGTATTCACAATGTACTCTTGACACTGTGGCTCTTGGAACACTGAATTCCCTCACGATTTCCAAAATGGAATGTTCCTTGTATCTAGCTCCAACTACCATTGTGAATTCAAAGTCTGTTAATTCCCATTGTATGGCCAAAAGCATGTCAGAAATCTTTTAACGTGAATCATCTGAGTACAAATGACAGCTCTGGCATTCCACTGCCCTTTTACGCCATGTGTACACAATACTACCACCATTTCTATATTTTGATATCACTGTCCCAAGACCTTTGTCACATCAGTGTATAATGGAAATAGAGAAGATCCAAAGAAGAGCAGCACATTTCAACATATGTTCATTTAGTAAGTGCGAAAGCATCAAAGAGACGCTCAGCCAACACCAGTGGCAGAGACTGCAAGAGAGGCATTCTGCATCACGTTATGGTTTACTGTTAAAGTTCCAAGAGTGTATGTTCATAGAAAAGTCAGTGGGTATATAGCTTCCTCCTAACGGGGTGGTACTGGGTGATGAAGGGGACACTCCTTTGTTGCTGGTTCTTGGGAGTGTGAGGGGAAATGGCACAGGAGATCTGTTTGCCACATCCCCCAAAACAACCTATCAACTCTCCACCAAATCTAGAGCCAAGACATTCCCATAACACTGTTGTTAACCTTTCCCTCAAACATCTTAGCTCCACATAAGTTTCAGTCCTTTCCAAAGACCTCACCTTTAGTCCTATGCCCAAATTTAACCATTCTGGACTTGTCAAAGACCTACTCTCCTTCTCCCAATCCTTGCAATGGAAGCACTTCTTTGCTACCAATCCCTCCAAACACTCTAATTTCAACATTGAACCCTGCCTCTTCCGGTTTGTACCACCATCCAACCATGATGCTACCACCTAACCACCTGCTGGTCACCGTCCAGGAATTCCTTACCTACAACTTAGCTTCACCATCCTTCTCCAGGTCCTTCAACCTTTCAGTAGAAGGAACAACGGTCATACACAACCTTAAAACAAATCCTGACCTATCATCCTACCTCCAGACAAAGGTTGCACCACTGTTATTATGAATCACAGTGACTACCTGACAGAAGGCTTCCACCAATTATCTTTCTTCTCCACCTATAAACTCGGCCACATGGATCCCATCCCAGAGGTTCAACACAAACTCCAATACCTGCTCAAAACATTAGGCCCTTCCTAGAATTAGAATGTCTGTGAATCCATTTCCCTCCTCACCCCTATGACACCCCACACACCCACCTTCTACATACTCCCCCAAATCCATAAACCCAACAATTCTGGACACCCCAATATGGCTGGTTATTGTGCTCCCACTGAAATAATTTCAGCCCTCATTGACCAATACATCCAACCAATTGCCCGTAATTGTGCCTCCCACATCAAAGACACCAACCACTTCCTTCACTGACTCTCCAACATCCCCATCACTTTACCTCCTGGATCCCTACTTGTCACTGTTGATGCCACCTCCCTATACACCAACATCCCTTATGCCCGTGGTCATACCGCTATTGAACACTATCTTTTCCAGTGCCCTTCAGACTCCAAACCTACTACCTCATTCTTCATACACCTTACTAAATTTATTCTAACCCACACTAATTCTCATTTGAAGGGAAGGCATATAAACAAATCCACAGTACATGGGCATTCATAAGGCACCTTCCTATGCCAACCTTCTTGTGGAACACCTAGAGGAGACATTCCTAGCTCCCAAAACACCAAACCCTTAGTCTGGTTCAGGTTCATTGATGATATCTTCGTGATCTGGGCTTAGGGCTAAGGCATCCTATCTTCATTCCTTCACAACCTCAATACCTCCTCTCCCATTCACTTCATGTGGTCCTCCTCAACCCCGCGTACCAACTTCCTAAATGTTGACCTTCTCCTCTCTGGTGGCTCCATCCACACCACTGTCCATAGTAAATCCACCAACCACCAACAGTACCTGCATTTTGACAGCTGTCATTCCTTTCACACCAAAAAATTCCTTCCATACAGCTTGGCACTCAGGGATGGCATATGTGCAGTGACAAAAACTCCCTTGCTGAGTATGCTGGGGGTCCCACTAAGGCCTTCACAGACAGGCATCCCCTGACTTAGTCCACAAACAGAACAGATCTCTCATGCCATTTTCCCTCACACCTCCAATCCTCCCGCCACCCCCAAGACCCAGCCACAAAGGAGTGTTTCCTTGATCACCCAGTATCATCCCAGACTGGAACAACTGAATCACATTCTTTGCCAGGGCTTTGATTACCTTTCATCATGCTCTGAAATAAGGGACATCCTGCCTGAGATACCATATTTACTCGAGTCTAAGCCGCACTCGAATCTAAGCCGCACCTGAAATTTGAGACTCAAAATTCAAGGGGAGAGAAAAGTTTTAGGCCGCATCTCCAAATCGAAACAAAGTTGGTCCACTGTAATATGAGACAGTTTAGGTCGAATGAATGACGATACAGCTACAGTAGTTTGGTTCGAGTCATAAGCTTAGCAGTTAAGCTTTACCAGGTAGCCATTGCTATGCATCAGGCACTCCGTCCGTATTTATATGGGTACCCTTCCTTTTTCACGTGCTTCGTCTGGTTTGAATTGATTGCTTATTTTTCTTTGATCTGATAAGCGCAGTTTTTTCTTTGTTATAGGTGTTTACGTCACTCTACGCTGAATATGTACTACTGTACTGTGTCATGCATTGTTTGTCGTACTCTGATACTGCGTGTTTACGGCCTGTCGCCGATCGCGGTATGGCTTGCTGTGCTCGCTACCGCCGCTTACAAATACAAAAAAAAAGAGAGAGAGAGGAATCGTCTCATTAGCGAAACAATGGCAAGAGACTGCTACTTGTTGTTACTTACACTGCTGCTTTCTTTGATAATGATGCTGGCCGCGGTGGCCGAGCAGTTCTAGGCGCTTCAGTCCGGAACAGCGCGACTGCTACGGTCGCAGGTTCGAATCCTGCCTCGGGCATGGATGTGTATGGTGTCCTTAGGTTAGTTAGGTTTAAGTAGTTCTAAGTTCTAGGGGACTGATGACCTCAGATGTTAAGTCTCATAGTGCTCAGAGCCATTTGAACTATTTTTTTTGATAATGATCAACAAGAACCAAATAATAGATTGCGTATGATAGAAGATGTTCTGAACGAGAGTTTAGCGAAAATTTTTCTCCGTTTGAAAATCTTTGCAGGCACCTCTTTAGTACATTACATTCTGCACAGAAATTAGAGTCATCTTAGATTTAAAAATGTAGTCAATTGCCTCGCTTCATTTCTGACTGTATCACTGTTTAACCTAAGAATAATACGAATATAAACATGACATGATATGTATTTGCTGTTGTCTCACTCTAGTTTTGTGGTTTATTACGCAGACAGGATTTAAATGAGATAGCAGCAAACAAGAAACAATACATGGCAAAATGTTTATATTCGTATTATTCTTATGGTGACGAGAATACTGCATGTGATTCACAATTTATAAAAGTTCCTATTAGCAACCATCTCTTCTCACAGATAGGAAAAAATTCAGAACGTAGAGTTGGCTATATTGACAAACATCCTAAACATTCTTGCCAGTCGGGTTTTCGTAGTACTTTTTTTTTTTTTTTTTTTTGCCTGTGTAGCGCTACATATATTCGACGGCAGAACTAAGTTGTGGCGGCACCCACTGACATTTTTAAGAACTTCCGTTTGCTTTGCACTCGACTCTAAGCCGCAGGCGGTTTTTTGGATTATAAAAACCGAAAAAAAAGTGCGGCTTAGATTCGAGTAAATACGGTACTTCCCACCCCTCCTAATGTGGTCTTCCATCAGCCACCCAACCCCCACAACATCATAGTCCATCCTTATGCCACTCCTGATCCCAAACCATTGCCACAAGGATCATATCCCTATGGAGAGAGACCGTTCATCTCCCTTTCCCGTTCCCTGCTCCCTCCAGATTTCTGTTTACATCCCACATGATAGCTGCATTCTGGCCTGAGAAGTTGGAGCTGGCTGTTGTGTGTGCATGAGATGTGCTTTGCTTGCTTGTGTGTGTGTGTGTGTGTGAATGGTGTGTGTCTTTCTTTTACCGATGAAGGCTGTGGCCAAACGCTTTATGCAAGTGTCTTGTAATGGTGCCTGTTTGTAACTTGATGTGTCTTCTTTACAGTAAGTAGCAATCTCTTTTCCTACATTGTTATCAAATTAACTCACATCTTTTACTTACTATTCTACATAGTCACTAATGTACTAAACACATTTCTCCCATCATGTTTCCAGTTTCAATATGCCCTGTGCATAGAAGACCATTTGGTTGGAGTATAGCCATCTTCGGACTGCTGATTTTCACTTCCGCATCTCTGGAGAAACTCCCACGTACATTTGGTGATTTTCTCACGAACAGGAGCAGCAGCATGGGGCCAAGCATTGTCATGAAGAAGTGTGACACTGTCAGCATTAATATTGTGATGTTTGTCATGAAGGGCATGACACAACTTAATTAAAGTTTTAATGCAGGCTGCAGCATTCACAGTGGTTCTATGTTCAGCAAGGTCCACCAATAGCATATCACACATATCCCAGTACACATGTCACAAGCAGATTTCTAGGAGATTGAGTACTTTGAATTTTTTTCAGTTTGGGGAACCAGGATGTTTCCAATCCATAGATGCCAGCTTGATTTCAGGTGTGTACTGGTACACCCACAACTCATCACCATTAATGATTCCTTTCAGAAAGTCATGCCCTTTGCCCTTTTGTGGTATAATGCATTAAGTGATCCAAGCTTGACATCATTTGCTGGCCCATGTGGCTGTCTGTCAGGTTCTTAGGCACGCAGAGAGCACTATTTTACAAAATTTCATCGTATCATGAACAACTTCATACTCTCCACCATAGGAAATGTTGAACTGTTGTGATAAGTTTCACAGTTGCACATGCCATTGCTACCTCAATGGCTCTGACATTCTGCGGGGTTGCAGCTGTTACCAGCTGCCTGGAATGTGGTGAGTCAGTAAGGTTCACATGGCCTTCTTGGAAGAACGCACATCACCTGGGATATTGCTACAGTCCATACAGTCGTCCCCAATGTGTGATGCATGTCCATGTGAATTTCACTCAGTTCATGCCCTTTGGTGCACAAATATTGAACTACACTTCGCTGCTCTTCACAAGTTGACAACAGTAACATGCACGCCATGTTTGTTATGTAGTTCAGACTTCTCTCGCTAGAGCTCCACATAAAACAAAATACGCTCTGTAGCACAAACTTCAGACTGTATCGTTGTGAAACTTCAACATGCCAGCTGCAATACCAGGGGAGAAAAATATTATTCTGTGTTACTTTCTAGTCCTCCCACGTATGTACAACTGACACACCCTGTCACTGTCCATTCTAGTATGGTGGCAGTGTTGTTTGTCTAGCTCTAGCAGAAACCTTGAGCTGTCAGTTTGTAAGATGTGTAAATTGGAGTAAAAATTTGCATGCTGGAAACTAAGATGGTTAACATTACATACATATTAAATTTTGTACAGCTTATGGTAGATGCTACTCACCATATAGTGGAGATACTGAGTCACAGATAGACACAACAAAAAGACTCTCACAATTAAAGTGTTTGGCCATGGACCTTCATCAACAGACACATATACGCATGTGCACACACACACACACACACACACACACACACACACACACACACACACACACACACACACACATGACTGCAGTCTCAGGCAACTGGTTTCAGATGCCTGAGACTGCAGTCGTGTATGTGAGTTGCGTTTGCGAGAGAGAGAGAGAGAGAGAGAGAGAGAGAGAGAGAGAGAGAGAGAGAGAGAGAGAGAGAGTGTGTGTGTGTGTGTGTTTGTGTGTGTGTGTGTGTGTGTCTATTGTTGACAACGGGCCATGGTCGAAAGCTGTAATTGCTAGACTTTTTGTTGTGCCTACCTGCAACTCGGCATTTCTGCTCTATGGTGAGTATCAACTTTCCTTCTCATAATATAGTATATGCTGGTAGATTTCTGGTGACACTCAGTGTTTATAATGAATAGGCACTGAAAATGGAAGCTGCCAGTTTATATTAACACCGGTGCCAAATCTCCTTCCGCTGAAAGTCTTCTTCAAAGCAGGAAACAGATGGAAGTCACTTGGTGTAGGTGGATGGTGTAGGCACTCCCAACCAAGAGTTGCAATATGGTTTTGCATTGCCTTCGCTGTGTGTGGTCTAGCATTGTCATCCAACAGCAAAACACCAGATCTGAGAAGGCCAGGCCACTTTTTCCAAATCCCCTCTTTCAATTTCGACAGAGTGGCACAGTACCATGCAGCATTGATGGTTGCATCCTTCAGAAAGTCCAGCACGTACTTATGGTATATTTACTACTACTATTACAATACTTATATGTCGTCTAAATTGGCAGTCAGGGCATTAAGAAGGGACTTTTCTGCCGGTGCTAGAGAGACAGCACGCAGACCGCGGCATCAGCGTAAGGGATGTGAGCAGCGGTTCCATGGTATGGGGCATTAACTGCTCGTCACGAAAGGAATCTTCCTGAGTGTGGGTCCGCAAGGGGCCAAATTTGCAGTTCAGCTGCATGCTGTCAACCGGCGAGGAGGTTCTGAAAATCGGCATGCCTTCCTGCATCCATTGAAACGGCTGGCAGAGGGTGGCTCGGCTGGCAGAGGGTGGCTCGGCAGAGCATTTGGAGGTGCTGTGTTGGTTCAGTCCTGGGAGTCGTAACGCGCCGGAAGTTGAGTATTGATTGTTAATAGATTTTATGAAGTTTAATTTAATTCAATTTGCTTATTCTTGTTAATTATACCAGCCATATATTTTGGGGGTTTCCCACCATTCATTCTCGTCTGCCCACCTGCGGGAAGGTGGTAATATTAGAAAGGGTGGTCCGTTTGTCCCCTGTTGAGGACGAAAGGGGGGGGGGGATCAGAGTAAATCTGTGGTTTGGTTCGGATTGCTTCTTTCCCCTCCCAGCTTACCTACGAGTTATTCGACTGTTAGCCTCTTCCAAGTCTGTGCAAGTCTAAGGCACCAATGGCTGTACTGTTTAAAATGCAAGGCACTAAGAATTGATTCATTCTCTCGCCTGCCATAACTAGTATTAGTAGACTCACATGTAAAAGGTACTCTAAGAAAGAAGAAAAATTCCTTTTGCCTCGTGGTAAGAGCTAGTCAATTGCATAACGAATTCCTGCTCATCTTTTTTTTTTTTTTTTTTTTTTTTTTTTTTTCAATACCTTTTAAAAGTTCGCAAGTCCTACCTTGCGAGCCTACGTGTTTGTCATAAGTTAAGTGGCAGAAATTTGTAAAATTTGTTTTTTATATATTTGGAAATGTTAATGTTATTAACTGTGCGTGACTCATGCAATTTTACGGTTCACACCTGTACACTACCTTAAATGGAGACAAACCAGTATTGGTTGGACTTTTGCATTGTATGCATATACAGTATCCTTCAAATACTCGTCCCACTGACGGTGATGGGAATCCACATAAAAACTCAGCATCTTCCTGATTGTTCTGTGTACCCATTGTGTCCTTCCGTTCACCTGTTGATGCAACGTGCTCGTCCTCAACTTCTTTGTGTTCAACAATTTACACAGTTCCTTCATTAAATCCGACATGAAATTGGTCCCTTGGTCAGTAATTATTGTCTCCGGTACACCAAACTTCAAAATCCAGTTGTTTATTAACACTTGCATGACCATTGCTGTTAATTTGCCATATCCACCATCTCCACATACCTCGAAAAATGATCTCTTATTGTCAGAACGAAACTTTTCCCCAATGGTGTTTGACTGAAAGGTCCTAAGACATCAATTCCCAACATAGAAAATAGACATGTTGCTTCCAGCAATCATTGTAGCTGTATCCATTTCCAACTCAAATCTGCTCCCTGCGCACACGGTATGCAATTCTTGACATACTGATCCACATCTACTTTCCTACCCTTCCACCAATACCTCTCCACCACTCTCCTATTTGTCGCTCTATTCCCACCATGACCAGATAGCACATGATCATGTGCTTCTTTTAAAACCCCATCTCTCAGCTTCACTGGCACTACTATACTTGGCCCTAACTTTGTTTCCCTGCACGGAAGACTGTCGTACATATTAAATTGTGGCTGTGTCTGATACAATTTACAATCTTTGCCAGCATCGTGTAATTCTTTCATACTGCTAGGTCATAACCTATGACTCCTACTTTAGCCTCCTTTCTACTCAGTGCATCCACATTACCATGCTTCTTTCCAAGCTTGTGCACCACCTCGTAGTCGAATTCACTAAGCCTCACAGCCCGCCTAAGGAGTCTAGTGGACAGATCCTTCAACCCTAACAACGACTTCAATGCAGCATGATCTGTCACTACCCGAACTCTTCTTCCATATAAATAACATTTAAAATATGTGATTCCATAGATTACACTAAGCATCTCCCACTCTGTTGTTGAGTAATTCCTCTCTGCTGCATTCAACTGCCTAGACACATAGGCTACAGGATGTTCTTTCCCATCAGTTTCCTGACTAAGAACACACCCTAATTCTTGATTTGATGCATCACATGCTAGAATAAATTCCTTTTCAAAATCTGGAAACACAAGAACCGGACTTGATGTGAACACTTCTTTCAGTTTGTCAAATGCTTTCTGACACTCTTCTGTCCACTCAAAATTTCACACCCTTCCGTAACAATCGCATCAATGGCTGTGCTAAGTCTGCAAAACCCTTCATGAACTTTTGATAAAAATTGAAACTTCCGACAAATGATTGCACTTCCTTAACTGTTTTCAGCTCCTGAAAATCCCTTACAGCCTGTACCAACCTCGGATCTGTTCGTACTCCGTCCTTACTGATGATATGACCTAAATATTTCACTTCTTCCAATGCAAAATGACACTTCTCCAGGCTCGACATCAAACGAGCTGCTCTTAACCTCATAAAGACTTCCCTTAACCATTGTCTATGCTGTTCCATACTACTTGAGAACACTATAATGTCATCCAAATAGACTAGACACTGCCATGGTTTCAAACCCCTCAACTCACTGTCTAGCAACCTCTGAAACATTGCTGGAGTGTTTTTCAAACCAAATGGCATTCTGATGTACTGGTAATGGTCTCCAGGATTAGAGAAAGCAGTTTTTGGATGATGCTTTGGAGCCACCTCTAACTGATGATAACCACTTGTCAAATCCATCATAGAAAAGTGCTGGCACTATCCTAAGTGATCCAAAGTCTCCAGTATGTTTGGAATGTGGTATGCATCCATTACTGTCTTATTATTGAGGTATCGGTAATCACAACAGAACCTGTATTTCTTAGTTCCATCCATAGATTTTTTAGGCACAGTGACAATGCCCGATCCCCATCAACTATTACTATGCTCTATAATACCATCTTCAAGCTGCTGATCATTGAAATCCTCCACAATCGGCTGCAAATACCTTGGTATTCTCTATGGTTTATGGTAAACAGGTGCTTCGTTCCCTGTTGGTATCCTATGTTGAACTAATGGAATTGCTGGTAACAGCCCTCGCAGAAAAAACAAATCCTTAAATTCCCGTAACAGTTCTTCCATATGCTCCTTTTCTCCTCCTTTCAAATGCTTAACTTCATTTCACAATGCAGTTCTGTTGGCAGTTAGTTGTTGATCATTACGCCTACCTCTCAAACATCAATCTTTGTCATCTGGTTCATCCAAATTCACTACTAAAACTACTTTTCCCAAATTCTCATCTATAGTGCTAAAATTATCTATGTTCACAGGGACTACTCACCCATTGTTTGCCTCTTGTACGTGTACAATAACACATTTCACAAAACAACCTAATGGATCCAAAACTTTTATCTTCCAATAGTACAATAACACATACCATACCCACAGGTAGATTTGACTCTACACTTACCCAACGTGACTTCCCGGTGCCACTAGACACACACTCACGTGAATTAAGCCTTAATGCTAATTTACACTGCCCAATTGGTTTGTTCATTACATTGAATGCTCTTGCAACTGCTCTGCATCAACAACAGTTTCCCCTAGCTGAAATAAGATTCCACCAAGTTCACAGTTCATTGTCCAAAGTCAATTTTGGCATGATGTTGATGCAAGAAATCTACTCCTAGGATCATGTTGTAGCCCTCGCTTACTCACGGTACTACCTCCATGCGTGCATCAAATCAGACATTCCCTATGCAAAAGTCATCTGTCACTGACCCCAAAGGTGTGACCTCCTTATCCCCCACTCCATGCAACCTATAATGTTCCTTCATTCCGTTAAACTCTTAGTAGCCACTGCCATTTGCGCCCTGTGTCCAACAAAATGTTAAACTTTTTAGTTCCTATGGATCCTACCACTGAACATTCCACCTCTGCATACTTATTTGTAGCATTGAAACTAAACGGGGGCTCCCTTAGGTGGGTCTTGAGCCCCCTCTGCCGTTTAACAATTGTCCACCTCTACTAACTCCACTCTACTAACCACACTCATAACATTTTATACCCGCTGTAAACACTGTTTGTCTATCACGTACCCCCATTGCCACGTCTATTGCCTCACATTGGATTTCCAGCTGAATGGCCGAATACAAATCTTTCAGAGCCCCTTCACGCACTTTCCGCGCCAAATGCACTGGTAACCCCCTCAAAAATACATCAAGTGCCCTTTGCTCAGCCTCCTGCAACAGAACACCATTCACTTCATCACTCTGACCCAACTCTTAAGTATACTCGTTAATTTCTCTTATTCTGTCCACAAATTTCTCTACCTTTTCCCCCTGTCTCTTTGTCATTTTACTCTCTCTTTCTCTAAAGTACCAAGTGCTATGCTGTTTCCTGTACCTCTGTAAAAGCCCCTCCTTCAACTGCTTCAACTGTCCTGGCTTCCTTAAGGCCTGAGAACACCTGTTAATCTAATCTTGGCTACATGTAACAGCTGTTCATCAGACAAACCATTCATCACAGCTGAAGTCCTCCACAAACGAACGCACATCCTCAGATGCCTTGCCAGAAAACAGAATAATCAAACTCGCAGCAGCTGGATCAGTCTCCTGCTGCGGTACCCTGGGTGACAACAACTGATCAGATGTGGTTTCCCACTCACTCCTAGATGTTAATTCACTTCTCAACTGTTTGTTGTCCGCTGTCAATTGTGCTACCCTTCCCAACAAAATCTGTACCGCTTCAGGTTCCGACACACCTTGCGTCCCTGACTCTGCCATTGTGTTGCTTTCGTTTCCAGTTAGTCCCAATTTCAACCTATAAAATCATACAGAAACAAAACATTTAACTACAAAAATAAACTGACTTCCTACAGCTCAGTATCTCATCGTATGTTTTACGAGGAGATAAATAAAACGTCATACTCAACCCAATACAAAAGTAATTAAGTGCCACGAAAGAAAAAAAAATCTTACTGCCTCAAACACACTAACACTTACTCTGACAACGCAAAGAAAGAAAATATCCAACACTCAAAAAGAAAAATTGGTCAACACTCACCACATTTTTTGACTATAATGCAGGTGGTGGGCTCGAACGTTGTACTGTACAGACAACGCCTGCTATTCTGACACCAAATGTAGCCATCACTGCCAAATATAGATGTCGGTGTGGGGTGGAGGAATGTTGGACGCAGATGGAAACTGTCAGGATGCACTGTATTAACACTCGGCCGTGATCAAGTGTTTTATTATTCCCAGCTACAGTGCCACGTTCCTCTCTGTCTAAATCACAGGGTCCCATTAATAACAAATAACAATCATTTTGAAACTTCCTGGCAGATTAAAACTGTGTGCCCAACTGAGACTCGAACTCGGGACCTTTGCCTTTCGCGGGCAAGTGCTCTACCATCTGAGCTACCGAAGCACGACTCACACCCGGTACTCACAGCTTTACTTCTGCCAGTACCTCATCTCCTACCTTAATCAGCCAGGAAGTTTCATATCAGCGCACACTCCGCTGCAGAGTGAAAATCTCATTCTGGGAACAATCATTTTATTTAATTTTTTTGTAGTAGGCACAAAGTAACATGCATCTCCCCACTCCCTTGGTATTACACATTATGGAAAATGCCTTGGTATTGTAGGGTTAAGCCATTATCAAGATGAGGGTGAGTCAAAAAAGGCTTTACTGCTTTTGAATGATATAGAAATTTATTGAGATAAGTTACAGAATCTGTACGAGTGTCATTTTTTTGGAAGCAACCTCAAGTTCCACATAAAAGTATCAAGTGTCATTTTGGTTCAGTATGACTACCGTTTGTGATATGGCAAACATCATCACTAATCAATTTGTTCCCACACTCTTTGCAGTAAATTGGGCCTAACTTGTGCAACAGCAGCATAGACTTGATTTTTGATGGGGCTATATTCCTTAGTAGGGGAGAAACATACACACACTCTTAAATAATGAAACCCCAGAGAAAGAAATTCGTTTCATGAAACCAAAACACACAGTGAGCATGCTCCTCACCAGTGAAAGTAGCCAATGTAACTGCGCACTACACTGGTACTTCAGGTGGTAGAATGAGGCACTGATGCAGTACATGAATCCAACTTGAGGCCGTTTGCTAAAAAATAACACATCTACTGATTCTGTAAGTTTCCTCAATAAATTTTTATATCATTCCAAAGTTGTTAAGTTCTTTTTGACTCACCCTGTATTTGAGGTTCCTTATTTACATAAAATATTTAATATGAAATAGCTTAAAAACTACACTTCATATCAAGGGTGCATTTTCACCCATGCACTCGTCCTAATTTTATCTTCATAAATATGTTACAGATTTTCTGTCACTAGTTATGTTTCATTTTTATTAGATTTAGTCTGATTTTTATATTTGTTGTGACCAGGCAATTCAGCTATGGCAGCTCTTCTTCTATGCTCATGCCAGCAACAGGGTTATAGCGACCATGCAGTAGAAGCTGGTGCACACCTGACCTGTGGTCTAAAATTCTCATACTCAGACCATCTGCAAAGGGTGCCACAATCTATTAATGACACCACAAAGCTTGTGTGGCTACTGAGCCCTGCCTGGCTCTATTGACCCACCTCCTCAGCTGTCAAGCACTCGCAGGTTCAGCTGCACCTGCTCCTAAGGTCACAATAATCTGTTTCTCAAATTTCTTGTCACAATTTCTGGGATGTAGAGTGTCAACTTGCCTGCAAAAGACAAAGGTTCCAGATTCCAGTCCTGAACTTGCACACAGTTTTAATCTGCCATGAAGTCTCAGGTCAGTGAACATACTACTGCAGAGTTAAAATTCATTCTGGTAACATTGATACAGTTATTAGTACAACTGAAACCTCATGAAATGCTGCAGGCCAGGTTGTATTCATGTTATGTTAAATCAGTTGTTGTTCTATGCACTCCTAATATAGCTGCATCTACACATTCTATAAACACTTCCACTATTCTTTTGCAGTTATATCACATTTATAATATAGGGTCAATGACAGTTTACTGAAACTGGTGACAGCAGACTACATTATAAATTCTAGCCAGGAACTGTTACAGAAACAGTTAGTATGCCCAAAATAATATGATGATGATTAGTGATGAGTGACTTATTGAAAATTTAATATATGAAATGATGATGAAGAGGTCCCATACTCTGAGGAGCATAGGGAACGATGTGGGAGACCCGCACCGCCAACTAGGCAAGTTTCTAGTGGAGGTGGTTCGCCATTGTCTTCCTCTGGCCATAATGGGAATGAATGATGATGATGACGACACAACAACACCCAGTCATCTCGAGGTAGGGAAAATCCCTGACCCCACCAGGAATCGAACCCGGGGCCCCTTGCGTGGGAAGTGAGAATGCTACCGCAAGACCACGAGCTGCAGACAATACATGAAAAGAGTTTCATAATTTAGATACTAATTCTTTTAGGTATTTATTGAAATAACTGATGTTCCTAATGCATTTCATTTAACTGACATTTTTACTTTCATGATGTGTTGATATATTTGAGCATTTGTTATGCTAGAGTGTGGAATGAGCCAAGGTGTAAGTATACAGAAACTGGAACATAAAGAATTCCTGCTTCAAGTAGTGCCATTTAATAATATCTTTGATTGATACCAAGTCTGCAATACAAAGCTTCAGAAATGTCATCTTGTAATAAATTATGTTTGCATAGATGTGGAGAGATGTTATTCATGCCTGTAATATTTCAAAATATTCTGGGTGTTTTCTATTGGTTAGGTATTACTCTTCACTAGTAATCTAAAGATTTGTGTTGTTTTATATTTTATAGCTCATTTTTCCAAATGGGTAATTACCTGGGAGCAATCAGTGCTTACAGTCATGCCATTAATCTTGGATTCAAAATGGCTGCATTGTATTCAAACCGTGCTGCTGCACACCTGGCTGTTGGCAACGTGCACAAAGCTATTGAGGATTGCTCAGAAGTAAGTGATCTTTTCATTTATGTTGATGTTGCTGTTGTTGCTAGAAGTTCATGGTAATGGTAGTGGAGCTGATAATGAGTTCTGTTTTTCATACTGTTGTGATCCTTATTAATTTATAACAATAATAATAATAATAATAATAATAATTACTATTATTATTATTATTATTATTATTATTATTTCCATGGCACATTGTGGTAATTCATGATAGAGAGGGAGAGGGGAAAGAATAAATGGATTAAGGCCAATGCTCAGATGTTTTTTGGTCTTCCTATATTTTTCCTATAACAAATAAAACTATTAACAACAGTAGACTGTCAACCTGCCATGATTCAGAGGACCACTAATTTTTTCGCATTATTCAGTAATATGAGCACAGACCAACAAACCAGAACAAGAATGCATCTCTCCTCAATAATCTTTGGAAATGCCAACTCTTGCTGTACCATAACAGATTTTTTATGTTAAAGAAAATCTCACTCATTAAAGATATTACAAATGAGATTCATTTTTTACTGCTAAAAATGTCTGTTACTAACATGTGTACACCATATCTCTTGAAAAAGCAGTATGCACTCAGCCTTTGAACCTGAAATAAACCTGGACTAACACCCAAACAAAAGTAGATCAGTAAACTCACCATAAACAATATGGAAGACCAGTGGAGCATAAGTTCATCACAACATCCATTAAAACTAGAATAGCACGGAAATTATCACTTACATAATCAAAACCAGTTTCACGATCTTGCATTTGAAACAGAAGTCTCCATAACTGTCAAATGTCTGAGCATACTGTTCCTTTTACTGATATTTAACCTGCATTTCAAGATGCTATTGGCATTTTCTGCAGTTATGGTCACAATTCTTTGCTAATCACATTGTGTATCTATGATTGTAGCAGTAAACATTATGAATAACTTCTTTGACTTTTGCTAATTTGTGTCCATAGTCACCAATAGTCGGTGGAAAGTTCAAATAATCAATAACTGTACATGTATTTATTTTTCATACATACTCTCCAGAGGCACAAGTCAATAATATTTCTGAGGAGAGCTCTCAAATGCAGATACCAGTAATATTTCTGAGGAGAGCTCTCAGTTGCAGATACTTATCTGCTGTGTTTCACACCACAAAACATTATGTTCAGCGATACAAAAGATCAAGAATCATGTCCAAATTAGTCTTGCTGTCTTATCAACATCAATTTGTGATTGCCTTGTTTGTAACCTGTATCTATGGTTACAGAAATAAATGATGTCTTGCAGGCTGTCACACATGCTGTTCTGAACGTTACTCATAGCAGGCTTTTGCATGCAGCAGGTTTACTAAAATACTACTGTTTCTGAACTAACTTCCCACTAGTTACACATATTGTGCCAGAATGTTACTTCTCAGTGTTAGTTTACACTGTGGTGATAAAAGGTCATGGGATAGTGATATGTACATACACAAATAGTGGTAGTATCGCATACACAAGGTACGAAAGGGCTGTGCATTGGCTGAGCTGTCATTCGTACTCAGGTGATACATGTGAAAAGCTTTCCAATGTGATTACAGCCACACAGTGGGAATTAACAGACTTTAAAAGCAGAATGGTAGTTGGAGCTAGACGCACAGGACATTCCATTTTGAAAATCATTAGAGAATTCAATTTTCCAAGATCCACAGTGGCAAGAGCTTACCGAGAATACCAAATTTCAGGCATTACCTTTCACCACGGACAACACAGTGGTCAGTGGCTTTCACTTATTGACCCAGAACTGTGGCATCTGCATAGAGTTGTCATTGCTAACAGACAAGCAACACTGCATGAAATAACCAGAGAAATCAATGTGGGATGTACGACAAACATATCCGTTATGACAGTGAGGTGAAATTTGGCACTAATGTTCTGTGGCAACAGACACCTGACCCAAGTGTCTTTGCTAACAGCATGACATTACTTGCAGCATTTGTTATGAGGTTGTGACCATGTCAGTTAGACCCTAGACAAATGTAAAATCATGGCCAGGTCAGATGAGTCCCAATTTCAGTTGCTAATAGCTTATGGTACGATTTGAGTGTGCTGCAGATCCCGCAAAGCCATGGGCCAAGTTGCCAACAAGGCATTGCGGAAGCTGGTGGTCGCTCCATAATTGTTGGGCTGTTTTCTGCCATCACAGGTGAAGTATTACAATGTTGTTAGTGTCCTCTGATATCACTTATTGGATATAATTTGCCTCAATATGACATCATACATCTTAAACCTAAGGCTATATGACATTTATTTACATTTGCACATTCTGTTTCATAAGTTCAAAGGAGTTCACTTATACAACTACGTAACATAGTAGAGTTTCGCATTTAGTTTTTAGATTGTGAATTGAAACATATTTTACTGTTTTTATTAAAATATTGTCTTACTGAGTAGGTGGATTGGTACAGTATGTATGTCCTTACTTCTCTCTCTTACACTTTGAATACATAATAGTTTTTATAGTATTAGGAGGTTTATTGCACAGTTTGATCCCCATGTGCTAGGTTCCTTCTTTTGGAGATATATTGAAACATGAAGTTCCTTGCTAATTTCTTGTTTCTTGATGAACATTGATGTTTTCAGAACATACATACAGGGTAATGGTGCAAAATTTAATTCTTTAAGATCCTGCTTTACTCTCTAATGCTCTTCCAAGTACATCTACGTCTACATCATATTCCACAAGACTCCTAATGGGATGTGGTGGAGGGTGCTTTCGGTACCACTATCTGATCTCTCCAACCCTGTTCCACTAGCGCAGGGCTTCCCAACCTTTTCAGCTGGCGGACCCCTTCTTCAGTCGAAAATCCATGGCGGACCCCTACTCAGTCAAGAGCACAGTAACTTTAAAGTTCAAAGTTCAGTGCGAAATCCTTGGGAACTCACTCACCCCATCCCTCCTCCCGGCCGGAGTGGCCGAGCGGTTCTAGGCGCTTCAGTCTGGAACCGCGCGACCGCTACAGTCGCAGGTTCGATTCCTGCCTCGGGCATGGATGTGTGTGATGTCCTTAGGTTAGTTAGGTTTACGTAGTTTTAAGTTCTATGGGACTGATGACCTCAGATGTTAAGTCCCATAGTGCTCAGGGCCATTTAAACCATTTGAATCCTCCCCCCCCTCCTCCGAAGTATCAATAGTCTTTGGTTTAGAGATGAGTGAAAACAAATTGAAATTAATGATCCAGTTTGAATTCCCACTGTATCCAGACACTTACTAGTGGATTTACTCCCTTTGTTCAACACACTATAGCCTGATTAAAATTACTTGGTAATTGGAGCTGCCTTCCTCCAAGAACAATCAACGTCACGTCCGAACTGTTCGCTGTTGACAAGCTGCCGCTTGTGGTCTGTTCACTTCCACTGTTTGGCTACTGTTGTGTAATGAGCATGCATATTTCGTAACAGTCGTGTTTTGTGTGTGTATGTGTGTGTGTGTGTGTAGTTTTTCGTGAAATTCGAAGAAAAATGTTCAAATGTGCACTACTGGCCATTAAAATTGCTACACCAAGAAGAAATGCAGATGATAAACGGGTATTCATTGGACAAATATATTATACTATGGAACTGACATGTGATTAGATTTTCACGCAATTTGGGTGCTTAGATCCTGAGAAATCAGTACCCAGAACAACCACCTCTGCTTGGATGGCGTGTACAGGTACAGCTGCCCATGCAGCTTCAACACGATACCACATTCATCAAGAGTAGTGACTGGTGTATTGTGACAAGCCAGTTGCTCGGCCACCATTGACCAGACGTTTTCAATTGGTGAGAGATCTGGAGAATGTGCTGGTCAGGGCAGCAGTCGAACATTTTCTGTATCCAGAAAGGCCCGCACAGGTCCTGCAACATGCGGTCGTGTATTATCCTGCTGAAATGTAGGGTTTCGCAGGGATCGAATGAAGGGTAGAGCCACGGGTCGTAACCCATCTGAAATGTAAGTCCAGTGTTCAAAGTGCCATCAATGCAAACAAGAGGTGACCGATACGTGTAACCAATGGCACCCCTACCATCACGCTGGGTGCTACGCCAGTATGACGATGACGAATACATGCTTCCAATGTGTGTTCACCGCGGTGTACACCGTCACAGGCGCTCCTGTCTGTCATGCAGCGTCAAGGGTAACCACAGCCATGGTCTCCGAGCTGATAGTCCATGCTGCTACAAACGTCATCGAACTGTTCGTGCAGATGGTTGTTGTCTTGCAAACATCCCCATCTGTTGGCTCAGGGATCAAGACGTGGCTGCACAATCCGTTACAACAATGCGGATAAGATGCCTGTCATCTCAACTGCTAGTGATACGAGGCCATTGGGATCCAGCACAGCATTCCGTATTACCCTCCTAAACCCACCGATTCCATATACTGCTAACAGTCTTTGGATCTCGACCAACGCGAGCAGCAATGTCACGATACAATAAACCGCAATCGCGATAGTCTACAATCCGACCTTTATCACAGTCGGAAACATGATGGTATGCATTTCTCCTCCTTACACGAAGCATCACAACAATGTTTCATCAGGCAACGCCGGTCAACTGCTGTTTGTGTATGAGAAATCGGTTGGAAACTTTCCTCATGTCAGCACGTTGTAGGTGTTGCCACCGGCACCAACCTTGTGGGAATGCTCTGAAAAGCTAATCATTTGCATATCACAGCATCCAGTTAAATTTCGTGTCTGTAGCACATCATCTTCGTGGTGTAGCAATTTTAAGTCTATGGGACTTAACTGCTGAGGTCGTCGGTCCCTAGTCTTACACACTATTAACCTAAGTTTAACTTCCGCTAAGGACAACACACACACACACACACACACAACTCACACACACGACTGCAGTCTCAGGCAACTGAAACCGCACTGTGAGCAGCGGACTGGAGTAGGTGGTGGTAGGAGGATGTAAGGGACAGGTCTTGCATCTAGGTTTGTTGCAGGAGTATGAGCCATGAGGTAAGGGATTGGGAGCAGGTGTTGTGTAAGGATGGACAAGTATATTGTGTAGATTTGGTGGACGGCGGAATACCACTGTGGGAGGGGTGGGAAGGATAATGGGCAGGATATTTTTCATTTCAGGGCACGATGAGAGGTAATCAGAACCCTGACAGAGAATGTAATTCAGTTGCTCCAGTCCTGTGTGGTACTGAGTTATGAGGGGAATGCTCCTCTGTGGCCGGACGGTGGGACTCAAGGAGGTGGTGAGAGACTGGAAAGATAAGGCACTGGTAATTTGTTTTTGTACAAGGGAGGATAATTATGGTCAGTGAAGGCTTCGGTAGGACCCTCAGTACATTATAAAGTAAAATCCATCATATTGTAAACTTAGAAAGTTTGAAACTCTGGGGAGAAAAAATATAACACCAGTTGGGAAAACTAAGTGTATGTTGTGATTAGTGCCAGAAGCTGGAAACCTATCTCTGCAACATTCCTTAGGAGAGAATGAGAACACCAGCACAACTGAATGTATCAGTCATTAAAGAATGCCTGAAAGGAATGTAAGTCACGATGGCAAAAATAATACAAAGTCAGCTAGAGTATCACTAATCTTAATTCAAACAAATAGTTATTAGGATCTGAGAGTATTCTGGTTGTCCAGCTGTTCCACTAATTGGCCTGTATCATTTGTCATGAGGGAATAGAACACAAGATTTTTAAAAATGTATAGCAAATAGCCCCTGTCAACAATATTGTAGTTAAAGTTAGTAATAATGCACTGCAGACTGTAATGTAGCAAGGCACGTCTACAAAATGTGGTTTAATAAAATAGAACTATGTTGACAGTATTCTTCAAATGTTTGAAAATATGTACAATTTTATGTCAGATGGGCAGTGTTTTAAAATATTGAAAAATCATGTGCATCTAATCCAAAGCAGTATTCTCAGTTCAGAATTAAAACTCGTAATTTAGCCACTGAAGAAAAAAGTTTAAAGGCCAATGTATTGCACTGCCCTTGATAATGTCATCCCCACAGCTTGTGTTATCTGATAAACTGCTTCTGAGTCTCTGTTGGTTTCTGGCTTCTGAAGCCACACTGAGAGTGAGTTAGTATATAATTTTTGTTAATTAACCTCTTTCCTCATTACCTTAGCCAGCTTCATCCTGACCAACAACTTCTTCACTTTTGAAGACCAGACATACCAACAAATAAAGGGAACAGCCATGGGTACCAGGATGGCCCCTTCGTACGCCAACCTATGCATGGGTTGCTTAGAGGAAGCCTTCTTGGTTACCAAGGCCTGCCAGCCCAAAGTTTGGTACAGATTTATTGATGACATCTTCATGATCTGGACTCACAGTGAAGAAGAACTCCAGAATTTCCTCTCCGACCTCAACTCCTTTGGTTCCATCAGATTCACCTGGTCCTACTCCAAATCCTATGCCACTTTCCTTGATGTTGACCTCCACCTGTCCAATGGCCAGCTTCACACGTCCGTCCACATCAAACCCACCAACAAGCAACAGTACCTCCATTATGACAGCTGCCACCCATTCCACATCAAACAGTCCCTTCCCTACAGCCTAGGTCTTCGTGGTAAACGAATCTGCTTCAGTCCGGAATACCTGAACCATTACACCTACAACCTGACAACAGCTTTCGCATCCCGCAACTACCCTCCCGACCTGGTACAAAAGCAAATAACCAGAGCCACTTCCTCATCCTCTCAAACCCAGAACCTCCCACAGAAGAACCACAAAAGTGCCCCACTTGTGACAGGATACTTTCCGGGACTGGATCAGACTTTGAATGTGGCTCTCCAGCAGGGATACGACTTCCTCAAATCCTGCCCTGAAATGAGATCCATCCTTCATGAAATCCTCCCCACTCCACCAAGAGTGTCTTTCCGCCGTCCACCTAACCTTCGTAACCTCTTAGTTCATCCCTATGAAATCCCCAGACCACCTTCCCTACCCTCTGGCTCCTACCCTTGTAACCACCCCCGGTGTAAAACCTGTCCCATGCACCCTCCCACCACCACCTACTCCAGTCCTGTAACCCGGAAGGTGTACACAATCAAAGGCAGAGCCATGTGTGAAAGCACCCACATGATTTACCAACTGACCTGCCTACACTGTGAAGCTTTCTATGTGGGAATGACCAGCAACAAACTGTCCATTCACATGAATGGACACAGGCAGACAGTGTTTGTTGGTAATGATGATCACCCTGTGGCTAAACATGCCTTGGTGCTCGGCCAGCACATCTTGGCACAGTGTTACACCGTCCGGGTTATCTGGATACTTCCCACTAACACCAACCTATCAGAACTCCGGAGATGGGAACTTGCTCTTCAATATATCCTCTCTTCCCGTTATCCACCAGGCCTCAATCTCTGCTAATTTCAAGTTGCCGCCACTCATACCTCAGCTGTCATTCAACAACATCTTTGCCTCTGCACTTCCGCCTCGACTGACATCTCTGCCCAAACTCTTTGCCTCTGTATATGCCTGCTTGTGCTTGTATATGTGTGGATGGATATGTGTGTGTGTGTGCGAGTGTATACCCGTCCTTTTTTCCCCCTAAGGTAAGTCTTTCCGCTCCCGGGATTGGAATGACTCCTTACCCTCTCCCTTAAAACCCACATCCTTTCGTCTTTCCCTCTCCTTCCCTCTTTCCTGATGAGGCAACCGTTGGTTGCGAAAGCTAGAATTTTGTGTGTATGTTTGTGTTTGTTTGTGTGTGTATCGACGTGCCAGCGCTTTCGTTTGGTAAGTCACATCATCTTTGTTTTTAAATATATATATAAAAACAAAGATGATGTGACTTACCAAACGAAAGTGCTGGCAGGTCGATAGACACACAAACATACACACAAAATTCAAGCTTTCGCAACCAACGGTTGCTTCATCAGGAAAGAGGGAAGGAGAGGGAAAGACGAAAGGATGTGGGTTTTAAGGGAGAGGGTAAGGAGTCATTCCAATCCCGGGAGTGGAAAGACTTACCTTAGGCAGAAAAGACGACATGTATACACACACATATCCATCCACACATATACAGACACAAGCAGACATATGTAAAGGCAACGACCCCATTAAATTTTATTTACATTCCCTCCGCAAACATGCCTTCGCCCTAGTAAAAAAGGCCCAACCTCTTTGGCTTTACATATGTCTGCTTGTGTCTGTATATGTGTGGATGGATATGTGTGTGTGTGTGAGTGTATACCTGTCCTCTTTTCCCCCTAAGGTAAGTCTTTTCGCTCCCGGGATTGGAATGACTCCTTACCCTCTCCCTTAAAACCCATATCCTTTTGTCTTTCCCTCTCCTTCCCTCTTTCCTGATGAAGCAACCGTGGGTTGCGAAAGCTTGAAGTTTTGTGTGTGTGTTTGTGTGTTTTTTTGTTGTGTCTATCTACCAGCGCTTTCCCGTTTGGTAAGTCACATAATCTTTGTTTTTAATATATTTTTCCCATGTGGAATGTTTCTTTCTATTATACAGGGTGTTACAAAAAGGTACGGCCAAACTTTCAGGAACCATTCCTCACACACAAAGAAAGAAAATATGTTATGTGGACATGTGTCCGGAAACGCTTACTTTCCGTGTTGGAGCTCATTTTATTACTACTCTTAAAATCACATTAATCATGGAATGGAAACACACAGCAACAGAACGTACCAACGTGACTTCAAACACTTTGTTACAGGAAATGTTCAAAATGTCCTCCGTTAGCGAGGATACATGCATCCACCCTCCGTCGCATGGAATCCCAGATGCGCTGATGCAGCCCTGGAGAATGGTGTATTGTATCACAGGCGTCCACAATACAAGCAAGAAGAGTCTCTACATTTGGTACCGGGGTTGCGTAGACAAGAGCTTTCAAATGCCCCCGTAAATGAAAGTGAAGGGTGTTGAGGTCAGGAGAGCGTGGAGGCTATGGAATTGGTCCACCTCTACCAATCCATCGGTCACCGAATCTGTTGTTGAGAAGCGTACGAACACTTCGACTGAAATGTGCAGGAGCTCCATCGTGCATGAACCACATGTTGTGTCGTACTTGCAAAGGCACATGTTCTAGCAGCACAGGTAGAGTACCCCATATGAAATCATGGTGGTGAATCGAGGAAGTACAGTACAAACTGACGAAACTAAAATGAGCACTAACATGTAAATTAAGTGTTTCCGGACACATGTCCACATAACATCTTTTCTTTATTTGTGTGTGAGGAATGTTTCCTGAAAGTTTGGCCATACCTTTTTGTAACACCCTGTATATATAAGAACCACAAAAGTGCCCCACTTGTGACAGGATACTTTCCGGGACTGGATCAGACTCTGTATGTGGCTCTCCAGCAGGGATACGACTTCCTCAAATCCTGCCCTGAAATGAGATCCATCCTTCATGAAATCCTCCCCACTCCACCAAGAGTGTCTTTCTGCCGTCCACCTAATCTTTGTAACCTCTTGGTTCATCCCTATGAAATCCCCAAACCACCTTCCCTACCCTCTGGCTCCTACCCTTGTAACCTTCCCGGTGTAAAACCTGTCCCATGCACCCTCCCACCACCACCTACTCCAATCCTGTAACCCGGAAGGTGTACATGATCAAAGGCAGAGCCACGTGTGAAAGCACCTACGTGATTTACCAACTAACCTGCCTACACTGTGAAGCTTTCTATGTGGGAATGACCAGCAAAAAACTGTCCATTCGCATGAATGGACACAGGCAAACAGTGTTTGTTGGTAATGAGGATCACCCTGTGGCTAAACATGCCTTGGTGCACGGCCAGCACATCTTGGCACAGTGTTACACCGTCCGGGTTATCTGGATACTTCCCACTAACACCAACCTGTCAGAACTCCGGAGATGGGAACTTGCCCTTCAATATATCCTCTCTTCCCGTTACCCACCAGGCCTGAACCTCCACTAATTTCAAGTTGCCGCCGCTCATATCTCACCTGTCATTCAACAACATCTTTGTCTCTGTACTTCTGCCTTGACTGACATCTCTGCCCAAACTCTTTGCCTTTACAATGTCTGCTTGTGTCTGTATATGTGTGGATGGATATGTGTGTGTGTACAAGTGTATACCTGTCCTTCTCTCCCCCTAAGATAAGTCTTTCCACTCCCAGGTTTGGAATGACTCCGTACCCTCTCCCTTAAAACCCACATCCTTTCGTCTCTCCCTCTCCTTCCCTCTTTCCTGATGAAGCAACCGTTGGTTGCGAAAGCTTGAATTTTGTGTGTATGTTTGTGTTTGTTTGTGTGTCTATCAGCCTGCCAGTGCTTTCGTTTGGTAAGTCACATCATCTTTGTTTTTAGATATATTTTTCCCACGTGGAATGTTTCCATATATATATATATATATATATATATATATATATATATATGTGTCTGCTTGTGTCTGTATATGTGTGGATGGATATGTGTGTGTGTGTGCGAGTGTATACCCGTCCTTTTTTCCCCATAAGGTAAGTCTTTCCGCTCCCGGGACTGGAATGACTCCTTACCCTCTCCCTTAAAACCCACATCCTTTCGTCTTTCCCTCTCCTTCCCTCTTTCCTGATGAGGCAACAGTTTGTTGCGAAAGCTTGAATTTTGTGTGTATGTTTGTGTTCGTTTGTGTGTCTGTCGACCTGCCAGCACTTTCATTTGGTAAGTCACATCATCTTTGTTTTTAGGTATATATATATATATATATATATATATATATATATATATATATATATATATATATATATATATATATTTAAAAAGAAAGATGATGAGACTTACCAAACAAAAGCGCTGGCAGGTCGGTAGACACACAGACAAACACAAACATACACACAAAATCTAGCTTTCGCAACCAATGGTTGCCTCGTCAGGAAAGAGGGAAGGAGAGGGAAAGACACAAGGATTTGGGTTTTAAGGGAGAGGGTAAGGAGTCATTCCAATCCCGGGAGCGGAAAGACTTACCTTAGGGGGAAAAAAGGAGGGAAAAAAGGACAGGTATACACTCGCACACACACACATATCCATCCTCATATACACAGACACAAGCAGACATTTGTAAAGGCCTTTACAAATGTCTGCTTGTGTCTGTGTATATGAGGATGGATATGTGTGTGTGTGCGAGTGTATACCTGTCCTTTTTTCCCTCCTTTTTTCCCCCTAAGGTAAGTCTTTCCGCTCCCGGGATTGGAATGACTCCTTACCCTCTCCCTTAAAACCCAAATCCTTGTGTCTTTCCCTCTCCTTCCCTCTTTCCTGACGAGGCAACCATTGGTTGCGAAAGCTAGATTTTGTGTGTATGTTTGTGTTTGTCTGTGTGTCTACCGACCTGCCAGCGCTTTTGTTTGGTAAGTCTCATCATCTTTCTTTGTAAATATATTTTTCCCACGTGGAACGTTTCCCTCTATTATATATATATATATATATATATATATATATATATATATATATATATATAGAGGGAAACATTCCACGTGGGAAAAATATATTTAAAAAGAAAGATGATGAGACTTACCAAACAAAAGCGCTGGCAGGTCGATAGACACACAAACAAACACAAACATACACACAAAATTCTAGCTTTCGCAACCAACGGTTGCCTCGTCAGGAAAGAGGGAAGGAGAAGGAAAGACAAAAGGATATGGGTTTTAAGGGAGAGGGTAAGGAGTCATTCCAATCCCGGGAGCGGAAAGACTTACCTTAGGGGGAAAAAAGGACAGGTATACACTCGCACACACACACATATCCATCCACACATCTGTGTATGTGTGGATGGATATGTGTGTGTGTGCGAGTGTATACCTGTCCTTTTTTCCCCCTAAGGTAAGTCTTTCCGCTCCCGGGATTGGAATGACTCCTTACCTTCTCCCTTAAAACCCATATCCTTTTGTCTTTCCTTCTCCTTCCCTCTTTCCTGACGAGGCAACCGTTGGTTGCAAAAGCTAGAATTTTGTGTGTATGTTTGTGTTTGTTTGTGTGTCTATCGACCTGCCAGCGCTTTTGTTTGGTAAGTCTCATCATCTTTCTTTTTAAATATATATATATATATATATATATATATATATATATATATATATATATATATATATATATATATATATATATATGGCACTTACATTTGTTACATATTGGCTTCATATAACAGATATTGATATTCATAAAACGTGTGACTGTGCCTTTCTTCACTTCCTGGAATGAAGGATATTCTGTTGAAAATTCTGCTGGCTCAACTTTTGCAGTGTCCTAGCCATTCCTAAGCCACTTCTGTTTCCTGCACCCTTTCATCATTTCACTGTAGTTGATCCACATACAAGACCAATTTTTTTACAAACTGCGCTGCAAATACTGTGCTGCCATCTATGTGATTATGGCACTTAACTACCTGTCTACTAGCTTGAAAAGCCAATAACAGCAAAATGAAGCACTTGGTCAGTGAATACATTGCACACAGTAGCACCCGTACCATCAGAATTTTCCCCCAGTCCAATTTTCTCTGAACTGCACTGGTAGAAACAGTCCCTCCAGTGCATCATCAATTTCTCCAATCCCCTTACCACACTCTGCACTACCGCCTACCCTGTGCCACAACATTTCCACTCACTTATTTCTTGTGACTATTAACAAAATGTATCCACATTTTGCATTGCATATGAATGTTAACTATCTTTACTCTCCTACCTCCCAGTAATTCCCAACGCATCCTTGTTTCACATGACTACCCTGCCTCTGAGCTGGCATGTTTTGCTCTCCTTCAACACCTATCTGCAAAATCAGCCACACACAAACAGTAAGTATTATCAGGGTAGGTAGTTATATGCTGCAGGGCACAGTATTGTACTCTGAAATTACTTTTTATTGCAAAATTGATGACTGTATATAGTGCTGTATTAGAAGAATAATGATAAGTACTCCAGTGAATGTGTTTGTACTAGTGGATTTACAAACGTACACTGATAGTTCAGCTAATGGCAGAAATTTTTTGTAAGCTATGGACATTCTGCGATGCCAGGAATTTTTAGTATTGCTGTATACTATGAGATGCATTAATGTAATTTTATTAGATTTTCTTGTTTGTAACGTAGGTTACTTGTACATATTTTCTGAAGTGGAAAGTGCATTTGTGAATATAAGGTAAAAAAAGCTTAACTTTACTCTCATTTACAATATATAATTAATTCTGGTATATTTTTAATTCTTCATCATTTTAGGCCCTTGAACTCCTCACACCACATGTGTCCATGAATGCAGAAGCACGAGCTTGCTGCCATGCTCGAAGAGCAGCAGCTTTATGTCGCCTTGGGCTGCTCCCACAGGGATTGGCTGACCTAGAGGCTGCGTTACAACTGCAACCAGAAAATGAAAAACTGTGGAATGATATGAAACTTGTGAAGAAAGCAATTGAATCTCAGACACAAGAGACATCTTCAGATGATGATTAATCATAATGTCCACAACACTGATCACATTAGAGATGATTATGCTATGTTTTTAAGGTTAGTTGCTTTATGGAGACTTAATCCTGAATTAAACCTGATAAGTATTAATTTGCAATAGTACAATACCATATTAAAAATGGGGGCACAAAGCAACATAAAGGATAACTGAAGTTAATTTTTGTGATAGGGAAATTGTTAATTTAGCAGGTGGCAATAGGTACTAATGAAGCAAATTCTGATATACTGACTAGCTTTCGATATCAAACATTTCCTCATCTAGTAAGAAAACAGTTGGAGGAACAAGTCAATCCAGGGGGTAAAGAAACTCACTCACCTTAAAAGAAACACACCAGTTCAAAGTGGAAATCAGTGATGAAATCTTAGCAGCAGATAAGATTTTGAAACTTGAGTAATTAAAACTGTAGAGAGGACTGTGAGTCAAGTCAAGTATGAGAGAACGACAGATTAAAATAAAACAATACACAAGACAATAATGGACAACGATGTAAAGAAAGGAAAGAATAATCAAATGCTGAATAAGTGGTATGCAAGAGATAAAAGAAAAAAAAATAAAGCTGAGCAGAGAATCAGAGGATACATTTTAATATAGCACATGCCTAGATACCATAATCCTGCAGGACTGTCACACCATGCAGATTTAGCCTTTCTTCGGTCACTGTACATCATTTAAGATGACTGCCAGGATGGTTTCTTTGAAATAAGGTGGCTGATTTCCTGCCCGATCATCATGCAATTTGAATGTGTTCTCCATCTCTAAATGACCACATTACCAATTAGATTAAATCTTAATCTTCCTCCTGGCCTCTTCCCCTCTATTTTCAGTATGTCCTATTTTTCTGACTTGTCGAGAGTCACTTCCATATTTCTCATACTTCAGTAAGTAAAGCTATTGTCAGTCCAAAGATTATTTTGAATACCACTATGCTTTATTAGTCATGGTCCTGTTGGAGGTAATGTACAGTTGCCTTCTTCCAACCTTTGAACTGGTTTACCCATCCAGTTACAGGGGTATGTACAGTTTAATGTGGATTCCGAACCATGGTGCAACTTGGCATTTTTCACATCAGAAAACATTTCCAGATGTAAAAGAAGTGATAAGTGACAGATAAAAGTCCTAGGATTGACCAGCAATCAAACCTAAGACCTTTCGGTCTGTAGTCAGCACTTTATTACTCAACTGTTTAGCCACACTCATATTTCAGCCAATTTAATTTGGTCATCATTCCAGTAATGCTATACTTCAGCAATTTCTATTACCATATTTTATCTCTCTTCATTATTTAAAATTCTCCTTCCTCTTCCCTTCTTAGAGAAGGTTTGCTCTAAAAGCTTGAGTTGCATACATATATGATCTGCTTCCTTCATTGTAATGGTAAGTTTCAGGAGAATTTATGGTTTTTCCTGTGTTCATAATTTCCTTAAAACCACTGCCTCTAATGGAGGTACGATTTACTGTCTCATCGTCATAGAGGTGTCATAATAGCATAGTATGGCATAACCATAGGAAAGAATTAGCCCCAACCATGTTTGTAGAAGTGCCTCATATTCAATAAATTCTTAAAAAAGGTAAATTAAGGTGACTGAATGGAATATTATCCCTACCTCTTCAAAGTGAATGTCATAATGAGTGGAAAAAAAAGTTGAACTAGACCATTTTAAAAGCTAATTTTGGGGCAGAGAACAACAGTCTGAAACTTTTATTTACTTGAACATATTAGCAGTCAGAAACTAAAAATGACTGCTTGCCACCAATCAGTGCACACATATCCCATTCACTTTTAATTTTCTTAATTAAATTTGCTTTAGCGACAGCAGTGAAAACTCCATTGTGAACTGAGTGTTAGCGTGGAAGTTGTCACATGTTTTATCAAGTCACCATGTCATTGCCCATGAAGCCTGCTAACAAAACCTTTGGCCACATATCTATATCATACCACAGATTTGGAAGGTGGAATCTCCTGCATGCAGGATTGTACTGCCATGTCACATACTTTGAGTGAGGAAATTGAGTTGTTTGCAGCAAGATTACAGTCCACAAGGACAGCACAACAACAAGCATCTGGAGCCCCACAGACTGTCAACATGGTGACCATTGTTGTGATTTTCCTTGAAGCGACAACTGAGAGAGGTGTGCCAACAATGGTGCACCCAGTGACAGCACTGGGCACGGGAGTGGCACCATGTCCCAGCTCAGTGTGCAGCATCACAATGAATAGATCCGTGTGTGGAGGGGAGGGTCTGAGGAGAATGAGCATTACTAGATTGCATTTGTCTTCAACATATGGACTCAGCATCTGGCTTGATATGATGGGGCACCATTAAGATATACAGCACCATCACCTCAGGTTACCATGGTCGGTACTTTGGACAGTAGGTGTTAAACATTTCTGACATATTGAGCTCGGTCTTTTAGGTGTCATGTCTTTGAGGTCTGTGTATTGTTACCATTCACCAAGGTAATGTGGGACCTCATGTTGTGTGTGCCATCCTAACCTACTTTGATACACAGGTTGTCTGATTGTTGCCCTTGCCAGCCATTCTCCAGATCTCTTACCTACTGTTAACTTATGGTTATGGGTTGCTAAAACGGTCCTCACATGGGATGAGGCAGCTTACAGTACACAGTACAAACTGGTTAATGTGATTCACACACTTCAGCAGTTGTTGTTGGCTTTATTTGTCTCACAAGCCACAGTTTCCGTCAAAACTGGGCAAGCATATAATAACTACATTAACTCTGTCAGCAATTTTTGAAGAAGAGCAGAGAAAATAATGACAAAGATTATCGACTCACTGATGGCTTGAACAGCAAATTACAGGTAGAGGAACACTACATGATGCTGTACAGCAATGTGAGATACATACTAGTAGAAGATTTCAAGATCGAGTTTTGTTTTTTAGTTTGATTTGAGTGCTAGTTCTGCAAGGTTCGCAGGAGAGCTTCTGTAAAGTTTGGAAGGTAGGAGACGAGGTATTGGCAGAAGTAAAGCTGTGAGGAAGGGGCATGAGTCGTGCTTGGGTAGCTCAGATGCAGGAGCACTTGCCCGCGAAAGGCAAAGGTTCTGAGTTCGAGTCTCGGTCTGGCACACAGTTTTAATCTGCCAGGAAGTTTCATATCAGTGCACACTCCACTGCAGACTGAAAATCTCATTCTGAAAACATCCCCTAGGCTGTGGCTAAGCCATGTCTCCACAGTATCCTTTCTTTCTGGAGTGCAAGTTCTGCAAGGTTTGCAGGAGAGCTTCTGTAAAGTTTGGAAGGTGGGAGACGAGGTACTGGCAAAAGTAAAGCTGTGAGGCCGGGGCGTGAGTCGTGCTTGGGTAGCTCAGATGGTACTGCACTTGCCCACGAAAGGCAAAGGTCCTGAGTTTGAGTCTTGGTCCGGCACACAGTTTTAATCTGCCTGGAGGTTTCTTTATTTCTTGCTCCACAGTATATTGGAATGTGGAATTCCATACTGTGCCTGTATCTGCCATTCAAGCTCTGTTCAACATTATGTCCAACCAGGGTAGAGCCTATGTTACGGCCAGTGATTGTAGCTGTGTGTACTAACTTTCACATCATGTATACCCACAAATCACCTACAAATGTAATCATCTTTTCTTCCTGTCGTGTTGTATACATGCAACAAGTAAAATTTTGTTATTTGCTATACTTCCTGCTGTTGCAGTTTAAATGGCCAGGAGTATAGTTTTATGATGTGGATTTCAAAAATATTCATAGTCCAATAAAAATATTGTCCAACAGCTACAAGGACTCTTTAGGTATTTGGATGAATCTTGTACTAGTGGTGTTTCTCTGATGCGAGGCCACTCACTTTCAAAATTACAATGTCCTAACTCCCACAGCTAGCTCTTGTTTGGTATAGATAGATGAACATGTGCCTGTTACCAGCAGGCCTTACAATCTCAGAAATCCAGTTCAGGATGAGACATCATAGGTTGGTAGTGTACCTCATGATTATCCATCCCATAAAAATTGTGAAGCACACTAGCCAGAAGACTCAAAAGAAAAGGACTCTAAAGATCTACATGCAGCTTATATACTGGTCAGTTTATACACTATGGCTGTGCAGCAAAATAGCTGCACCTGTACTGGACTCATGCCACGCGCGCGATCCAGGTTCGATACTATCTCCATGTAACTTTTTATTTCGTTTTTTAGTTGTTTTAACGATTATCACAACTTTTTAATAAAGTTGATGGCCTAATATATTATCAGCCAAATCATAAAGATTTTTATTTTACTTATGAAATTATTATTACAGCAATTTGACATAATATATGAATTACAATTATTATTTTCTTTTTAAAAAGCTGGTTAATTTCAAATGCATTTTTAATGAGTTAAACTAAAACTTTAATTTCTATTGCCATTAAAATGTTATTACAGATTTTATGATATTATAAGCTGTGGAGAGATTAAAAATATTCAGAAGCTGGTTTCCGTGTAAACGAGTAGAGCATAACTTCTGTCCTATTGTACATACAAACAGGCAAATGGTCAGAAAGTGTCAAGGCCCTCACAGAATTAATCACCACTACAGTACAATATATACACTTGTACCTATCCTCTTTCCTCTAGAAACTCGAACTAACGTGCCAGTTCATTCTTCACTTTTGCAAGGATTGGAGCCTTCTGTACTGTGAAATATTATCAGAATTTTTAAAATGTTGTGAATTAAAAATGTGTGTTGATGAAGACATTGCAAAAGTATGAGAAGCTGTGGATGAAATGAGTAGAGATTCATTATACAGTGAAATGTTGAAGGCAAGGTTAAAAGACACAATCATTAATTATTTACCATAAATACGAGGTGCATCCAGAAAGTACATTTCCCCATGTTGTTTCCTTTAAAACAAACATTTTTAGCTGGAACAAGTGTGCATGCACAGCAAATCTATGACATGACAATCAAATGCCAGCCAGAAAGGTCCCACCCAGTGACAGTACCGCGACAGCAGTGCTTCGAAATGACGTATCTTTTTCATTCTCCCACCACCTGCGAAGTTTGGTCAGTGATAAGATTCCTTAATGCACAAAACATAGTGTCCCTCAAAATTCATTATCAGCTCTGTTAGGTCTATGGGCAGAACATTGTGAGTTGACAGGTAGTGCATCATTGGTGTAGGCGTTTTTCTGAAGGTCGTCAAAGTGTCCATGGTGAAGAAAGCAGTGGGTGACCATCCCTCATCAATGATCACCTGGTTGAGCTGGTGTGGCAGCACATACTGGATAACCATTGCTTCATGATTACAGAGCTCAGCAGCCATTTTCTGCAGATATCATGATTATTGTTGCATGAAATTGTCGCTAAGCACCTTCTGTTCAAGAAATTGTGTGCCATGCGGATGCCAAAAAACCTGACATGCATGCACAAGACAAAACATTTTGGAACAGAACTGATACTTCTGCAGCAGCATCATGATGATGGTGATGATTTCCTTGACAGGATCATTGTGGGCAATGAGATGTGGATTTCTCACATGACCCCAGAAACCAAGCAGCAGTCAATGCAGTGGTATCACAGTGGACCTCTGGTCAAGATGAAATTCAAACAGACTATGTCAGTGCCGAAAGTGATGTGCATGGTGTTCTGTGACAGGAAAGGCATTCTGCTTATTGACTTCCTGCCCATAGGTGAAACAGTAACTGCTGACTGTTACTGTGAAACAGTGCAGAAACTGTGGTATGCCATTCAGAACAAGAGGCATGGAATGCTTACTGCAGGTGTTGTGCTGTTCCATGACAATGTTTGTCTCCATGTGTTTTGGCGCACAGCATCTGTTTCACAGAAGTTTGGCTGGAAGCTGTTTGATAATCCAGCACACAGTCCTGATCTTGTTCCCAGCAATTTCCATCTTTTCTTGCACATCAAGATATTCCTGTTCTCCAGCCAGTGTTTTGACAATGATGAAGACCTGAAAACGATGATCGTAGACTGGTTCCATTCACAGGTGGCAGACTTCTATGACACAGAAATACAAAAGTTGATCCCAGAGTATGATAAGTGTCTCAATTTTTTTGGTGACTGTGTCGAAAAATAGCTCAAACTTTGTTGTAGCTATTACAAATAAAGTTTTTCTTGTAACTGTGTTGTCACTGTTTTTTAAAAAAATACGGTAGCTTACTTTCCGAATGGGCCTCATAAAATAAAACTCTTTATTAATTGATAATATGTTAAATCATGAACTTTTTAAAAAAGTTGTCATACCTTTTAAAACAATTTTTAAAAAATACAATAAAATGTTACCGAAAGGTAGGGTCTAACTTGGATAGCCCACATGGCAAGTGAGTCAGCTACAGGCACAGCCATTTCAATGTGCTTCTGTAGTGTAAAAATTTAAGGCCCTTTTTCTTGGAATCTTCTGGCTAGTGTGGCTTACAACTTTTGTGGGTGGATACCCTTGAGGTGTACTACTAGCTTCCAAAATCTCATTCCGAACAGAAGTCCCGAGACCATAAGGTCCCCTTGTTAAACACCTCCTCTAACTAAATAACCTAAACTGAAAGTTATAAACTAGCTGTAATAGCTGAAAATCTACTGGTTATTTTCTATCTTTTTCTCACCCTTACTGGCAATGGAATTTGTAACAAAACAATTCTATACACACATACTGTTTCTTCTTTTTCTGTGCTCCTGTAACTTACATATGTGCATAGTTCCAAATTATCTGCTATATCACACTGACTGATGTAATTATGATAGCTATTCTGACACTTAGTAAACTAAATTAATGTGCCTAGTATTATGTATGAAGAATTGAAAAGACAGATTATTTACATTCAAAGATAAATTATGCTGTTAAAAATTAAATTGTAAAAGTAAAACATGCATGTTTTGTAAGATTTTTTGTAACTGAATAACATCTGATTAAGACCACAAAGTATAGATGAGTGCAAGACACTGTATAGTTGTCTTCCACCAATGAATCAGAACTGACCCATGTGATGAGGCCGGGCTAAAAGCTTCAGTCAATCTAAACTATTGTGTAACAAATATTAGTCACATCAACATCTGACGAGTGAGCATATGCCTGCTCCTTCTAAGAGCCCAAGAGCTTCTGACTACAACTTCTCCACCTTATCACTCATACTGAAAAGGCAGCATTGTTAATACTGATGGTAGGACCACCTTCATGTTTATAAGCCTGGACCACTCACATGAATTAACTTTCAGTAGATCAATGTACAGTACATAGATTTTGTATTTAAAAGGTATCAGAAACTGATCTATGATAAAATTGGAAAGTAAGTGCTTTTGTGTGTGTGTGTGTGAGAGAGAGAGAGAGAGAGAGAGAGAGAGTGATACTATTGTTTGTCTGAAGGGTTTCATTAAATTCTGTTAAGTGTGTCAGCTAATTTATATTGTATGCAGTTCAGAGCTGTCAGCATATTAGGTTAATAGAATTAGATTCATTAATAAAAATGACATCTCATTGTAGCCCAATCTTATTATGGTGGCATATAGCTAAAAACAGATTACAAGATTAGTGTTGAGCTACTTTAAATATTGAATAGTTTAAATTTAAAAGAGTTGTAAAATACATGGTATACTACAGGATCAACTGTAGAAAAATTCCACAGAAGTAACTGATGAGTTTAATGAATTGATTGTGTGATTAGTTCATTCTACATCTATCTTCTGCAAATCACTCTACATTGTGTGGCAGAGGATACAAGATGTCCTATTTTGCTTGTAAACAGAATGAAAGAAGAAAGATTATTCGTAACCTGTTGATAAATCTCTTAACTTTTCCCTCGTGATCATAAAGCAAAGCATAAGTTCATAGAAATAATATGTTTCTTAACTTGCCCTTGGATCATGGTTTCTCAGAATTTTGAGGGTAAGTCTTCAGTGATGCACAGGACTTTCCTTGTAGTATCTCCTAATGAAGTTTGTTCTGCATTTCTGACTCTCCTGCAGTAACTAAATAGTTATATCTTTGACATAGACTGCAGCTCTTCTTTATATCCTCTCCATCTCTCTGGACAAATGCATCTAGGTACTTAATGACTGTGATTGATTCCAGTTATTGATTGTTGATTGTGCAGTCAAACAATATCTCATCTTCTCTGTTTATTTCAAAATATATACTTTTAATATACATCCATAGTCAGCTGGCATCATTTGAACCAAGTGATGATCCTCCCTAAATCATTCTGCATTTTGTAATGATTTTCTAATAATGGGACTTCCTTATGTCACATGCAAACTGCTGCGGAAATATAAAACTTTGCCAGATTATACAACCATTTTTCCTCTAAGCTATCAAACATGATACAATACTCCAGAATGAGATTTCCAGTCTGCAGCAGAGTGTGCACTGATATGAAACTTCCTGGAAGATTAAAACTGTGTGCCGGACCGCTACCCAAGCACGACTCACGACCCGTCCCCACAGCTTCAATTCTGCCAGTACCTCGTCTCCTACCTTCCAAACTTCACAGAAGCTCTTCTGCAAACCTTGCAGAACTGGCACTCCTGGAAGAAAGAATATTTAGATTAGATTAGATTAGTTTTTCGCTCCATAGATCCATGCTGAGGAGATCCTCATGGATGTGGAACATGTCAATTTTATTTTTTTTTTTAAGCTGAAATAACAATACTAATAGTATGAGTATATACAATATATCATTTTTTAAGCTGAAACAACAATACTAATCGGATGAGTATACACAATACATCATTTGTTTCTATTAAAAAATTCGTCAATGGAGTAGAAGGAGTTGGCCACTAGTAAGTCTTTCAGGCTCCTTTTAAACTGATCTTTATTTGTAACTAAATTTTTTATGTTAGCTAGAAAATTATTGAAGATGAGTGTTTTGAGTAGTGGACCCCTTTTTGAACTAAAGTAAGTGCTTTTAAGTCCTTGTGCAGATAATTTTTGGTCCTGGTATCGTGTGTATGAACTGAGCTGTTTGTTGGAAAAAGAGATATATTATTTAGGACAAATTTCATTAAGGAGTAAATATACTTAGAGGCAGTAGTTAGTATACCCAGTTCGTTGAAGAGGTTTCTACAGGACGTCCGTGAATTTACTCCACAAATAATACGTATTACACGCTTTTGGACTCTGAAAACTTTTGTTTGACTTCAAGAGTTACCCCAAAATATTATACCATATGACATTATGGAATAAAAGTAGGCAAAGTATGCAAGCTTTTTCATTTTTATGTCACCTATGCCTGCTAACCCTCGAATTGCAAATACAGATTTGTTAAGGCGTTTCTGCAGTTCTGTGGTGTGCTCCTCCCAGCTGAATTTATTATCAAGTTGTAATCCCAGGAATTTAAGACTGTCAACCTCTTCTATCTGCTCTTCTTCATACTTTGTGCATATGCTGGGTGGAAACCTCTTACAGGTTCTGAATTGCATATAGTGAGTCTTTTCGAAGTTTAATGTCAGTGAGTTGGCTTTAAACCATTTATTAATATCCATGAAAATATCATTAACAGATCTTTCTAGAACCACACTCGACATACTATTTATTGCAATACTTGTGTCATCTGCAATCAAATCGAACTCTGCTTCTGGCAGTGTAACTAATTGCGGAGACATGGCTTAGCGACAGCCTGGGGGATGTTTCCACAATGAGATTTTCACTCTGCAGTGGAGTGTGCACTGATATGAAACTTCCTGGCAGATTAAAACTGTGTGCCGGACCAAGACTCAAACTCAGACCTTTGCCTTTTATGAGCAAGTGCTCTACCACCTGAGCTACCCAAGCACAACTCATGACCCGTCCTCACAGCTTCAATTCTGCACTTGCCCGTGAAAGGCAAAGGTCCCGAGTTTGAGTCTCAGTCCAGCGCACAGTTTTAATCTGCCAGGAAGTTTCATGGTACAACACTGGTGAAAGGTACAAATATTGACACTTTTGAGTCTTTTATGCAACAAACAAAGACATAGAGAGATGAATGTCACTAAAATCAGACCCCTATTTGTTATTCTAGAAACTACTATACTCTGTAGTAGCTTGGTGTGCTGTAACCATTGAACAGCCATTCTTCTAGATTTTGTAAGGATGGCAGTTTGTTCTAGAACCTGCGCATTATGGGTTCATTGGGTTGGTGAAGGCTACAGGAGGCTGTCAGAGTTGTAAGGTGGCTACAGAAAGATACATGGCATTCATGAAAACTTATTGTTCTTCCAATGACCTTAGAGCAATTACTGGTGCGTGCCCTCATCTGGTGGTGCAGTCAGGCATTGATCCAAAGTGTCCATAGCCCATGGGCATGGTCAGACATCAATGTCATGGACCTCACTGGTGAGCATTTTCATGAAGACATCAGTGGCTGCTGTGCTAAGCACAACACAGTTGTGCTGTGAACTTAAGTGGTCAGCATACCTTAGCAGTGCTGTGTTAGACACCAGCGTAGCAGTCTGGAGTTGTTACTCTGCTAGGGAGGCAGTTGGAACCTGTCCAGACATGGTGAGTGATGGAAGCGAAGCACATGGTGAGCAACTCCAGGCCTTGATGTCTGGTTGGTGGCAACTGCAGTTGGTGACGTCCATTAGCAGCTTGCCCCTCCCCCCCCCCTCTCCCCTCCCCTGGAAGATGGTCCTGTCAAGATGACAGTGGAGTGGAGCGGCCTCACAATGGAAGCAAACATTGTGACAGGTGCCCGCTGAATGATTGGCTATTTCAATCTGATCTGGCTGGCCAGATAGCCTGTATTTACACATGACAAAACAAATCTGCTATTGTGTTGCTACCACAAATGTGATGTATTGCTGTTGCCATAGTGTCCCTGATTTCAGTAACTAGTGGAGCACTGACAAGCAAATGGGCAGTGGTGCATGGTGGGTTTGTTAGGGAGTTTACATCCATCAATGCAGTGGGAACAATGAGAGCCAGATATCTGCTTAGAGCTACCTTTTCTGTTGTGAATAACTTTTGCTGTGAACATGCAGATGACAGAATATTGTATGTCACTAAATATGGCAACTAAAACAGAGTCCTATAACCACAAGATTGTTACAGTCTTCAAATAGTACAAATGCCACCATGTCTGACAGGACAAGGTTTAAGAAAGACAAAGAAGAAGAGAATGAAGAAAAAGAACCAGAAAAAGAAAAACTCTCCTATTAAGAAGAGGTTGTAATTAGATGCCATCTTTAGATTTTCAGCATTGAAAATAGAAAGCAGACTCATAATCATTCAGTCAATAGTAAGTGACATGCAAGTTGAGAACAATGACAGATAGAAAAGGTGGAGGTGACAAAGAGGAGGACAAGATAATTACAGAAAATTTGGACAATATGAACATGGCAGACTCAAAAAAAAAGGAAAATTGGGACAAATCTGATAGCAATGATTAACCAAACACAAAAGAGGCCACATAGGAAGATTTTTGTCAGATAACTAGTTGTACATGTAGAAATGAAAAAAAGAGGCAAAAACAGTGCCAATTTACAAATCAGGAGAGGTGCAGAAGTAGGATGCCAGGTAGATCCAGTAAAAACTGTAAGGGGAAATGGTCAAGATGATAAATTGAATCAGTTAATGAATATTATGAAAAAAATGTTGTAGGACATGGAAACAATAATGAGACAAACCACGACATGATATGACACATTCAGAAATTTGCCAATTAATTTTACAATAGATAAAAGGTTGCATGGTATGGAACAATATAATACAGAATTGAAATGCTGTATTATCAAAGTAGAGACTGTATATGAACAGAAAATTGACAGCAAGGTTCATGCTGTTCATTAAGAAGTTTTGAAAGAGCTTGAAGCAGTTCAGATATGTTTATGTGGCAAAATTAGGTAAGATCAAGGGGGCAATAACAGATAGATGCAAACAGTTTGAATGCAAGAGTAAGCAAGGAAACTATTAAAAGTAGTGGCAGAGCCAAAGACTGCATGTTTAACAAATTTCAGGTAAAAAATGTGAAAATTTGGCAAGATTCAGGGAGATATATGAGAAAAGGTTAATTATTTCAAGTAAAGAATGAACCAAATGACTGGTACATTCAATGCAATTTCAAGTTGCATTAGGCAGTTTTCAGCCAGTAAAAAGTTCAATCCTGTAGGTGAAACACATCCAGCAGTCTTCAATGATGAATGTAAGGAAATGATAAGAAGAGAATGCAAAAAAAAAAAAAAAGACATTCTTAGAACTGTAGAGCAGTGGCTTTCAGGGAATGCAGAAGGATGGACCATTGAAGCCTTAGGCAAGTGTACAAGCTTTAAGGAAATTGTCACCATTTGTACATAGAGAGGGAACTCAAAGATGCCCGAAACTAGCAATTCATGAGAGATGATGAAGGCTTTTTGTGAATGTCTCATTCATAAATTAGAACATGAATGGAAGATGAGGATTTTATGGATGAACTAAGCTGCAAATTGCTAAGGGAATTCAGATAACACTGAGTATTTTTGGTAGTAGTGTAGGAAGACTTTTAAGATGAGTAGGTGAAGGAGACTTTTGATATCAATTCAGAATGTGAATAATACATGCATAAACAGCAGAGAATAGGAAATTTATGACTTGGGAGAAAGATTATAGAGGACAATAAAGAGAAGGTAGACGTGTTTAAGTACAGATAATAGAGGAAGAGAGGGATGTTAACAAACTTAGAAATAGGGCATCAGAGGACAATTCAGAGGTGAAAGATTAATTGGATCATAATGTGAATTTTATGCAATACGAAGGTACACAACCCACAAAGCTAACTTATTTGGCTGAAGGCAGTGATGAAGCAGCTCATTCTATAGGAAAAGAAACTGGAGAGACCCCAGAAGTGAAAAGGTGAGCAGATGAGGTTCTGATGGCAGATTTGGAATGGGAAGCAACTGAGCAAGCTGATGTAGCAGGAGAAGGGGAATTAAAAAAAGATGTGGATGCTAGCCAGACTACAATTCAGCTTACACAGGCATCCGTAGATAAACACTAAACCTGTAGATGATGAAACAGAAGAGATTTCACAATTAAATAATAGATTCAGTGCTGTGGAAGCTAATGTAGGAACCATGATGATGGTATATAGGGTTAAAAGGAGCATTGTGTGAGGAAGGCAGAGATTTGAAATTTAATGTGGTTGCCAGGAAAAAGGAATGGGAAGCCTTCAAAACAGTAATACAACAATCAAAACAGAAAAAAGTGAAAAAGAGCAATCAAATTAGGAAGAAGAGCATGATGCAAAGGAAAGGTTCATTACCATCTATTTAGGAGATAAGGAGTTGATCAAAATGCAAGAAAGGTCACATGAAATCAGTGCAGAAATCTCAAAGCTTAACAAGTGGTTACTTGAAGTAGCAGGCATTCTTCACATGTACACTTTCTGATTTACCCCAAATAAAAAAATAATAAAAAAAACATTGTATAAGGAAAGGAAGATATAATATGAGATGCCACTTAAGTGGACACATTGTGATATACAGGGCTCCCAAAGCTGTTTGAGTTTTGTTAATACTATTTTGTAAATGTCTTTGTTGTCTTGAACTGTGGTAACTGTCCTAGTATTCAGTGAAAGAAAGACAAGAGAAGGATTATTAACTGACAGGGGTCAAATAATGGGCATAGGTGATGTAATTGTTAAGCAAAGAGAAAAGAAAAGAGTGAATGTACAACTCAACTGAGAAAGAAAAATAAGATGTGAAGAATATTCTCAATCAGAAGACGTATGGTAATGTTAATTGTTCCAACCAAAGGTAAAGCTATGCCAAGGAAGGTAAACTAAAAGTGGGTAAAGATAAGGGAAGGACATTTGAAATAAAAATAGACAAAAGTGAAACTTCTCTTAGGAGATGAAAATCATAAAGTAAGAGTGCATAAAATACTGCAGAATGGATTATAATCTGAAATGACAACAGGTGTGCTGAGAAAAAAAAGACATTGTGACTCAAAAGGTTTTAAATGAAGAAAATAAAAACAGAATGAAAGAGGAAGAAAGAAGAATAATAAAATATAAAAGAGTGACTTGTCATGAAATAAGCCAGAAGCATGTCAGACAGGAATTTTAAGGAGGAAAACTAACCTGCATGAAATAAATAGATAAAAAAATCTGAGGTTTAAAAGAGATACCGATAATGAACAGGAGATACTTGTAGAACATTAGTGAAACACGTAGATTGGAGGAACAAACCTAAGTAATAGCAAAGGAAAAGTCTAGATGCTAGAAAAGCATTTTGAGCAGTATAAAACCCTTTGGAAAGGAACAGTTATCTGCCATGGCTCAGTGAGTACAGTCTGAAGTTTTATCAGTAACAATGTCAGATACAGATCAGACAGAATGAATAGCCGCTACACCAATTAACTTAAGCACTGGGGGTGTAATTAATAAAGAATATACATATTGTCTGTAGAATGAGAAGAAGATCCAATTTGAAGATCAGTTAGTCCACAATAAGAGACAGGAAATAGTTTAGAAATCTTCTACAGTTAGAAAATCAGTCTCCCAGTAGTTGTGGATGTCAAGCCACTGAACAAAGAAGGTTTTCTCTTGTTTCACTTCAAATTACAGTCTTTGATTAAACCAAAGATGTAATTCATATGTTCATCTAATGGAAGAGATAAGGCTCATTTCCTATAATTAAGAGTAAAGATTAGTATAAATGATTCAGCAATCTAGTAACAGTAGAGACTGTAATTAAATGAAAGACTACATTGTGGTTAGAAAAGGCAGTGACTGTTGAACAAGTTTTCACACTGTAGTGATAACAAGCATTTAGGAAGTAACAGTGGCCATGGAGGCAGTTATTCACTGTGATAGAATGTTAGGGAAGTTATAACCTACCAGCACTCTTTGGCAGTTATATGTTTTGATGACTTGTGTTACGTAGTGTCCCATATTTTAAAGAAAAAGGCATCAACTCTGAAGAATAATGTTACCTAACAGAATACAAGCAAGATCATGTCATGACCACTATCACACAGGTACTTATCATGTATGACAATCATCAGGATGAAATTTTGTAAAAATTAAATACTGCACTGTATTTATCTATAGTTATGAATATATAACAGAAATTATATGAAATTTTGATAATGGAATAATAAGTAACAGTCAGCAGTTCATAAGTGAGCAAAAGTTAATAGCTATTGGCTACTGAATTGAAACTGAAATTATGTAGCTGATTTTGAGTGTATATGTAAGCAGTAGTGCAACCAAAAAGGTTCATATGATAATTTTTTTTTACATTAATTAGTAGTGGAAAAGACAGGAATCTAGTGATGGTTAGGTATGTAAGACAATGAGCACTATTCAAGTCAATCATAGTGCAGTTAAAAAAACTTTAATGTTTAGATCATTGCAACTATGATGCTGGCTAGCCGTATATACAACTAATAAGCTAGCTTAAGCTTATTTTGAGGCGAGTTGCAAGTGGTGCAGCATAATGCATTAGGTGGCAATAATTAATGACAACATGCTCTTCTTCAAGAACTAGCAACTTTCAAAACTCCAGCTACGCAGTACTCTTCTTCCAATACTTCATTTATCAATTCTTCTTTCATACTTTGTACTGTGACCAGATATGTGATCACTTATCCATTTATGATGCCTTGTCATACTTAAAACACCATTTTGACAATGCTCCTGAGTGCTGCCACACAGCATCCATACTTCACCGCCAATAATGTGCACCTCCTCTGTCCTTTCTACCTCCCGCCCCCCTCTGTCTCACTCTCTCTCTCTCTCTCTCTCTCTCTCTCTCTCTCTCTCTCTCTCTCTCTCTCTCTCTGTGTGTGTGTGTGTGTGTGTGTGTGTGTGTGTGGGCACATGATCATGCTCAATTATTGAAATACTTGAAATATATTCTTTGGATCTTAAGCAATACAAATTTCCCTGACTTTGCCAGCATTTCTACCACAAGGGTGACAATATTATTTTCCAGCCATTCTCCATAATTACATAACAGTTATTTATGTTACAAACACTGACAAAATTAACAAAGTATATACATTTTCTAGAAATTACATTAGGATTACAGAATTAATTAATAGGCACTTATGAGGTACTGTGTTGTAGTGTTATATGTGTCCCATGTTTCCTTATTCTGTATTGACAAATACAGACTCAACGAAACAACTAAACATGAAACACAGTGGCTTTCATGCTTCATATTTCAACTGTAATATGAGGCAATTCTCACTAATCACTGTGCAACGTCTGTAAGAAAAACACCATGAAATACTAATATGAAAGTTGTATGCATGTTATATAGTGCTTAATGTGTAATACTTTGCCACATGCATAAGTACATACATGTAACAAAGAAAATAATAATAATCATCAGTCTAAAATACTGAGTATAACTGTCCTAGAAATTACATACAAGTGTAGCACTCTGTTACATAATGAGTGTATAATCATGTAAACATATAGATAAAGCCATTGTCCTTTTACTTAGCATATTGAGGCTTTGTTAGTTGATTTAGGCTTCAAAATTTATTATTGTTCATTGTTCGCCATTGCAAAATCATAGAACCTATCTACATAATCGTGAAATCGTTGGTGTCCACATACATAATGGTACATGCATTATTTACAGTTCTGACACCTGTTCATTAGTCTTTAGGTGTTATTTGGGTTTACAAAGAAAATATATATACAACTTCCCAAATTTCACTTAAATTTATTTTTTCTGTGTGAGAAAGTGATTAGTTTTGAAACTGTTTGGTGCACTCCCTCCCCTGCTTCTATCTTTGTGGCTGCATGTTGTCCACATCTCTTTGTACAACTTTTATCTGTTCATTAACATCCACTTTCCGTTTCCTTCACTAGCTAATAAACAATTTGTTGGGATGTCCTTCAATTTCATTTTACCTGCAACTTATAAAATTCTCAGTAATTTGGCATGTATATTTCACACACACAGTAATTTTAAAATTAATAACCTGTATCACTAATCACTATGCAGTAAAGTTCCTTGGTTACAATGTACAAAAAGGAAAACAGTAATTATTTTGACTTCATGTTTACTACAAATAATATCATAGTGATAGTTTGATGACTTTTATTAGTCATGTTTACTACAAATAATATCATAGCAGTAGTTGACAACTTTTATTAAAGTCGGTTCATGGACCATTTAGGTCGCATTTATCTCACAATTAAATCAGTACTATATAGTTACACAAACATAAGGCCAAATCTCATTTTTAGACAGTGTACACTTTAATCATTTCTTACTCTGGTAATGCTTCAGGTCGTAATGTTACATACACCTAATCTTTTTTCTGTCTGAGGACATATCAGACAGAAAGCATTAGTATAATAAATACTCTTAGTTTTAAAAAAAATCCATTGTAACTCAATCTGAGTTCCAAAATTTCGTAATTTTGTGCACATACTTGCCCCAAACTGTGTGCTTGTACCAATATTATGTGCAGATGTATCTTTGTCCTGGGGTTTTATGAACCTCTTATGTTTTATATCTTTTGCACTTTTCAAATGAAGCAGAATGTGCCTTCCTGATCTCCGTAACGCTATCACGGTTACCTACTAACCCTGTGACGAAATGAGCCGCTCTTCTTTGGATCTTCTCTATCTCCTCCGTCAACCCGATCTGGTACGGATCCCACACTGATGAGCAATACTCAAGTATAGGTCGAACGAGTGTTTTGTAAACCACCTTCTTTGTTGATGGACTACATTTTCTAAGGACTCTCCCAATGAATCTCAACCTGGTACCCGCCTTACCAACAATTAATTTTATATGATCATTCCACTTCAAATCGTTCCGCACGCATACTCCCAGATATTTTACAGAAGTAACTGCTACAAGTGTTTGTTCCGCTATCATATAATCATACAATAAAGGATCCTTCTTTCTATGTATTCGCAATACATTACATTTGTCTATGTTAAGGGTCAGTTGCCACTCCCTGCACCAAGTGCCTATCCACTGCAGATCTTCCTGCATTTCGCTACAATTTTCTAATGCTGCAACTTCTCTGTATACTACAACATCATCCGCGAAAAGCCGCATGGAACTTCCGACACTATCTACTAGGTCATTTATATATATTGTGAAAAGCAATGGTCCCATAACACTCCCCTGTGGCACGACAGAGGTTACTTTAATGTCTGTAGACGTCTCTCCATTGATAACAACATGCTGTGTTCTGTTTGCTAAAATCTCTTCAATCCAGCCACACAGCTGGTCTGATATTCTGTAGGTTCTTACTTTGTTTATCAGGTGACAGTGCGGAACTGTATCGAACGCCTTCCGGAAGTCAAGAAAAATAGCATCTACCTGGGAGCCTGTATCTAATATTTTCTGGGTCTCATGAACAAATAAAGCGAGTTGGGTCTCACACGATTGCTGTTTCCGGAATCCATGTTGATTCCTACATAGTAGATTCTGGGTTTCCAAAAACGACATGATACTCGAGCAAAAAACATGTTCTAAAATTCTACAACAGATCGACGTCAGAGATATAGGTCTATAGTTTTGCGAATCTGCTCGACGACCCTTCTTCAAGACTGGGACTACCTGTGCTCTTTTCCAATCATTTGGAACCTTCCGTTCCTCTAGAGACTTGCGGTACATGGCTGTTAGAAGGGGGGCAAGTTCTTTCGCGTACTCTGTGTAGAATTGAATTGGTATCCCGTCAGGTCCAGTGGACTTTCCTCTGTTGAGTGATTCCAGTTGCTTTTCTATTCCTTGGACACTTCTTTCGATGTCAGCCATTTTTTCGTTTGTGTGAGGATTTAGAGAAGGAACTGCAGTGCGGTCTTCCTCTGTGAAACAGCTTTGGAAAAAGGTGTTTAGTATTTCTGCTTTACGCGTGTCATCCTCTGTTTCAATGCCTTCATCATCCCGGAGTGTCTGGATATGCTGTTGCGAGCCACTTACTGATTTAACGTAAGACCAGAACTTCCTAGGATTTTCTGTCAAGTCGGTACATAGAATTTTACTTTCGAATTCACTGAACGCTTCACGCATAGCCCTCCTTACGCTAACTTTGACATCGTTTAGCTTCTGTTTCCCTGAGAGGTTTTGGCTGCGTTTAAACTTGGAGTGAAGCTCTCTTTGCTTTCGCAGTAGTTTCCTAACTTTGTTGTTGTACCACGGTGGGTGTTTCCCATCCCTCACAGTTTTACTCGGCACGTACGTGTCTAAAACGCATTTTACGATTGCCTTGAACTTTTTCCATAAACACTCAACATTGTCAGTGTCGGAACAGAAATTTTCGCTTTGATCTGTTAGGTAGTCTGAAATCTGCCTTCTACTACTCTTGCTAAACAGATAAACCTTCCTCCCTTTTTTTTATATTCATATTAACTTCCATATTCAGGGATGCTGCAATGGCCTTATGATCACTGATTCCCTGTTCTGCACATACAGAGTCGAAAAGTTCGGGTCTGTTTGTTATCAGTAGGTCCAAGATGTTATCTCCACAAGTCGGTTCTCTGTTTAATTGCTCGAGGTAATTTTCGGATAGTGCACTCAGTATAATGTCACTCGATGCGCTGTCTCTACCACCCGTCCTAAACATCTGAGTGTCCCAGTCTATATCTGGTAAATTGAAATCTCCACCTAAGACTATAACATGCTGAGAAAATTTATGTGAAATGTAGTCCAAATTTTCTCTCAGTTGTTCTGCCACTAATGCTGCTGAGTCGGGAGGTCGGTAAAAGGAGCCAATTATTAACCTAGCTCGGTTGTTGAGTGTAACCTCCACCCATAATAATTCACAGGAACTATCCACTTCTACTTCACTACAGGATAAACTACTACTAACAGCGACAAACACTTCACCACCGGTTGCATGCAATCTATCCTTTCTAAACACCGTCTGTACCTTTGTAAAAATTTCGGCAGAATTTATCTCTGGCTTCAGCCAGCTTTCTGTACCTATAACGATTTCAGCTTCGGTGCTTTCTATCAGCGCTTGAAGTTCTGGTACTTTACCAACGCAGCTTCGACAGTTTACAATTACAATACCGATTGCTGCTTGGTCCCCGCATGTCCTGACTTTGCCCCACACCCATTGAGGCTGTTGCCCTTTCTGTACTTGCCCAAGGCCATCTAAACTAAAAAACCGCCCAGCCCTTGCCACACAACCCCTGCTACCCGTGTAGCCGCTTGTTGCGTGTAGTGGACTCCTGACCTATCCAGCGGAACCCGAAACCCCACCACCCTATGGCGCAAGTCGAGGAATCTGCAGCCCGCACGGTCGCAGAACCGTCTCAGCCTCTGATTCAGACCCTCCACTCGGGTCTGTACCAAAGGTCCGCAGTCAGTCCTGTCAACGATGCTGCAGATGGTGAGCTCTGCTTTCATCCCGCTAGCGAGACTGGCAGTCTTCACCAAATCAGATAGCCGCCGGAAGCCAGAGAGGATTTCCTCCGATCCATAGCGACACACATCATTGGTGCCAACATGAGCGACCACCTGCAGATGGGTGCACCCTGTACCCTTCATGGCATCCGGAAGGACCCTTTCCACATCTGGAATGACTCCCCCTGTTATGCACACGGAGTGCACATTGGTTTTCTTCCCCTCTCTTGCTGCCATATCCCTAAGGGGCCCCATTACGCGCCTGACGTTGGAGCTCCCAACTACCAGTAAGCCCACCCTCTGCGACCGCCCGGATCTTGCAGACTGAGGGGCAACCTCTGGAACAGGACAAGCAGCCATGTCAGGCCGAAGATCAGTATTAGCCTGAGACAGAGCCTGAAACCGGTTCATCAGACAAACTGGAGAGGCCTTCCGTTCAGCCCTCCGGAATGTCTTTCGCCCCCTGCCACACCTTGAGACGACGTCCCACTCTACCACAGGTGAGGGATCAGCCTCAATGCGGGCAGTATCCCGGGCAACCACAGTCGTAGTCCGATCGGGGGATGCGTGGGACGAGCTGGCTGTCCCCGACAAACCCCCATCCGGACCCCAACGGTGATGCCCATTGGCAACAGCCTCAAGCTGTGTGACCGAAGCCAACACTGCCTGAAGCTGGGAGCGAAGGGATGCCAACTCAGCCTGCATCCGAACACAGCAGTTGCAGTCCCTATCCGTGCTAAAAACTGTTGTGCAAAGAACGTCTGAAATAATCTACAGAGAGCGCAAACAAATCGACACAAAATTTAAATGGTTATTAAAATACAAGATTGCCTAGTAAATGCAGTAATGCTGCTACTTGCGCACTGCTGACACACTGATCGGCGGCGCAAGGAGTACACTATTCAGGTACTAAAACGCGATGCTACAACTCTCAAATACTATAATACACCCGAAATTTATGAATTAAACAATGCAAGTACCAAAAACACACAAAGAAATTAAGAATTAAACTATGTAACAAATGAGTGAGCTAGGAGTATACGACTTGCTGCTGCAGCTGCTTTTGTAAAATGACTGGGATGGAACACTGATTAGACCTCTGTCTGCTAGAATCTGGACTTCTATTCTGTGCATTTCTGCAGCAATCATTGATTTGAACACACTGCTCTGATTCACTACTCTTATCCTCCCATAACAAGTTTTATTCTACATCTAAATCACTCCCTAAACCTCCATCCTGTTCAGATACTTTATTTGAGTGTTTCTCCTGTTCTTTCCTACTTCCTTATTCCGTTTGGTAGAAGACATGTTTTATTTCTGATGTATTTAATACAGCAACAGTTTCACCTTCCTCATCACACAATCGGAATATGTCCAGCTTGATTTTGTGTACATTGTAATCTTCTCATTCCTTTACTAACTTCATATGATTATTAAAAGTCACACACTCTTGCCCCATACCACAATTTCCAGCTATCTGCACAGTTCTATAGGATGTGTTACATTCAGGAATGGCATATATTACGTTTTGATTAATAATAATAATAATTTTATTGTCTTTAAGCCATTACAGCAATAGACAAAGTCATACACATAATACAATACAGTACAGTACATGCTATAAAAGAACAGAATTGTTAAGAACGTTACAGTTTAATATCACAGGTCATGAAATCCTTTATATTGTAGAATGGGTTTACAACTAACCAGTCATAAAGTGTTTGTTTGTATTGTTGCTCTGGTAAATTTTGTATAGCTTGTGGAAGTTTGTTAAATAATTTGTGGCCCATAAGTTCATAACTGTTAACTGATTTTGACAGTCTGTGGCAGGGCGTATAGATAGAGCTGTTTGTCCTAGTGCTGTAACAATGTATATTTGCCCTGCGTTTTACTTTAGGTAAGTTCTTTTTTGTGCAGATTAAAACATAATAAATATATAGGTTTTGTTACTGTCATGATTTTTTGTTGAGTAAACAAAGGTTTACAATGAGCCTAGTATGGTGAGCCTGTAATTATCCTAATAGCTTTCTTTTGCAGCAATAGTGTATCATGCACACAAGTGGAGTTTCCCCATAAAATAATACCATAGAATATGATGCTTTGGAAAAATGAGTAGTAAGATACTCTAACATAATTTTTAGGTACACAGTGCATTAATCGCCTTAACAAATAGATTACCCTAGACAATTTACCACTAACATACTTAATATGTGGATTCCAAGACAGTTTATCATCCAAATATACCCCCAAAAATTTAACACAACTAGGATCATCTGATGGAAACTTGTCTTTTAAACTAAATACCATCTGCTGGGTTTTGCTTTCATTAAACAAGAACCCATTTGCTTTAAACCAGAGTGAAGCTTGCTCAATTGTCTCTGTAACACATGTTTTAAGACTATTAAGATCATTACTGCTGTTCAGAAACGTTGTATCATCAGCATAGAGTACTGTTCTGGATTTAATAAATGATGGCAGGCCTTTATCATTATTAGGAAAAGGAAAGGGCCCAGCACAGATCCCTGCGGAACACCTACATTAACTTGTTCTATACTGGACATTTCTTTCCCAACACAGATGGCTTGCTTACGGTTTTGTAAATATGATCTTAATAGCTTAAGGCTGTTACCTTTAACACCATAAAAGTCCATTTTTTCGACTAGTAGTGTATGTTCTACACAGTCAAAGGCTTTGCTCAGGTCACAAAAAGTCACTTGAGCAAAGCATTTATCTTCAAATACTTGATGGATGTATTTAACAACATTGTCTCTGGCATCAATGGTTGACAGGTTTTTCCTAAAGCCATACTGTGATCCACTTATTAATCCTATGTTATCAAAGTAAACAGATAATTGTTGGTAAATTATGCATTCTAGAACTTTTGAAAAAACTGGGACTATGGATATTGGCCTGTAACTTGAGACAGAATTTTTATCTCCTTTTTTATGTACTGGAACTACCCTAGACAGTTTAAGCTCAGGGAAAAAACCCTCCAGTATACACTTATTTATACAATATGTAAGGGGGTACACTATACAGTCTATCACTTTCTTCAGCATGTTACAAGACAGGTCATATATGTCTACACTGTCTGATGATTTTAACTGTGATGATTTTAACTGCTTCACTATTCTTAATACAAAACCAGGTGAGACCTCAGAAAAATTGAAGGTACTTGTGTTTGTAATTGACCTAGCAATATTTTTTGACAGTAACTGTGATGAGCTGATTTCAGGTTTAATTATAGCACTTCCTTCTTCCTCAACTGGTTTAATAAAAAAGTCATTAAATTCCTGGGGAGAGATACTAATTTTGTCACTTCTTTTATCTTTGGTGACACTATTTATTAGTGTCCATGCTGCTTTGCACTTATTGGTGGATTTCTCAATACTTCTGAGATTGTGTCCTTATTTGGCTTCCACAATTGCTTTTTTGTACTCATTCCTAGATCTAACATAGGTTAATTTAGCATGGTTGGTTTTCAGATTTTTATAAATATTGTACAACAACGTAACTCGTTTTTTCATAGTAGACAGCTGTGTTGTATACCATGTATTTTGTCTATTTGGAACTTTTGCTTTTAGGACTCTGTAAGTTACTTTGCATTTCCTTATTGGGATGCAGTCATTAAAGTGTCCCAAAAATGCTTTGAGAAACCTATCATATAGTACCTTTGCTGGCAGATAATTGCTTAGAGTATAATGTGTATCATCATAACACAAGCCAAATGAATCTCTGTTAGAAAGGGACGTACAAAACCTGTCAATTTTCTCATCTGTCACTGGTCTAGTGACCACAACTTCTGGGACAAGCTTATTTACATTACCCTTATCAAGAGGGAACCTACTTGTGTAATTTAAAGATACTGAATCATGATTAGAATATGGAAATACTGTCACAAAACATGATTCTTCTGTTGTTTTAAAATTTACAAAAATATAGTCAAGACATGCATGTTCTCTTGTAGGCTTGTTATTGACTGAATGTAAGTTGCACTGTCTTCGTAGGTTTTGGAGTTCAGTGACAGTACATTTTTGTGTTGTAACATCGAATTCAGCATTCACACCTCCACCTATCACAATATCATAATGTATCCATCTAGTATCTGTTAGTACATGTAACAGCAGGTCCTGTTTTTCTAAAAATACATCGGTTATACCCTTAGGTGACCTGTACAGGAAAATTACAACTAACTTAAAACTGTCTATTACTATACCAGCAGCTTCAAAGTTTTGTTCATCACACAGAAAATCTAGATCTAATCTATTGACAGTGCTGCTAAGTGACTTGTTAACATATATTGCCACACCACCGCTTAAATGCAAGTTTCTGCAATAGCTACTGGCTAGATTATAATTATAAAATTTAATAAATGTAAGTTCACTCTCACTAGCCCAGTGTTCACTTAAACAAAAGATATCAAACTTATTTTCTAACCCAAAGTCATTGACAATAAATTCTTTATCCCTTACTCCTTCAATGTTAAGATAACAGATTATAAAATCAAACCTGTCTTTCTTTACAGATTCACTATTTTGCTGAGAGGCTATTAAATCTCTGGCACTATTTGTCTTATGGGCTTCTTCCCTTTGCTGCCTTCTACTAAAAAATCATTTAGACGTAATGGAGGTACAGTTTTCCGTTTGTCCGCTACACTTGATACTGCTTCAACTCTTGGAGGTCTCTTCTCTTCTTCTTGTTCATGACATGATCTAAGTGCCTGGGTTCCCACTGTAGGTAGTTCAAATGTTGCTGCAGAATGGACAGCTGGATCACCTGTTTGTACACTTGTTGCTGAATATGCTGCCGCTTTTGCTGTTCCTGTTATCTTAGTTCTTGAGTGAGGTGTTCTACCTGTTGTAACTGTAGCTACAGCTTCTTCTCTCCCAGCACATTCTTTTGTAATCAGTGATACCTGATGTTGTGTTACTACTGCAACTGGAGTACAAGGTAGGGAAGATACTTTGCAGGCATCCTTTACCAGTGGTAGTGGCATGGGATCACTTTTCTTACATCTAGGAGAAACACTATCCACTAACATTTTGATCTTTTGACTGAGCAGCGATTTGCCCCATTTATTTAAATGCATACCATGTGTTGTGAAGTGCGTCTTTCAAGATCGTCAATACTGAGGAAAAAAGCATTTGAAGATTATTAGCACCTCATGCGCATTATCTTCTTCTCTATACTTGCCAGTTTTCATCTACACTGCACAACATCTTTCTCAGGTTGCCCACCAATTTCATTTCACTTATTTTATAATCAGTAATGTACTTCATATCCTGACCACTCTTCCCAAGTTTCACCCATTCTAAATCATCTATTGTTTCAACTTCACTGACTGAGACAGCTTACTTTGTCGTGCCTGGACACTGTGTTGTTGTTGAAGCAGCTGCACTACTAATGCAGTCCTGACTCCTTATTGTTTCAACAAAGCTTACACATTTTTTGATATTATATTCAATTCATGACGTATACAAAGTTCATTATCTTTGCATTGATTTAGATGGTCATTATTTTTAAGTAAAACTGCTTGCTTCTAATTTCCTTGATACATTCATTATCATATTGTTCTGTTGCTTCAATATGTGACTCCAGATTGTCAATGAGAGTTTTAAAATTATTATCAGTTGACTTGTTCCATCTCCTTTCCAAAGAACTACATTTATTATCAATATTACTGCTAAATTATTTTACAAACCAACCTTACTGATTGTCCAGTTCCCTGCTGAATGATTGGGCAAATATATCTGACAGTTTGTCCTGGTTATTGCTGAGTGATTTGACCATTAAAGGATTGGCAAAAGACTTATTTATTTTATTTATTTATTTTCATGTTCCATAGGTCCTTGATGCGAGTGTATTGCTAGGATATAGAATGTGTCAGATTATTACAGTAAAAACCGTGTCTAAATGGGCATGAAACTTACAAACTAAATCACATACAAACAGATGCAAGAGGTTCAAGTGTTTAAACAGATTATAATAGTAATAATGATTATACAAACAATTTATAAGTATTACATTGTAATATATATAAAAAGCATTCTGTCATCAATTGATATGCCAGTGCTACATAATCATTTCTTATGGAAATGCTTAAAATTAAATACATTGTACTGTTACACACTGTCAAAACACTCCTGTAAAGAATAGGAAGAACTATTCAAAAGTTTCAGCTGTTTTTTTAATTTAGTCATATCCCCAATAATTTATTTAAAATGAAATGGAAGTTTATTGTATACTTTTATACTTGAATAATGTACTCCTTTCTGTACTATGCTGAGATTTTTTATATCTTTGTGAAGACCATGTTTACTTCTTGTATCGTGATAATGACATTCACTGTTTGTTTTGTAAATTGTTTGATTATTGTTCACAAAGCACATTAGTGAAAAAATGTACTGAGATGTTTGAATAAGCATCTGGGGTGCACTCTAGTCATAATTTGGATGACTCTTTTCTGTGCAATAAAGACTTTGTTTGCTCATGACTGGTTACCCCAAAATATGATGCCATGTGTCATAAGTGAATGGAAATGTCCTAGGTATACAGCTTTAATTGTTTCCAAGTCACAAACAGATGAAATTGAACGAATGACAAATGATGCTGAATTCAGTCTTTTACATAGGTTGTTGATGTGAACTGACCAGTTTAGATTGTTGTTTATGTGTAATCCCAGGAATTTGGAAGATTCAACTGTCAATATGTCTTTGTCATCACATTTTATTTCAATATTTTCCTTTTTGTTATTTGGTGTTTGAAACTGAATGAATTGAGTCATGTTCACATTGTGTAACAGACAGTTTGAAGTGAACCAATCTAGAGCTTCTTTGAATACATTGGTCACAGTGTTCTCTAGACTGCAATTAGGTGTTTTGTCAGTCATAATGGCTGTGTTATCAGTGAAGTGTGCTATTTGTGTCATACAGCTTGGCAGATAACTTATATTAAGTTCACTGTCCACTGGTTTCTTAAACTACTCTAATTGATTCTTCACTTCACTGCTCATTGACTCGGTAACAGGCTCTGTTTTAGTGTTAAATTATATGTTGCCCATTTTGGCAAAAGAGTCTACTGTTTCCTTGCTCATTTCATTGCTCACTGGATTGTTCAATGAATTTCCAGAAACATATACTTTGTAATAACCACTCTGCCTCTATTGTCTAGTTTGATGTTCTTTGTAACTATTGTTTGACACTGGAAATTCAATAAATATGGCTGAACTTAAGTTTAATTTTAATTTTGCTAGGCTCAGGACACCAATGTATACACTTTATGGTGTCCTATCAACAGACAGTCACCACATGTAAACCCTGCCACTAAGTTAAACAAGCCCTGTCATGGGAAAGACACACATAGCCTACCTGTGCTCCTCAGCAATTACATGATTCAATAACCATATTACGTACTGTTCTGTATTCTGCAGAAAAAAAGGCATTGGCTCCAAAGAATAATGCTAACTGAAAGAATATATGTCAGATTATAACTTGATTATTCTCGCACTGATATTTATAATGCATGATGAAATTTTGGAAGGAATTAAATACTGAACGGTATTTGGCTATAATTTTGAATGTATAACAGAAACTTTATAAAATTTTGATTACAGAATAATAAATCATGGTCACCAGCTTATAATTGCTGACTACTGAATTGAAACTAATCACCTTTGTTGTTCATTACTTCCCACACTCTCTCTTCCTACATATTCCCATTTTCCTGTAGTCATTAAGTTGTTTTATTTGTTGCAGTTGTCTTTGTATTCCACAAATGCTGTAGTTTCAATAGTTAAGGGTTTGCTTTTAACTTGTACTTGTATTACTGTCCATGTTTAACTCCCCTTGTAGTTGTCTCATCAAATACTGTTCATATTTTACTTTGCTCATTTATTTAATGTAAACTGGTATACAGCCACTGCTTTGATTATAATGTTAATGTTAAAATGCAGTACCACCACACTCTCAAACTGTAGGTTCCCTCAAACACCTCAATTTTCCTGCATTTATTAATTTGTGTTTATCGTATTGATATGGCTTAAGTTCCTTGTGTATTCTGTATTTACATTGACAACTGTCTCTTCTTTTTTAATTGGTTGTGTATCACTCTCCATGTTTCATACCTCTTGATGCAGCCTTGCCTAGTACTAATTTTATCTTATTTCAATAGTTCTGTTTATCAATAGAAACTGTTATGTAGGCATGCTATTCTTATTTTGTGCTAAAGGTTTTCCTGCCAACTCCATTGTTATTTATGTACTGTTCAGTTTTTACTATTTCATTGCAAAGATGTTACTCACTGTATGTTTCTAATTTGCTCTAGATGTGTTACTTCTCTTCCAATGTTGTCTGCTAACATTTAACTTCTTTGGTGATAATACTCAGTAAATGCCTGAAGATGGCCTTGTAAGCCAAAAACCGGTTAGCAATAAAAATAATATTGTAGAACAAAAGCAAACTGGTGCTTTTCATTTATTATTGAAACTAAATTGTATAACTGATCACGGGTGTATATGTAGGCAATAACGGAACAGAATTGCACTTACAGGGTTTAATGTAAAAGCCATGTGTGACAAAATTAATTTATGATAATTAGTAGTGCATTTAAATTCTTCCTGATTAATGAAGATCATTAATGGTTACATCCTAGTAATACATAATGCAAGATGTGCTGAGTACCACCACTCACTTTAATGCTATCTGTTGTTAGGTTTTGTGATGCAAATTCTCATGACTTATCACTATTTTATAATAGGCATTATTTCAGAAAAGCTGATAATAATTTCACTTGCTGACAGTAAATACTTTTGCAACACCAATGTTAAATGCAGTCAGAAGCACATGAAATATTTGCAAACACACGAAAATATATAGTAGTCATGTTTTTACTTAGTTGCTAATGGTTTGATAGCATGAGCAGTACAACGCATAATGAGCTTATGATTTTCTTGTCAATAATAGTAAAAAGACAGAAACCTTATTGATGTCAAGTGAAGTAGGGCAGTGAGCACCATTCAGGTCAGTTACAGTTCAACTAAAAACGCTATAATGTTATTATTATATTATTTCAACTATGATGCTGCCAATCCATATACATAACTAATAAGCTATTGGCTCTATATTATTTTGGGGCAAGCTGAAAGTGGTTCAACATAATGCATTAGGTGGCAATAATTGATGACAACAGGCTCTTCTTCAATCACTAGCAAGTTTTAAAAACTTTGGCCACACAGTTTCAATTGCCAATTCTTCTTGTGTATTTTGTACTGTGACTAGATACTTTCTCTCTCATTCTTTTACAATACTTTATCGTATAAAGTGTTTTAGTGATAAGGAAACTGAGGATCTTACTTATGTGATAGGATTCAACAATATTGATCTGTATTTATAAAAGATTATGAGATGTTACAAAAACTGATGAAAGTTTTCTATGTTTTGTGACTGTTTCCTCCAGATTAAGAAAAGTAATCTTTCTTTATTTTTCTGCAGATTAAGAGGATTAATTTTTTTATATTCTTCCCCAAATTGAAATTTCTTTTTCTCTTTTTTCTCTGAATTAAGAGGAATAGTATTAAGTATTGTCTAAATCATTCCAAATTAAGAGGGGTTAGTTATTGCTGTAAATTTTTTGAGATCAGTAAAGTACAATACACTCTTCTACAATTTATTGATCAAACACAAAGAGGTCAGTATGGATATTTGTCGACACCTTTTGCTGTACTATATGCCTGTCTTTTGTTGTATTATAATATTGGAATTTTGTTTATTTATATTGCAAATCAATAAGTTGTAGGGCTAAATATGTCTATTTGAAGTTGATAACAGTTCACAGAACGTTAAGAAGGGTAAATGGGTAAACTAGAAAAGGTGCATTGTTGTGAAATTTTTTAATAAAATGCTTGCTAGTCCTATATATGAAGGTGGTTAGAAAAGTTCTAGGTCCCACCAAGAGAGGTCAGCACTAGTGCAACAAGTTGTTCATGTGATATTCATTGGATTGTTTCATGTAAACATGTGCCACATCAGTGTTCTTGGAAGAGAGCTGTGCTGTTGACGTGACTTTGTTGTTATGCCCACATAGTGATTTGCAAAGGTGGAAAAAAATCAAGATTTGAGCAGTCATTAAGTACTTCGTAAAAAAGTTATGAAAGCAAAGGACATTCATGCTGATTTCCAGAATACAATGGAGGACTCTGCTCCTTCATATTCAACTTTGCCAAGTGGACAAATGAATTTAAATTCGGTCAGGAGAGGTTAGATAATGATCTGCGGAGGGGTTGGCTAAGATGTGTCACTACTCCAGAAACCATTGCAAAAGTGCACAAAATGGTCATTGCTCATGCTTCCCAAATTTCATCTGAAAGGGTGCATCACATTTTAACTGAAGACTTAGAAATGAAAAAATTATCTGCAAGATGGGTGCACCAACTCTTGACACTGGATCAAAAACACATGTGCCATCACCATGGCAAAATTACATGAACTAAAGTATCAGTTGTTGCCACACCCACCTAATTCACCTGATATGGCTCTGTCAGACTTCCATCTCTTTCCAAAACTGAAAATTTTTTTGGGTGGATGAAGATTCTCTTCAAACAAAGAATTGATAGCCGGAGTTGACAACTATTTTGCAGGCCTGGAGAAAACTCATTTTCGAGATGGGATCAGGGTACTGGAACATTGTTGGACCAAGTGCATTAATCTACAAGGAGATTACATTGAAAAATAAAAAAAGTTTCAGTGATGTAAGTTCATTTTTTTCTATTCCGTTCCGAGAACTTTTCAAACCACCCTCGTCAATTCCGTGTCATTATTCTTGCCATAGTAACTTGAAGGAATTGGAGGGCACATGAAATGATCCTGATATGTATTATAATATTTTTCCCTCAAGGTTGTCAAATACTGTTTAAGGGTTCAAAGACGGATGCTTCCGAGTCTTTTACGGAGCAAAGACACAAAAAGGTGAATTTTACCAAGAGCAGAAAAAAAGCCTGTCTTTGGTAAAAGACCTGAGAGTCAAAAGAAAACAGAACACTTTTATGTTATTCTGTAAACTCTTATACAGTTGTGTTTATTACCAAGTAAGTGTAACGTTTCATTTTTAAACTAAGAGAAAAAATACCAAGGTCTGCAATATTCTGACCTAAAGGAGGATGTAAAATATTTATCCACGTAAGTGTAGATTTAAAGAAAACCAAATAGAACATTTGTTGGTGGGGGCTGAAGTGGTGGAAGAGAAGCAAGAGCATTCCCTTTGTGATAGTGAAGCAGGGAAAAGGTTACCAGATGCATGGGCGAGATGGCCATTGGAGCCAGCAGGGCTTCCGTGACATGTCTCACCAATGGAAAATGTGACTCCAGTTCCACATGTTGCTGCCATCAGAGGCAACACTTCTGCTGCCATTTTGAAGATTCTGTCAAGAATTTTAAATCTTATAGCAAATTACAGTGTAACAGCTCATGCAGTAGAAAATGGTAAAGATGGGGGAACTGCTAAACTAATAGATTGATTTATGCAAAAAATATAATATTGTAAAGGTATTAGAAGTAAGAGGGTAGAAAATAAATTTAGGTACTTGTCCACTGTACAACTTAAACATCTACATACCACCAAAAGGAAATTATTGGAGTACTCTTGCATATATTCTAAACAAAAACAGTACACTTGTTCTGCTAGGTGGTCTCAACATTAATATATTAAAATATTCAAAGGACAGTAGGGAACTCCTTAACACAGTGAAAACATACGGCTTAAACAAGGCAATATCAAAGCCAGCACGCACAACTGCAAACACCTGTACACAAGCAGATCATATATTCACAAATCTCTGTGATTTTCAGTACAAAAGCGAAGTTATACAAGCAACCCTGTCAGATCATGATGCAGTAAAAATATGCTTAAATTATTCCACCAGAAAAGAAAGGGTACCAAAAAAGTGGAGGAATAGAAACCTAAATGAATCAAACCTACCAGCACTTAAGCATAAACTTAGAAAAGAAGGATGGAAAAGTCTGGAAAAAGATTTCACACTGGATCAGAAAGTAACATACTTCATAAACGTGTTTTATTATTACCTTCAATAACATGCCCAATAACAAAGGCCAGTAGCAAAGTCACCAACAAAAACAAAAACTGGTAACAAAAAGTATTTTAGTCTCTAGAGACAAAATAAAAATATTGCACAGGACATATAAAACAAGCAATGATGAAAAATTTTTAATGTATTACAGAAAATACAAAAAATATATGCCAATGTACTGCATGCATCCAACAAGAAGCAAAAACCTGCATAAGTAATGCTCACAATAAAAACAAGGCTTGCTGGTCTACTATAAATGTAAATTGAATACCATCAAAACCTCAAGAACACAGCAAAATACAGTTTATGATAAGAAAAAAGATGATGAAAGAACAAATAACACTGTCAATCTCTTCAATGATCATTTTGCCACAGTAGGCAAAAAACTAAGAGAAAAGGCAAACTGTAGACACAATAGCACACAGAATATGTGTATTCGTCCCATTCAAAAATCTATGGCTCTATTTCCAGTGACAGAGGAAGAAACACTGCAGATAATAAAAAGTCTAAAACAGACAAAATCATGTGAAACTGATGGAATATCGTCCATAGAAATTAAATATTGTATGCAGGAACTCACAAAAACCACTTACTCAACTAATCAACAAGTAATTCATAGAAGGAATTTTTCCAAACTGTTCGAAGACAACATTGATAAAACCAATACATAAAAAGGGAAACGAAAATGAACCAGAAAATTATAGACTCTTAGCTCTTTTACCAGTCATATCAAAAATATTTGACTGAGCCTATGCTCAGAGGCTCTTTGTATTTCTGATGAAATATGGGCTAATCAGTAAAAACCAGTTTGGCTTCCGAAAAGATTAATGTACTATAGATGCAGTCATAGATCTAATTGAGAATGTCATAACCAACTCAGACAGTAGTAATAAATGTGTAGGAATATTTATGGATTTGACAAAAGCTTTTGACTGTATAGACCATAAAACATTAGTAGAAATATTAGGGGTGTATGGGATAAGAGGGATGAGACTGGAATTCTGTCATACCTAGAAAACAGGAACCAACTCACAGAAATTACAAAAATAATAGGAGAGACAAAATAAGATCTGAATCATGAATTGTACACTTCTCTATCAACATTTGTATAGATGGGTGCCTAGCAGACAATTCCAAATACACAAAATTCCTTAAGATAATAATCAATGAAAATTTAAACTGGGACAATCACAAAGAACACATAAGCAGAAAGCTCAGCTCAAACCTATATGTTCTCTACAAACTCAGCTTACTAAAAGACATAAATATTATGAAAATCACATATTACTCACAAATTCATTCCACATTAAGCTATGGCATAATTTTGCGGGCAGGCACCTCCAAAACAAACCTAAATAGAGTATTCAAAATGCAGAAAAGAGCAATAAGAATACTAGCCAACCTTAAGTGGAGAGAATCCTGTCGGTCAGCATTCAAAACACTCAAAATACTAACGCTACCAAGCATGTACCTTTATGAACTCTTGTGCTGGGCAAAGTTCAAATATGTATCCGATACTCAAGGTACCTAGCCCCAGCACACCCATGACACTATGAAGCCGAAATTTTTCAATGAACCCAGACATAACACCATGAAATTCAAAACAAAGCCATCCTATGCAGGTCCAAAAGCCCTTGAAAATCTTCCCTCATACTTGAGACAGATAAACGATAAAAATATTTTTAAAAAGTCTCTCAAAACATTTTTGGCAGAATACTGTTACTGTAGTAGAAAAGAAGATTATATTTATTTAGATTTTTTCATTAATCTGTTTTTGATTTGTGTTTCAATAATTTTGGAAATGATGGGCAGGAAAGAGATTGACCTGTAAGTTTTCTAAGTTTTGTGCATCACTAATTTTAAGTGGGGGTATTACTTTTGCTTGCTTTAGATACTCAGGAAAACAGCAAGATTTGACAGTTCAGAGATTATTTTTGTCAATTAAATTTTTTAACATTCTGTAAGGACACACACTGGGACGTCATCTAGCTCATCTAGCTCTCTCTCTCTCTCTCTCTCTCTCTCTCTCTCTCTCTCTCTCTGTTGCTGGATAGATTACTATTGAGTTTGGTGGCTGGTCCTGGGTGAGTAAGAGGTACGTATCTGGGAATTTCTGTTGTAATTTCTTTACAGTGTTGCTGAAGTAAAAATTCACAAAGTTTGCTGCTACTTTTGAGGTGCATTATTTGACTATCTTTGTTTTTAATGTGTGAATTCAAGTGCTTTTTCCCAACATTTTCTCTCTCCCTTGCTTGATAATATTCCAGACTGCTTTACTTTTGTTTTCTGCCACCAGTAAGATTTTGTAGTATGTAAGTTTTTTTGTGCAGGTAGCAGTAACTTCCTGTAATTTCTCCTGTAGTTTCTATAAAATTACAAAAAGGATAGACCAGTCTGAAAACTTTTAATGAAAGTGAGGTACCTAAGAGTTACAGAGGACTAAGCAATGGGAAGTCCAGGTTGGATTAACAACAGCATCAAATGAATGGACTGCTACTTACCATATAGAAGAAGTGTTGAGTCACAGACAGACATAATGAATAGACTGGTAAACATCTAGGTTTTTGGCCAAAAGGCCTTCCTCAGAAACCCAGAACACAGACACATTCACACAAGCACAATTTATGCACACATGACCAATATTTCTGGCCACTGTAGACAGACTGTGGCTGCAACTGCATCTGACTGGGAAAGTAATCTGTGGTGGCTGGTGGGGATAAGGAAGAGGCTGATGTGGGGAGGGATAGCAGGGTAGGGGTGGGGGAAGGTGTTATGTTACTTGTGGTAACAACTACTGATTTGGTGGGAACAGGGTAGGATTGCTAGGTGCAGAGTTGGATGGCTGTGGAGAGGTGTGGAGGGGTGAAGGCGAAAAGGAAGGAAGTAGGGATGGGGAAAAGACTAGTGGTGTGCTGGTTGCAAAATAGATGGCATGTGTGAGCTGGAGTGGGAGCAGGAAAGGAGACAGGTAGGTGCAGGACAAAGAGTTGAGGCCATGGGAATTACAGGAATGAAGAATATATTGCAGAGAGAGTTCCCACCTGCCACAATTCAGAAAGGCTGGTGTTGGTAAGGAGGATCCAGATTGATAGGGCCCACGATGAATTCCCCTCCTCTGCCAAGCTCTCCATCTCAGAGTAGCACTGGCACCCTTCATCCTCAATTATGTGCTGGATGTATTGCAGTCTCTGTCTTCCTCTACAGGTTTTGCCCTCTACAGCACCCTCTAGTACCATGTAAGTCATTCCTTGATATCTTAACATCCTGTCCCTTCTCTTTGTCAGTGTTTTCCACATATTGCTTTCCTCTACAATTCTGTGCAGTGCCTCCCCTTTCCATACCTTATCAGTCCACCTAATTTTCAACATTCATCTACAGCACCACATCTCAATTGCTTCGATTCTCTTCTGTTCCAATTTTCCACCCCTACTGCCACTGTTAACTTTCCAGAATTTCCTAATGTTGAATCTTGCATTATCATCATTCCCCAGATCCCTCAATATGGAAACCAACTTTACATCTACAGAAAGAATCACAATCCACCATCTTAAAACTGATCCCGAGATTATAATCCTATCTGCCTATCTGCCAACATAAGTCTTCACTACTGTGGTTTTGAACCACAGGGTCTACATGCTGGAGGGACTCCATCAGCTGTCAGATTTGTCCACCTACAAACTCTGCCACAGTGACCCCATAGCAGAGGTTCTTCAGGATTCCTAGTCCCTCCTCAGATCCATAACTCCATACTAGAACCTCTCCCCTGAGTCTCTATTTCTGTCCTTACCCCTACAGCTCACCACATACCTTCTGCATGCTTCCTGAAGTCCATAAACCCAACCATCCAGGACACCCCATTATGGTTGGCAACTGTGCTCCGTGGTTTAGGGGTAGCGTCTTTGATTAGTTCTCAAAATGTCCTCTGTTCCAGATTTGAAACCTGATGCTGCTTAAATTTTGATTAATAATCTGGATAGCAGACAGAGGTTCATGGCACTCTACGTCCTTGGGGTGGGAAACTGCCCCTAAAGGCAGAAGAATCAGCACTGATCAATGACAAGAGGATGCAGAAGGCAATGGAAACCACTGCATTAAAGACACATAATGTGTATTCACAGGACATGTGGACTGTAATTGAAAAAGTGTCATGATGATCTCGCCATTAGTAAAAGAGTCCGGAATAGTCCCCTGTTCGGATCTCCGGGAGGGGACTGCCAAGGGAGAGGTGACCATGAGAAAAAGAATGAATAACCAACAAAAGGATAATGTTCTACAAGTCAGGGCATGGAATGTCAGAAGTTTGAATGTGGTAGGGAAGCTAGAAAATCTGAAAAGAGAAATGCAAAGGCTCAATCTAGATATAGTAGGGGTCAGTAAGTGAAGTGGAAAGAAGACAAGAATTTCTGGTCAAATGAGGATAGGGTAATATCAACAGTGGCAGAAAATGGTATAAGGGGAGTAAGATTCATTATGAACAGAAAGGTAGGGCAGAGAGTGTGTTACTATGAACAGTTCCATGATAAGGTGGTTGTTATCAGAATCGACAGCAAACCAACAGTAACAATGATAGTCCTGGTAGCCAACATCGCAAGCTGAAGATAAAGAGAGAGAGAAAGTATATGAGGACATTGAAAGGGTAATACAGCACGTAAAGGGAGATGAATATCAATAGTCATGGGGGACTGGAATGTAGTTGTAGGGGGAGGAGTAGAAGAAAAGGTTACTGGATAATACTGGCTTGGGACAAAGAATAAGAGAAGATAAAGGCTGATTGAGTTCTGTAACAAATTTCAGCTAGTAATAGCAAATACTCTGTTCAACGATCACAAGAGGAGGAGGTATACTTGGAAAAGGTCGGGAGGTGCAGGAAGATTTCAGTTAGATTACATCGTGGTCAGGCAGAGATTCTGAAATCAGTTACTGACTTGTAAGGTGTACCCATTGGCAGATATAAACTCTGATCACAATGTAGTAGTGATAAAGAGTAGTCTGAAGTTTAAGAGATTTTTCAGGGAGAATTGATACAAACAAAACAGGATACAGAAATACTACAGAATGGTGAGATAAGCTTGAAGTTCTCTAAGGGTTTAAATACAGCAATAAAGAATCGCTCAGTAGACAGTACAGTTGAAGAGGAATGGACATCTCTTAAAAAGGCAATCACAGAAGATGGAAGTAAAAACATAGATACAAAGAAGGTACCTGCAAAGAAACTGTGGGTAACAGAAGAAATACTTCAGCTGATCAATGAAAGAAGGAGGTACAAAAATGTTGAGGGAAATTCAGGAATACAGAAATACAAGTGCAGGGAACCTAAGATGTAATGGGTGCATGAAAAATGGAAAGAAATTGAAAAACAAATGATTGTCAGAAGAACTGACACAGCACAAAAGAAAGTCAAAACAACCTTCAGTGAAATTAAAGAAAGGGTGGTAACACTGAGAGTGCAATAGTAATTCCAATGTTAAATACAGAGGAGAGAGCAGATAGGCAGAAAGAGTACATTGGATGCCTATGTGAGGGGAAAGATTTGTCTGATCTGATAGAAGATGAAACAGGAGTTGATTTAGAAGGGATAGGGGATCCAGTATTAGATCTGAATTTAAGAGAGCTTTAGGAAACTTAGATCAAACTAGGCAGAAGGTATAGATAACATTCCATCACAATTTCTAAAATTGTTGGAGAAGTGGCAACTAAATGACTATTCATGTGGGTGTGTAGAATGTAAGAGTCTGGCGACATACCATATGACTTGTGGAAAAATGTCATCCAAAGTATTCCAAAGGTTGCAAGAGCTGACAAGTGCGAGAACCATCACACAATCAGCTTAACAGCTCATGCATGCAGTTTCTGAGAAGACTAATATAAAGCAGAATGGAAAAGAAAATCGATAATGTGTTAGGTGATGATCAGTTTGTCTTTAGAAAAGGTAAAGGCACCAGAGAGGAAATTCTGAGATTGTGGTTGATAACGGAAACAAGACTAAAGAAAAATCAAGAGTCGTTCATTTGTTGACATGGAGAAAGTGTTCAACAATGTAAAATGGTGCAAGATGTTCAAAATTCTGAGAAAAATTGGGGTAAGTTATGATAAGAGATGGGTAATATACAAATGTACAAGAGCCAAGAGGGAATAATAAGACTGGACAACCAAGAACGAAGCGCTTGTATTAAAAAGGATGTAAGGCAGGGATGTAGTCTTCCACTCCTACAGTTCAGTCTGTACATTAAGGAAGTAATGATGGAAATAAAAGAAAGACTCAGGACTGGAATTAAAATTCAAGGTGAAAGGATATCAGTGATACAGTGTGCTGATGACATTGCTATCCTGAGTGAAAGTGAAGAAGAATCACATGATTTGCTGAATGGAATGTACACTCTAACGAGTACAGAATATGTATGGAGATAAATTGAAGTAAGACAAAAGTAATGAGAAGTAGCACAAATGAGAACAGCAAGAAACTTAAGATCAGGATTGATGGTCACGAAGTAGCTGAAGTCAAGGAATTCCACTACCTAAGCAGCAAAGTAACCAATAATGGAGCAAGTACAATATCAGAAGCAGCCTAGCACTGGCAAAAAGGGTATTTCTGGCCAAGACAAGTGTAGTAGTTTCAAACATAGGCCTTAATTTGAGGAAGAAATTTCTAAGAATGTACATTTGGAGCACAGCATTGAATAGTAGTGAAACATGGACTGTGGAAAAACTGGAATAGAATAAATGGAACCATTTGAGATGTGGTGCTACAGACAAATGTTGAAAATTAGTTGGACTGATAAGGTAAGGAATGAGGAGGTTCTGCACAGAATTGTAAAGTAATATGTGGATAACACTGACAAGGAAAAGGAACAGGGTGTTAAGACATCAGGGAATGACTTCCATGGTGCTAGAGGGACTGTAGAGGACAAAAACTGTAGAGGAAGACAGAAATGGGAATCCATCCAGCAAATAATTGAGGAAACACTTGTCAAAAGCAGTTTGATCCTCGGGCTGAGTAGTGATTTGCCCCATTTATTTAGCTGCATTCCATGTGTTGTAAAATACTTTTTTTCCAGAATATCTAATGTGAGAAAGACAACATTTATTACCTTTATTTATTATTAACTTCATTACCAATTCTAGTCATTCACCTTACCAATTCTAGTCATTCACCAGCCATTGCCAGACAGACAGTGTCAAGTTTAAAATAACATCATTACAATAAAGAGTATACAGTATTGCAGTTTAAACTATGTTACTAAAATGGATACTATAAAACACAGAGTTAAGAACTATACAACAATATACTTTACAATTATAAGGCAATCAATGTTAGAACACAGTGTACTAAGCAGCGTTGCTGCTGTTTTCATTGGCACTGAGTTGCCACTTACCTAGAAACTGTTCTGTTGTCAGAGAAGTATTCTTCATTACTGTACAAAGATTGCTCTTTAAATATACACAAAATTTTAGTTTGATTCATAATGACTGAATATCCTTTGGTAGACCGTTAAATAATTTTAGGCCAACCATTGGAAGCTGTTCTGTGCCTTAGTTATTCAACATCTCGGCCTGTCTATACTGTCTTTACAGCATGTGTTGTGTTGATATATTCTCTTTCTGTAGACCTCATGATTTGTCTTTATGTGGACAAGGTAACTGAAAATATATTGGCTGAAAAAAAGTCAGAACTCCAAATCTGAAAAAATTGGTTTACAGTGGTCAGCTATTTTGCTTTAGGTAATGATCCTAATTGCTTTCTTTTGCAATAAAAGCACATTGTTACAACCTGCAGAATGGCCCCACGTAACAGCCCATAGCTGATGTGCTGTGGAACATTGTATAGTATATTGTTAGTAGATACTGTTGTTATATTACACTTTTTAGTTTCTTCAAAGGGTATAGAATCTGTGAGAGTCTAGAACATACATGTTTAGTGTGCTGATGGCAGGTTCTCTTGGTATCAGTGGTAAGACCCAGAAGTTTAACAGCTGCTCTGTCACCCAGTGCTCCATTATCACTGAGGCTGCATATCATCCTCTGAGTTTTTCTTAATTAATTTTCACAATACGCCAGGCCTTTCGCTTACTGAATAGGACTTCTGCTTATTGGACAACCTGAATTACATTCTCCCCATCAAAGTTGTATCATCTACAAACTGAAAATGTACAGTGCCTTGAGATAAAACTTGATACATTATAATTGTTTGTTGAATAAGTGAGACCTAATGTGTTATGTATATGTGCACTCTGGCTAGCCCAACCATAAACAGAAAACTAAGGGTATATTGAATACCTGGAAATGGTGAAAGAATGATGTAGAGAAACTTCTATCAATGGTGGTGTGTCTGTTTATGCAAATAGTAAACTCAGTGCCAAGAAAATTGACAAATGTAACTTCTGTGTGGACTTGGATATAGAATTGACTGCTTTGGGACTGCCAGATGCTAACTTCATTGGTGTTTCTGTGTACATTCCCCAAATGGCACTTTTGGAAACTTCATCAGCAAATTGGAAAGCTATCTGTGTTATCTAGTGTGTCTGGGAGCAAAAATTACCTTAGATGCTGACTTCAACATCCATATTGGGGAAAGTAGTGACAAAGAGAGTGCTTTCACGAATTTAGTAAGCAGCTATGGACTGCTTGTAGCAAGTTATCTACCAACAAGAGGAAATGTCTATCTTGATACAATTGTCACAAACTTAAACAGTTGGACTACAGAGTATGTATGGTTAACACTATGCTTGCATACCACAGTGCAGTAATCATGAAACTATGGACAAACTCAGTAAGCACACAACAAATTCCCAGCTATCATTCAGATTACGTCTTCAGAAGTAGGGTTATTACAAAGAAAAATTCAGATGATTTCAAAAATGCAGTCCCTTCTACAGATTTGAATCAAATATCTGAAGAACAGACATCAAATGATACATTCAGTTCCATGTTCCACTCTTGAAGCCAGATTTGATGAAAATGTTCCTCTAAAACCCAAGAGATATCCAATTGCCAGTTAAAATACTTACAGGAAACTGTCGAAGTATAGAGCTGGTATACCTGTTGATTAGCTAAAATCAAATGCATTGTACAACTACTAAATTATAAAAGTCAAAGCCACTGAAGGATTGGCATTAAGGATAATCTATACTGCTGTTATTTATAGGTAAAAAGGATGTAAACACCTAAAAACAATAAACCAAAGAAGGAAATCAATGCCAGATTTATTGAAGAAGATCAAAATCCTAGAAAGGCAGTGTGGAATCTGGTTAATGAAGATAGGCAAAAGCCCTTCTCTTGCTCTGACTCATGCTGCCCAAATGAATTGAATGAATATTTTATAAACTTAGTGGAAAGCACAGAAGGTGAAATTTCTGGCTTTGTAACAGATTCTGCAGTTGCTGTGAAATTTGAAAATAAATGCAGCATTGTAATGCGGAAAAGAGCGTATCCAAAAGCCATAATAAACTACAAACACTCAAGGATCCCTGATTATGCAGCATGTCCTGTTCAGTATTAAAAGCCATAATCTATGAAATTGTTCAACGACTGACAGTAGTAATAAGAATTTCCAGTCGCACACAAAGTACCAGTTTGTAAACAAGGTAATTTATGTGACATGTCAAGCCAGAGGCCTATATCTATAACACCATGGATGATGGAGTCCATAATCAAAGCTCAGCTGCTATGATACACAGTATGGCTTTCAAAAGGGCAAGTCAACTACAACAGCAGTGCCTACTTGACTTAAATAACAAATATAAGTCAGGGTTTTGAAGACAAGGAGTCTATAACACTGGTATTCTGTGACCTTAGTAAAACATTTTATAGTATCCACGTAAGGCCGTGCCCAACAAGCTAAAATCATATGGTATTGGGGGAACTGTTCGACGAATTCTCGAATCCTACATAAATAACATACTGCAGACTGTATCAGTGCAAGGAGCAGACTCAAACTTTGTTCTGTGTAAAGGATCAGTAACAGGGCGCCTGTTGCTCTTAATTTTCGTCAATGGCATAGGCTCCAACAGGCAGGCACACGTTGCAGTTTTATAAAGCCACTGCCACAAACTAAGCTTCAGAAATACACCCAAGAATTTTAATTACCTTACGGGAATGAAGTAACGATGAGCATTGGTCTTACAGGGGTTGTTGGACTAGAATGAAGAACTGATGGGCATTGTTTCTAGGGGGTATTGTTGGAAAACACGAGTTGAAGTCCATGCCCATACAAAAAAATTGCGGCTATCGCTACTTGTGTTTCTATGGAAACATTGTTTCTGTGCAAAAATAGCAGTGTTTTAATTTCAATCCGTGATTGCTTTCTACTGAGGCAATAATAAAATGATTTTATTTACTTATTTATTTATTTATTTATTTTTCCTTTACTGGAATTTTAAGCACCTCATACAAGTAGGGCTGGCAGCACCATATTACGCCGCTCTTCAGCCTTGAGTGTTACAATAACAGAACATGTAGGTGGCACAGATAATACAATAAAAACGGCGGGAAAAAAAATGTAGATACAAAACAATAAACATGAAGCTGTTCACGCTGGATGAGAAAAAACACTACCACTTGTGGACACGGCACACATAACATGGATGACTGCGACAGCACACGTGAACAGTGTTGTCATGACAGCGAAAAACACTAAACACAAAACGAAGGCACACACGCGAAACTCTGATGGCGATCATCTCCGGCGTGCGAATGTTCACTGAGCGTGTGCGAGTCCGGGGATCTGCCAAGAGAGGAGGAGGAGGAAGGGAAGTGGGAGAGGGAGAGGGGAGAGCAGAGATGCCATGGGCAGGGGAGGGAGGAAGGGGGAGGGGAAGCCCAGGGGCGGAGGAAGGGGGATGGGGGAAAAGGAAAGAGAAGGGAGGGAGGGTGCGTAAAGGAAAGGACACAGGAAGTGGGGGGAGGATCAAAGTTGATAGGATGGGTAGTTGGAGGGGAGGAGGACATCATCAGGGAGGGGGAGCTGGCGGAAGCCACCTTCGGAGAGGGTAAGGAGGGTGGAGAGATGGAGACCGGGTGGGATGTGGGAACACAGGTGCGGCAGCGGGCGGGGGTGGGAGAGGAGGGGTGAGACAAGCAGGTGAGGAGGATCCAGTTTGCGAGAGGTGTACAGGATCTGTATCCTTTCAAGGAAAAAGAGGAGGTGGGGGAAGGGGATGAGATCGTACAGGATCCGCGTGGTGGAGGGGAGACGGATGCGATAGGCGAGGCGGAGAGCATGGTGTTCAAGGATTTGGAGGGATTTATAAAAGGTAGGAGGGGGGGAGGCAGAGATCCAGGCCAGATGGGCGTAACAAAGGATAGGGCGGATGAGGGATTTATAGGTGTGGAGGATGGTGGAGGGGTCCAGACCCCACCTACAGCCGGAAAGGAGCTTGAGGAGACGGAGTCGGGAGCGTGCCTTGGCTTGGATTGTCCGGAGATGGTGAGTCCAGGAGAGGCGACGGTTGAGGGTGACGCCAAGGTACTTAAGGGTGGGAGTGAGGGTGATAGGATGGCCATGGATGGTTAGATAGAAATCAAGGAGGCGGAAGGAAGGGGTGGTTTTGCCTACAATGATCGCCTGGGTTTTGGAGGGATTGACCTTGAGCAACCACTGGTTGCACCAAGCGGTGAACCGGTCAAGATGGGATTGGAGAAGGTGTTGGGAGTGCTGCAGGGTGGGGGCAAGGGCAAGGAAGGCGGTGTCATCGGCAAACTGGAGAAGGTGGACGGGGGGCGACGGCGGCGGCATGTCCGCCGTGTACAAAAGGTACAGAAGGGGGGAGAGGAGAGAGCCTTGGGGCACACCGGTGGAGGGGAAAAAGGTGTAGGAATCTGTGTTATGGATGGTGACAGAGGAAGGACGGCGGGAGAGAAAGGAGCCAATCAGACGGACATAGTTAATGAGAAGGGTGAAGGTTTGGAGCTTGAAGAGGAGACCGGAATGCCATACGCGGTCATAAGCACATTCGAGGTCCAGGGAGAGGAAGATTGTGGAGCGACTGGAATTAAGCTGGTCGGAAAGGAGATGAGTGAGGTGAAGGAGAAGGTCATCAGAAGAGAAGGACGGCCGAAAGCCACACTGGGTAACGGGAAGGAGGCAGTGCTGGCAGAGATGCTGGTCGATGCGGCGAGTGAGGATAGATTCCAGGACCTTGCTGAAGACCGAGGTAAGGCTGATGGGACGGTAGGAGGAGACGGCGGTTTGCCAGGTTTAAGGAACATCAGGATACGGGAGGTTTTCCACAGGTCAGGGTAGTAACCGGTGGGCAGGACGACATTGTAGAGCCTGGCCAGAGTGAAGAGGAAAGAGACAGGAGCTTCACGAAGGTGACGGTAGGTGACACGATCGTGACCAGGAGCGGTGTTGCGTTTTGTGCGGAGTGTAGCAATGAGATCCTGTGTAGTGATAGGGGCATTGAGTTCCGTGTGTGCTATGTTGTCCAAGTACTGGAAACCAGGTGCGAGGGGAGGGATAGAGGTGTCAGTTCGATCGCGGCCATCCGGGAAGAGGGAGTAATCGAACTGGGGATCATTGGGGATGGAAAACACATCGGAGAGCTATCAGGCAAAGTGATTGGCCTTACTAAGGGTGTCAGGGAAGGGGTGATCATCTTGGAGAAGAGGATAGTAGGGGGAGGGTTTAGTTCCGGTAAGGCGATGGAAGGCTGACCAGAACTTGGACGAGTTGATAGGTAGGGTAGCATTTAAATGGGTGCATGTCTGTCGCCAGTCCCGGCGTTTCTTAGCCGCGAGCAAATTACGAATGTGTCACTGGAGTTGCCGGTGGCGTCGTAGTGTGTCCGTGTCATGCATGTGGAGGAAGGCACGGTAGAGACGGCGGGAGTCACGGAGGAGGAGGACGGCCTGTGGGGGTAAGGTAGGACGGTGGGAGTGGATGGCGACAGTAGGGACGTGGGCCTCCACGGTCTCAGACAAGGTCTGTTGGAGAAAGGAAGCAGCGTGGGTCACATCGTCAGGGCGGTGGTAGGTGAAGGGGTGGCTATCGACCTGGGTGGAGAGCGTATCTCGGTAGGCATTCCAGTTGGCACGGGAATAGTTATGGACATACTTAGGGGGAGGGTCATTACGAGGGTCGGGGTGGGGGCGACGACCGTCTGAAACGGTGAGGAGGACAGGGAGATGGTCGCTATCAATAGGCTCCAGGACATCCACCGTTATACTTCCAAGGAGGTTGGGGGAGGAGAGGATAACATCGGGAGTGGAGTTGGATTCGGGACATGTGTGCTGGGGGATGGGGACATAGATGGTGGCACAGGTAACAGTAAGGCCGGGGAAGAAGAGACTAAGGATCAGGTGTTCGGTGGGGTTGGGAAGGAGAGGTTGGAGCCGAACGGGGATCTGGCGGTGGTGACCAATGGCAACTCCACCACGCGCAATCGGGAGGGGATTATCGGAGCAGTGAAGGAGGTAGGGCGATGTGTGGACGGCGTGGTGGGGTTGGAGGAAGGTTTCATTGAGGAGGAAGGCATCCACGTGGTGGGTGGCAAGGGTGTGCAGGAACAGGTTCTTGTTGGCGGGAAGGGAGTGGATATTGTTGAAAAGGATACAGTGCTGTCACGCCATAACAGGGATTTAGACGAGGGTGTCGAAACGGGAGAAGGTGAAATGGGCCTCGTTGTTGGAGGAGGTGGCGTACATTTTGAGTTGGAAAATGGAACGGGCGGCGAGGGAGATCTGGTGGAGGGTGTGGGGGTGCTGAAAAGGATGAACATTCTGAAGGACGATGGTGAGGAATCGGATGATGTCCTCAGCAGTAGGGAGTGGGCGAAGGGAATTGCTGGGAGGAGTGGGGGCGTCCAGAGGGCGGACAGGAATGGTGAGTTCAGGAGTTGTAGGAGGAGGTCGGGCCTTACATTTCTGGGAGTAAGTAGGATGAGGGAGGTTACAGGTATTGCAGGAGGGGGGAGACTGGAGATTGGGGCACTGCCGTAAGAAGTGGGCTTGTCTACAGTGCAGGCAGGTGGGGGCCTCGCGGCACTCAGATGTCGGGTGTGCATTATACCGCAAGCACCTCTGGCAGCAGAGGGATTGAGGAGGGGAACGGGAGGGGTCAACTCTATAATGTTGGTTAAAGAGGAGGGCACCCTCCTTCAGGAGACTGTCAATGGAGGGGGCGTCCTCGGAGAAAACCCGCATAAGGTGCCCGTTCCCGCATGAGGCGGGTGGGGCCGGCCAAGTTGAAAATGCGGCGGACCGCCCGCACCTCCAGCATGGGTTGCGCCTTGAGCTCCGCCAACACCTCCTCCTCCGTGATCAACAGACTGAGCCGAGTGATCACGGCGGTGAGGGTCAGCGGGCGACGCGGGGGTTGGGGTTGGGGTTGGTGGGTAGGAGATGGAGAAGGAGCAGGGGTGAGGGAGGCGTTGGGGCCAAAACGGCTGATGGGGAGGCGGGAGAGGATGTCGGTATGGAGGGTAGGGCTGGGGGAGGAGATGAGAATGGAATCCCATCGGGGAGTGAGGAGAGAGATGGGGGCACCAGGGAAGTGTTGGCGGAGGAGGAGGGAGAGATTCCGGGCCTCGAGAAGGGAAGGATTGGGACGGGAGAGGAGGTATTTGTATAAAGAGGGGGAGGAGGAGGAGGAGGTGGAGGGAGCAGGGCCAGGTGGGGAGATATCCATGACATCCTGGGGGGAAGGAGGACGGTGCAGGGCCTTTTTGGGAGCAGAGGAGGTGGTGGTGCCACTAGGGCGTTGAACGGCGGCAGAAGGGTGGGTGGGACAGGAGCTATAGGGAGGTGGCGGGAAGGGGCAGGTCCCGGCATGGACGCAGCAGTCGGCACCGGAGATGGTGACGGTGAAGGCGACGGCGACGGTGGTGGCGGTGATGGCGAAGGCGATGGGGAGAGTTGGGCATGGGCAGTGGCCTGACGGGCCACGACCCTAGCTGGAGCTGCAGTGACAGGCTGGGGGAGTGGGGGGGAAAGGATCCAAGGGAGAGGAGGGGGAGGAAGAAGCTGGAGAGGGGGCGACAAAGAGCAAGGGCGAAGGGAGAGTGAGAAGAGGAGGGATGGAAAGAGGGGGGTGCGACGGGGTACACCATGTTATGGTGGTGGTGGTGGCGGAGGGGGAAGTATAAACTATGGCTGTGGTGGTGAGGGCTGGCATGACGACAGGGATTAACAAAAATGCACAGGACGAAAAAGCAAGGGAAAAAACTGGGGACAGATGAAGACGGATGAAGATGAAGACGAAGACCAAAGTCCCACGCTGCTGGCGCTGGCGCTGATGCAGACGACGGGTGGCAGGAATGCTACTGCTGCTGCTGGAGGGATGGCTGGCTGGCTGGCTGGCTGGACCGCTGCTGCCGGAGGGCTGGCTGGCTGCTGCCGGCTGGACCGCTGCTGCTGGCCGGGGCCGCTGCTGCTGCTGCTGCTGCTGCTCGGCTGGCTGGCTGGCTGGCTCCTGAAAAACCTAGCACTTGGATTAGTGCTGGAATGGCACAATCGAAGGGCGGTATCCTTGTGGAGTACCGCCAGAGATGATTTTAATTAAGCACTAGCATTACAAATTTGCAGCTGTCAAATGCACTGAAGTCCATAGGATTATTTCTTAATTTTTCTCTATAAACATGGATGGATTGTCCCGATATTTTTCAGCAGTACGGCGAACGCAATTTACCTTATTTGAGTTAAACCACGTCTGAAAACACGAAAATGTATTCACTTGATGGGAACAGTTTACTTTTAGCGTGTGTTTAGAACCGTGGGATGCGATGCCCCCTGTTTACCCGCGTTTGCTCGACAGTAGCTCGTCTTTTTGCCGCTGTGCGCCGCCACATGTTGTTGATAACGTTACAAAGAAAATTACGTTTAGAAGCACAGCAGAAACAAATTTGTAAAATAGATGATAATTTGTACTTTAAAATAATTATTGTTGTAATTAGTGTTATTATAAATGTATCATTTTGTATTAAAAAGTAGATATAAAATCTGTACCCATTAGTATGGTGGAACAGCTAGTCAATAATACCGCAACTGAGTAATACATCTGTAGGCAGGTACCCGGACTTGAACACGCTAAGTGGACACTCGCGCGCCGGAGATCATCGCCATCAGTGTCTCGTGTGTGCCGTCGTGTTCAGTGTTCACCGTCACGATCCATCGTTCACCTGTGCCATCGCCATCTTCAGTGTTAGTGCGTCGTGACAACACTTTGTAGTGTGGATTATCGTCGAGTGTGAACGGCTCCGTCTTTGTCTTTATGTGTCTACTGTTTTATTACCCACCGCCATGTAACTTATGTGTATTTTTTCTGTTGTTTTCTCATTGTCTATTCTATGTCTAAAGAGCAGTGTAGAATTCTGCTGACAGCCTGCCTGTTGTACAGGTTTTAAAATAACAATAAAGAAAAAAAATAGATCTGTATGTTCTCTCTCGCCAAAACCGCCCAAAATATAATAATTTTTATAGGGCTTGCGTTTTAAGGCCCCATCATTGTAGACAAACGTATAACTGTGATGTTGATGATAGTAATGGGTACGTGAATATCGTGGATATAGGTTGCTTATTTACCAATTTACGATAATTATGGACTATTTAGCATTGGTTATTGTTGTTGTTGTTGAGGTTTTCAGTCCAGAGACTGGTTTGATGCAGTTCTCCATGCTACTCTATCCTGTGCAAGCTTCTTCATCTCCCAGTACCTATTGCAACCTACATCCTTCTGAAACTGTTTAGTGTATTCATCTCTTGGTCTCCCTCTGCGATTTTTACCCTCCAATACTAAATTGGTGATCCCTTGATGCCTCAGAATATTCCCTACCAACCGATCCCTTCTTCTACACAAGTTCTCTTCTCTCCAATTCTATTCAATACTTCCTCATTAATTATGTGATCTATCCACTCCACACGAATACTTTCAGAAACGACTTCTTGACACTTAAATCTATACTCGGTGTTAACAAATTTCTCATCTTCAGAAAAGCTTTCCTTGCTATTGCCAGTCTACATATTATATCCTCTCTACTTCGACAATCAGCAGTTATTTTGCTCCCCAAATAGCAAAACTCGTTTACTACTTACCTGATAATAAACCTTACATTTTGCGGAGTTGCAGAATGTGGCTTACAAGTAAAATCGACAATTGAGGGTTTGGCGCAAGAAGGAGGCACCTCCACTATTTGGCTCTATCCAGTTGAACATTCTATCACATACAAAAAATAAAGAAAGAAAATTAAAAAAAAGAAAAAGTCCCTTCATTCGGCGCAAGAAAGAGGCAGCTTCACCCACTAGTTTCAGAGCAATCCAACAGTTGGAGCTGCCTGTACTCCGAGTTTGCATGAAAACAGGGGCAGCTCTGAGAGCTGCCTCGTTCTTCCCCCAAACAATAGAAGGAAGGAGGTTGTGTTACGTATTGTTCAGCAGACTGGTGAAACATCGAGCGTTTCTTGTCACTGAAGTGGACCAGAGATTTATTTTCCACTTTGTTGACACGTTGAAGAAATTTTTTTGTAAAGAACGCTTACGTATCATTATCGAACAAGAAAAGAGGAAAACATTTAATCACAAAGTACAAAATATTCCTCTAGCTCCTGGTCACGATCGTGTCACCTTTGTGAAGCTCCAGTCTCTTTCCTCTCCACTCTGGCCTGGCTCTACAATGTAGTCCTGTCCACCGGTTACTACCCCGACCTGTGGAAAACCTCCCATATCCTGATGTTCCTTAAACCTGGCAAACCGCCGTCTCCTCCTACTGTCCCATCAGCCTTACCTCGGTCTTCAGCAAGGTCCTGGAATCTCTCCTCACCCGACGCATCCACCAGCATCTCCGCCAGCACTGCCTCCTTCCCGTTACCCAGTGTGGCTTTCGGCCGTCCTTCTCTTCCGACGACCTTATCCTTCACCTCACTCATCTCCTTTCCGACCAGCTTAATTCCCGTCACTCCGCAATCATCCTCTCCCTGGACCTCGAACGTGCTTATGACTGCGTATGGCATTCCTGTCTCCTCTTCAAGCTCCAAACCTTCACCCTTCCTATTAACTACGTCCGTCTGATCGGCTCCTTTCTCTCCCACTGTCCTTCCTACGTCACCATCAGTAACACAGATTCCTACACCTTTTTCCCCTCTGCCTGTGTGCCCCAAGGCTCTCTCCTCTCCCCACTTCTGTACCTTTTGTACACGGCGGACATGCCGCTGCCATCACCCCCCGTCCACCTTCTCCAATTTGCCGATGACACCGCCTTCCTTGCCCTTACCCTCACCCTGCAGCACTCAAAACACCTTCTCCAATCCCATCTTGACCGGTTCACCGCTTGGTGCAACCAGTGGTTGCTCAAGGTCAATCCCACCAAAACCTCGGCGACCATTGTAGCCAAAACCACCCCTTCCTTCTGCCTCCTTGATTTCTATCTCACCATCTATGGCCGTCCTATTGCCCTCACTCCCACCCTTAAGTACCTTGGCGTCATCCTCAACCATCGCCTCTCCTGGACTCCCCATCTCCGGACAATCCATGCCAAGGCATGCTCCCGACTCCGTCTCCGCAAGCTCCTTTCCGGCTGTACGTGGGGTCTGGGCCCCTCCACCATCCTCCACACCTATAAATCCCTCATCCGCCCTATCCTTTGTTATGCCCATCCGGCCTGGATCTCCGCCCCCCTACCTTTTATAAATCCCTCCAAATCCTTGAATGCCATGCTCTCCGCCTCGCCTATCGCATCCGTCTTCCCTCCCCCATGCAGATCCTGTACGATCTCATCCCCTTCCCCACCTCCTCCTTTTCCTTGAAAGGATATGGATCCTGTACACCTCCTGCAAACTCGATCCTCGTCACCCACTTGTCTCACCCATCCTCTCCCACCCCCGCCCGCTGCCGCGCCTGTATTCCCACGTCCCACCCGGTCTCCATCTCTCCACCCTCCTTACCCTCTCCCAAGGTGGCTTCCGCGAGCTCCCCCTCCCTGATGATGTCCTCTTCCCTTCCATCTACCCATCCTATCAACTTTGATCCTCCCCCCACTTCCTGAGTCCTTTCCTTTAGGCACCCTCCCTCCCTTCTCTTTCCTTTTCCTCCGTCACCTTCCTCCACCCCTCTTGCCACGGGCTTCCCCTCCCCCTTCCTCCCTTCCCCCTATCTCCCCTGCCCATGGCATCTGCTCTCCCCTCTCCCTCTCCCACCCTCCTCCTCCTTTCTTGGCAGGTCCCCGGACTCGTACGTGGTTAGCGAACTTTCGCATGCCCGAGATCAACGCCTCGTGTTTCTGTGTGTGCAGTCGTTTTGTGCATTGGTTCAGTGTTATTCGTTTTGTGCACCTACATTCACGTGTGACACTCTTCGTCTGTGTATGTATTCAGGTGTATGGCCAACTTTTATCTTGGACTCTACGCCCGTGAACGGCTCCATGTATTTTAATAAGTGTTTGTCTCCGTTTCTATGTCCACCATGTTTCTTTCTCTAAATGTCTTTTGTGTTTCTCTGAGGCCAAAGAGCGGCGTAGTATGCTGCTGCTGGCCTGCCTGTAAACAGGTTTAAAAATAACAATAAAGAAAAAAAAATTCCTCTATGAACAGCCATACATCGGTAAAGGGATTATTCAATGCAGTGCGACTGTAGGGATGACTGCCTTCGATAATGCGCAGATTTGCAACCAAGGACCTGCGAGTCTCATAACAATGGATCACTTTCATCAAGCTTATGATTGTCTACTGCTTAAATGCCAAAACTGTTAAGATGTCAAAGAGCTGGCCAAAAAGTATGTTGGGCAAAACGAAATGTGGTTTTACGACCTGTTGACGTCAAATGCTGAGGTGACTGAAGGGGAGCTAGAAGACTGAAGAAGAACTGGAGAATTAATGTATTATGCCAATAATGTTGTACTTTCTTTATTAATAATTTTTTTTAACTTAAATTTGGTTAATTATGAAGAAAATGGCCCTACAAAGAGTATTTCATTCTCTTTGGAGCAAAACTGAGGCAGCTCCAAAATTCATAACTCTATTGCACGTACATGAGTGCATGCATTTGTGTGCATTCTCGTCAGTAGTATTAGATACCCCATAGCCTATAACAAGGCTGACAACTTTTTCGTTTTAGTGAAAACTGAATTTTTAAAACTTTTTTTTTAATTTGCCACAAACTGGAAAAAGTGGAGCTGCCTTCTCCTTGCATCAAACCCTTCAATTGTAAGCTCATATTGTGGGTGTGGTACGAAATTGTTTTGTCGTTGCTAGTGCGTCTAACTTTCAGTATCAGTGATTATTTATTTGGTTTCATATGGATCTGATAATTTGTATTACATTTCACTATAAGAACGTACAAAAGTGCAGCAAAACTTTATAAATGCGAATAGGTATTGGTACGCTTGCTGTGAATAAAACAAGGGTTAACGAGTATACAAGTCGTTTTGAAGAAAACCGAAAAGACATAATAGATGATGAGCGCCATTGGCGCTCTGCTGTACCAGCAGCTGGTGGTATAATCACGAACGATTGTCAGATCACAGTCAGAAAAGACACTCATGTTGTTGATATGTAAAGTGGATCATGCCATGAAATATTTTTGGATGTTTTGAAAGCGAAACGTGTCAGCTAAATTTGTCCAAAATTGAATGTCGAACGAAGTCAGTTGCGACTGCAATGCTCAGGAGTCGCTAAACGAATTCAACAGCAATGCAAAACGAGTGAAACGCGTCATAACTGGTGATGTATGTGTTTACGAACATGGCGAAAAATACTTAACAAGTGGATTAAATGTGAAGACTATGTTCAATGCGTTTTTCGATTTCAACAGCATGCACAATGTCGAATGATCAATAAGGAATACTATCTACAAAATCAACGTCGTTTGCGTGAAGCAGTCGAAAAAAACGGCCAGATTGGTTTTTGTATGTCCATCCTTTTATCAGGAGGTCTCTGGGACGACGGCCGTTTACCGTCGTGACAAAAAATAAAAACACCTACAGCCGTCCTTATGATTTGATTTTATTTTGTAGCTACCAGGGATCATATCAACATGTACCGCAACAAAACAGCCTGAAGATGACGCAATGAAGCGTTGAAACTGGTAGCGGCAAAATAAAATCATAAGGAAGTGTTTTCATTTTTTGTCACGGCCAGATTTGTGGTGGAACAATAATAATTCACCACGATAACTCACCCGTTCACACTTCGTCATTTGTTCCTAAATTTTTGGCCAACAACAATGCTGCATTGGTGTTCCAGGCTCCATATTCGCCATACTTTTTTTGCTTTCAGTAATTAAGGAAGCCTCTCGGAGCTGTCGCTCTACACACAATTACAGATAAGATAAAAAAATTGCCGCTGAAAGAGCTAAAAGCTGCCGCAACGACTGAGTTCCTGAAGTGTTTCGCGAATTAGAAAAAGCGCTGGAATAAGTATAATATCTCTTGGGGACTATTTGACGTGGATTACACTGATGTAGACCAATAAATAAAATTCTTTCCAGAAAACAAAAATTCCCCTGTACTTATCTGAGCATGATCCGTACATAAAAATATAAACGGTTTTTCACAAAAAAATTTCAGTGCCTTATGAACCACTCTCACCCACCCCCCACCCCCACCCCCCACCGTTGGAGCCAGACATGTGTATGAAATCAGTAAATGGATTAAAGCCACCTGTTCAGAAAGTGTCCGTAATAGTATCTAAACAGGAAGACAGGGAAAAGTACTAAGTTCCTTTTTCTAAAATTGTTTTGCTAAGGAAGGTCATATTGAGTTTCCTCTTTTAAATTGTCCTATGAATTATTGAAAAGGCTGAATATATAAGGATAATTAATCATTTTATTTCACGTAATTTGCTACCAAATGTACGGTTTGGTTTTCTCTGTGAGGTATTGGATGTATTAAACAAAAGGTTTCGAACGCTAGGCATCTTTCTTGATTCAACTAAGATGTTTGTGTTCATCACAAAATATTGTTCCAGAAGTTCGACCATTATGGAATACGGGAACTACTTACAATTGGTTTACCTCTTAATTTAACAACAGACGGCAAAAGGTCATTATCCACAGCGGTGAGAATGGCTATGATGTGGAGTCTGAATGGGTACAGTCATATGGGGGGAGGGAGGGGGTGTACCCCTGGGATCAGTGCTAGGGCCACTCCTGCTCCTTATTTATATAACTGACATGCCCTCTAGTATTACAAATGATTCTAAAATATTGCTGTTTTCTGATAACACTAGCTTGCTAGTAAAGGATGTTGTGTCCGACATTGGCACAGTTTTAAATAGTGCAGTTCATGACTTAAGTTCCAGATTCCTAGAAAATAAATTAACGCTAAAGCGCAGTAAGACTCAATTTTTACATTTCCTAACACTCAATTCAACAAACAACGTTTCAGTTTCACAGAATGGGGATATGATTAATGAAACTGAACAGTTCAAATCTCTTGGTTTTCAGATAGATAGTAAACTGTCGTGAAAATCTCTTGTCCAGGATCTTGTTCAAAGACTTAATGCTGCCATTTTTACTATTCGAACGATGTCTGAAGTAAGTGACACGAAAAGTGGTCTACTTTGTTTATTTTCATTTGCCTATGGCACATGGTATTATGTTTTGGGGTAACTCCTCCCATTCTCAAAGAATGTTTTTGGCTCATAAACAGGGGGTACGGGCAGTAAGTGGTGTAAGTTCGTGAACCTCTTGTAGGCCCCTGTTCACTAGTCTGACTATTCTGACGTTGGCCTCGCCATGTATATAGTCTTTACTCTTGTTTCTTATTACAAATATCAGCTTATCTCCATTTGGATCGCAATTCCTTGACTCCTGTGCAGAAAGATGTGCAGTACACTGCTGGACCCATTTTCAGTGAGTTACCACAAGAATACAACAATCTTAGCGGTAATCCACCCACTTTCAAATCGAAGCTGAAGAGCCTCAAATGTCACTCCTATTCTGATTCCTGTTTTATATTGTTGATTGCGTTTACTTAAACTTATGGCTAGTCTTTTTTGGGTTCATAAACGTTTTATCTGTTATCACTTTTCTGTTGTAATTTCATGTACTGACACGTTCGATGACCTTGGATATTTGCTCCTCAATTTGGTCCTATGGAACTAGACATGTAAAATAAATAAAATAAACAGAGACAAACATCCCCTGCTGCACCGTCTGCGATGGATATGTCATCTTCTGTGGAAACACGTCTGTTTGTGAACAGTTATTTTCATGAATGAAGCACATTAACAGTAAAAATAGAACCAAAATCTCGTTTCAACAGCCTGAAAATTTCAACAGATACAGTAGTTTCCCAAATTCAAAAGTCAAATGTCACATTAATACTATGATTTGTAATTAATTATATATGAAATTGTTAATGAAATCTCATATATGAAATATCAAAGTAATTCCCTCTTGTTAGGGGGATCAAATATAAACGGGATTTTTGTTCCTGAACGTCAACAGTTGGTAGGACTGGCCCCGTGATTCTGCTGTGCTTAGGAGGGGCCGTTAGAAGTGAGGAGAGCGTGCTGTTAGATACTTCCCGCTGTTTCATTAGTAACGCTCACGATATCTGAGCAAAAACTATTTCTTAGAAGGCTGACAGCCTTTCTAAATAACGGAAACATAATAAGTGATGTGCAACACGGATTCAGAAATGGCAGATCAACACAGTCAGCTACTTATATCTTCTTAAATTAAATTCTAACTGCAGTAGTTAATAAGCAATATGTGTCTAACGTATTTCTTGACCTTAGTAAAGCCTTCGATGTACCTGATCATAACACTCTGTTGCAGAAGCTAGGTAATTAGGAATACGAGGCCTGCCAAACAAGTGGATACATTCCTACCTTCATGGCCGTCAACAGATCACTTAAATAAAATACAAAGACATAAAAACACAAAAATTGTAATTTTTGCAGTAATGCACAAAACATTACATATGTAGTTCCTCAAGGGTCAGTCCTTGGGCCAATTCTTTTCATTCTTTATGTTAATGATTTGTCAGAAAAAAATTACTACAGGGACAACAGTACTTTTTGCAGATGACACAAATATCCTAATCAAATCATGTAGTGAGGAAAGCCTACAAAAAACAGTTACAAGTATAATACAAAATTTGACACAATGGTTCAGAACAAACAAGCTAATAATAAATCATGAAAAAACAGTGACAGTCAATATCCACATCTCGCAGAAACTACATCCTGCAAGACCGATTTTTAAAATTGATGGAAAAACTGCCTCATCTGTGAGTGACACAAAATTTTATGTATACATATTCAGCAAAGCCTAAAATGGGAGACATCTTAATCCTGTAAAGTGAAACAGACATATGCACTAAGAATCCTCTCACAAGTCGTGCATCAGTGGTCACAATGTAGGATGACAGTATTCAGTCACTGCTGATGTACGGCATTATCTTTTGGGGGAATTCCGTAGATACAAACAAAACATTTAGACTACAGAAAAAGGTTGTTAGAATAATAAACCATGCTAAGTACAGAGACTCTGGTGGACCAATATTTAAAAATCTCGATCCACTGCCTCTTCTTTGCTTATATATGTATGAAATACTAAATTTCGCAAAAGGAAGTATTTTAAAAGATGGAAATATCTTCAAGTATAACTGTGATTTCCACCATCATGATACTAGGCATAAGCACCATTTGTATGTTAATACAGTAAGTACAGATATTTGTAAGAGAGGAATGTATCAAACTGGCAAAATGCTGTACAATCACATGCCATCCTATTTGAAACAGATGCAAAATTTACAAAAGTTTAAAGTGAAACTGAAAGAGTACTTGCTTGACCACTACTGCTATTCTGTTTCCGAATTTTTAGAGTATGAGAAACATATAGTGTAACTGCTCAAATATTCTTAACCAATCTATCATTTTATTTCATTATATTAACTTTTTCATGAAACTTCAACATATATTGAATAATGTTTAATTATTTATCTTTTCAAAATAACAATGTGTATGATGTTGTATATACTGTACCAACCTGATTTGTCCTACATCATTTGTGCAGAATATGTACCTAAACACGATTTACAGGACCAATAAAGAAATACAAATACATGTGCACCCCTCCATTGCGCAATGCATAATTATCAAATTTCTTGATCGTGAAGGAGTTACAGTTGCGGACATTTGCCAAAGATGACTGCACAGTTCGGTGATAAAACATTATCAAGGACGCGTGTGTTTGCCTGGCATAAAAAGTTCAGGGAAGGACAAGAACGTGTAGAAAATCAGCAACACGATTGCCCTCCTCGGAAAAGCATTACAGAAAAAAACATTCGTGTGGTTAAAGACATTATTGGCGACCATTGAAGGGCGAGAGTATCAGAAATTGCACAAAAAGTCGGAATCAGTTATGGGAGCTGTCAAGCAATCATCACAAACGACCGAAAATCTGAAGTTGAGACGTTTGGAGGTCTGTCAGAGGCTTACACAAGGTTTGCGGAAGAGGGTGATGCATATTTGAATCGGATAGTCACCTGCGACGAAACATGGGTTCATCACTACACTCCAGAATCCAAACAAGCCCTAAGCAGTGGCGGAGGAAAGGGGAGGCAGCATCAGTGAAAGCCAAGACCAGATTGTCAACTGGCAAGGTTGTTTCAACAGTTTTTTCGATCAGCGAGGCATTTTTCTGATTGATTTTTTTGCATGAGCGACACACAATCAATGCTGCTTACTACTGCGAACTGTTGAACAAGGTGAGAGTTGCATATCGTCGCAAAAGACGAAACCAATCGATTCGACAGACCATCCTCCTTCACGACAATGCACGACCCAATACTGCAGCTCTGTCTCCAAGATGCAGGAAATGCACAGGACTACACTTTGTCATCCTCCTTACAGCCAAGACTTATCGCCTTGCGATTTCCATTTATTCGGACCGCTTAAAGAACCTCTAGGAGGGCGACGATTTGAAGATGACGAGAGAGTGGAAGACTTCGTGTGCAATTGGCTGGTGACACCAACCAGTTCTTTTTATGATGAAGGCATCAAAAAGCTGCCCATACGCTGGGACAAATGCATTTCCAACGCAGGAGACTGCGTGGAAAAATAAATTATAATTACCTAGAGTTTTTCAGTAAATGAATTTAAATAAAAAATAAAATCACGTTTATATTTGATCCGCCCTCATATATATATTGGTCTGAAATTTTGGTTCTATTTATACTGTTTGTGTGCTTTATTCATCAAGATAACTGTTCACTATGTTCACTAACGGACGTGCTTCCAAAGAAAGATGACATATATATCGCATGACTGTGCAGCAAGGGATGTTTGTCTCAGTTTATTTTATTTATTTATTTTACACGTCTAGTTCAGTAGGACCAAACTGAGGAGCAAACGTATATAATTCAGGGTGTTTACGACCCGGGACAATCGGGAAAAAACACGAATTTTTTCACCCGGGGAAAACATGCCAGTTTTTTTAGAATTCCAGAAATTCGTCATTGTTTTAGTTTTCAGTTAAATTTCTGTAGTTTTGACAGGTAAGAATTGACACTCTAACAAAGAATTTTGCTTCAGCCCGCTACTGCAGAATAATAAAGCAGCAATAAAACGTAAACGAGAGAATAACGCCAGAATAAAACTTCAGTTGCAAAGAAAAAGAGCCATTTACTGCAACAAAAACAGTGCTCACGCTAGCGTCTGCCGACAGCAAAATGTTTCAAAGACTATGTATGCATTACTTCGTATGATAAAACGCGTATTTTTCGTGGGCCTCGTTTCGATGAGCGTGACATCGCAGCTGGTTATACACTCCTGGAAATGGAAAAAAGAACACATTGACACCGGTGTGTCAGACCCACCATACTTGCTCCGGACACTGCGAGAGGGCTGTACAAGCAATGATCACACGCACGGCACAGCGGACACACCAGGAACCGCGGTGTTGGCCGTCGAATGGCGCTAGCTGCGCAGCATTTGTGCACCGCCGCCGTCAGTGTCAGCCAGTTTGCCGTGGCATACGGAGCTCCATCGCAGTCTTTAACACTGGTAGCATGCCGCGACAGCGTGGACGTGAACCGTATGTGCAGTTGACGGACTTTGAGCGAGGGCGTATAGTGGGCATGCGGGAGGCCGGGTGGACGTACCGCCGAATTGCTCAACACGTGGGGCGTGAGGTCTCCACAGTACATCGATGTTGTCGCCAGTGGTCGGCGGAAGGTGCACGTGCCCGTCGACCTGGGACCGGACCGCAGCGACGCACGGATGCACGCCAAGACCGTAGGATCCTACGCAGTGCCGTAGGGGACCGCACCGCCACTTCCCAGCAAATTAGGGACACTGTTGCTCCTGGGGTATCGGCGAGGACCATTCGCAACCGTCTCCATGAAGCTGGGCTACGGTCCCGCACACCGTTAGGCCGTCTTCCGCTCATGCCCCAACATCGTGCAGCCCGCCTCCAGTGGTGTCGCGACAGGCGTGAATGGAGGGACGAATGGAGACGTGTCGTCTTCAGCGATGAGAGTCGCTTCTGCCTTGGTGCCAATGATGGTCGTATGCGTGTTTGGCGCCGTACAGGTGAGTGCCACAATCAGGACTGCATACGACCGAGGCACACAGGGCCAACACCCGGCATCATGGTGTGGGGAGCGATCTCCTACACTGGCCGTACACCACTGGTGATCGTCGAGGGGACACTGAGTAGTGCACGGTACATCCAAACCGTCATCGAACCCATCGTTCTACCATTCCTAGACCGGCAAGGGAACTTGCTGTTCCAACAGGACAATGCACGTCCGCATGTATCCCGTGCCACCCAACGTGCTCTAGAAGGTGTAAGTCAACTACCCTGGCCAGCAAGATCTCCGGATCTGTCCCCCATTGAGTATGTTTGGGACTGGATGAAGCGTCGTCTCACGCGGTCTGCACGTCCAGCACGAACGCTGGTCCAACTGAGGCGCTAGGTGGAAATGGCATGGCAAGCCGTTCCACAGGACTACATCCAGCATCTCTACGATCGTCTCCATGGGAGAATAGCAGCCTGCATTGCTGCGAAAGGTGGATATACACTGTACTAGTGCCGACATTGTGCATGCTCTGTTGCCTGTGTCTATGTGCCTGTGGTTCTGTCAGTGTGATCATGTGATGTATCTGACCCCAGGAATGTGTCAATAAAGTTTCCCCTTCCTGGGACAATGAATTCACGGTGTTCTTATTTCAATTTCCAGGAGTGTATTTCTAACAGGTCGCGGGAAAATACTGCGAACAGTGGTTTGAGGAGAGGCGTTACTTTCAGAGTAAATTTCCTTTTACGCAAGATGAATTACGTTAGGTATGAAAACGTGCGATGGATTTCGTAAATCACAGAGCGTTAGACCTTTATTCAAAACTTGACACTGAGAACCAGCCACTTAAAAAAATATAGGGCCCAAAATAGCAGCCATTTACGCTGTTATTTAAAATTTTACAGGCGTCGGCATTTGTGTTTGATACATCTCGAAGAGTAATACACACTTCAAGTTAAAAGGTTAGATTTTTATTTTAGTCCTTTCATAGATTATAAATTATGCAATAACGATGGCAAAAAGTATAATTAACCTTTTAAAGACTGCGAAGTGAGTTTTTCAGAAAATTCACAAGTTATTGGCTTCTCTATGATAAAGTCGAAGTGCTCGACGGAACATATAGTCAACCAGGTAGCCCACAAAATGATTCACGCACAAAAGTAAAATTTATAATCGTTATTCTTAAGAGGTCTGGCGATACTAGAAGGTATCAGATAGATTATTGTTGTTGTTGTGTTGTTGTGCTCTTCAGTCCTGAGATTGGTTTGATGCAGCTCTCCGTGCTACTCTATCCTGTGCAAGCTTCTTCACCTCCCAGACCTACTGCAGCCTACATCCTTCTGAATTTGCTTAGTATATTCATCTCTTCGTCTCCCTCTACGATTTTTACCCTCTAGGCTGTCCTCCAGTACTAAATTGGTGATCCCTTGATGCCTCAGAACATATCCTACAACCCGATCCCTTCTTCTAGTCAAGTTGTGCCACAAGCTCCTCTTCTCCCCAATTCTAATCAATACCTCCTCATTAGTTATGTGATCTACCCATCTATTCATCAACATTCTTCTGTAACACCACATTTCAAAAGATTACATTCTCTTCTTGTCCAAACTATTTATCGTCCATGTTTCACTTCCATACATGGCTACACTCCATACTAATACTTTCAGAAACGACTTCCTGACACTTAAATCTATACTCGATGTTAACAAATTTCTCTTCTTCAGAAACGCTTTCCTTGCCATTGCCAGTCTACATTTTATATTCTCTCTACTTCGACCATCATCAGTTATTTTGCTCCCCAAATACCAAAATTCCTTTACTACTTTAAGCGTCTCATTTCGTAATCTAATTTCACCAGCATGACCCGACTTAATTCGACTACAGTCCATTATTCTCGTTTTGCTTTTGTTGGCGTTCATCTCATATCCTCCTTTCAAGACACTGTCCATTCCGTTCAACTGCTCTTCCAAGTCCTTTGCTGTCTCTGACAGTATTACAATGTCATCGGCGAACCTCAAAGTTTTTATTTCTTCTCCATGGATTTTAATACATATTCCGAAGTTTTCTTTTGTTTCCTTTACTGCTTGCTCAATATATAGATTGAACAACATCGGGGATAGGCTAAACCCTGTCTCACTCCCTTCCCCACCACTGCTTCCCTTTCACGTCCCTCGACTCATATAACCGCTCTCTGGTTTCTGTACAAACTGTAAATAGCCTTTCGCTCTCCGTATTTTACCCCTGCCACCTTCAGAATTTGAAAGAGAGTATTCCACTCAACATTGTCAAAAGCTTTCTCTAAGTCCATTAATGTCAGAAACGTAGATTTGGCTTTCCTTAATCTATCTTCTAAGATAAGTATTGCCTCACGTGTTCCAGTATTTCTACGGAATCCAAACTGTTCTTCCCCGAGGTCGGCTTTACCAGTTTTTCCATTCGCCTGTAAGGAATTCGTGTTAGTATTTTGCAGGCGTGACTTACTAAACTGATAGTTCGGTAATTTTCACATCTGTCAACACCTGCTTTCTTTGGGATTGGAATTATTATATTCTTCTTGAAGTCTGATGGTATTTTGCCTGTCTCATACATCTTGCTGACCAGAGGGTAGAGTTTTGTCAGGAATGGCTCTCCCAAGGCTGTCAGTAGTTCTAATGGAATGTTGTCTACTCCGGGGGCCTTGTTTCGACTCAGGTCTTTCAGTGCTCTGTCAAACTCTTCAAGTAGTATCATATCTCCCATTTCATTTTCATCTACATTCTCTTCCATTTCTATAATATTATCCTCAAGAACATAGCCCTTGTATAGACCCTATATATACTCCTTCCACCTTTCTGCTTTCCCTTCTTTGCTTATTACTGGATTTCCATCTGAGCTCTTGATATTCATGCAAGTCGTTCTCTTTTCTCCAAAGGTCTCTTTAATTTTACTGGAGGCGGTATCTATCTTACCCCTAGTGAGATAAGCCTCTACATCCTTACATTTGTCCTCTAGCCATCCCTGCTTAGCCATTATGCACTTCCTGTCGATCTCATTTTTGGGACGTTAGTATTCATTTTTGCCTGCTTCATTTATTGCATTTTTATATTGTCTCATTTCATCAATTAAATTCAGTATTTCTTCTGTTACCCAAGGATTTCTACTAGGCCTCGTCTTTTTACCTGCTTGATCCTCTGCTGACTTCACTACTTCATCCCAGAAACCTATCCATTCTTCTTCTACTGTATTTCTTTCCCCCATTCCTGTCAATTATTCCCTTATTCTCTCCCTGAAACTCTTTACAACCTCTGGCTCTTTCAGTTTATCCAGGTCCCATCTCCTTAAATTCTCACCTTTTTGCAGTTTCTTCAGTTTTAGTCTACAGTTCATAACCACTACATTGTGGTCAGAGTCCACATCCGCCCCTGGAAATGTTTTACAATTTAAAACCTGGTTCCTAAATCTCCGTCTTACCATTATATAATCTATCTGATACCTTCTAGTATCTCCAAGCTTCTTCCGTTTATACAACCTTCTTTCATGATTCTTGAACCAAGTGTTAGCTATGATTAATTTATGCTCTGTGCAAAATTCTACCAGGCAGCTTCATCTTTCATTTCTTCTCCCCCCCCCCCCCCCAATCCATATTCACCTACTACGTTCCCATCTCTCCCTTTTCCTACTATCGAATTCCAGTCAGCCATGACTATTAAATTTTCGTCTCCCTTCACTACCTGAGTAATTTCTTTTATCTCATCATACATTTCATCTATTTCTTCGTCATCTGCAGAGCTAGTTGGCATATAAACTTTTACTACTGTAGTAGGCGTGGGTTTCGTGTCTATCTTGGCCACAATAGTGCGTTCACTATGCTGTTTGTAGTAGCTTACCCGCACTCCAATTTTTTTTATTCATAACATACTCCTGCATTACTCCTATTTGATTTTGTATTTATAACCCTGTGTTCACCTGACCAAAAGTCTTGTGCCACCGAACTTCACTAATTACCACTATATCTAACTTTAACCTATCCATTTCCCTTTTTAAATTTTCTAACCTACCTGCCCGATTAAGAGATCTGACATTCCACTCTCCGATCCGTAGAACGTCAATTTTCTTTCTCCTGATAACGACGTCCTCATGAGTAGTCCCCGCTCGGAGATCCGAATGGGGGACTATTTTACCACCGGAATACTTTACCCAAGACGACGCCATCATCATTTAACCATGCAGTAAAGCTGCATGCCCCTGGGGAAAAATTACGGCTGTAATTTCCCCTTGTTTTCAGCTGTTCGCAGTACCAGCACAGCAAGGTCCTTTTGGTTAGTGTTACAAGTCCAGATCAGTCAATCATCCAGACTGTTGCCCCTTCAACTACTGAAAAGGCTGCTGCCCCTCTTCAGGAACCACACGTTTGTCTGACCTCTCAACAGATACCCCTCCGTTGTGGTTGCACCTACGGTACGGCTATCTATGTCAGTGAGGCACGCAAGCCTCCCCACCAACGGCAAGGTCCATGGTTCATTGGGGGGGGGGGGGGGGATGACATAATTAACCATTTAAGACGATTTCCAGAAAACAGTCAAATACCCTATTCAAGCTGTTCTCTTAGGACCCTGCCTAACCACATTCTCAGAAAAAAAAGCAGCCAAAAACTTCTGACGACGGATATTATATATGAAACCATAGCTTTTCTTGTAGCTATGCTGTATAAATATTAATTTAAACCATTAACTTTTCCTATTTGTATGTTCTCGCTACTTGACAATGATACTGCTGTTGGCGTGCAAGATTACGTGATATGCTATGATTGGCTGAGAAAAGTGCATCGCAATATCGTTTTCTGTGCTTCAGAAGCCACTGTGCTGTATTTGATGGAGTTCGAGTTCATACTTTCGAGAGAAAATATGCGATGTAAATGTCGCCGTGCATCGAAGATCTTTCCAAAACTCGTTGTTTTTTCGTGTATTTGGTTTCCTGAAGTTCCGGGAAGTTCTATGTCGATATATCATTCATAATTCAAAGGATTGATAAACTTTACCTACAGCTTCGAGGGAAAGTATATTGTAACTTACCACGGAAAAAATGTATTTTCACCATGGTTATACAGTATTTTCACCCGGGAAAAGTGTATTTTCAACCAGGAAATCCGGGAATTTTGTTTCATCTCCGCGTATACACTTGACAGAGTTCCTGTTTGGAGTAGATGAAAAATATTTTAAGATTTCGTCCGCTGATGTGTTCACCTAATTTCAATAATCAGAAAGGTTTCTCACACATCGGAAATTTGGTAAAATTGTCACAAAATGCGTTTTCATAAACTATCCGTAATCTTCTTAATTCGTTGCTGCACATATAAGCAAAATCGAAATGTAGTGAAACTCTTTGTACCGTACCCAGTGAAATATTACAAATAACTTGGAAATGACATTGAGAAAAAAAATTTTAATATTAGATTATATGTGAACACTAACCGCTCAGGCAAGATACAATTTTCTCTCATGAGCATTATTATTATTATTATTATTATTATACTAAATTCTGTGAAACATTTTCGAGTGCAGAGAATAAAAAGATGCACTCGAAACAAGAATGGACCAGATAGCTGAAAAAGGAGCTATCGTTAGTCTTATTTTAGCCGTTATCAGTTCTCTTGTCTTCGTTGCGAGTAGACGACATATTGGCGAGTGCCGTTGAATGTAAGCAATACTGTATCTTTAATCAGATAATATATTATTTTCTTGTTATTACTCACTTTTAATTTGTAAGAGGAGAGCCCTGTCTCATGTCCGCTTCTTTGAAATAACCTGCATTTTAAGTAATTTACAGCGCAACAATTGCGGCGGCCGTCGCAGCCAACGACGCCATTACGTGGCAATCTTAACTTATAAAATTAGCGGAAGCGCAAAACTCGCTTTCTACAATTACAATAGCTTTTTTCACAGCCGCCAGACGTTGCAGCAGAGCACATAGTTTTAAGATTTCTATTTTCACTTCAATAGCCGAGATCCAGAGCTACGACCCAGACAACAATACAAACTCTGAGCAAAATGCGAATAGTAATTCAAGATATCATTCTGGATTTAAAAACCTAATTAGCCGAGGCAATAATCTGAAAAAGTTTATTTCATTTTTCGACGTATATGTCCATGTCATAAGACCTGTGTGTCGTACAGTTAGTGAAGTGGCAAATAATTTTGCTATATATTAACTTTGACTAAACGACAATTTCCACAAAAGCAATTAAATGTAACTCAAAATCAAAACCAAATTATCAATTATTTTGAGCAAAGCCCACCACGTAACGACAACAATACTCCATCATTATCAATGCATAATTTGTGTAAAAAATAATAAATCACGTTGTCACGCGAGATCTTCCAGAACACATTGGCACATTGGACAGTTTGTCTGTTTGAGCGAGTTGAATGAAAGCAAGATTACGCAAGTGTTTTGTGCGGCAGATGACACACATCGAGAACCTTCTCAAGAAGGAGGGAAAAAAGTGAGAAGGAATCTCCTCGTCAGAGAATATGCTCCGAATTCTTTATTGATACGAAATGGAGAACTTTCTCGGAGAATGTACTGTTGCTCTGAGAATCTTCTCCGGAGAATGTTCTCATTTTTGTTCATACGACCCATTGTCTGGACAACCTCGCTCGGCTTATTGCTAGCACAGAAAGGACCCGCTGGCTGCAGTTCACCGTAATCCTCATGTAGATTGTTTATATTTTCTTAACGTCAACAAGAACAAAATGTTTTAGTCCATGTTTGTTTGGTTTTGAGGGTATGTGTTGACGAAAAACACGTGTACCACAAAAATCTGGTGGCACTTCGTCTATTGTAACCTCATTCCTGGCGCAGTAGCTCTTTTGACAGCTTTCCGTGAGCTTTTCCAAAACACCGAATCGCGGGGGTGAATTTTTCAACGCTGCCTCTAGCAGCCTCCCAGAGTTCGTGCAGACTTTGATGATTTCCTCTGTATACTCCTACTAGGTACAATAAGGCCAATCAGAGCCCTTAATCCAGTGGCATCAGTGTAAAAGATGTCCCTGTATCTAAAGAAACGATTCTTGCGAGTGACCATGTATTGGTTTGTGTATCTGACAACCGCGTTAGGAATATACATCTACATGACTAACCTGCAATGCATAACCAGTGTCTGACAGAAGGTTCAGTGAACCATCTTCAAGCTACACTGAAACGTCAAAGAAACTGGCATCGGCATGCGTATTAAAATACAGAGATATGTAAACAGACAGAATACGGCGCTGCGGTCGGCAACGGCTACGTAAGACAAGTGTCTGGAGCAATCGTTACATCGGTTACTGCTGCTACAATGGTAGGTTGTCAAGATTTAAGTGAGTTTGAACGTCGTGTTATAGTCGGCGCACGAGCGATGGGATACATCATGGGGATTTTCCCGTACAGCTATTTCACATGTGTATCGTGAATATCAGGAATCCCCTAAAGCATTAGGTCTTCGACATCGCTGCGTCCGGAAAAAGATCCTGCAAGAACGGGACCAACGGCGACTGAAGAGAATCGTTCAACGTGACAGAAGTGCAATCCCTCCGCAAATTGCTGCAGAGTTCAATGCTGGGCCATCAACAAGTGTCAGCATGCAAACCAGTCAACGAAACATCATCGATGAGGCCTTTCGGAGCCGGAGCCCCCTTGTGTACGCTTGACGGTGGCACGACATAAAGCTTTACGCATCGCCTGGGAACACCGACATTGGACTGTTGATGGCTGGAAACATGTTTGCCTGGTCGGACGTATCTCGTTTCAAATTGTATCGAGTGGATGGACGTGAACGGGTATGGAGACAACCTCATGAATCCATGGATACTGCATGGCAGCAGGAGACTGTTCAAGATGGTGGAGGCTCTGTAATGATGTAGGGCGTGTGCAGTTGGATTGATATGGGACCCCTGATACGTCTAGATACGACGCTGACAGGTGACACGTACGTAAGCATCCTGTCTGATCACCTGTAACCATTCATGTCCATTGTGCATTCCAACGGACTTGGGCAATTCCAGCAGGACAATGCGACACCACACACGTCCAGAATTGCTATAGAGTGGCTTCAGGAACACTTTTCTGAGTTTAAACACTTCCGCTGGCCACCAAACTCCCCAGACATTCACATTATTGAGCATAACTGGGATGCCCTGCAACGTGCTGTTCACAAGAGATCTCCTTCCCATCCTATTATTACGGATTTGTGAACAGCCCTGCAGGCTTCATGGTGTCAGTTCCCTCCAGCACTACTTCAGACGTTAGTCGAGTCCATGCCACATCGTGTTGCGGCATTTCTGCGTGTGGGGGCCCAACACGATATTAGGCAGTTGTACAGGTTTCTTTGGCTCTTCAGTGTCTTTCGGTAAATGCTGAGGTGACGTGGACAGAAAAATTTTTAAGCGTACAACGTCGGTTGTCGGAAATATTATTATTATTATTATTTTGCGAGAAAATGCCACATAACGTTAGTTTTTTGTGTGAAACATTTGTTATCGTTCGTTAATTTTCTTTGAATTTCTTTAATTAAAATAGTTTCACAATATACACTCCTGGAAATGGAAAAAAGAACACATTGACACCGGTGTGTCAGACCCACCATACTTGCTCCGGACACTGCGAGAGGGCTGTACAAGCAATGATCACACGCACGGCACAGCGGACACACCAGGAACCGCGGTGTTGGCCGTCGAATGGCGCTAGCTGCGCAGCATTTGTGCACCGCCGCCGTCAGTGTCAGCCAGTTTGCCGTGGCATACGGAGCTCCATCGCAGTCTTTAACACTGGTAGCATGCCGCGACAGCGTGGACGTGAACCGTATGTGCAGTTGACGGACTTTGAGCGAGGGCGTATAGTGGGCATGCGGGAGGCCAGGTGGACGTACCGCCGAATTGCTCAACACGTGGGGCGTGAGGTCTCCACAGTACATCGATGTTGTCGCCAGTGGTCGGCGGAAGGTGCACGTGCCCGTCGACCTGGGACCGGACTGCAGCGACGCACGGATGCACGCCAAGACCGTAGGATCCTACGCAGTGCCGTAGGGGACCGCACCGCCACTTCCCAGCAAATTAGGGACACTGTTGCTCCTGGGGTATCGGCGAGGACCATTCGCAACCGTCTCCATGAAGCTGGGCTACGGTCCCGCACACCGTTAGGCCGTCTTCCGCTCACGCCCCAACATCGTGCAGCCCGCCTCCAGTGGTGTCGCGACAGGCGTGAATGGAGGGACGAATGGAGACGTGTCGTCTTCAGCGATGAGAGTCGCTTCTGCCTTGGTGCCAATGATGGTCGTATGCGTGTTTGGCGCCGTGCAGGTGAGCGCCACAATCAGGACTGCATACGACCGAGACACACAGGGCCAAAACCCGGCATCATGGTGTGGGGAGCGATCTCCTACACTGGCCGTACACCACTGGTGATCGTCGAGGGGACACTGAATAGTGCACGGTACATCCAAACCGTCATCGAACCCACCGTTCTACCATTCCTAGACCGGCAAGGGAACTTGCTGTTCCAACAGGACAATGCACGTCCGCATGTATCCCGTGCCACCCAACGTGCTCTAGAAGGTGAAGTCAACAACCCTGGCCAGCAAGATCTCCGGATCTGTCCCCCATTGAGCATGTTTGGGACTGGATGAAGCGTCGTCTCACGCGGTCTGCACGTCCAGCACGAACACTGGTCCAACTGAGGCGCCAGGTGGAAATGGCATGGCAAGCCGTTCCACAGGACTACATCCAGCATCTCTACGATCGTCTCCATGGGAGAATAGCAGCCTGCATTGCTGCGAAAGGTGGATATACACTGTACTAGTGCCGACATTGTGCATGTTCTGTTGCCTGTGTCTATGTGCCTGTGGTTCTGTCAATGTGATCATGCGATGTATCTGATCCCAGGAATGTGTCAATAAAGTTTCCCCTTCCTGGGACAATGAATTCACGGTGTTCTTATTTCAATTTCCAGGAGTGTATTTACAGGAAGTGTATATCGCACAGAATTTAATCACGATTTCTTCCATTCCCACTCCACATAGCTTTTCACCATTCTGATCCAGAGAGGGAGTGCACTATTAAGGAAGTGCCTAATCATATATACGAACGAAAACTTTAACTGAAAGCTACTTACTCATCAGCACTCATTGAAAAGCAAATATCGGAACAGTAGTAACACTGTCGACATGGCATAAAAGTGCAGTCCACAATAACCTACAAGGGAACCTCCCCATCGCACCCCCCTCAGATTTAGTTATAAGTTGGCACAGTGGATAGGCCTTGAAAAACTGAATACAGATCAATCGAGAAAACAGGAAGAAGTTGTGTGGAACTATGAAAAAAATAAGCAAAATATGCAAACTGAGTAGTCCATGTGCAACATAGGCAACATCAAGGATATTGTGAGCTCAGGGGAGGGTTAGCTCCCTCTGTAATTAAAAAAAAAAAAAAAAAAACTGAGTTAATCGATCAACGACGAACTTAAACGGATGTCATACGACGTCCGCCCCGAGCAGATGCAACGAACAAAATGAGAAAAAAAAAGGAGCGCCGTGGTTAGCGTGAGCAGCTGCGGAATGAATGAGAGGTCCTCGGTTCAAGTCTTCCCTCGAGTGAAAAGTTTATTTTCGCAAAGTTACTATCTGTCCGTTCGTTCATTGACGTCTCTGTTCCCTGTAATAAGTTTAGTGTCTGTGTTTAGCGACCACACCGCAAAACCGTGCGATTAGTAGACGAAAGGACGTGCCTCCGCTATGGGAACCGAAAACATTTGATCGCAAGGTCATAGGTCAACCGATTCCTCCACAGGAAAACACGTCTGATATATTCTATACGACACTGGTGACGGCATGTGCGTCACATGACAGGAATATCTTGTCAACCCACACTTGGCGAATGGGTAAGAAGATTCTTCTACCTTGCCCTATTTAGGTTTTCTTATGGATGTGATAATCACTCCCAAAAAAGTGATGAAAACATAAGAGTTTGTCACATAAACTGCAACAAATGAATGCAACAGTTTCACAGTCGCACAGTTTTCCCTGTGCTCTGTCAAAATATATGTTTTTAACGTTTTCAAATTTTTCCGTGTGTAGACCGTCAGATCCTGCATATGTCCAAGCAAATCTGAACATGTCCTAGAATTTTGGAGAGCGAAGTTGATTATGTGTGAGCGCCTGAACTTTGGTAATTGTCTGAAAATAAAAACCTTCACTCGAAGGAAGACTTGAACCAAGGATCTCTTGTTCGTCAGCTGCTCTCGCTAACCACGGGACCACGCGCGTTCCTGAGCTTACGCGCTCCTTAATGTTGCCTATCCTGCGGGCATGCACTACTCAGTTTGCATATTTTGCTTATTTTTTCATAGTTCCATACAATTTCTTCCTGTTTCCTCGATTGATCTGTGTCCAGTTTTTCAAGGCCTATCCACTGTGCCAACTTATAACTAAATCTGAGGGGGATGCGAGGCGGAGGTTCCCTTGTTAACAATGCCCAAACCATAGTATGTATCCGCTGAGAACAGAATGCGCCGGAACACGTCGACTAGTTTCATTCAGTTGCTCGCTTAGAGTGACTGCACTCAAAAGAAATGAATGAATCATAATTCATTGTAAAACTACTACCGTATGTGAGAACTGTAACTTGGTATGCAGACTCTCTGATCGGCAGCAGTCGGGAGACTTCGTGCCGTACTGATTTGCAGCCAGTGTTGTTAGGAAGTCACTACAAATAGATCATGCAACCCACTACCAAAATATCACACTACCGCTGAAAATATCATACATTTTTAGTTTTCAATCTCTGCCGACCAACTGCAATGTATTACTAATCGCACTATGTTCCATAGTTACGAAACAGCATTAAATCTCTTTAGCAAAATAGTAATAAGCAATGTAACTGCCAGAACTGTTTGCACTTGTCCGAATGAATCTGTTCAGTGTCACTGACTTCAGTATAATCGACTGATATAGTTGGAAAGTAATCAACTTCACCCACATTCTTCGATGGCTAAAGACGAGCAGTGGTCATTCCTCTAGTGACTGGAGGTCGGCTGGAAAGTAGTGCAGCAGCTTCCGGACTACTTGACGCGGTGTGATGCTGGGAGAGTACCATTCATTGTAGGAGTAGACAACTGCTGTCTCAGTATTTTATGTACTTTGAGCTCCATATATTTTTGAAACTGAACTAGCTGACATTACCATTTGTAACTTAGTTTTAAGTAATTGTGTAGCTCTCTTCCAGCTCCCTCACAACGACAAGGAAGTGCCTTGCAACCATCATTAGCACAAAATTGAATTGAATGACAAATGCGCTTTGTTAATATGATCCCAGGAAGAAACTCTTTTAGTCGACTGGATACTGAATTGTGCTTCCCCACGATAGCATTTGCATCATCTGAGCCAAAAGCAATGACGTGTTCTAATGGAATATTATGTACTAAGGCTTTAGTGGAGTTCTCTACGAGAAGTACTGAACTGTACATGGGGTGTTACAAAAAGGTACGGCCAAACTTTCAGGGAACATTCCTCACACACAAAGAAAGAAAATATGTTATGTGGACATGTGTCCGGAAATGCTTACTTTCCACGTTAGAGCTCATTTTATTACTTCTCTTCAAATCACATTAATCATGGAATGCAAACACACAGCAACAGAACGTACCAGCGTGACTTCAAACACTTTGTTACAGGAAATGTTCAAAATGTCCTCCGTTAGGGAGGATACATGCATCCACTCTCCGTCGCATGGAATCCCTGATGCGCTGATGCAGCCCTGGAGAATGGCGTATTGTGTCACAGCCGTCCACAATACGAACACGAAGAGTCTCTACATTTGGTATCGGGGTTGCATAGACAAGAGCTTTTAAATGCCCCCATAAATGAAAGTCAAGAGGGTTGAGGTCAGGAGCGCGTGGAGGCCATGGACTTGGTCCGCCTCTACCAATCCATCTGTCACCGAATCTGTTGTTGAGAAGCGTACGAACACTTTGACTGAAATGTGCAGGAGCTCCATCGTGCATGAACCACATGTTGTGTCGTACTTGTAAAGGCACATGTTCTAGCAGCACAGGTAGAGTATCTCGTATGAAATCATGATAACGTGCTCTATTGAGCGTAGGTGGAAGAACATGCGGCCCAATCAAGACATCACCAACAATGCCTGCCCAAACCTTCACAGAAAATCTGTGTTGATGACGTGATTGCACAACTGCGTGCGGATTCTCGTCAGCCCACACATGTTGATTGTGAAATTTTCAATTTTATCATGTTGGAATGAAGCCTCATCCGCAAAGAGAACATTTGCACTGAAATGAAGATTGACACATTGTTGGATGAACTATTCGCAGAAGTGTACGCGTGGAGGCCAATCAGCTGCTGATAGTGCCTGCACACTCTGTACATGGTACGGAAACAACTGGTTCTCCCGTAGCACTCTCCATACAGTGACGTGGTCAACGTTACCTTGTACAGTAGCAACTTCTCTGACGCTGACATTAGGGTTATCGTCAACTGCACGAAGAATTGCCTCGTCCATTGCAGGTGTCCTCGTCGTTCTAGGTCTTCCCCAGTCGCGAGTCATAGGCTGGAATGTTCCGTGCTCCCTAAGACGCCGATCAATTGCTTCGAACGTCTTCCTGTCGGGACACCTTCGTTCTGGAAATCTGTCTCGATACAAACGTACCGCGCCACGGCTATTGCCCCGTGCTAATCCATACATCAAATGGGCATCTGCCAACTCCGCATTTGTAAACATTGCACTGATTGCAAAACCACGTTCGTGATGAACGCTAACCTGTTGATGCTACGTACTGATGTGCTTGATGCTAGTACTGTAGAGCAATGAGTCGCATGTCCACACAATCACCGAAGTCAACATTACCTTCCTTCAATTGGGCGAACTGGCGGTGAATCGAGGAAGTACAGTACATACTGACGAAACTAAAATGAGCTCTAACATGAAAATTAAGCGTTTCCAGACACATGTCCACATAACATCTTTTCTTTATTTGTGTGTGAGGAATGTTTCCTGAAAGTTTGGCCGTACCTTTTTGTAACACCCTGTATACTGACTCTTACCATAATTCAGTGATAATCCATTTGCCTTGACTTGTCTGTTGGTGTTTTCAAATATTTCATTAGTGAGTAAGGGGACTGCTATTACTATTGTTTTTACTCCCATACTCTGCTGAAACTAAAAAATTTTCACATCTTCTCAAATTTCCATCCTTCCTTCCTCCATCTATTATCCAAATTAAACAATGCCCAGCCCAAGTAATTAATAAGTAAAGTCTTATGAAGATTTGAGAGGAGCGAAGACTACAATAAACTTTCAAGTTTACTAAGCCTGTCATGTTGAGATGGCTTCAGTTCTTCTTGTCTAGGGGCCTGATTCTTGAAGCTGGAAATCGGCTTCAGTTCTTCTTGTCTAGGGGCCTGATTCTTGAAGCTGGAAATCTAAGATCAAGTCCTCACAGTTGGTTTGAACTAAATAAATAGGAAGATTGTTGTTGCAGAATTTTTTACGTAAATATATTTTCCACTGATTTTCTCACATTTTAGTACATCAAACAGTATTTTGATTTTTCACATTAACGAAGCCGAAATTACGTTGTTCGCACAAAAATACGTCCAGTCACATCAGAGGCAAGCTTACAATTCTACTGAAAATAACCATATTCCAAAGGGTTTACAATTTTATGTAACAAATGACTTCCTATTACTTTTCGTTACATTATTAATTTCGATTATTATTTCATAAATGAATCCAGAAATAAACGTAGTGAACAGTACAGAATAGAGTAATTAATAATAATAATTTTAAGTGTGCAAATAATTCGTAATTTCAAATGTTTCCCAAAAAAAAATTAACTATCCATTCAGACTTGTACTTATCGATTATAACATCTAAACTAAAATATTTTATGAAGTAATTGCTTTTCATAAGTTTTAGCTTCAAATAAAACATACTGCGTATGAAATTATATGAAAGTTTTCAGAAAAGCAACTGAGATAATATTGACCTGTCCAAAATTCGAAATAGTACTGGTATCGACAACTACCGTTGAGGAAAAGTAATGCTAGAGGAGGGTATCCCATCACAATATGGAAGATCATTTATGTATCTCAGAAACAACAGAGCACCCAAAATCAAATCATGTGGTATACCTTGTCTAATTGCTTCTAATTCTGAGTGCTATTCTTATGTGTGGTGTGGGACTGATGTGCATTGCCTTCTGTCATTCAGACAAGATGAAAACCATGAACCTGCTGCAACTACTATTACATAATATGTTAAGTTTTGCATTAGAATATCACGATTCTCATATTCGAAAGCCTTGCCAAGACACAACATACTCACAATGGCAATAATTTCTGATCGATTGATCACAGGTAAGTATAGAGTGTTCGGTTGATTGGCCCTTTTTGAAACGCAAAAACTTTGCCACTGAGCATATTTTCCTAGTAAGGTGTGTACAGTATGATATTCTCAAACATTTTTGAAAGTACTGACAGAAATGATGTGGGACAGAAATTCTTTGTTGCTATTTTGGCTCCTATTTGTGAAATGGTTTGGTAATAGTATGTTAAGTCTCTCTGGGAAGAAATACTGCGAAAATATGCTACTAACTTCAGCTGAACATTTCATTGTTTTTCTTCTGATTTCATCTGTCAGTTTCAACATTTATTTTTAAGAGAATTGCTAACATTGAAGGCTTCTTTTCCATATGTAGTATGAAGTTGAATTTTATCACATTTATTTGAAAGGCTTGACTTAGGAACTGTGGCCAGTCTGCTAAGGAAGTGTTCAGACCTAAATTGTCTGCTATTGCCAGAAATAAGTTGTTAAAAGTTTCTGCAATTTTGGGACTATTTTGATCAGCTCATTACCTACTTTCAAAGAAATTTCTTGATTCATTTTTCCTGTCTCATTTTTATTGCTTTGTTCCAAATAGCTCAAATTTCGTTACTGGAGGACTTTAATTTTTTCTTCAGAAAACATACATTTTGATGCTCTGATGATTTTGCGTAGAATTTTACAGTATTCTTTTAATAAGATTTAACTTTGTTATCATCCACGTCCCTTGATGCCAAAAAGAGTAGCAGTAAGACAGCTACTCGTTATATGCCTTCAAGGGGTACTTTCATTGCAATTTTCGAAGCTATTGCTGGGTTTTTCTTCCTTAGTTACTAACAAACTGCCAACTTCATTCTCTCATTTATGTGAGTTTTTATTGAAAATCGTAAGTTTTCCATCAGAATTTACTGTATGAATATGTTTAGCTTGGAGGTTCTGTCAGGCAAGGTGATTCTGTTGATAAGACTACCGATTTAAAGGGTTAAAGTTTAATCCTGAATTGGTGAAATGAATGTTTTTCACTTGCAGCTTCTCTCACCAATGGCAACGATTGTTAACGTGAAAAATGCCAATGTGAACTGTGGTACAGAGTCCATGTGAAGCTGGATAAATGAATTATATATCAGAAGAAGGAGAAGGCACATCAGTAGCAGCAATATTCATTTATTACAGTGCCCCCTGCATCTATATCCACAGTCTACAAACCACTGTAAAGTGCATGGCAGAGGGTAGTTCTGATTGTAGCAAATATTAGGGCTGGCCGGGGTGGCCGAGTGGTTCTAGGCGCTACAGTCTGGAACCACGCGACCGTTACGGTCGCAGGTTCGAATCCTGCTTGGGCATGGCTGTGTGTGATGTCCTTAGGTTAGTTAGGTTTAAGTAGTTTTAAGTTCTAGGGGACTGATGACCTCAGAAGTTAAGTCCCATAGTGCTCAGAGCTATTTGAACATATTAGGGTTTCTTCTGTATTAAGCATTTTTATTCACCATTCATCATTTTACAATGAAATAAGGTTTATCACTGTTGTATGATACAGGATGCAGTAATACATATGAATTCATAACAATAAAATATAGTCCATTAACTGTAGTATACATGTGAAGCACGACAATAATAAAATACACTACAGGAAGATTTCTAAGTGCTAGTGTCCATAAGTTACACTATGACGTAGAATGGTACAAACACTGTGCAGTAATGACTAGACAAAGTATACAGGACGTACTGTTTGGCCATGATAACTTGACGATTTCGCTAGTGCTGTCAGAAGGGCAGAAAATCGGCACTACTTGAAAGATATTCATTAGTCGCTGACCGCTGCCAATTTCAGACTGCCCCCTAGATGCAAAGGATTACAAAAGGCTTGCGTTCACTGACAAACAAATTCTGTAAAGCACTTGCTGAGCGTTGACATTACAACAACAACTTACTCAAGCTTACTTCTTCAAGTCACTGGGGCAAGTTCATTTCAGGAACTCGCTGCAAGTACTTGTTACAGAATTGCAGTTATTCTTAAAAACCAGCGCAGTCGTCACCGTTGTTGCGTTATTATTACTGAAAATCGTGACGAAACTCAAGAATAAAAAAACGAAAAAATTAGAGGAGTACATACTGATGTTACCAAGAAACGTTATTCAATTAACTAACTCCAGAGGACGTCAGTTAGATTAACAAGTGAGAACCTGCTATCCACATTTCGAACATTCAATAACAGGAAACAAAAATGCGGCGCGATATCTCACCAAGAGACTGCCTTTTAATTACTCTTTCAGTTTTGCAAACAGTATTTACTACGTTTATCACAAATGTAATCCATTTATGTTTACCGTAACATAAAAAAATCTAAAAGTTAAATACATCTGTACTGCCGTTCTACTTTGCCTTCTGGTGAAAAAAATTGACAGGAAATCTCATTTCGCAGTTCCTTGACTGATATGTGTTTTTAGGAGTTCCAACGGTATATTTGTTTCGGCCCTTCTGTCTCTGTGCCATTCTCCTTTTTGGCAAACATACTTTCGCACCGGTACTTAACACACACAACTTCTGTAAATTTGAACAGAACTTCCAAGAAAAGACAAATTCGGCAAGTACTTACAGTAATATGCAAGAAACTAGAAAGTATTTTCACCCAACAGCTGAGTGTGAGCTACTTTCAAACTTACCTACGAATTAAAACTGTGTGTGGGCCGAGACTCACATCCGGGAATCCGATCTGCCACACAGTTTTGTCAGGAAGTTTCATGCTAGAAACTGTTTCTACTAACTTACGAACTTTTTGAATTTTGATTAAACTAGCCAACGTAGATGAGAGGGGGATGGAGTTTGCAGATATTGCTGTTCATAATATTCCATTCAATTTTGTGACTGAATTAATAATACGCCATGCCACAGTAGAAAGCTGAAAAAAAATGCCAAATAAATATGATTTCAAGATTGCGATGTTACAGTGTTTGCAAGATGGGCAAATAAAATGCAACTACTCAGTGAGGAAGGCTGAACTATTATCTGCAATGTATGAAAACAAACCAGCCGTGAAAGTGTACGCAGTGGATAAAATCGCTGAGAGCAGAGGCTACAAAGTAGTGCGTTTACCGCCCTACAACAGCGATCTAAATCCGACAGAATTCGCATAGACCAAAATAAAACACAATTTCAGGAAGAACAATGTCGCTAGTGACATGTCGAAGGAAAGACAGCAGAATCTTGTTAACGCTGCTTTCCTTTCAGTTACTGCACAAAGCTTGCAAGGTTAGTGCATGAAAGTGCAGCAGCTGGTGCAAGAGTACTGGAGACGAGACAGAGTAATGGAAATGACCATCGATGAGGTTGTCATCAATACCATGTCCTCAAGCGATGACGACGACGATGATGATGATCTTGAAACAAACACAAATGACAGTGATCTTCAGCGAACATCTTTTTGACAGTTCTTCTGGCAAAATTAATTATTCTTTTGTACATTACTGTTGTCTACGGTTTAATGAAAGCAAAGTGTAAACAAATTCCAAGAAACAGTTTTTTACTTTCGATTCATAGCGTCGTAAGTCGTATTTTCATCTACATTCATTTTCATTTTTTCGATACATAAATAATACATCAGTTATAGGTGAAACTTTCGAACATGAAATGTCAACAAATTAGGTGATTTCCGAAGCGACGGAAGTGTTCTTAAGCGGGCAATACTTCCACGAATTCCACCTGTGATTTGGTGTTGAGCGCAAAACACGGGTTGTGATGCAAGCACTGTTGCAAGCAATCGACGCTGCCTTCTCCGCTCCTCTGGCTTCACGAAACCGTAAGGCTGGGGTACGCCCGTTTCCGACAACCACCCGCCACTCGTCAACTTATCTACATCAACATCTACATTTATACTCAGCAAGCCACCCAACGGTGTGTGGCGGAGGGCACTTTATGTGCCACTGTCATTACCTCCCTTTCCTGTTCCAGTCGCGTATGGTTTGCGGGAAGAACGACTGCCGGAAAGCCTCCGTGCGCACTCGAATCTCTCTCATTTTACATTCGTGATCTTCTCGGGAGGTATAAGTAGGTAAGTAGGGGGAAGCAATATATTCGATAACTCATCCAGAAACGCACCCTCTCGAAACCTGGACAGCAAGCTACACCGCGATGCAGAGCGCCTCTCTTGCAGAGTCTGCCACTTGAGTTTGCTAAACATCCCCGTAACGCTATCACGCTTACCAAATAATCCCGTGACGAAACGCGCCGCTCTCCTTTGGATTTTCTCTATCTCCTCCATCAACCCGACCTGGTACAGATCCCACACTGATGAGCAATACTCAAGTATAGTCGAACGAGTGTTTTGTTGATGGACTACATTTTCTAAGGACTCTCCCAATGAATCTCAATCTGGCACCTGCCTTACCAACAATTAATTTTATAAGATCATTCCAGTTCAAATCGTTATCGCTCCGTACGCATACTCCCAGATATTTTACAGAAGTAACTGCTACCAGTGTTTGTTCCGCTATCATATAATCATACAATAAAGGATCCTTCTTACTATGATTCGCAATACGTTACATTTGTCTATGTTGAGGGTCAGTTGCCACTCCCTGCACCAAGTGCCTATCCGCTGCAGATCTTCCTGCATTTCGCTGCAATTTTCTAATGCTGCAACTTCTCTGCATAATACAGCATCATCCGCGAAAAGCCGCATGGGACTTCCGACACTATCTACTAGGTCATTTATATATATTGTGAAAAGCAATGGTCTCATAACACTCCCCTGTGGCACGCCAGAGGTTACTTTAACGTCTGTAGACGTCTCTCCATTGAGAACAACATGCTGTGTTCTGTTTGCTAAAAACTCTTCAATCCAGCCACACTGCTGGTCTGATATTCCGTGGGCCCTTACTTTGTTTAGCAGGCGACAGTGCGGAACTGTATCAAACGCCTTCCGGAAGTCAAGGAAAATGGCATCTACCTGGGAGCCAGTATCTAATATTTTCTGGATCTCATGAACAAATACAGCGAGCTGGGTCTCACACGATCGCTGTTTCCGGAATCCATGTTGATTCCTATTGAGTAGTTTCTGGGTTTCCAGAAATTACATGATACGCGAGCCAAAAACATGTTCTAGAATTCTACAACAGATCGATGTCAGAGATATAGGTCTATAGTTTTGCGCATCTGCTCGACGACCCTTCTTGAAGACTGGGACTACCTGTGCTCTTTTCCAATCATTTGGAACCTTCTGTTCCTCTGGACACTTGCGGTACACTGGGGGGCAAGTTCTTTCGCGTACTCTGTGTAGAATGGAATTGGTATCCCGTCAGGTCCAGTGGACTTTCCTCTGTTGAGTGAATTCAGTTGCTTTTCTATTCCTCGGACACTTATTTCGATGTCAGCCATTTTTTCGTTTGTGTGAGGATTTAGAGAAGGAACTGCAGTGCTGTCTTCCTCTGTGAAATAGCTTTGGAAAAAGGTGTTTAGTATCATGGACAATCAATAATTATACAAGACATAGAAGCATAATTTTACAAACACAGCACATAATGATACAGTAGACTATAGGAAAAATCTTTAATTGGTAAATAGGGTGATATGATAGCTAGCTTTGACCATTTAATTTTAGAAAATTTGTTGAAAATTTTGAGTAGGTTCAGTTTGTGAGAATTTTCAGTTCTTGTTAATTTGTGCTTTGGTATATTTACAGTAGCTTCAGCTCTGATGTTGTGTTCACGAGTTTCTCCCCTAGCAGCAAATTTTGAAATATTATTTTTAAAATAGAGCACAGACACATATAAGTACAAATTTACAATTTTGAGTACTCTGTGCCCAGGAAAAAGAGAACAACACTGCTCTATGTGTCCTATTTTGCACGTTATACATCGGATGTTTTTATTTTGAAAATGTTCTTGATGTGGGGGCAGTGTCTCAACACAGTCAGACTATACGACATATGTGAGTGTACTAGTCCAAAGTATGTCACCCAAATGTAATCCAAGCTCACCAAACCCCTTAGCTTCAGAATGAGTGTGACACTTGAGCTATTTTTTCACATATGTGATTGATATGTTCCTTCCAGCTGAGTTTGGAGTCCATGTAAATACCTGAAAGTTTTAGTAACTTATTTTCTATCTCAATAGATATTCCTGTTAGGAGTTGTTGGGTTTTATTGGGATTACACAGAAGTTTATTAGGTGCAAATTATTCCAAGGCTGCATTAAGAGTTTCTTTTGTTATCTTATTCTGAGCTGAGATTCTCCATTGTGTGGTAAGTAGTGTTTTATCATCTGCATAACATATGACAGAGTGAGCTATATTATTAGGCAAATCATTGAGGTCTGCAATTAAGAAGAAGGATCCAAGAATAGAGCCTTGTGGAACACATGTGCTGATTTCCATTAAGGAGGGTTTTATGTTTGTGAAATAAACTGTTTTCTGTTACTAGAAATAAGAATGCTTCACAGCTAATGTGCTCCCACACACCCCACAAAACTCCAGCTTCCTTATCAGTGTGGCAACAGGAATGCAGTCGAATGTTTTGCTTAGGTCACGTAGTGCCAATGGCACCATGTTTTTGCCTTCAGGAGCTATTGAAGTTTAATCCACAGTTTCCAAAATGGCTGCTGTGTGTTTCCCTCCTTGCAAAAACCAAACTGATCGTTACTTAGGAGAATGTGTTTTCCAAAGTAGCTGCTTATTTGTGTATGTAGAAGTATCTTTAAGAATATTTAAGAATATTTCCATAATTGAAGCTCTGTGGAACGACATGGGGAGCGGCAGCTACTACGTTACGGACATCAGCCTTAAGTCTCGTCTTCTCAGATGCCGAATATTGTGCGCCGGTAAGGCTAAACAGCCCCCACACCCATAGAATCGATGCACAGCTCAATAACACAACGAGAATGATCGCTGGTGTAATAAAGACTACACCCGTGGAATGGCTCCCAGTACTAAGCCACATACCACCCCCTAACCTACGCTGCACAAACGCTCTTATAAGAGAGTACAAAAAGATAATGAACAATCGGAATCTACCCATCCATGAGAATTTTGAAGATGCCACCCAAAGCCGCCTCCGCTCCAGAAGGTCACCCATCGGAACCGCAATAGCCACATCTGCAACAGAGGAAGAATTCAACATAACCAGCGCCTGGCACCAAGAATGGTCCTTAAAGAACATCAGCAAACTTCCATGTATCTCCCAGAAGCCTCCAGGTTTTGACTTATCACGCAAAACCTGGGCAACTTAAACAGAATTAGAACTAAACATGGCAGATGCGCCTATTCCCTCTACCAGTGGGGCATGACAGAATCGCCGCTATGTCAATGTGGAGAAAATCAAACTATCCAGCACATAATAGAAGACTGCCCCAGGACAGCCTATGATGGGACTCCAGAAGATTTCCTGATGGCGACTCCAGAATCAATTGCATATATTAACTCATTAGATGTTTGTTTGTAATTACTTCCAAACTACTATAACTTTGTATAACTACTGTAACATGTGTATTATGTGTAATTTTGTATAATTTTGTATAATTCTGTATAACTATTGTAATAACTGTAAGAATATCTAATGCCAAATCATTACAATTTTGCATATTGATTGTAATAACAATTGTGTCTAAATGCCATACGCTAAATAAATCCATAATTGAGACTGCTCTATAGCTTCGAGGAAGCTGTTTGTCCCCTTTTATAAAAATTAGGATAACTTTTGATACCTTGACTGAGTGTGTGTCAACTCGAAATTCCACACATTTATTAAAAATAAAAGGTAATAGTGTAGAAACTGAGTGTATAGTCTTTTTAATGACATAATTCGACAACCAATGACAGTCCAGAATTTTAGAATTTGAAAATTTGAAAGGAGCTTTCATAATATCAACAGATGTTAACTTGTTGGTTTAATATTGTTTTCTATTGCTTAAAAGTGTTTAAAAAGTAGTTCAAAACATGAAATACCTTAGAATCAATTTGCTCAAACTGCATTAGATATACAAACATAAGTTTTGTGATATTGTGGTTGTTTTAACTTGCAACCTTCAGACAGGTATTTATTTGTAAAAGTGTACTTCTAACATCAAAGTCTATATGTAACATACATCTAGGTGTAAAATGCACAAGAAAGACATAGTTAAACTTTTTCCTGGAAGATGTTATGTATAGATACATTCTCACTTCAAAGTATTATCAGTGACAGAGTAAAAAATTATGTATTTCAAATTGGCAAAGAAATAATATGAAATTAAATGAACTGGTATTCTGCAGAAAATAAAGAAAACATAGTTAAAGATATTCTTAATCTGGATATGAGAATTAGAGGCTAGCATTCCCAGAATTTTGTTACTTGAGTAAAACAGGATATAGAAGCTTCAAACACAACTCTTGTGAGCTATTTGTACTTCCTTTAATTTAATCGACCTGTAAAATACATGAACTGATGAGTCATACTATAATTAACCAAATATTAAGCTCTCACAGAAAAGGTTACTCAGTTATGTTATTTCTTAGATACATACACTTTGTAGAATCAAATCAATAATTTCTGGTTATTACATTTTTATTATTCATAAGATGAAACACCTCCCCCTATGAACCATAGACCTTGCCGTTGGTGGGAAGGCTTGTGTATCTCAGCAATACAGACAGCCATAACGTAGGTGCAACCACAACGGAGGGGTATCTGTTGAAAGGCCAGACAAACGTGTGGTTCTTGAAGAGGGGCAACAGCCCTTTCAGTAGAGCAGGGGCACCAGTCTGGATGATTGACTGATCTGGCCTTGTAACACTAACCAAAACGGCCTTGCTGTCCTGGTACGGCAAACGGCTGAAAGCAATGGGAAACTATGGGCGTAATTTTTCCTGAGGACATGCAGCTTTACTGTATGGGTAAATGATGATGGCGTCCTCCTAGGTAAAATAGTCCCCCATTCGGATCTCCAGGTGGAAACTATTCAGGAGGACGTTGTTATCAGGAGAAAGAGAACTGGCATTCTACGGATTGGAGCGTGGAAAGTCATATCCCTAAATCGAGCAGGTAGGTTGGAAAATTTAAAAAGGGAAATGGATAGGTTAAAGTTAGATATAGTGGGTATTAGTGAAGTTCGGTGACAGGAGGAACAAGACTTTTGGTCAAGTGAATACAGGGTTATAAATACAAAATCAAATAGGGATAATGCAGGAGTAGGTTTAAAATGAATAAAAATTAGGAATGTGTGTAAGCTACTACAAACATCATAATGAACGCATTATTGTGGCCAAGACAGATACGAAGCCCACATCTACCACAGTCGTACTAGTTTATATGCCAACTAGCTCCACAGATTACAAATAGATTTATGAAATGTATTATGAGATAAAAGAAATTATTCAGATAGTGAAGGGAGACGAAAATTTAATAGTCATAGGTGACTGGAATTCGACAGTAGGAAAAGGAAGGGAAGGAAACATAGTAGGTGAATATGGAATGGGAGTAAGGAATGAAAGATGAATCAGCCTGTTAGAATTTTGCACTGAGCATAACTTAATCATAGCTAACACTTCGTTCAAGAATCATGAAAGAAGGTTGTATACCTGAAGAAGCTCGGAGATACTGGAAGGTATCAGTTAGATTACGTAATGGTAAGACAGAGATTCGGGAACCAGGTTTTAAATTTTAAGACATTTCTAAGGGCAGATGTGGACTCTGACCACAATCTATTGATTATGAACTGTTGATTAAAACTGAAGAAACTACCAAAAAGTGGTAACTTGTGGAGATGGGACCTGGATAAACTGAAAGAAACAGAGGTTAGAGAGAGCTTCAGGGAGAGCATAAGGGTACAATTGACAAGAATGGGGGAAAGAAATACAGTAGAAGACTAATGGGTAGCTTTGAGAGACGAAATAGTGTAGGTAGCAGAGGATCAAGTAGGTAAAAAGACGAGGGCTAATAGAAATCCTTGGGTAACAGAAAAGATATTGAATTTAACTGATGAAAGGAGAAAATACAAAAATGCAGTAAATGAAGCAGGCAAAAAGGAATACGAACGTCTCAAAAATGAGATCGACAGGAAGTGCAAAATGGCTAAGCAGGGATGGCTAGAGGACAAATGTAAGGATGTAGAGGCACATATCACTAGGGGTAAGATAGATACTGCCTACAGGAAAATTAAACAGATATTTGAAGAAAAGAGAACGACTTGCACGAATATCAAGAGCTCAGATGGGAATCCAGTAATAAGCAAAGAAGGGATAGCAGAAAGGTGGAAGGAGTATATAGAGGGTCTATAGAAGGGCGATGGTCCTCAGGACAATATTATAGAAATGAAAGAGACTGTAGATGAAGATGAAATGGGAGATATGATACTGCGTGAAGAGTTTGACAGAGCACTGAAAGATCTAAGTCGAAACAAGGCCCGGGAGTAGATAACATCCCATTAGAACTACTGACAGCCTTGGGAGAGTCAGACTTCAAGAAGAATATAATAATTAGAATCCCAAAGAAAGCAGGTGTTGACAGATGTGAAAATTACCGAACTATCAGTTTAATAAGTTATGCCTGCAAAATACTAACACGAATTCTTTACAGACGAATGGAAAAACTGGTAGAAGCCGACTTCGGGGAACATCAGTTTGGATTCCATAGAAATGTTGGGACACATGAGCCAACACTGACCCTACGACTTATCTTTGAAAATAGTTTAAGGAAAGGCAAACCTACGCTCGTAGCATTTGCAGACTTAGAGAAAGCTTTTGACAATCTTGACTGGAATACTCTCTTTCAAATTCTGAAGGTGGCAGGGGTAAAATACGGAGAGCAAAAGGCTATTTACAATTTGTGCAGATACCAGATGGCAGTTATAAGAATCGAGGGACGTGAAAGGGAAGCAGTGGTTGGGAAGGGAGTGAAACATGGTTGTAGCCTCTCCCCGATGTTGTTCAATCTGTATATTGAGCGAGCAGTAAAGGAAAAAAAAGAAAAATTCGGAGTAGGTATTAAAATCCATGGAGAAGAAACAAAAACTTCAAGGTTCGCCGATGACATTGTAATTCTGTCAGAGACAGCAAAGGACTTGGAAGAGCAGTTGAACGGAATGGACAGTGTCTTGAAAGGAGGATATAAGATGAACATCAACAAAAGCAAAACGAGGATAATGGAATGTAGTCGAATTAAGTCGGGTGATGCTGATGGAATTAGATTAGGAAATGAGAGGTTTTAAGTAGTAAATGAGTTTTGCTATTTGGGGAGAAAAATAACTGATGATGGTCGAAGTAGAGAGGATATAAAATGTAGACTGTCAATGGCAGGGAAAGCGTTTCTGAAGAACAGAAATTTGTTAACATTGAGTACAGATTTATGTGTCAGGAAGTCATTTATGGAAGCATTTGTATGGAGTGTAGCCATGTGTGGAAGTGAAACTTGGACGATAAATAGTTTGGACAAGAAGAGAATAGAAGCTTTCGAAATGTGGTGCTACAGAAGAATGCTGAAGATTAGATGGGCAAATCACATAACTAATGAGTAGGTATTGAGTAGAATTGGAGAGAAGAGAAATTTGTGGCAGAAGTTGGCTAGAAGAAGTAATCCGTTGGTAGGGCATATTCAGAGGCATCAAGGGATGACCAATATAGTATTGGAGGGCAGCGTGGAGGGTAAAAATCGTAGAGGGAGACCAAGAGATGAATACTGTAAGCAGATTCAGAAGGATGTAGGTTGCAGTAGGTACTGGGAGATGAAGAAGCTTGCACAGGATAGAGTAGCATGGAGAGCTGCATCAAACCAGTCTCTAGACTGAAGACCACAACAACAAGAAGATGAAACAGACACAGAACGTTAATAGTGACTTTATATATTCACAACTTTATCTTTAGACAACATTCTTATCAAAAAATATAGATGATATTGAAAAACCTGTAATTACATTAGTATACACTTATTCCTATAAAAACATATTTCAGATGAAAAGAATATTATAAAACAGCTTAGTTTGTTGGAACTAGTTGGGCTTGGGCTGCTTGCAATAAGTAGCCTGTCATTTTATGTACACTCACGGTACTGAAAAAGTTACAATGGATAGATTTAGTTGGATGGGAGTTACTTATATGTCATTTTTATAAAAATGGTATGAAGACACTATTGCAAGAATGGTTACCAACACAAAAATCTACACATATCGGTAGTATATTCTGTTTTTACTACTGGCTGGGCAATGAATCAGATATCTTCAGCTGGAAACGTTTTGTGACCTCTAATGTGAAATCATAAATGGAAGTTAATGAAACACTTTTATAACTGGCTGCAGAACAGATACCATCAAAAATATCTGAAATAAACTTTCTAGGAAATTTAATAGTGAATGTTCTTAGTTCTACTTTCTCCTCAGTGGAAAACTTTATCACTTTTTTCTGCTTCAATGGTTGTCTTGAACATAGTCACCATAGAAGTTGCTAATTACCATCTCACCTAATGAAAGAACTCATATTTAAAAGCTGTGAAATGAACTGATTCTCAAATGAATAGACAGGCACAGTATTTTTCTTGAGTTTATTTATATTAACCCAAGATCCAATAGTATTAACATAATTGTTACAATAGGAGGAGTTGAAAAATGTTCCTGTCCTCACTTCATCAAGACATGCAGCAGACTCCTCTCTTTCTGCCAATTTAATACAAAAAAGTGATGGTCATAACTCTCTCGTCTAACAGCTTCTCTGCAACAGCACATTTCTAGCAACTGCCATTACAGTATCATTCATGTACAGATCATTAACAGATAACATGCACATAGTCATAGATACACAAGTCATTAACAAATAACTTATTGACAGACTGATGGAAATGTCAGAAAATACAATATGTACAGAGAAACTTACAATGTCGAATAATCTTCACTGAGTAAAGGCTATAATTAAATATGAGATCAATACCCACTCTTGTTAAAATCTACATTATTGTAGGTACATGTTGCCCAAAAGATTTAGCTTTAAAAATAATGTTAAACAATGAGTATAATACAGATAAAGACAACAGCAAGAGAAGTACATTTCATCAATACAAAGCAGTGTGCAGCTTTCTAGTAAACTGAAGGTTATTGATAGCTTTATTTTTATTGTCTTTTTGACTGGCAGTCCTCTTCTAAGGCAAGAGAAATAAATAAAGAGAACTTACTCCAAGATTTTTATTAGTTTTTTAAATTTATGAGCTAAGTCCAGCTTTCATTTATGGAACTATTCGGATGATTGTGGCCATGTATAGCTGAAGCTGAAAGATTGCTCTTCTGAAATTAAAGCGATTAAGATATGAATATGACTGACTTGTTAAACCACAACCATAAATTCCAACTGTCCAGCTACAGAGAAAACGGCAGTCTCCTGTTTTGTAATTATTTGGGGTCTCTTTAGTTTTAATTATTTTACTGTTTGTCGATATACATAATCTCTTTTGGAGTATTGGTTGTTTTCAATGTGCTGTAGTGTGCCTTAATCCCATATTGTATGTTGTTTGTGAGTGATTGCTCTTATGTGAGCAGTAATTTCAGTATAGTATCTGTTGCCTTTATGTTGTTTAAAAGCTTTTTACAGAATGACTTTTCACTTTCCAGTGGGGTGTGCACTGATCTGAAACTTCCTGGAAGGTTAAAACTACAGGACTATGACCTGGAAACTTTGCCTTTCGTGTGTAGGTGCTCTACTGACTGAACTATCCCAGTAGGACTTGCAGTTTTGGTTCTGCCAGTATCTCATCTCCTGCCTTTCAAACTTAATAGGTGTTTTCCTGTATATCTGGCAGGACTAGTACTCATGGGAGAATGGAGTTTTTTTTAGGGATTTCTAGGGAATAATTACCATTATTTGCTTGGAAAAAAGCAGAACCATAACTGGACAATGTTATCTTTCATTCTTGAATCGTTTGAAACTTGTATTGACTGGAAAAAAACAAGTTTGGCACTCAAAAAGATGCTCTTTCACCAGGATAATGCACTATCCCCACAACACTGATAGCAGGGCAAAAGTGCATGGACTGGGTTTTGAACTGGTTGCTCATCAACCATGTTCAACAGAGTTAACCTCAACTGATTTCTTCCTGTTCCCTAATTAGAAACTTTGGCTTGCTGGAAAGAAATTTTCATTAAATAAGAGAGTGACAGCTGCAGTCAACTAGTATTTTGCAGACAGAACCTACTTTTCTGATGGGAGGAAAAAGATGGACGATCGCTAGACCAAGTACATATCCCTCAAAGGAAACTATGTCGAGAACTAAGCTGGCTTATTTACGAAACAAATCTTTTTTCTTGCTTTTTTATCAGACTTATGAAACTACCAACATGTTATTCTTGCTCCTCGCTTTCGTACAATCAGTACTTTCTTTCTAAGTCGTAGGTTACCCCAGAAAATTTTTATGTAAGATATTATTGAGTAGAAATATGTAAAATGTGTCAGGAGTTTCATGTATTTGTTTGGAAGATTAGCAGTTCTACAAAGAGTAAATGTAGCTGAACTTAATTGTTTTAGAAGCTCAGTAATATGCTTTTTCCAGTTGCAGTGGTCATCAATATGTACACCCAAAACATTGGAGCATTCTACCCTATCTACTGACTCTTGCTTAAGTATTAATCAAGTTTTAGTATCACTTTGTTTACAGAACTGAATGTAGTGCCATTTTTAAAAATTTTAGGAGAGTCCATTTTTAGAGAGCCACTTGTTGATTCTCTGGAAAATTAATTTTTTTTCATTTTGAGAGACTGAAGGGTGACCTGTTTAATTGTTAAAAACCATTCAACAACCAAGATCCCAATCTTTTATATGGTGCTATTTTTATCCACTTGACATCTTGTGCATAAAGCCAGGATAAAATGAACATGTTTTACAATTGAAGATTTTTAAGGTATGTAAATGTAGAGCTCCACTTTCGGTTTTTATAATACCAATCTAAGATTTTTTTATAAAATGTTACATATTAACTTATGAGACAAATTCCATGTATATGCACTTTCTTACAGACCTGAAGATAACAGCATAGTCTTTGGAAGACTTCGTTTACCAACTCTACTGTTATTTTCTTTCTAATGGGATTTATTATAAAACTAGCATCACCTGCAGAAAGTACGAATTTTGCTTTTTTGAATATTGTGTAGAAGGTCAGTCACATGTGTAAGAAATAGGACAGGGCCCAGAATTGAACCATGTGGCACTCCCTTTGTGATCTTCTTTTTCCCAGTCACTAAAATTTTCTACTTTTCTAGCATTGCCTGAATTATTAAGCACAACCTTTTGCATTTTGTTTGTTAAGTATCATTCAACCCTGCTTTGCATAAAACCATCATTTCCATAAAACCTGAGCTTTTCTAAGAGAGTAACATTATTTGAGTAACATTATTTTCCCAATCAAATGCTTCTGGAAGATCACAAAAAATATCCACTGAAGATACAGCATATCATTACTTAAGGCTTGTACTATTTGATGAGTGAATGTAAAAATCGGATTCTCAGTAGACTAACACTTCTGGAATTGGAACGATGATATACTAAGCAAATTGTTTCCACTTAGGTATGCGATTGCTCTTGACTAATTTACATTTTCGAATATTTCTGAAAAAGATTTCTGTAAGAAAACTAAATGATAATTGTTTAAATTTGTTTTGTCACCATTATTATGCAGTGATTTAACAGTTGCTTAGTTTAACATGCCCGGATAAATTTCCTGATGAAGTCTTTAATATATTATTCCACTTCTTCAGCTGAACCATTAAGCCTACATTTGCTGTTATGTTTAGAAAGTAATTGGTAAAGGTACTTGAAGCTTGTGAATTATCAGTCACAACAATGTCACTTAGTTTAATTCATATGGAATCTTGTGCACTTACTGGCTGTCCTGTCTCCCATTTGAAAATGCCGCATATAATTTTAATCTTATTATCTACATTACTTATTTCATCAGGACATTCCTATTTCTGGCCTTTTTAATGAATTGCCTTAAAGTGCTACAGTAGTTTTATCAGATCTTGACTTTCTCTGGCTTATACATAATTTTCCCTCTTTCTCTTACATGAGATTTTAATTGCCTTGGTTATCATTTGGTTACTAGCAATTTTAATGGATCTTCTGGATAATGTTTTCAGAAAGCAGCTTGTAAATACTGACATTCATTTACTATGGAATAAATTTAATTTTTTATCTCATCTCCTTCTACATATACATCATCCCATTCCACCTCAGGAAGTTTCAGATCAAATCACACTCCATTCCAGACTGAAATTCAAGTGGAAACAATTTCTCCGGTTGTGGCCAAGTCATATATCCACAATAACCTTTTTTCCAGGAGTCCTAGAGCCACAAACTATGTGGGAGAAATTTGTGAAGTTTGCACGGTGGAATATGGGGTACAGGCGGAAGTTAAGGGGTGAGATTGTATCATCAGTCTTCTCGGGTTAGCTCAGCTAGTAGAGCACTTACCGATGAAAGGCAAAGGTCCCAGGTTAGAGTCCTGGTCTTCCACACTATTTTAATCTGCCAATGGTAATAACTTTATTTATTATAATAGGTTGTGATAGAGCAGAGTACTTGAAAGCTGGTGATAGTACTGAAATTAATTTCAGCACAGATAGGTAATAACAATATAGATATTTAATGCAATGTGCTTGGATACCAAATATATTTCTTATTTACACTTGCTACACACATAGTCTAGGCATACTTTACATATTGCAAGCTATGTAGCAATTGTAACAACAGCCCATTTCATTATCTTACTTTACTGCTTAATTATTTTTTCTGTATTTCAGTTTTGTATGTACAGATCCTCAAATTGTTGTTAATTAATGATGAGAAAAAGTAATATTAACATTTCCATCTCTTAAAGAATGTTGAAATTAAATAAACTTCTTAGACACAGCAAGGAAAATTCAAAATAACCTGCATAACTTTGAAACTTGCTGCAGGCCTACAACAACTGACACAATCATGTATTGATCAGCCAGAGCATTATGACCACCGATCTATTGTCGATATAAACCCTTCCAGACGACAGCAGCATCACCTTGACTGACTGCTAGTCAGACATTCACACTGTGCATGTAGCATCAGTGAGGGTGCTGCCTGAGAGCAGATTGGTGAAGGTGTGCAATCTATCTTAGTTTGATCAAGGGCAGACTGAGATAACCCAGAGGCTCAACACAATCATTTTTTACACTGCACAACTTGTAGGATGCCTGAGTCATGCTATGGTGAGTGTCTTCAACATGTGGCGTAATCAAGGTGAAACCACATCCAGATGTTGTGGGTTAGGCAGCGACCACTCACCGCAGATATAGGACATCGTACAGTTGGCAGACTGGTAAAACAAGACAACCAGCGAACTGTGTCTGACTTTAATGGTGGGCAGAGTACAAGTGTGTCTGAACACACAGTGCACCAAACACTCCTAACAATGGGCCTCCGCAGCTGATGATACATCACTGTGCCAATGTTAACACCATAGCATCAGCAACTCTGACTGAAATGGGCATGTGACCATCAGGACTGGACGTTATTGCAGTGGCAGAACGTTGCATGGTCTGATGAATCCTGATACCTCTTCATAATGCTAATGAGATACATCACTGTGTCAATGTTAACTCCATAGCATCAGCAACTCTGACTGAAATGGGCATGTGACTATCAGCTCTGGACATTGGTGCAATGGCAGAACGTTGGATGGTCTGATGAATCCTGATACCTTCTTCATAATGCTAATGAGAGGGCGCGAATCTGTCGTCTTCCAAGGGATCAGCTCCTTCACACCTGTACTGGGGATGGAGACGAGATGGCAGTGGCTCTATTATGCTCTGGGGGACATTCACTTGGGCAGCTGTTGGCCCAGTGGAGTTTGTTCAGCCGTTTCCTGCCGGCAGTGGCATTGTCATGAGGCCAGAAGTGTGATGAAGTGTTTCAAGGAACACAGTGGCGAGATCCAATTGATGTGCTGGCCCCCAACTAGTCAGATCTGAACCCAATTGAGAACATCTGAGATGTCACTGAACGTGGCATCTGAGCTCATTGCCCCCTCCCATAAATTTACTCGAATTAGGTGACTTGTATGGTGCCTCCAGCGACCTACCAGCGACTCATTGCTTCCATACCATGACATGTCACCACTGTTATCCATGCCAAATGTGGACATACCGGCCATTAGGTAGGTGGTGATAGTGTTAAGGCTGTGTAACGTACCTTAAATCATCCAGGCTCACAGAAACAAGTAACACTCATATGTACACTCCATATGCTCAACATGGTAGCTTGTCACTCCATTTAGAAAACTGGCGGAAGGAACTAGACATATTTGCACAAAGAACAACAAACAATTGGAACAGTAATAAACTAGTCACAAACCTAAACAAAAAAGAGATAAGTACAGTCAATAAATACAACAAACACCCAGCTACAAAAAACACAACATAACTCCACACACCCAAGCACACACAATGGCAAAACAACAACACAAAGTATTCACGACAACAAGAAAGAAGATTCAGGTGGGTACACAGTGACAAAAAAGGCACAAACTCACACACAAAATAATAAACATTTTCAAAAGACAAGGCATAAAAATAACTTTCAAAACAGACATTGAAGTCCAAAAATACCAAAGGACACAAACATCCAGCAGAAGGCAGGAATACGCCAATTACTACGCAAGACATTTCATGGAAGCTAATATGACAAGCCAGCCAGACATTTGCCATCCTCTGCAAAGAACATATCGTAGCCTGAAAGTATGGGACAAACTACTCAACTAGTGCAGAACCATTAAGAGAAGTTAGTGAAGGGCCAACTACAAGAGAAAACCACCTGTAAATAGTATAAATAAAGCTAGCTTCATAAGAAAACAAACAGGTACACAAAAACAACACAGAAAGGTAATTTCTATTAAGTAATCATGTGACCGTCACAAGCAGCTCGCTGTTCACACTAGTCAGTTACATAGCAGACAAATATGCCAATGAGTGATCACAAATATCATTCTCCTTATGTGTTAAATAGGCTGTTATACTTGTCTGTGTACACACATACAGTAAATAAGTAAAAACAAAATGTTGGCATCATTTAGAGAAACAAGCGACATACTGGACACCAAAAGGGCAGTTGAAATGGGGTGTTACTAAATTATAGTGACTACGCATGAAAAGTGCTTTTTTGACGTTTTCCACATGGGAAAAAACTGCCTGATCTTCAAGAAATTAATTACATGTCATAATTTAGTATTTTATCCACCTTAATCAACTGCAATCGTATAAAATGAAATAATAAGCAACCAGTTGCATAAAAGAAATTTAATTTCATAACTGGTTTGGGGCATTTAGTGCCCTTCTTTAGAAGGTTATGCCTATCCCATTACTTGCGATTGTCAATAATAAAGTGTATAAAACACAATGCCATGGTCCCAAAAAATATATGCAGGAGCAATAAGTAATACAAGAAGTCCGCCGCTCGTGGTCTCGCGGTAGCGTTCTCGCTTCCCGAGCACGGGGTCCTGGGTTCGATTCCCGGCGGGGTCAGGGATTTTCACCTGCCTCGAGATGACTGGGTGTTTGTGTTGTCCTCATCATTTCATCATCATCCAGGAAAGTGGCGCAATTGGACTGAGCAAAGATTGGGTAATTGTACGGGCGCTGATAACCACGCTGTTGAGCGCCCCACACCTCAAACATCATCATCATCATCAAGTAATACAAGTGGGTATACAGTGACATGCAAGGCACAAACTCATACATAAAATAATAAACATTTTCAAAAGGAAAAACTTAAAAATAGCTTTCAAAATAGAAAGGTCAGTCCAAAAGTACCAAAAGACACAAACATCCAGCAGAAAGGATTCAAGTGGGCATATATTTTTTGGGACCTTGACATTGTGCAATGTTCTTGTTGTCTTCGGTCCAAAGACTGGTCTGATGCAGCTCACCATGCTACTCTATCCTATGCAAACCTCTCCATCTCCGAGTAACTACTGCAACATGCATCCTTCTGAATCTGCTTACTATATTCATCTCTTGGTCTCCCTCTACGATTTTTACCCCCCAGCTTCCCTGCAGTACTAAACTTGTGATCCCTTGATGCCTTCAAATGTGTCCTAAGCACCAATCCATTCTTCTAGTCAGGTTGAGTCACAGATTTCTCTTCTTCCCAGTTCTGTTCAGTACTTCCTCATTAGTAATGTGATCTACCCATCTAATCTTCAGCATTCTTCTGTAGCACCACATTTCAAAAGATGATATTCGATTCTTGTGTAAACTGTTTATCGTCCATGTTTCACTTCCGTACATGGCTACACTCCACACAAATACTTCCAGGAAGGGCTTCCTGACACTTAAATCTATACTAGATGTTGACAGGTTTCTCTTCTTCATAAAAGCTTTTCTTGTCATTATCAGCTGACATTTTATATTTTCTCTGCTTCTATATATATATGAAGATGGTATCTGTTCTTTCGGACATGTCCGGCCATTTGACCATCTTCTGTGCAGATGCACACATGTTGCGCGAACTCTTTCGGGAATCAGTAAAGCTGTCAGTAATGAGTGTAATGGGCAAGAGCACTAAGAGTATAGTGCGGGACGATAAGCTGGGAATGTGGCTCTCATGGGAGGCATGCCAGAGATAAGACCCTGCAGTTGCACTATCCTCTGTGTCCTCGGTGGCTCTGATGGATAGTGTGTCTGCCATGTAAGCAGGAGAGCCCGGGTCTGAGTCCCAGTCGGGGCACACATTTTCAACTGTCCCCATTGACGTATATCAACACCTGTATCCAGCTAAGGGTATTCATTTCATTGTATTGATTTAGTTGTAAATACGTCTCTACTTCTATCATCATCAGTTATTTTATTTCCCAAATAGCAAAACTCATCTAGTCTTGTTTCCTAATCTAATTCCGTGAGTGTTACCTCATTTAATTTGACTACATTCCATTATCCTCATTTTGCTTTTGTTGATAGTCATCATACATCCTCTTTTCAAGACACTATCCATTCCATTCAGCTGCTCTTCCAAGTCCTTTGCTGCCTATGACAGAAACACAATGTAATACAAATGTCTAAGTTTCTATTTCTTCTCCCTAGAATATAATTCCTACTCCAGATTCTTCTCTTGTTTCCTTTACTACTTGCTCAATATATAGATGGAATGACAACGCGGTAAGGCAACAACCCTGTATCACTCTCTTCCCAACCACTGTTTCCCTTTCATACCCCTTGACTCTTACAACTGCCATCAAGTTTCTATACAAATTGTAAATAGCCTTTCGCTCCCTGTATTTTACCCCTGCCACCTTCAGAATTTGAAAGAGAGTATTCCAGTTAACATTGCCAAAACCTTGCTCTAACTCTACAAATGCTATAAAGGTAGGTTTGCATTTCCATAATCTAACTTCTATGAGAAGTTGTAGGGTGAGTATTGCCTCGTCTGTTCCTGCATATCTTCTGAATCGAAACTTATCTTCCCTGAGGTCGTTTCCTACCAGTTTCTCCATTCTTCTGTAAAGGATTTGTGTTAGTATTTTGCAACTGTGAGATATTAAACTGATAGTACGGTAATTTTCACACCTGTCAGCACCTGCTTTCTTTGGAATTGGAATTATTATGTTCTTCTTGAAGTCTGAGGGTATTTCGCCTGTCTCATTCATCTTGTTCATCAGATGGAAGAGTTTAGTCAGGGCTGGCTCTCCCAAGGCTATCAGTAGTTCCAACGGAACGTTGTCTACTCCCAGGTCTTATTCCAACAATTTATGGTGGTGTGAACTGGAAAGATCACATAACTTTAATCGTAAGTAATGCAGATGATAGACTTCATTGATTTAGTTCGATACTGTGGAAGGTAGTCAATATATATATGAGGTATCTTCCGTTTAACAATAACTGCATTACATAAGATCTTTGCATAATTACTCTATTACTCAAAGTGTGTGTATATTTGTTTCGTCTCCTATCCCGGAGATCATTTACAACAAATGTCTCAGGAAGAAGCCTCATTCTGATGTTCTTCATTGATTTGATTCCTCGTTGTACTTGATATTTCAAATGCCTTTTGAAAGCCTGAAAATGCAAAGCATGGTTGAATATATACAGGGTTATTACAAATGATTGAAGCGATTTCACAGCTCTACAATAACTTTATTATTTGAGATATTTTCACAATGCTTTGCACACACATACAAAAACTCAAAAAGTTTTTTTAGGCATTCACAAATGTTCGATATGTGCCCCTTTAGTGATTCGGCAGACATCAAGCCGATAATCAAGTTCCTCCCACACTCGGCGCAGCATGTCCCCATCAATGAGTTGGAAAGCATCGTTGATGCGAGCTCGCAGTTCTGGCACGTTTCTTGGTAGAGGAGGTTTAAACACTGAATCTTTCACATAACCCCACAGAAAGAAATCGCATGGGGTTAAGTCGGGAGAGAGTGGAGGCCATGACATGAATTGCTGATCATGATCTCCACCACGACCGATCCATCGGTTTTCCAATCTCCTGTTTAAGAAATGCCGAACATCATGATGGAAGTGCGGTGGAGCACCATCCTGTTGAAAGATGAAGTCGGCGCTGTCGGTCTCCAGTTGTGGCATGAGCCAATTTTCCAGCATGTCCAGATACACGTGTTCAACCGTTTCTTCGCTCACTGCAGGCCGACCCGTTGATTTTCCCTTACAGGGGCATCAAGAAGCTTTACACTGCACATACAATCGCCGAATGGAGTTAGCAGTTGGTGGATCTTTGTTGAACTTCGTCCTGAAGTGTCGTTGCACTGTTATGACTGACTGATGTGAGTGCATTTCAAGCACGACATACACTTTCTTGGCTCCTGTCGCCAATTTGTCTCACTGCGCTCTCGAGCGTTCTGGCGGCAGAAACCTGAAGTGCGGCTTCAGCCGAACAAAACTTTATGAGTTTTTCTACGTATCTGTAGTGTGTCGTGACCATATGTCAATGAATGGAGCTACAGTGAATTTATGAAATCGCTTCAGTCATTTGTAATAGCCCTGTACAAATACTGCAGATGTGTAGACAGTGAATAAATTGTCTTGCACAAGTGGCACAAGGAATTGTAAAGTGATTAATACAAAAAAGCGAAACAAAAAATGTAGGTTGCACCAACAAGTAACAAGACCTTTTGGCATATGGATTGTCGACTCACTCAGTTACATGATTTGTTTCATACACAGTTTTCTCTGTATTGGTTAGCGATCACTGTCAAGGACTCGCAGAAGGACGCTGTAACACAAAACCCCATGGTTTTGTCGCAGGGAGTCTGTTGCGATTTTGTATAGCGATAGCCAGTTGCGTGACTTTCGATAGCTCGCAATACAACGTCTGTGGATTGTAATTATCTTTGGCGGGCGGTTGCTACCGCTAGTAACACTTTTGGTCAGCAGATGGCGTTCGTGACGTAGGAAGTTGTCATATCAATAAACTCGGTGCTTCATTTAGCATCGTAAGTTACTTGTAGCTGACAAGAAGTGTCATAAGTTGTGTACGTGCGGTGAATTTGTTGTTTCTATGTGTATGTGCATATGTGTGTGAACAACAAATTTTTAGTGCGATTTTAGAGAAATACATGGTCAGAAATTTGTGACGGCAAATCCTAGACTTTTATGGAATGCTTTGATCAGTGAAATGGATTTCATGTGCGTGGGAGAGTATACAAGCAACTTGTTTATGAGCACCGCACTGTTTTAGGTGTAACAGAATGCTTCTGAACATCGAGCAACGGAGGATATTAAACTGAACGCTACGTTAAATAAAAGGTTGCAGCAAACAGGTAATTCTACATTAATATGGCCACCAATTTAAAATATAGCCTATCTTCGGTACAGCATTTGAAAAAAATTATCCCAAATTCGTTAGATGCCGATTATATTTCATAATTGTGTTTATTTTTTTCTGTTGTAAGTAGTCTGCTTATCGTTGCCACTTCGTTCGTGGTAGGTGTGAACTACAAATTATAAAATAACGTAGCATAGTTAGTTTTGTTCTGGTCTTTATTTTTTTTAATCTTATAATGTGTTTCACTTTTGGGGATGTAACTGTCGTAGATGAGGGTCATGCATAGTTAAAATTCTGCACTTCACTAATATTAACAAATCGTGGTTTTAGTTTTGGACATGGTTTGTATATGGGAAAGAGTAGTGAAGCGGAAATTATTGTTACTGTACAAGGTACATGCAGATGTGACGTTAATCTGTTTTTTAGTGTAAGTAGGGGTATTGAACTGACACTCTTTCTGTTTTTAATGAACTACTGTCCGAAAGAAACCAGTGATTTGGACACTGCAAAGAACCGAAGGAAAGAAAAATTATATGCTTGCACCTAATTTCGTCTTGGAAATATTTTTTAAGTGATACGTGGGTGTATTCTTATATAGGTTTTCACTTTCCACACTGACCTCGCTTCTGAACATTCGGCACTATATGTGGAATATAGAATGTGACGTTTCTTTTTTGCTCATAATGGTGTATTGACTATGGGATGCTAGATTGTCGGCTTCACTGTACTAGAACTGAACTGAAATGTCGGTTTGTGTACTGTGTTGATGCCATACAGTGAATTGAAGTAGTTGAAGGTTTATCTGTCGAAGCTACACACACATTCCATTCACACTCACTTTTTCCATTATTTCACATATGTATATATATGTAAAGCGTTTCCTGCATGATGGGCAGCTTTATTTCTTTATAGTGTACCTTACAGTTACAGTTCTATGTACTATTCTACACGATAAAAGTTTTTGATTAGTAGTTTCAGCGGTAGCACTGCAATCTATAAATGAATTCCATAAGGACATATTTCTCCATAGAGATTTTGTGGACCACGCCCACTTGGAATATGCTGCTATGTTCCGACTGTACAATTTTTCGCCTTGTTGCTTATTTGGAGTTGGAGTGCGTAAGCTATTGTGGTTTCTTTAACATTAGTTATTTCTGATGTTCTCCGATATGCATGTCTGTTTTCGCATCTTAATCTGTCCCCTCCATTTCCGTTAGCAGTTCTTAGTCAATTTCACATTCCCTTGTCTGTCAGTATATTCCCATCGTTTGCAGAAATATACAGATCGTGTAATCAGCCTTATTCCAAAAGTGCTGTTTGTTAATTTCTCTACAGTCAAGTTTCTACTGTGAACTTCAACGAGACGTGGCTTTTTAGTTATTCCTGTCTTTGCTATACCTTTCGTGCCACATTGGCTTTTAGTTCCATCTAGTAATTTTTTGTTACATTTAAGGTCCTGTCGTCAGTGAAGCACAGCAGAAAATGCTGTGTTTGAACACAACATTGTAACTCTACCTGTTTGGGCTGTGAGTTTCAGCTAAAGCTTTTAGTCAGGTAGGTTAGTGATGTATTTGCGGGAACATAGCGTGATAGATATTCTTCCCACTTCTTTAGTTTACTGCTTACTGAAAAGAAAAAAGGACCCGGAATAGAGTGGTCATCAAAATGTTCGTTTGGTGCTTGTTTATTTCATGTATTCTATTTTGTCGTTGTTTTACGACCCTCGAACACAAGGTCAAAATCGTTGAGTAAGAGTATGCCCTGAAGTCAGGGTTGAGTGAAAGCATTTCGAAACAGTTTTCTGATGGTCAGAGTACTAAATATTGAAGGTAATATTAATACTGAAACACGAAATGCACAAAAGATGTCATTATGTCGGTTTAGCGTAAAGAATGGAAGGAGTGACTGAGCCCTTAAAGAAAGCGAAATATGGTACAAAATTTGAAGTACGTATTGTTCCTCATCGAATTGTTCGCCATCAATGTTTATAGCAATTGCCTATGTTTACTAGTAATAACTTCGATGCTTCCGGGATCCATCTCGAAAGTGACCTGGAAGACTGCTTGAAGCGTCACTGCAACGCGACTATGCACGACCGCACACCGCTAGTTCAACTATCTAGGAAGATTGTTGGGAGGTCGGTCATTCCATATCCCATACGTTCACGACATTACACTTACATTAAAACACCGGCAGACATCTATTGTACAACGTGTCTCAGAAATTATTTTATAACGAAGATCTTTTTTTTCTTTCCAAATTTGACGTGAAAGCATATAGAAACGCTGGAACATACTGTATAACAACCGCGGTCATTTTGACCGCTGTATTGGAATTACTATTTTCTTTCTCTTTACTATCGTTTCAGCTATGTATTCCTAAGTTTAGAAAACATTAACTATGGGCTCCTACAGTACATTGTGGCACATTGTATGATTTTCGCAAATTTAATATTTTCCCATTTATTACAAACATGTATTTTCTTTATAAAGAAACGATGTTATCTAATAGACACGGTTTTTATTTCAAGTTCTTTTAGTATTGGTGACGTAGTTAGTAGGTACTCAGTATCATAAATACATTAATCTAATATTTTATTTAGTGCCGTTGAGGTCAGAAACATGTTTGCCAAATCCACGTACCACAACATATTTGTAAAACGCTGCTTTCAATTTTCTTCAATTAACATTGCCTCCACATTTTATTTCCTTCTACAGACTCTCCAAATTCCGGTTCTGTTTCTACTAATTTAAGTTTCGAGTCTAAATATGGACTGTGCGGCTGATCCCGGCGGAGGTTCGAGTCCTCCCTCGGCCATGGGTGTGTGTGTGTTTGTCCTTAGGATAATTTAGGTTAAATAGTGTGTAAGCTTAGGGACTGATGACCTTAGCAGTTAAGTCCCATAAGATTTCACACACATTTGAACATTTTTGAGCCTAAATACCCCATACGAAGCTCCTTCAGGGTGTAATTTCGGCGAGTATCTTCTTCCCTGTCACTTTCTTGAAAATGTTCTAGGGATGGGTAGATGCCAAGTCAGAAACATTATGAAATATATGAGCCGGCCATCAACGTGTGCCGGGTTGAACAGTATATTTTCGTGCCATTTGATCCACCACGTGAGTGCCATATTTTTTAGAAGTCAGTTGTTTCCGGAATTAATTACTTTTGAATACATCATGGGAGCAGACAGTGATCAATGTTATTACTAATAGTTACTATTAAAATCAGTCTTGATCACAATTTATTTATTCTGGTAACCGTTATCGACTACGCCTATGGTCATCTTCAGACCAAAATGCTGTATGATCAGGAGCTTGATTCTGGTGGTAAATCACTACTCAAGTGACATTGAACGCGGAATGGTAGTTGGAGCTAGACGCATGGGACATTCCATTTCGGAACTCGTGTAGGAATTCAGTATTCCGAGGTCCACAGAATGTGCCGAGAATACCAAATTTCGGACGTTACCTCTCACCACCGATAATGCAGTGGCCGGCGGCCTTCACTAACAATCCAGAGCAACGGCGCTTTCCTAGAATTTTCAATACAAAACAGAAAGCAGCGCTACATGAAATAACCACAGAAATTAATGTCGGGCGTGCGACGAACGTTATCTGTAGGACAGCGCGACAAAATTTGGCAGCAGACAACCGACGCGAATGCCTTTGCTAACAGCACGGCATCGCCTGCAGCGCATCTCCTGGGCTCGTGACCATATCTGCTGGACCCTAGACGACTGGAAAACCATGACCTGTTCCGATGAGTTCGTATTTCAGTTGGTAGGAGCTGATGATTGTGTTAGAGTTTGGCGCAAACTCCACGAAGACATTGACCTAGGTTGTCAGCAACTGTGCAAGCTGGTGGTGACTCCATAACGGTACGGGCTGTGTTTACATGGATTGGACTGGGTCCTCTGGATGTTCGGCTACTGAGAGATTGTTTGCAGCCATTGATGAGCGTCATGTTTCCAAACAATGATGGAACTTTTGTGTGTGACGATGTGCCATGTCACCGGGCCACAGTTTTTCACGATTGGACGAGTCGAGCGGATGATTTAGCCACGCAGGTCGCCCCGCAACGAGTACCATCGAACAATTATGGGACATAATCGAGAGGTCAGTTCGTGCACAAAATCCTGCACTGACAACACTTTCGCAGTCATAGACGGCTAGAAATGCTGCGTGTCTTAATATTTCTGCAAGGGCTTCCAACGACTTGAGTCCATGCCACGTCGACTTGCTCCACTACGGCGGGCAAAAGGAGGTCCGGCAAGACATCAGGAGGTATCCCATGACTTCTGTGACCTTATTGTATTTCACCTATTCTACCTACCACGTTATTCGCTCAGTATAATCATTCGTCCCACATTTAGCGTTCAGAGTAAGAAACAAATTTACTCGTCTATTTTTATGTTGATGCACGTATGTGATAGAAACTTACACGCACTGTGCATTGTTGCATTAAACAGTTTTGCTCTTAGCTAGTTCCTTAATGGTGAGCCAAGGCTGCTTTCGCCTATAGCACATATACTTTGGAAAACTATGTTGTAGTGGTCACCGTTTTGATGATTCTTCTTCGACGTAATGATAAACACTGAAAAATAGCTGTTGGTCTCTTGTAAACCAAGTACTGTTCATCAGTGGATGTCTCCATATCCATCTGTATTCCACTGAGAACAGTGTTCAGAATCGCTTCTTGTAATGTGATCAAACGACACAATCACGTTAGTAAAAAGAAATACTATGAACGAGTTGTTTGAAATAAGAATAATCGATAAATTTCCGCGAAGAGACGAGAGACAGAACATGAAACCGATCGTAAATGAGAATTGATATGTCCTCTAGAAAAACAAAAGAAAAACAAATAACTCCGATTGGACAAGGATGGGGAAATGAATCGGCCGTAACCTATTCCAAAATTCGACGGAAGAGATTTCGGAAACACGGAAAACTGAACTCATCATGACTGAAGATTTAACCATACTTCTTTCGTACACGAGTACGATACGGTGTCTTTAACAACTATTCCACCTCGCTTGGTTGTAGGAAGTATGAAACGCCCATGCAGGTGGTGCGGTGGTGTACTCTGAGAGACCGTGTTCTCATAGATACACCAGTACGAGAGAGTTAGATCAGGTATACACGCTTCAGTCAAAAGATATGTTCATACCCCGAAAATGAGCAATTTATGCGCAATGGTATCCTAGTCGCTTCGAAAACACAGGGTCTCTGTTGCTGGGACCGTTCTGCAGAACTCACGTTCTTCTGTGGGCATGTGGTCGACTTCTCCATTTGTAAGAAATCGATGCGAGAGAGTTTCCCTCTTGTAAACACGGACACGTTCCCCTTACTAATATCGCAGTGAAGAGAAAATGTAGCTGACCTCTCGACAGACCAAAAGTGAATAGCTCCAGGGAGTGCACACTGCTGGGAAGCATCGTTTTGAAATCTGGCGTATCGTTTCAGCCTTACCGTCACAGAAATATCCTCTTTTCGATTGTTTCCTAATTGCACAATAGCTGTTGTGTGTAGAACAGATTTGTCGCACATAGCCACAACACAGGTAAGAGCGACCGATCGGAGATACTACTGGTTCATTAATACACTAAGCAATTACCCTTTTTTGGTTGAGCCTATAGCTTCACCATTGGTGCGACGTGTACCAAACCGATTCTGGCACGGACGGAAGCCAGTGTTTAAAATATGGAATAATGACAGACGTTGTGTGGTTTGATGAATCCGTGCTAATGAGTCATAAGTGCAGTAAGGGGTGCAGGGAATTCCTGGTGAGCAGTATCTGTCGGTCTATCAGGGATCCACCTTGTAACTCGGAGATGGTTGCATTTTAGGTCGATTTCCTTTCTCATTTACACTGCAAAAAGGTTCATATACATTGTTAACCATCCGCTCCATCACAGACCGTTTCGGAGATGGTAGTATACACCACACTGACGGAACACCTGTACGTATTGCGTATCTTTTGGCCAAATGGTTTGATCTCGTGTCAGCGATGACCTGCTCTGGTCAGCACCATAATTTAAAAGCAAGCGAAGTTTTGATTGAGAATGGCAGGCGCCGGTCTTCAGATTTTTCGGAAGAGACCCAACAAAGAGCAGTTCACCCATGGAGAAGCTCATTTTTAGGGCCGTCGTTCGAACCACTGTCGTAATTTTTATCGGTCTGGAGTCTTCGCCAAATTGGGTGCTCGGGGGGATGGTGAAGATTTAAAGAAACAGTACCCGTTTTGTCACGGATTTGTATTGTCAGCGTGAGACATCCCAAATTTGCTGAATAACAAGAAACGTACTAATTACCCAAACACAAATCACGCGTAATAACTACGAAAGTTGAATATGAATTAGAACATAGGGCTACGAAAGTCCTTCAGGTACAGCATGTGCTGTTAGTTGCATCGTGTGCACTGTCTTGTGAAATATAGATGTAGAAGTCATTCGCAGGAAACCTTTATAGGTTAAGACAACCAATTTATAAGAGTGGAGATTATAAAAATGATTGGAGGGTAAACCAACGTAACATTAAACGCCTCCGTATGACGTAATTCTATGCATCAGATTGGAAAATAAATGAGTTGGGTGCCAGAAACACTTGCTGGTGTGTACGAACAGTCGGTAGTGATCAGATGCTGTAACCATTATTTGGTGAACAATATTTTCGATATTAGGATATATGAAGTTGATAGTTATTAATTCACACTGCAGTACACGTTGCATAATTCACACTGGAAAAATTTCAATAACCGTTTAGTAATGTACGCTCCCAAACATCTTTGCATCTTCTTTGTGGCTGGGCCTAACAAATCAGTCGGCTAGTATTTGGAGTTGAGTCAGATATTCATTCCTCTGTCTTCTCGATATCCTTTTTCGATAAAACATCGACCTATAGCTACATGTGTACTCACCAAATCGGAGCACACATTTTGCACTACTAATACTGTTCCATACAACAATACACAATGGTTCAAATGGCTCTGAGCGCTATGGGATTTAACATCTGAGGTCATCAGTCCCCTAGAACTTAGAACTACTTAAACCTAACTAACCTAAGGACATCACACACATCCATGCCCGAGGCAGGATTCGAACCTCCGATCATAGCGGTCGCGCGGTTCCAGACAAGCGCCTAGAACCGCGCGGCCACCTCGACCGGCAATGCACGATGCGAGTAAATTTCTACTGTGTAAGTGCATTAAGGTAAAAATAGACGATTAAATTTGTTTCTTATTCTGAACCCTAAATGTGACTTTTGATTACATTGAGAGAATAAAGTAATTGGTGGAATAGTTGAAATATGCCACGTTTCCAAAATAAGTGTGAAATGGGTATTGGAACACCTCTACCCACACAATATAGCTAACTATTAATATAACTATAATTAGGTACGTGTTGCTGTAGTATGACAACTACGGCAGACGGCCTACTCTGTCTCCGCTTACGTGTTTAAAATTTTGATACCATGTAACGTTACTCTCGGAACTTGTTTTCACAACAGATTGTATTCTTAATCCTAATTGTAGGTTTGCACTGCGGATTGTTACTTCTGAAACTGTCTTGTGAAACCGAAGCTGGGCGCCTCAACCATCTTCTCTGCGGTTCTTTGAGACAAATCTTTCGCTGAAGCTGCACTTTTACCAATGAATGACGCCATAGCAATGTGTGTTTTATCATCATCCTGCCCTTTTGTGAATATTGTATCAATACGAGAACATCCTTTCATATTGATACGTTCACAGCCCATTAGGTGTGATAAATTATCAATAAAACGTACTTTCTGTTCACTATAGGACGTAGGATCCTACTTCATTCAACAGTACACAAAAAGATACGTTGTCGGCATCCTTCTTTATAATTACAAATTTATCCAATTTTGCCCTTGTTGTCGATTGTTGAAGTAGAAGCTGGCATAACTAAAATTGGAAGATGAACTCTTGGAATTTTGAGAGTTAATCCTGACCGTATCTAGTAAAGAACTATGGTACTCAAACCAACCTTAGGATCGACGAAAGCTTTACCTTAACGCTCCCTGTATACTCAATGCTATCTTGGAATCCTACATATAGTCCAGTCATATAGGAGATATATCGTGCAAAAGATGGGATAGAAGACATTTTTTTTAATTTTTTTTACTCGTACATCTTGTTGAAAAGAGGAATTTATCTTGGCTAAAATTCTTGTAGTAAAAACTCTGAAGAGTTTGGATATATTCAGTTTTTTTTTCTTCAAAACATCTCAGATTCTTGTGCTACTAGTGATTTGATGTCTATTTCCTTTTTCAAAGAGAACAAAATTCTCTAAAAATTTGATTACTACAACTTTGTACTGCACCCAGTATCAAGGGCTATACACTTCGTCAAAAAAGATAAATTTTTCAAATTTTCTGTAAATTGGAAAATACGAGCACTTTGATTTCGATTTCTGTTTACAAAGTAGAAATACATAATATATTATGTATTTGAATTGAAAATCTCACTTTGTCAGTACTCAGTTACTCCGTATGCGATTGGGTGATTCCGGGTATCCATCAAATAGTTCAAATGGCTCTGAGCACTATGGGACTTAACAGCGGAGGTCATCAGTCCCCTAGAACTGCTTAAACCTAACTAACCTAAGGACGTCGCACACATCCATGCCCGAGGCAGGATTCGAACCTGCGACCGTAGCCGTCGCGCGGTCCCAGACTGAAGCGCCTAGAACCGCTGGGCCTCTGGTATCCATCTAGTCGAGACTCAAGCATAACTATAGAACTACTTCATTTACTCTTTGTGCGTGTAAATCAGTGACAGAAAATCGAACTATTTGTAGCTGAAATAGAAAAACGGAAATTATAGCTAATTATACTTCTGTAAAGAAACTATGCAATACAAATTAAACATCAGTATATTTTTTGTAATTATCCAACTAAAGCTTCAACCGCTGTTTGCTAAATAACTATTTCTACACACTTCTTCTTACAACTGATCATTGACGTCATTCAACTGTAAAACGTGCAGAACGTGTACATAATTTGCGTTACAGTCCACAAAAAAGCTTCACCAATATGATCTGACTGTGTAGTTGATACTGAATGTAATGTCAGCGATACTATATACCAGGGTTGGAACTTAAATAATGGCAACCATTTATTCACAACCGATACAAAGAAGTTACATGTTTGCACCTGTTACTGTCCTTCAAAGTAGTCACCAGCGTTGCGTAGAACCCGTTGCCAGCGATGTGGAAGGCGTAGTATACCGTTAGCAGAGCCTGTTGTTCTGTTGATGGTGCGAATGGAGCGGTCTATTGCCTGTCGAATCGCTGCGACAGTTCTGAAGCGAATGCCACGAAGTGGTTCCTTTCATCTTCGGAATCAAATCAAAGTACTTCTCGCTCCCATTGACCGAACAGAGCAGCCACAGCTTGCGCTGTATGCGCCCGCGCATTGTCGTGCAAAATGATGGGTGGGTTGCGCAGAAAGTGTCGCCGCGTCTTTCGCATAGCGGGTCGCAGGTGATGCTCCAGAAACGAATAGTAATACTGTGCATTGACGGTCTGCCGTGGAGGAACGTAATACGTTAGGATAACACTGTCACAGTCGTACACGAAATCACCATAACTTTAGACCGCCCCATTCGCGCCATCAGCAGAACAGGCTCTGCTAATGGTATACTACGCCTTCCACATCGCTAGCAACAGGTTCTACACAACGCTGGTGACTACTTTGAATGACAGTAACAGGTGCAAACATGTCACTCTTTTGTATCGGTTGTGAATAAATAGTTGGCACTACTTAAGTTCCAACCCTCGTTTACTGGTCGTTCCGCAAAGTTAGTTGTTCAATTCCATTGTGTAACATAAGATGTATTTCTACTATATAAACAGGAACTGAAATAAAAGTGCTCAAAAACTTGCTATTTTGCCTTTTTGCGCAAAGTTTGAAAAACTGTTAATTTTGGCGATCTATAGCGCCTTTGGTATTAGGTACAGGAAAATTGTAGTAATTAAATTTCTAAAAAAGGTTGTGTTCTTTTAAAAAGGAAATAAATGTCAAAGTACTATGATTACAAAAACAGATTTTTGAAAAAAAAACTCAAATTTTCAGTTTTTTGACTACAGATAGTTTAGCCAACATAATTTTTGTTACCAAAACATGGTTTTCCAGTCTTCCCCAACATATGAACAAGCTAAAATAATAAAATCTTATACCCCGCCTTTTGCTATGGATAGGCTTTTAATCCTACAATTTGACTGGACTGATGGACTTGGTAGTCCACCGTTTCTGTTTCCTTCCTTAGTCTAGCGAATTACATTACGAAAGAATGAACGGTAGACTTCCATTAATTTATTTTGAAGCTAGAATCACAAATAGAGATATGTTCTCACCCGATCGTCGTTAAGTATAACCTAAACATGGTATTAGCCAAAACTATAGATTCTCCATAAATTTCCACGCTGTTCGTCCAGCACACCAGATGCCCTGTTTTCGCATTACGTTGTTTAGGCACCAAAACTACAGTGCCTGATTTTGCGGTACTCGCTCTATAGAATTTCTGCCCTGGTGTGCAAAATTTAAAAACGAAAGTAACTGTCGCATGATGTGTCAATGCAAAGTAGAATATTTTGATAACACTTGGATCATACATAGAAGAAACCCCTGCATTGTGATACACAACTGAAAGGAGTACGCAATGAGACGAATAGAAATGACACTTTTATCAAAGACAAAAATAACAGTGAAATCAACGCTTATTATGATCGCCACCTGGACATTACAAAAGGCACGACATGGCTCTGATAGGATGTATGACGACCATGGACAGCAATGCATGCTTTGCAAGTTTGGTAACGGGTTCTTGTGGTGGGGCGCAGTTCGGTGCGGTCGCGCATTATCATACATGAAAATGAAGACAGGGCTGAATGTCCCTCTGAAAAGCCGCACATTGGAGAGGAATACAGGTTAACAACAACGTTTACAGGTGACTGTACCGTGTTTCAAAAGGCTTGGAGATCAGTACGTAAATGCAACACCTAGGCCACCAAAACTATAATGTTCTCCAAATTTCCTGAGTGCATGACATATTCCCACCTCTCGCCATATGAGGTTACGTCCAGAATTCGACTGAATTTGTTCTCAACTGAGAAGAGCACGCGACCCGACGCCTCGTTGGTCGAGTAGTATTGGTCTTGGCTTGGCACCATCGCAATTGTGCCGCCGATGTGAGAGTGTCAAAGGAACACAACGTACTGGTCGTCCGGCAGAAAGACCACTCCTGTGCAGTCGTCGTAACACTGTGGAGCGTGAAATTGCGTGCCTTGCTGTGATGCTAAATGTGTTTGCGATTGCACCCGCTGCCTGACGCGAGCCCCTTCTTGCCTGTTGCACAGTTTGGCCGTCATATGCAGCGTAATTAACCGTGGTTGGTCACCTCTCCCCCAAGCAGCGGTGCCTGTGATTCGGAACGCTTCCCGTGCACATGAAACAATACCGTACTCCTCTTCTGATACGCCAGTGTCCTCAACTATTTCATTAAAGTTCAATCGATGGTCTCAGAGTACCGTATTGGAAACTACTTTCGTTTGTGTTTGGTACTACCACTTGGAGCATCTCCAAGAGAAGTACTGACACGTTATAATTCCAGCCACAAATTTCTTGACCATTCAGAATCAAGGAGTAGAGCGATTATAAGTTTCTACCGACTTAGGACGAAACTCCATTTGACAGTAAACGTTCAAAACCAAGGAATTCTATGTCGGCGTGGTACTCCAGTTTATCCGCAAGAGTACGACTTAAATAAGCTGTATAACGAAGACAGTATGGAAGGTAAAGATGATTCTTGGTTTTTACTGTGTACCACGTACTAACATCAAAGAAACACAGATTAACTGATATCAACGCCACACTGGCAAGCCGGAAATATACTCGTTTCTTTCATAAATGTGGTGATGGCTACAGAAAAAACTGCAGAAAGATCAGTTTCTGTGGAGATGGCGGATTTTCAGTGAGCGGTCAGGACGAGAGTGCTCCGTGCCTACTAATAAGAGTAGCAAACCGTGGAGCACCATTGTGAGGCACTTCATGCACCTCTCACTGTTCAGTTATTGGTGGAACCATTTCTGGAAATTGATATCAGACGGCTGCGGCATCTACCGCGTCGCATAGTTTCCAATTACTAGCAAGCGTGTTGGTGCCAGTCATCGGTTGGTAACGCTCTGCAGAACTACCGTAATTTACAGAGTGGGGCAAATAAAAGTGGCCCAGAGAACAGAGTTCCAGGGTACAAATGAACACAGCAGAGGGAAGGAAATAAAGTACTAACCTGACTGAAAGTGACCACCTTTCATCTCTTGGCAGTTTTGGTCCCTGGTCAAGAAATTACTGAAGGCCGATAGAATCTGGACAGCTGAAATTGCTGCAGTTCTTTAAAGACTATGAGGGTTATTGCGATACACCTTATACTTTTGAGGGCTCCCCATACAAAGTAATCGCACATTGACAGATGGGGTCACCTGGGTGGCCAGAAGGAGCCGCGACCAGACTGACCGCTGCTAACAATTGTCAGATGTGAAGATTGTGTAAATGTGTTCCAACGTTCGACCGGCTGTATGGGCAATTGCTCTATCATGTTGCAAGTAATTGTAGTCTTTTCCTTCTCCGTTAATGCTACCACAAGTTTACGCCCAATCTTATCCACTTGTCCAGGCCACTTTTATTTGCCCCACCCTGTACTTACTAGCGCTAGCGACATTAATAGATGCACCAAGAGTAGTAAAACTTGACTAGTTGTCGTAAATCAGAAAAATAACGATAATTCATAGAACTTACGGCTGTTCGAAGTATGCCAACTGGATGTTCTTTTTGGTGCAGCACAAGAATGCCAATATGAAGTTTCAACTGCCTGGGCATCATTGAACTCTATTCAAAGTAAATTTCATCTCTCCCTGTTAAGTTGCTCCCAGAACGCAAGCTTTGGCGGCATGCGAGCAGCAAAACGCTTCCTAAAGAACATACCAAACATCCTCCACGTAGTACGTAGGTTGGAAGGGCACGCTGAAATGTTTACAGTAGAAGGCGTACACTCGCAAGATCACTTCTATAGAGCGAACATTCCTGTCTCATGAGATGATCACTTAACTTCAAAATAAAGGACCACTAGGTATAGGAGCCCCCCCCCCCCCCCCCCAATGAACCATGGACCTTGCCGTTGGTGGGGAGGCTTGCATGCCTCAGCGATACAGATAGCCGTACCGTACGTACAACCACAACGGAGGGGTATCTGTTGAGAGGCCAGACAAACGTGTGGTTCCTGAAGAGGGGCATCAGCCTTATCAGTAGTTGCAGGGGCAACAGTCTGGATGATTGACTGACCTGGCCTTGTAACACTAACCAAAACGGCCTTGCTGTGCTGGTACTGCGAACGGCTGAAAGCAAGGGGAAACTACAGCCATAACTTTTCCCGAGGGCATACAGCTTTACTGTGTGGTTCAATGATGATGGCGTCCTCTTGGGTAAAATATTCCGGAGGTAAAATAGTCCTCCATTCGGATCTCCGGGCGGGGACTACTCAAGAGGATGTCGTTATCAGGAGAAAGAAAACTGACGTTCTAGGGATCAGAGTGTGGAATGTCAGATCCCTTAATCGGGCAGGTAGGCTAGAATATTTTAAAAGGGAAATGAATCAAACTAGTCTCAGGGCTGAAGACCACAACAACAACAGGTATAGGAGGTGGGCCGGCCGGTGTGGCCGTGCGGCTCTAAGCGCGTCAGTTTGGAACCGCGTGACCGCTACGGTCGCAGGTTCGAATCCTGCCTCGGGCATGGATGTGTGTGATGTCCTTAGGTTAGTTAGGTTTAAGTAGTTCTAAGTTCTAGGGGACTGATGACCTCAGTAGTTAAGTCCCATAGTGCGCAGAGCCATTTGATTTTATAGGTGGTGGACAAAAACATGGCAAACCAAAAACAATGCAGTACCGCCCCTAATATGGCGTAGGACACCCTTTGGCATTCAAAACAATTTCCATTCTTCTCGGAATGGGTAAATACATATCCTGAATAGTTTTCAAAGGCATCTTCTTCTATTCTTCCTGCAAAATAGTGGCAAGTTTATGTAACGATGATGGAAGTAGATAGCGATTGCGCATCCTTCTCTCCAAAGTTGATCACAAAGCCTCAATATTATTGAGATCTCCTGACTTTGGTAGCCAGGGGAGATATGGCAGTTTATTTTCATGCTCACAAAACAAGTCGTGGTCGATGTGAACTGGATAAATAGGGGCCCTGTCGTCTTCGAACACAGCCTCACCATTGGGGGGTCAAAAACTGTACCGCGGGATGGATCTGATCAGCAGAAATGATCACGTAATCCTTGGCGGAAATGCGACGTTGTTGCATAACTATGAGGCCCATGGAATACAACGATATAATTGCCCAAAATCATTGCCGAACAATGGCATATTTCACTCTTGGAACGTAAACTCGGCCAGAAGTTGGAAACAGTGCGCAACAAGACTCGTCCAATGAAATCATGCTCTTCTATTGCACCATAGTCCAAGTTTTATGGCTTCGACACCATGTTTCTGTGTTACAGTAATTTGCACAACTGATATGTTGTTTTGGAATTCCAGTTCCCGGCTTACGAAGCTCCTTTCGTGTTGCTTCGATGCTGACAGAGTTCACGAGTGCAACATTGAGTTCTCCAGTGACGTTTACAGCTGTCGTACTTGTTATTTTTCGTCACAGTCCTCTGCAATTGCCGTGTGTCACAAACACTCAACACAAACTTACTTCCGCGTTGTGACTTAGCGGATAATATTTTTCCGTCTTCCCTACGTGCACTATAAATCTTTCGATTTGATGCCTCTTTAAACACAAAACACTTCGGCTCCCTTGGTTACGGAAGCACTCACAATGCGAGCACTAAATAACAACTTGCCTACTTTCGAATTCACTTGGCTCCACCATAAGTGCACTCGCAGCTACACAGCACACTGTTCTGACCACGACTGACACTTGCAACGTATTGAGGACATTGCGCAAGTGCAGTTTGAATGTAGGTTGTGAAGAGGATGCATAAAAGCGGCTGGGAATGGATCCGATCAGTAGGGGCGGAAAAGTTTCACACAAGGTGGTACGGCTGATTTTGTCACTGTCATTTAGTTGTTGCAACACAACCATTGCGTGTCAGTGTTTAAAAGTTCAAGTCCGCTTACTCTGGTGCAGGTTAACAGAGAAGCGGCTGCATATTTTCGTACGCGAGCGTGGAGTGTTCCTTATCAGTGCGTACCTCACCGTCCCGATGGTATCTGCAGTTCGTACAGTTTGCACATAACTAGGAGGTTTCCGCTTCGAAGCGGATTTTTTTTTTGTTTTTTTTGTAGAGTTCCTAAACCACTAGTTTTCCCATTGCGGCTAGGAATGCAACCGTGGCGAACATTGTTTAAAACTGTTTACATTACAGCAGTTTAAAAGCTCTTGCTCTCCATGTTAGAAGTACACGCATTCAAGCACGTAGTCATAGATACATCCAAACGCACACGTACGTGGCCTCGCCGATACTGGCGTGTGCGTTCGGGTGTCTGTGTGTCTGTGTGATTGTGTGCGTGAATGTGTTTACGTCTAATAGAAAAAGAGCAAGAGCTCGAAAGCTAGTATAAATAGCGTTATTGTTGCGTTACTGTTAGCTGTAGGTGAGGAGCTGGCTATCCTTAATTTTATATATCATTCCATCCAGGAATTTCAGCGGTGTCGAACATTATTTAAATATCGACTGAATAACCCTTATGTTCTAATAATAGTCGACCTTGTGAAAAACTTCACTAACTTAGTACGTATGCTACTCTATAGCTTGATCGCCAGTTACATGAAATCCATTTTGCAAGGGTCAGGCCCGTACTCTAGGCGCTGAGAAACATTGCCAATAGGTGGGTATCTGGAATATTGTGATTTCTGGAAGCCACATTGTGGTTTTTGATACACACTATGTGATCATAAGTATCCGGACACCCCCAAAACATATATTTTTCATATTAGGTGCATTGTGCTGCCACCTACTGCCAGGTATTCCATATCAGCGACTACAGTCGTCATTAGAAATCGCGAGAGATCAGAATGGGACGCTCCGGGGAACTCACGGAGTTCAAACGTGGTCAGGTGATTGGGTGTTACACGTCTGTACGCGAGATTTCATCACTCCTAAACAGCCCTAGGTCCACAGTTTCCGATGAGATAGTGAAGTGGAAACGTGAAAGGACACATACAGCACAAAAGTGTACAGGCCGACCTCGTCTGTTGACCGACAGAAACCGCCTACAGTTGAAGAGGGTCGTAGGAATTCCAAACTGCATCAGGATCCACTGCAAGTACGTTGACAGCCGGGAGGTTAGAAAACTTGGATTTCATGGTCGAGCGGCTGCTCATAAGCCACATATCACGCCGGTAAATGCCAAACGACGCCTCGCTTGGTGGAAGGAGCGTAAACATTGGACAATTGAACCGTGGAAAAATATTGTGTGGAGTGACGAATCATGGTACACAATGTGGCAATCCGGTTGCAGGATACGGGTGTGGCGAATGCCCGGTGAACGTCATCTGCCAGCGTGTGTAGCGCCAAGGCGGTGGTGTTAAAGTGTGGTCGTGTTTTTCATTGGGGGGGGGGGGGGGGGGGGGAGGGCTTGCACCCCTTGTTGTTTTGCGTGGCAGTGTCACAGCACTGGCTTACATTGATGTTTTAAGCACCTTCTTGCTGCCCACTTCGGGGATGGCGATTGCATCTTTCAACACGATCGAGCACCTGTTAATAATGCACGGCCTGTGGCGGTGTGGTTACACGACAATAACACCCATGTAATGGACTGGTCTGCATACAGTCCTAACCTGAATCCTGTAGAACACCTTTGGGATGTTTTGGAACGCCGACTTCGTGCCAGGCCTCACAGACCCACATCGATGCCTCTCCTCAGTGCAACACTCCGTGAAGAATGTGCTGCAATTCCCCAAGAAACCTTTCAGCGCCTGATTGAACGTATGCCTGCGAGAGTGGAAGCTACCATCAAAGCTAAGGGTGGGCCAACACCATATTGAAATCCAGTTTTACCGATGTAGGGCTCCACGAACTTGTAAGTCATTTTCAGCCAGGTGTCCGGATACTTTTTATCACATAGTGTACCTAAAACCAAAGATTCTTCTGGGTTTTGTCCTGTCGATCGGCTATTGATATCGGGGATAGAAAAATCAACTTCAGATTTTTGGTTATTGCTACATTTTATTCGTAGTCCCGTGCAAGATGAACTATATCCCTGCTGCGACGTTTTATGAACAGTTTTGACATAATTGAGAGGAACTGGTTTAGGAAACTGCTGGGATGTTGTAGTCACCCTCGAAAAGCTACCAGCAGCTCATGAGAAACGACAGACGGGAGCAGCGCAAGGAAAGTGGTGAAGGGGAAGACACGGGATCGATGCTCGTGCGAAGCAGTGGGGCTGCTGCGGCCGCAGTTGCAAGCTCTGGCTGGCGTACAGCAGCACGTGTAACAGAACCACCAAAAACCAAAGCGGCTGCGTCCAGTGTTTGAGTAGAAATTAAGCCAACAGTGCCCAATCTGTCATTGCTGTTCTGGGAATAGTCGGACTAACGGAGGGACCTTATGGGCTCGACCCCTCCGATTTCCTTTATACTTATAGGATATGAAAGTCAGTGTCCGGACATCAGTTTCCAAAAGCAATACTATGCAACGCCCCCCCCCCCCCCCCCATCTCTCTCTCTCTCTCTCTCTCTCTCTCTCTCTCTCTCTCTCTCTCTCATTCTCTCTCATTCACTCACACACACACACACACACACACACACACACACACACATATATATATATATGTGTGTGTGTGTGTGTGTGTGTGTGTGTGTGTGTGTGTGTGTGTGTGAAGTTCAAAAGATTTCCGGATTTCCGGGTGCTGGGTGTTGTACAGTTTAAAACACTTTGTGGTTCATTCGTGAATTAGTCGGTAGCTCATAGAGTAGCGTAATAGGAATGTAATCTTAATGTCACTGGTTTGAATGTCGCTAGTAACATACTTTTTGTGGGTTTTTGAATTCCATATTTATTAACCAATTGAAATTTTAATTAACAGATGTGGAATCTAAAAATAACGTCTTTTTATTTTTAGTTAGTTTTCGATGAAAATGTGAATATTTACAATAAACCAAAATTTGGTACAAAAAATGCGAAACATCAGATGTTGAATCAAATACGTTTTTACTGCTAGATGTTGAACAGTACTATTCAGTATGTGTGTAATTTTTTCGTTTAACAGGCAAGCGTTACCCTTATCTGTATACGAACTTATTTTCGTATGACCATTAATTATAAATAAAAAAAGTAATTTTTATTTGCAAATTATGGGTATTTTTAATTAAGATTTTTCATCTGTTAATAAATACGAAATTTCTGAAAAGTGAGAAATAGAAGTCCCGTTAGCGAGATTCGGACTAACGACTTTGTAATTACAAAAACGTTTACTTGATTGCTTTGTTGGTTCGCTTCTATCAAATCGTCTCCGACTCTTGGTGAAACAATGAACAATCTCTCTTTACACACTCCTGGACATTGATAGGCCCTTAGTTCTTCTGGAGCCATTCCGGTGTTCTTTGATGCCCTTTGTCTAGTATCTCCTTCGGTTTCCTTTACGTTATTGACCTTCTGTTCTTCTGAGCATTACAGCCTTTTCTAGTGGGTCTTCTGATCTCATGATATAGGTATCTGATTTCATCTGTAGTGTTTTGGGCTCGAAAGATATTTTTGGTTTTATTTCTCCCAAGACTTTTGTAATAGTGTAGTATATAAAATCCTCAGGATACTTTCACAGACCTACATTTCAAAAGAATCGATTTTTTCAATGCCCACAACTCACATCCGTGTAAAACTGCGTTGCATACCAAAGTTTGTCATTTTTATTTTGGTCATTAGAAACAGTTTCCCATCTTTTAACTGATTGATTAATTTAATTGTACCTGCGTTTCCAAGTCGACTCGTCTTCAATTTCTTCGGAACAGGTGGTGATTTTTGCCTTCTTAGATCCTAAAAATATATATTAATCAACTTTCAAAATGATTTCTCCGTTGCCACCACATTAGTCTTCTTTTCTGGTATCATTTTTTTAAATTTTCTTTAGCCTTTGCTTGGTAATCTATTGTCCTCATCTAGTGAGGTGGCGCAGTGGTTAGCACACTGGACTCGCATTCTGGAGGATGACGGTTCAAAGCCGCGTCCAGCCGCCTAGATTTAGGTTTTTCGTGAGTTCCTGAAATCGCTTCAGGCAAATGCCGGGATGGTTCCTTTGTAAGGACAGTCAATTTCCTTCCCCTATCTTTACCTAATGCATCTTCTGCTCCATCTCTAATGACCTCGTTGTCGATAGGACTTTGATCACTAATCTCCTCCGTCCTCTTCTGGCGTCCTCATAATGTGGCCATAAAAAAAGAGAGTATTGGTATTCCTTATTTATGCATATTGTAGCTATTCTTCTCTCTACTTTTAGGATTTTGTCTATTTTGTTTTTCAGGGAGACGTCGAAAAGAGTTTAACTTGCGTATGTCACCTTTAGTTGTATCACCGTCTTCTGGTGTTTTAATTTAGTTTTGATTAATATACTCTTATAGTATGTAGACAGTGTTAACTTTTGAAAATTTATCATTTTGTTAATTCCTTTTCGCCTTACAGGTTTCTCGTCAAAGTTGTATGTTAAAATTTTTCCTAGCTATTTGCAGTTTTTCAGTGTTTTTACTTTCATGTTATTTACTGTTATATGGTTGATTACTAGTTGATTTGCTACCATTATTACTGTCTTTTCGAGTGATATATGGAGTTCTGTTTTTTGTGCTGTAGTTTATAGGCTTGTTATCTGATTTCTGTCTTCTTGGATGTTATTAGCCAGTAACGCCAAGTTATCTGCGAATTCCAAGCAATGTAAGTGTATTTGATCTCTCTTGGTTCCGAGTTTTGTCTTCAGGACTTTCGTTGTACCATTCCCACGTCACGTACTCCAGAGCTCAGTTGGAAAGTAATGGCGATAAACCAACTCCTTGTCTTAACTCTGTTTTAATCAGAATTAGCTCAGTTATTCCTTTATAACTTTACTTTAGGTTTGGTATTTCTTGGAGTTAAGCGTGTTATTTTTATTAATTTGCGATGAAGACCTAAATTCCTTAGTATCTTCATCATTGAAGATCTATGGGTAAAGTCGTAAGCTCTTTTGAAGTCCACAAAGGTTATGACTTATTGTCATCTTCTTTTGTAGTAACCCGTACCAATTTAAAAGTGGTTATCTATTCTGGGCAGAGTGAGATTTTCACTCTGCAGCGGAGTGTGCGCTGATATGAAACTTCCTGGCAGATTAAAACTGTGTGCCGGACCGAGACTCGAACTCGTGACCTTTGCCTTTCGCGGGCAAGTGCTCTACCAACTGAGCTACCCAAGCACGACTCACGCCCCGTCCGCACAGCTTTACTTCTGCCATTACCTCGTCTCCTACTTTCCAAACTTTACAGAAGCTCTCCTGCGAACCTTGCAGAATAGCACTCCTGAAAGAAAGGATATTGCGGAGACATGGCTTAGCCACAGCCTAGGGGATGTTTCCCTCACTCATTCAGCGCGACTCATTGTCATAGGTATCTCTCTGTCGTCGTCTCCTGTCTTAGAGCCACAGTACCCTTCGTTCCCTCCTCCTCCTCCTCCTCCTACTACTACTACTACTACTACAGCTGCTGCTGCTGTCTCCACTCAGTGTCATTGCCTCCCTCTTGGTCTCTCTTACTGCTACTATCTCATTCATTCCTTCCCACTGCTGCTGTCACTTCTCACTGTCGCCGGCCGGTGTGGCCGAGCGGTTCTAGGCGCTTCAGTCCGGAACCGCGCGACCGCTCCGGTCGCAGGTTCGAATCCTGCCCCGGGCATGGTTGTGTGTGATGTCCTTAGGTTAGTTAGATTTAAGTTGTTCTAAGTTCTAGGGGACTGATTACCTCAGAAGTTATGTCCCATAGTGCTCAGAGCCAATTGAACCAATTGAACTCACTGTCGCTGTTTCTCTCTTCCTCATTGTCCCTCTCCCATCGGCAATGTCTCCTTCACTCTTTCCTAACACTATTTGTCGCTGTCAACTATGTTCCTCTGCCATTGTGCCCCTCTCTTTGTTTCACTGCCATTGTCTCTTTCGGTTTTTATACACTACAACCACTGCCTGCTGTCGTCCAGTATTTATCATTTTTCTTTCTCTTTTCCATGGCGCCACAGTCTCCTCCTCTCTCGGCATAAAAAAGCGCGAATATGTTCGCATGCTTTAATTTTTGGGAATAATTTTAAAAGTGCTGATGCGGGTAGTAAGAGGCAGCTTGTACCACATTTTTTCAATCAGTGTCTTAAAGAGGAGCGTATTCGCCTTTTTGTGCACCAATAGGAGCATTTTTCCGCTGGTTCCCTTATTTTCCCCGCCACGACAGTGTAGGTCACTCATATTGAAAGAATTAGTGGGTCAGCAAAATTTTGATGTTTGCTAACGTGAAAGTGAAGTAACAGAAGACTAATTTTACACATCAGACCTCAATTTTTCTGGTGATAGCTAGACTCTTACAGCATATTTATCTGTGCTTCGTCACTTTATAAACAACGCTTTCGCCTCACACCGGATTTTACGTGCGTATTTTACGTTTACGTCTTGGAATTCGCGGCTCGGTTTTAGTACGAAAAGTGATAAAAAAAAACCTTTTCTTCGAAGGGGGGGGGGGGGGAATGTTCCGAAGGAACCGCCCATGAACTAATGGTGCCTTCATAAGCCCCTTAAGGCCCACCGTAGACCAAATCAAATAATAAACAAAAAACCAGTGTGCTCCATTTGCCTAAGCAGGAGAAGATGTATAGTGTTCATACTTCCACCCTGTACTTTAGGATGGTTACCCTAAGACGATCCTTTTGTTGGGTATACAAACGGCCCCAAGCCCAAGTGCTATCCAAAAAACTGGATCCTATCACGAATAGAACCTAGCGGTGCTGCCTCTGGATCACGGGGTCCCGGCTTCGATTCCCGGCCGTGTTGGGCACTTTCTCTACCCGACGCCTAAGTGTTTTTGTTGTCCCCCATCATTTCATCATCGTCATTAGTGACAGTGGCTAGATTGGACTGTGTAAAAAATTTGGATTGTGTAAAAATTGGGGCATTGTACTGGCGCTGATCGCGCAGTTGAACGCCCGACAAACCGCAAAACGAATAGAACCCGAGATATGAGCCTCGGAAGAATCCCGTTTTATGATCGGCGCTTTGAAACACATTAGGTAGCGCATGCTGTTGCTTGCGTACCGATAGCAGTACAAGTACTTATTGCACAAGGATGTTGCAGGTAAAGACTCCATAACTTTGATGTTGTATGTTTAATGCTGTAACATAGGGTCCATAGTGATTCCTTCAGTGCGAGTCATAGATAACACTGATTTTTCGTCAGTTCTTTTTGTATCCTTGCTAGGCGTTTGTTTAGGCCGTTAGGATAGGATGTATCTCTGCTGTCTTTAGAAAATAATTCTGAACTGCTTACAATAACATCTCTCTTTTGAATTCTTAAACTGAAAATCCTGACGTAGTGTGAGGCGGCACAGTGATTAACAACCTGGATTCTCAGTAGGGAGGAGGCTGGTACAAATCCGCGTCCTCCCACACAGATTCAGAGCTTAAGGGAGATGTCAGGATGTTCCCTTTGAATAGGACATGGTCAGATTCCTTCCATTGTATTCTTTCTCTAATAACCTTGTCGCGACGGGACGTCAAATCCCAGTCTTCCCTCTGGTCTGAACCGCCGAAAGAGTGTGTAATCAACCTCTTCGAATGTGTAGCTGGTGAGATTCAATGTTCCAAATATATCCGTACTTGATACCAATCGGCAATAACAGATTGTAAAATTTAGTCTTTGTCAGATTTATTTTTACAGATAATCGGATTCTCCTTTACAGTTATCATCAGCTCTTAGAAGGTAGCATCTCAGAAAGCGCATAATGCTTAAATGTATTGACTGACAGTGTTAATATCAATCAGCTCTGTAAGGCCGGAACCGTTTGTCTGTGGAGATAAAATATGATCAAATCTGTGAATCGTAAGATTTATTTAGACACTAAGGTAACCGCTCCCCGCCGAAGATAAAAGCGATTTTATTTCAAGATAACAGGTACAGTGTGCTCTCATCCTCCTGTGAAGGATGGTGTTTGGGGCGTAAGGACATCTAAGATACTGTCGACAAATTTGCATGCACTGGGACAATAATTTTCAATCGTACACCATTCGTAGCTTGAGCTTCCCGTGCCGCAAACGATTCGCATTTTCTAGCGGCTTTTTGTGACCAGTGGTTCGTCTCATATACAGCCTCGTTGATGGAATGTTACGTCGCTACAGAAAAAGATGACCCCTGGAGTCATGAGACAGTGATGACTAACTGCGGCGTGCTTCCGGCGGACTACCAGCGTGCCGTGTTATTCTTCGAAAAGTGAGGAATAGACAGCAAAGACACGTAGAGTAATGTATGTGGCCAGAGAGTGGATAAAATATTTAGGGAAAAACAGCAAAATGGTGTTTCAGTCTCTCGTTTCAACAAAGAAAAGCTGTACTATGTGTAGAAATTCCTGGCAAATTCTCACGGCTTCCTAACTCATTTGCCAAGCGGTTTTTGATGTAGATACAGAAACCTTTAGAACGACAAAACTAGTTCGTAGCTAGTTGCAACAGTTGTGTTTGTCAAGAAGCGATCCAGCAAGTCTTCAGGTGCCAATGTTGGATTTTATTTCGTCAGCGCACCGTACATAAACGACGCTGTTAAGTATTCAAAATAGATGTGCACAGTCATATACTGGAACGCTCTGTATCTGAACTTCACACTTCTCAGCGTTGATTCTTGGACCTTTTTAAGTTCAAAGATTACAGCACGGCATGAAGTGAGTTCATGTCCTGCATCATGCAGTCCACAGAAATCACAATAACTAAGTAATAATATATTATGTATCCGAGAGCGCCGTATAAACTTCCTTAGAATTAGTATTTTTGTGCGAGAATGATCTAGCAAACCGCGGATATTAAAAGTATGCAACACTGGTAAGGCCTATCGTACCTGGGCTTGGTGTACGTAATTGTACTGAATATGGAACGGCTACGAACCTGTGCATGCGAATTTTATTTCAGATACGCTGATTGGAACGAGTCGTATTGTGCTTAAGTAATAATAATAATAATAATAATAATAATCAGGATTATATTCAGTCGCTAATACACGAATATGCAGTTAGTTTAAAAAACAGTGACGGTAAGGAGACGATACAAGGCAACTAGTGGCTCTGTGTGATACTCATGAAATGAATACACTGCTTGACAGTTGTCAAGAAACAGACATTGTTGGAGAGGAATAATCGCTGGCCGTGATGGACGGCGTGAAACAGTACACATGTAATAGAGATGGAATGGTATGTTTATATCGAAAAATGGTACAGATTTCATCACGTGGGAAAGCAAGATAACAGACACAGCTAACTTTCTGCGTCTGATACAGGTCAGACTCTCAAGGTCACTAATGCACATTTTGCACCTGTTACTCAAGCTGGCTACCAAACTGTTGAGGAGTCATAAATATAAATGTAAATGTCGTGTGACTGGGGCTTCCCGTCGGGTAGACCGTTCGCCGGGTGCAAGTCTTTGACGCCACTTCGTCGACTTGCGCATCGATGGGGATGGAATGATGTTGATTAGGACAACACAACACCCTTGAGCGGAGAAATTCTCCGACCCAGCAGGGAATCTAACCCCGGCCCTTAGGATTGACATTCTGTCGCGCTGACCACTCAACTACCGGGGGCGGACTTGAGGAGTCCTTCGAAGCTGTTACTCCACTTCTCTATCAAGGCGGTTTTCAGTTCCTGCATGGTTTGGGGAGGGAGTATTCGTTAAGAAACATGTCTGCTTTATAGGGTGTAGGTCAAGGATGTACACAGGCCATGTCTTACGTTCAGTATCTTAACTTTCCAGTGTGTCAAGACACATCAGCGGTTTTTTGTGTGTGTGTGGGGGGGGGGGGGGGGATGCATTGTCATCCACAAACAGAATTGCGGGAACTACCGCACTCCTAAACAGACGTACATAATTCAGAATAATCTCCCTACAATAACGCTGTGCTGCAACGGGACCTCGCACAAAGATATGCAGCGGTTTTCGGCCATTGCGCATAATGCCTGCCCAAACCGTGCTGCCTAGGCCATACCGATGACATTCATGAACATTCTGTGGTGTGTAACGTGTCCCCCCACCCCTCTCCACACTAACTGGTGGCCAGAATCACTTGCCACCTTGAAGCGAGATTCGTTGGAGAACAACATTCTGGATGATTGTTGTTGACCCAACCAACATGCTCCCTACAGCACCGAACTCTGGTTGAAGTGGGATGCATTTAACAGTTTCCGAGCATACAGACCAACCTGAAATGGTTCTGGCAGAGACAAGTATACTGGCAGCGGTTGCAAGGTCTGAAGCGATCTGCCCAGAAGTGAGATGTCTATTCCTTTTCGCCAGTACGCTGTGGAGTAGTATTTATTTATTTAACCTGGCAAGATTAGGGCCATCAGGTCCTCTCTTACATCTAACCAGGCATTCTACTTATTTTACATTCATACGTTTTAGTAGCCATGTTAAAATACATCTAGTACAAAAAGTGAAATAAACAATTAGAAAGGTACACCTGGAAAAATACATACATATAGAGTTTATATTCGTAGATCATAAGTACTGTTATAATTAGACATTATTGAAGAGACATATTTTAGATAGGAATGCTGGCAGCAGGGAGTATGAGGGAGACTCATGGTGAAGGGAGGAGAAGAATAGAGAGACATGATGAAACATAATTAAGGAAATATAAAGGAAAAGAAGATTGCGTGGCTAATACAGATAGATGAAGAGGAAGGCATCTCAGGAGCAAGATAGGAGACGCTAGCTTTGCTATTTGACAGATGAGAGGATTGGCCTGGTACATTAATTTTGTGGAGAACTTTATGAGGATGATAGTAGGAAATGCTTAAAGTTCTTCTTAAAAGCAGCAGGAGATTGAATTTTGCGCAAGGTAAGGGGCAGTTTGTTCCAGAGGCGGACAGCGGCAACTGAGGAGTAGTTTGCAAAAGTTTTTGTTTTGTGAGTGGGCACAGTTAGGATACCAAATAAGAGTGACCTCGTGTTTCGATTATGATGGCATGCCAGGTTTTTAATCTCTGAAGCAAGGTACTGGGGTGCTTGCGCGGCGAGGAGTCTGTGAAGCAGACATAGAGTGTGGTAGTCACGCAATTTGTCCTGCCGCAGCCACCCTAGCTCGGAGTATGAAGCACTAACATGATCATATCGGCGAATGTTGCAGGTGTAACGCACACAGGCATTCATGGTTAGCTCTAACCGTCTTTTGTTTTCACTACTCGTGCCTCGCTGAATCACATCACAATAGTGGAGGTTCGGTAGAACGAGTGCTTGCACGAGCTGGCGTTTCAAGTCCTGTGGAAATATGTTCAGAGTAGTAGGTCGCCTACGACCACCGGCATACTTTAGCACAGCATTTCCACCTTCAGCGATCATCTTTAATCGCGAGATGACGCTCTTGGACACACCTATTGCTCTGGGTGCAGTAGAGAGACTTTAACGGGCTTCGAGCCGTCCAGCCGCTCGTCCACGATCAGATGATATCTTGCAGATATGTTGCCGTACCATACGGAATGTCGCAATAATCGATTCCACAACCACCTACGTCAAATGCCGTACTGCATGAACTGTCGAATGCATACGGAGTGTTCGTGCAGAGGCTTCATTGCAGTTAAAACGTCACGCCCTCTACATCTCGTTTTATCGTCATTGGTCGGTTGCCCCGTTGCAATTATCGGTTGTTCCGTAGCAACTGTCAAGCAGTGTAGTTGCATCATTTTTCCTGTGTGCATATGCGTTACACTTTCGTCTTATGAATGGCGTGAGAAGTGGAGAATTTACAGGCATGACAATAAAACTATTGAAAGATTCATTCAAAGAGGCGTCAGAACCAACGAGAAAATTGCTCGTCAGACAGACAACCAGGACCAGTGTTTGGGAGGAAGCCCTGCCCGAGCATTGCTTCTCAGAGTGCGTTCCTGCTCCGAGTTACCAGAGGATAGTCGCCATATTTGATGTCAGAAGCTATATTTGAAAGGCAGCCTAAAAGTAAAAATACAGGTGCGTGGTATATGAGGCGGTAACTGGCAAACATGCTTACTTGACCGCTCGACCTGGCGAAAAACCAGTCATAAACGAATAGCACTCTGACAGGCAGCTAGACGCTATGCATCAGTGGGAAAGGGCAAAAAAGGAAAGCTGACAGGAACCTGGACGGGTCGAGAAAAATCACCTCTTGATGCCATAGTACTTCACGACACCACTGTAGAATATCGAGATGGTCAGTCACCTAGAAACTCTTTCATCGAGAGATCTCATAGTGTATGGTTTCTTATATGTTTTCTGTAATACGAACTACTCCGATAATTTGAAAATCTTCGTGTTTCTTAATCAAGCTGCAGCTTTGTTCTGTCGGGTCGCTACTGTTCGCTGTCTTGCTTGCAGAAAAGGCTCAACACGTCGCTCTTAACGAACAAAAGCGACGTATGTAAAGGTAATATCAGGAGTAACCCAAGGAAGTGTGACAAGGCCGATACTGTTCATAACATATAACGTTATTGAAAAGTAACTGTACCCACTTTGTGAGCGTAATGTATGCATCAAAATGAGAGTAAACTGTACCGGGTGTAGCAATATGAAACCGAAATTTCCCTATAGATTGTTTTAGCCGTCAGTGTAGGATCCGTGAGACCGCGCCTGCAGCGCCACTGCTTCCTGTAACGTTGATGGCGAATGCAACACACAGTAATCAAAGTTCCATTCATTGGTATTTGTTTAAAACCGTAAACATGTCGAGTATTGTGCCTACGAACTACGATTTGCGGACCGCATTAGTTTTCTGTTATCATTTGAAGAAAATTGCTGCAGAATAGCATCAAATGCTTGTCGAAGCTGTCGACGAACATGCTCTTGGGAAAACAGTGTTTTGAGTGTTCCAAAAATTCAGAAGTGGTGATTTTGACGTGAGAAACGACAAGTGCGGGGAAACCAACGAAAACGTTCGAAGACAACAAATTGCAGACATTTTTGGGCGAAGATGATACTGAAACCCAACAAGAACTCGCAGACCAATTGAATGTGACGCAGAAAACCCTCTCTCCTCGGTTGAAAGCTATGGGTAAGGTGCAGAAATTGAGGCAAATGGGTTCCACATGAACTGAATGAAAGATAGCAAGCAAATCGAAAGACCACTTGTGAAATGCTGCTCGCCAGATACAAAAGAGTCGTTTCTCCATCGAATAGTGACAGGCGATGAAAAATGGACATATTTTGAGAAACATAAGTGTCCGTAAATCATGTGTGAATCCAGGCAAACCAACGACACCCACTGCAAGACCAAAGCGCTTTGGGAAGAAGACAATGCTTTGTGTTTGGTCGGATCAGAAGAGTGTCATCTATTATGAGCTCCTGAAACCTGGTGAAACCGTTAACAATGATCGCTGCCAACAGCAAATGATCGATTTAAATTGAGCATCACGTGAAAAACGACCGGTTGGCTCTGAGCACTATGCGACTTAACTTCTGAGGTCATCAGTCGCCTAGAACTTAGAACTAATTAAACCTAACTAACAACCTAAGGACATCACACACATCCATGCCCGAGGCAGGATTCGAACCGCACGGCCACTCTGGCCGGCAAAAACGACCGGAATATGGGAAAAATGCACCACAAAGTCATTGCTCCAGCCCCATGATAACGCCCCGTCACACACAGCAAAACAGGTCAGGGAAACGATTGATGTGTTCAGTTAGGAAATACAAGGGCATGCAGCTTATTCTCCAGACTTGGCTTCAGCCGATAATCATCTGTTTGCATTACTGGGACACGCTTTCTCTGAACAACGCCTCAATTCGGATGAAAATGTACATGCCGGAGAGGTGGGAGAAATGTATAAATAACAATGTAGATTGTTTTGAATAAAATGTTGTTTACCAGTTTCAAACAACAGACGTGTAATTATTGGAACCAAATTCCGGATTCTATACTTCTACACCTGGTAAAATGAAGTTCTATCTGAAATTACTTTTATTTCCGAGTTATGATGCATGATGTTATTCGTGGTAGACATTACATCATGGGCCAGTGCAGGGTTTTGCCATGTCGTGTTCGCCTGCATTTCGATTGATGTTATTTTGTACACCCCCTACGCTGTTCGGTTAATTCGGCGCAAAATGCGTTTGTTTGCTTGCCTTCGGTGTGGTCCGTTATACTCTATGGGGCTGTTGTTGCGTACAGTGAGATGCAAAATTATTGCCCAACCCAAATAATTTAGAGTCGAACAGACCATTACGCATGCCCAAGTCAAAATTCGCGGTGTTCACAACTCAGCTCCAGTTTGTTGTTTACATCGTCAAATAAAAGCAATATAATAGTTAGGATAAGTATATGTCGAGATTCATTGCAGTTTAACGTATCGTGTCATTTCATTTGAAAATCATTATTCGAGCACGTAGAAACGGTCGAAATACAGTAATTGTAGAGGATAGAACTACTGCAACGACGCTTTCACATATGTTTCAATAGCTGACTGGATAGGCTGTCGGTTTACCAACGTAAAGGACGAGCTTTCGAATCTAACGGTAGTCGATTGTCTTTCTTTAATTTAGACCTGTGCAGGTAATATCTTAAACATTAATTCGCTACAAATCGTGCAATTGTAGGCTTCTCTAGGTTCCACATTCTGTCAAAAGATTCCATTTTATAATAGTCTAATCTTTATACACAGTCAAGTGGTCATAATAAAAATATTGGAAATGGATGTATTTATCTGTAATTACTTCGACCGCACCTGGTGTGTGTATAGTTTTCAGCCAAGAGAAAACATGTTAGCTGACTGGCATACGCCTCATATCTGATTCAAAATGGCTGATGTGAATGTTCACGAGCGAGTAATTGCTCTGTTTGAAAACGATGTTAGTGCGTCTGAGGCAGACCGTGTTGGTACTACCACAGCAAGGAGATGGCATACACGATTCGAGATAATGGTTTGGTAGCGAGACGTCGAATACCTGGAATATCACGAGTCTCTACGCGGAGACAAGGCGAAGAACTGGTCAGAGCGGCCCAGAATGCACCTTTGTCACTTATCCGGGAACTAATGAGAGCTTAAGATTCCCCAGGCTCGTCGAGAACTTCTCTCGGAAGATTAAAGGACCATGGAATCAGGTCCCGTCGTGCTCTCATCAGAGAACCGTTGTGTGGCGAACAAACAGTGGATAGACAGCAATTGAGAGTTCCAATGAAGATGTCAATTGGAGGAAAGCCATTTTCTCAGAGTGCGCAGTTGAGTCCACGAGCAGAGGTCCTGCTTGATAGACGATATGACGCGCGCTTCTTGACCATACGCGTTAGAAGCGGACACGTAAGTGTGAAATGTTGGGATTAGATGTCTTACATAGATGCAGGAACTTCAGAACGTATCCAAGGCAAATTCAGTTAAGCGTGCTATGAACATTTCCTTGAAAATATAATCAGCCATGGTTCTCGACTTTGGTATACCGAAGGAAGTGTCACTTACCAACACGATAATCACCCATCACTTACTAGCATTAGGATTCTGAGCTGGTTTTAAAGGAGGGAGAATGTTATTCAGTGCCTTCCGTGGCCTCCAAAGTCACCTGATCTTAATCCCATAGAGCACGTATTGGGCTTAACTTCAGCAGATTCTCGTCTGGGAATTGTGAATGCCCTGTGGGATCTGCTTCATTCTTCATGGGAGAGAATTGTTATCGATGAGGACTTTTCCCATAGACTTGTCAATTCTATGTTTCGAACGCTCCAAGCTGTTTTTGATGCTAGTGGCATGTGGACAAAATATTGAAAAGTGTACATAGCCCACTCTTTATTGTATTTTTCTGTGAAAGACCTCTGTAGTTATTAGACCAAAAATGTTAATTTCAAAATACAAATCCTCTTGCTATTGTATTATTTGTATTTTTATTGGAGATCAGATGAATATCACCGTCCAGTGAAGATTATCTTTATTTTTATGAGAGGTCACATGAGTATTACCCTCCAACGATGATTATTTTTGCTATGGGAGGGCAGATAAATATTACCTTCCAAGGAAGATTATTTTTAGATATCAAATTCAGAAACCATAATTAGTTATTTACCGAAGAGAATATTGAAAAAAGTAAAAAAAGAAAATACAATTTAATAACAAAAAGCAAATAAAGCACGAAACATTTGCGACGCAATAAAAAAAAGGCTGCGCTAAGATTCGATCAGAAACATACAACAGTAAGCTGATACGCTACCGAAGACTTACCGATCTCTCTTGTTTAGCGTAGCGGTCGAATATTCTTATCATAGTTGAAGAACGAAAATTAAACTGGAAACACCAGATACTGGAAGGCATATCCACTCGCTCGCGTAAACCGAGCGTAAGGACTTAGAAAATATGCCAATCAGCTGATACGTTTCGCTTAGCTGAAAACTATAAAGATATCAGGCGGCGGACGAAGTAATTACAAATAAATACATCCATTTCAATATTTTTATTATGACCATTTCTCTGTCTGTTTAGAGATTAGACTACTATAAAATGAAATCTTTTGAAAGAAAGTGGAACCTAGAAAAGCCTATAACTGCATAATTTATAGCGAATTAAGATTTAAAATATTACCTGCACAGGTCTAAATTTAAAAAAAAGAAGACAGTTGACTACTGTGTGAACGTTCGGCAATGCGTTCGTAAACCATCAGCCCATCCACTCAGCCATTGAAACAGATTTGAAACGTTCATGGTTGTAGTAATGCTACAGACGTGGAGTTCTTGTATTTCAACAGTTTCTATCTGCTTGAATAATGGTTTTTAGAAAGAAATGATACGATGAGTTAAACTGCATTGAATCTCGACATATACTGATATTAACTATTATGTTGCTTCTATTTGACAATGTAAACACCAAGCTGAAGCTGTACATACTGCTAGAGTTGTGAACAGTGGGCACTTATGAACTTGAGCATGCTAAATGCTCTGTTCATCGACTGTAAATTATTCGAGCCGGGCAATCTTTTTCTCTCTCATTGTACATGCATTCTGTCTGTAATTCATAGACTGCAGTCGTTGCGTACGGTACAATGGCGTATTCAAACGGTGCAGCAGAAGGCAATGCACGAGCAGCAAGACGACGATGCATTGAAATGTTTCCAAACAGCAGAGTACCAAACCATCAGACTTTCACAGCTGTGGACAGGCGTTTAATTCTTGCTGCACCACACTTAGGTCTGCCTCAACTGGTTGGAGTGGGTGTTAAGAACGTCCTGGAAATGGTTGGTTGGTTGGTTGGTTGATTGATTCGGGAGAGGGGACCAAACAGCGAGGTCATCGGTCCGTCCTGTCGGATTAAGGAAGGAAGTCGGCTGTGCCCTTTCATAGGAGCCATCCCGGCATTTGCCTGAAGCGATTTAGGGAAATCACGGGAAGCCTAAATCAGGATGGCCGGACACGGGTTTGAACTGTCGCCCTCCCTAATGTGAGTTCAATGTGCTAACCATTGCGCCACCTCGCTTGGTGCTGGAAATGGTAGATGAAGAAACGACCGTAAGTACCTTCCGTATGTGTCACTGCTAGGGTTCCTCAATCAACTGTTTGGCGCCTGCTTCGGAGACATAAATTCCAACCATTTCACCTGCAAAAGGTTCAGGAGCTGATACCTGTAGACTACCCTAGACGTCAGAATTTGTCAGTGGTTACTCGAGCGCCATGCTGCTGATACATTGTTCGGCCGTCGAGTACTGTTACGGACGAGAGAGACTCTTTACCCGTACGGGAATCGTGAACGCTTATAACATGCATAAGTGGGCGTATGAAAATCCTCGCTTAACTACTGTACGAGGATATCAGCATCGTTTTGCAGTGGGCATTTGATGTAGTACAGTGGACAGTCAGTTACTAGGACAGCATGTGATTTCACTGCGCCTGACTGGCAGAGTGTATCAGAAGTTTTTGGAACATGGTCTGCGTTATGTTGTCTCACTCGCTACACAAACTACCCTAAGGTTATGCGTGATCGTACCCCTGCACATTTTAGTCGGGAGACAAAGTATCTCAATGTTGTTTTTCCTGATAAGTGGATAGGTCGTGCAGGACCAGTTGCTTGGCCCGCCAGATCTTTGGGTCGTAACCCCTGGACTTCTACCTTTGGGGCCGTCTCAGGGAGCTCATGTACGATGTTGCAATTGAACTTTTAGCACAACTACAGCAGATAACTGAGAATGGCTGTGCAACTATGCAAAATGAGAAGAACGGAACCTGCGACGTTCCGAGAGCATTAGGCCGTCGAGCATGTCACTGCCTTCGTCTACGTGGACATCATTTTGAACGTGTTATGGAATTAGTGTACAGTACGTAGTTCTGTCGAATTTCAGATCCCTTCGTGTCACTTGATTTCTGACAATAATTTATTTTGTGTGATTTGTGTTGCACTTGTGATCCACACACTTCTCCATAACTCTGAACTAAGGCAGTTTCATACAAAACATTTTTTAAACATTTTCTCTTGTTTTGAGGCATACTTTACACCTACGAAGTTTGTACAGCTACTTTTGAATCAGTCTGTATACCATGTAAGTTGGTGGTTCCCAACCTTTCTTATATCATTACCCCTGAGTGCAGTCAGACATTAGGTAGTACCCCCACCCTCCCCCCTCACCCGCCTTCAGTTGCCTGTCTGCCCCACATTATCACCAACTTCTTTAGCACCTAACAAAACTGAAGAATGAAAGGCTGTTCTTCGAACACTTTTATTTTAAAAATGACGAAAGATATGATACATGAACTACATTTTGTGTGTGTGTGTGTGTGTGTGTGTGTGTGTGTGTGTGTGTGTTTGTGTGTTTGAATGATGAAGCAATTTGCAGTGCATCGCAAGTGCCACCCACAACTCCTCCTCAAAGAAGAAAGCTAACTATCCACAGCGAGGTAGACACTTGCTACGAAACGTAATTGCCCTTCATTACTCTTCTCCATTGCGGCACTTGTTTGACCTGCACTCTGCAGCCCCATTTAAAATCAAACTTATATAGTTACTGCTGTGTCGTGCTGTCACTTAATTGATTTCTCTGTTTCGAAGCGAGTAATGAAGCAATTTCTGAACGACTGCAGGTACTATCTACAATTTGGAAAAAGCATTTTCTTGATATATTTACCATTCGTTACGTTTGTCTCACTTTTATAATCAGCAATTTACGGGACAATCCGTGTACGTAGTGGGTGGACCATGTGAGGAACTTGTAATCTCACCGCATTAACGCTACTAATTGAGAAAAAGTAATTATTGATAACTTTTATAAACAGTATTAGAGTCTTACAAAATTGTGATAGTAACAATGATCTTTTGAAAATAATTTCGTTTCGCGACTGAATCAGAATCATGTCGTTTAGTTTGTACCCCTCAGAAAATTTCATTTTACCCCTCAGGAGGTAATTACCCTCAGGTTGGAAACCACTGGTGTGAATGATCAGATCCATGCAGCTGTTCGGAGGATGTGATTGTCATTAAAGAGGCGGCAACAGCAGAAGACCGTAGTTACGTGCAGGAAGACCTGCAGAGGACAGATGCAGCCAGTGGCAGTTGGCTCTGAACGAAAGTAAATGTAGCGTACTACGCATTATGCTGTGGTGTATCGAGAGGTTGTAACAATGGAAAATTATACTGAAATACAGGAGGATCTGCAGCGAATTGGCGCATGGTGCAGGGAATGGCAATTGAATCTCAATGTAGACAAATGTAATGTGCTGCGAATACACAGAAAGATAGATCCTTTATCATTTAGCTACAAAATAGCAGGTCAGCAACTGGAAGCAGTTAATACCATAAATTATCTGGGGGTGCGCATTAGGAGTGATTTAAAATGGAATGATCATATAATGTTGATCGTCGGTAAAGCAGATGCCAGACTGAGATTCATTGGAAGAATCCTAAGGAAATGCAATCCGAAAACAAAGGAAGTAGGTTACAGTACGCTTGTTCGCCCACTGCTTGAATACTGCTCAGCAGTGTGGGATCCGTACCAGATAGGGTTGATAGAAGAGATAGAGAAGATCCAACGGAGAGCAGCGCGCTTCGTTACAGGATCATTTAGTAATCGCGAAAGCGTTACGGAGATGATAGATAAACTCCAGTGGAAGACTCTGCAGGAGAGACGCTCAGTAGCTCGGTACGGGCTTTTGTCAAAGTTTCGAGAACATACCTTCACCGAAGAGTCAAGCAGTATATTGCTCCCTCCTACGTATATCTCGCGAAGAGACCATGAGGATAAAATCAGAGAGATTAGAGCCCACACAGAGGCATACCGACAATCTTTCTTTCCACGAACAATACGAGACTGGAATAGAAGGGAGAACCAATAGAGGTACTCAAGGTACCCTTCGCCACACACCGTCAGGTGGCTTGCGGAGTATGGATGTAGATGTAGATGCAAAGAAATCCGGTACTGTTCTATTAGACTATTGGCGACAAAGTACTCACATTAAACAAATCGTAGAGAAATCTAATGCCTATCCCTCCTTGAGAAAATTTTAACGGAAATGTAATTCACCCCACGCCCATACACGCAGACCCAAATCTCGTTAAATGACCACAAAGACAGTCAGAGCTAGTACGCAGCTTTTCCAACATGCATTCCTCCCACGCGCCATTCGCAAATGAACAGGGAAAGGGACAGTAGTGATACCAAATGTACTATTCCATCACACAAAGTAAGATGGCTTGCGGAGATTAGGTGTAAATGTAAACATGGGTTAGTTATAACTTCATCGCCGGCCGGGGTGGCCGAGCGGTTCTAGGCTCTTCAGTCTGGAACCGCGCGACCGCTACGGTCGCAGGTTCGAATCCTGCCTCGGGCATGGATGTGTGTGATGTCCTTAGGTTAGTTAGGTTTAAATAGTTCTAAGTTCTAGGGGACTGATGACCCCAGAAGTTAAGTGCCATAGTGCTCAGAGCCATTTTTTTTAATAACTTCATCAAAGAGTAAGAAGAGAAAGAAGCAAGAAATGTACTTGAAAGAGACCTCTATACGTTGCAAAATTTTACAATGAAGATTACGGATATTTTACTGCTCTACCGCCGTAAGCTCCATAGTGCACAGCTACAGGAAAAGCAACAAGTTTAGCGCCTGTCTAGTTGCGTGCGGTGACGTACATCACAGCTGTTCCGAAGAGGAAGCTCCGAATTAGGGGTCGAGGCGGTGTGGGAGCAAATTGATTGTGGCTTCCCGGCCTCTGTAATGCAGAAATGTGTCTCGGGGGTTCCCTTGTGCGAGGCGCAGCTAATTGGCCGGCGCGGCCCCCCTCCCCTTGCGCCACCTGACCTTTCTGCAGCCCCAGCCACGCGCCCCGCCCGATCCATAGCCGGCCGTCTCGTGTGCCGGGCACCGCCCACCCCGCCTGTCGGACGCTAGCTCTGCTACCGAAATAAAGTCACAAGCCACTATGTTATTGTTGTTATCAACCGGGGGCTACTGTAAGTATCAGAAAGGTCATGTATCATCACTTTAGAACCAGGGCCGGTTGAAGATCACGTGGTCAGTAGCACTGATGAACCCCGCCGCCCAGCCCCCCCCCCCTTTCCCCCTCAGCCATATGAATTCATATTCTGAAAACGCACTAGTTCTCTTTTTATGAATAACAAGTCTCTCTTGTAGACCTTCAGAAGAACATAATTACAGTCGTTGTGAGAAAACTGCTCATCTTGTAAGATCCATAATGAAGTGACAAGAATGAGTCACCAAGAAGTCGACTTCTGTTTGTCTGTAGGAAGCGTCAGTGAAAATAACGAAACTTTACTTGTAATCCACATGCGACCGTAGCATTGGCCTTGGACGAGAGAGACTTCGTGACATCTCCATTTATACATGGTGGCTACATACTCTGCACATTCTTCGGAATCGGTTGACAAGGTCAGAAACAGAATCCATGCAATTGAAAAGCATCAATGCTTATATCCAGCATCTCCAAGAAAGGCCAAGTAACACTTATATAAAGCAGTTAGTTGGCTGGAAAGAGCAATCCGGCAGGATTTTTGTAAATGCCAACATGTCGGCGCATTCTTATTTTACGTACAAAAGGCAGGCGTATCATACCGAATGGGGCCATCACATTTTGCTGACCATCCTTGACCGGGATTTTTGAGGCCCGCTATCGATTTTTATTCGTCAGGTTTTATTCCACCGGTAGTTTTCGGTTCGAGCTGCCATATCTCTCAGCTCTCCATGGATCCAAGAGAACGGCGTCCCTTCGGGCCCCAGTCTGATATACACACTTCCTCGTCGCTATTAATCGGCTAGTGACCTCTGTCGACCACTGGTCGGCCCCGCGCTGTGTGTCGACGACATTTCAATCTAGTATAGCTGCCAATACATAACCTCGGCTGAACACCAGCCCCAGTGAGGCATATGAAGGACCTCCGCTTAGATGCTTTCTCATGCCTTCCAGTTCTGTCCGGCGAAAATGCGAGCGTTGTATATCTGTCATCATTCAATGGTACAACCTGACTTAGAACTCTAATTTGGCACCCAGCACTTGGAAGCTGTTGCACAGTCTCGATTTTTGGGGCTTCCTTTGATTAAAGCTGACGTAGCTGTCCCATGTTTATCAATTAAAATCTAGCCGTATGCAGAAGCTTCACGCTCTTTGCTTTCTAGCTCCCAACTTTTGTGGGTGCGGATCATGTTACCCTGCTCTGTATTTACTGGGACCCTGGTCTCGTCCTGACTGGACTATGGTTGCCGGGTTTAAATCTCAGCAACACCTTCTGGACTAGTCCTGTAGACAGTCTCCTTGCCGAATTGAGGATGTTACCTCTTCCTCACTTTTGCAGTTACCATCCGACGATCTCCTATTTATCCAATTTGCCATATTCTTTTTGCATACTAGCTCCTGGTACCCGCCATCATGTAGGATTCCCAATTGGAATGATCCTCGATGCCCTCTGCCTGGATCTTTCGAATGTGCTCCCTGTTTTCCTGCGCACCCCTTCCGCATCATTTACGCTGACGCCTCTAAATTTGTATATAGGATGGGTTACGGTTTCAAATCTCCCGCCGCTAAGGAAGACCATCAGTTGCTGAGGCCGTTAATGTTTATAGTGGGGCAAGGAGTGCCAATAACCAGTAACAGAGCCCTACGTTTTATTAAGCAGACCTCCCACAACAGCGTTTTAATTTATGTTGACTCGGTGAGTAGTCTCCAGTCTATTCTCGTCACCCAGTGATACCTGCTATTCATAACCTTCTCTCTGCGTTCCGAATAAGATCTCTCCTCACTTGGGGATGGAAACAATTATCAAGGTAGGAATCCGCTGTCCAAAGCCGCCTTCGCATTGATCATACCAGATTAAACTCTCAACGCCGGAGTGGCTCCTCACATAAGATAAAACTAGAGGTTAATCTGGTATGACCCAGAGAAAGACAACTGTGCAGGCAGTATGACTACGTTCTGGTCCTGGGAAAAAGGATTGTAATGTATTGCATTGCGAATGAAGATGGATTCGTCCGTAGTGCTGGCTTATGGTTTATATGGCAAAAAGGAGATGCAGATAATCGTTTTAATACGTATGCCAGACATTACCAAGACTGGTTTAGGAGCGTTCTCAAAAAATTGCCAAAAAGATCTGCGACTGTTTTAGATTAGGTTTCATATCACAAGATGGAAAAATCCAAGTCTCACGAAAACCATATAAGAAATGGAGAAAAGATCCTGTCATTGACTGGATGGAAAGCAATAATGTGGAGCTTTCATCTAATGCCACATCATAGAGCAATATACTAAACCTGGCCTACCCTAAAACGCGCGACCGCACTGCAGGTCATAAGAATACTCTTTGGAAAGTGTACTACGCTCGGTGGACAAGGAAATTAAACTTCTATGGTGTATTGAGAATTCAGTACCATTGCCCTTATTGGGGCATTTGACAAGAACAAGGTAGCGAAGGAGAAAAAGAATTTTAAGATAAATGATGCTTTACAATGGTATCGCTTCGCTCTGGAAACTCTTCCCCAAAGTATCTGAAGATTCAAATGGCTCTAAGCACTAAGGGACTCAACATCTGAGGCCATTAGTCCCCTAGACATAGAACTACTTAAACCTAATGACATCACAAACACCCATGCTCGAGGCAGGATTCGAACCTGCGACCGTAGCAGTGGCGCGGTTCCGGGCTGAAGCGCCTAGAACCGCTCGGCCACCGCGGCCGGCAAAGTATCTGAAGAAATTCAGTTAGTCATATACAAAAGCGCAAAACAGTTATGTACAAAGAGCCCACTACCTTGAAACAGCAGTAGAATCGTTGCTGATACCAGTACATCATTGCATTAGCAGCAGCGAGACCTCAGTCATTAGCGAAAGCGATTAAGGTAGGTTTAATTTCATTCATCATTATTTCTTGCAAAATTTATTCGAGCTGATCGATTTTTCATTTACTGTTAAAATATTAACTATATTTCATTGTTCATTTATTGAGAGCACCTTGAACATCGAGTGTTCACTTGCAATTTCCGACAGTATGGCGCTCTACACACAACAAGTCAACAACTGAAAGCGGCAATGTTGTATCGCAATGCGACTACGAAGTTGTCATTCTTCGCTGCTGAATAGACACTTATCGCGTGTTACTACACTGGCGATACGCGGGTACAACTGCGCTCCACCGCAGTCTCGCATGTACTTCAGCAGCTAACGCAGTTGCCTTACAGTCTCTTAACTGACAAATACGAGGAATATTCATTATTAATAACATACCATGTAAGCAACAAATGTTTAAGCTTTACACTCGTGCATTCTCCGCAACAATAGCTACAACGTAAGCTCAATCGTAGCGTCTTGCATTTGACGTTATAGCGTTGAAACGACTGATCAGAAAACAACGAAACTCCGCCCACAAATAAAAAATCGTGTATCTTCAAACTAGTAAAAGGAAAATTCTCTCCTGATTCCAGTCTGACTTCTACGACTCCGCAATGTCGACATTCGCCAAAAAATGATCGAAAAAGGGCGCTTTCCCAAAAATATTACCACTTATGTCGGCCCCATTTCAACTAAAGTGTCATATTCATACACTAAATAAAAGTAGATTTTTCGAAGATTCCGGCAAGGTACAACATACCGGTGTTCAAGTGATGTAACCGGAATGAGTTCAGACTCATGGGCCAATCGCTATGAAATGGATATTACGGCAGACATTATCTTTATAGGTAAATACATAGGTTAGTACCCGCAGAAGAATTCGAGGATAACGAAACATAATAATTTACTCGTGGATGTTTCGGACAGCACTTGTATCGATTTAGGGTAGACGTCTCCAAGAGTGAATGCAGAGACCTGGAAGACATCAACCACATTGTATTTCGGTACCGACTGAGGAAAAAACAAGACAGAAAACCGCGTCAATAAATATATATTTTTAGTGTCGGTAGCCTTTTAACTTTCTCTACTCTTTTAACAAAAAAAGTAGGTTTAAGATTATTTCAACTGATTGGAAGATATATAACGGAGGCCGCAAAATCTGGTCTGTAAGCCTGGTGGGAGACCATAAACCAGGCCAATTCGCCATTCGTTTGATTTGTTACTAGCGAGATGTATCATGAGGAATTATGGACCACTTCTACATTCTTGTGTGGTCGTTTCCTTCCAGTGGCCCTTGGAAGTTTATGGAGTATCTCATGACATTTCTCCATGTTGGTCTTACGACAATGTGCCTGAAAATTAAGGAGAATGATGCATTTAACAAAGCTCTTTAAACTTTTAAGTCCCGGAGAAAAGGTCTGATGCAAACCGCGGATCGTTTCTTCTTCTCTGGGTCGCAAATCTATGCCCTCATTTCATTAGATTGGAGAACTGTCCCAATGACTGTAGAGTAGTTTGGAGGAATACGGAAGGTGGCGTCAGTGCTCTCCCTCAAATTTGCTTTCAGTTGCGGTACTAATTTCTTGACACGAAACAGTTTCTGATACTTCAAGCTTTCTATGATATTCTGCGTACCCACGCGACCGCAGTTCAGATGTGCAGCGATCACGCGTATTGTGACGCATATTCCTGCGCGAATCCTCTCGTCCACTCGCTGACGATTATAATCAGTGGTCACAGTTGATGGTGGTTTTTCGTAGCGTTGTTTGTCTCCCATCCTTATTCACCTTTGAACATTGCTCTTGTCAGTCGTTCCATTTCCGCACACATGCAGAAAGCATTTCCTGTCAGGCAGGACCCGAATTTTTCGCCACAAATACCTTCTGATACATTAAAGATATTGACAGTCTATTTTTACATTGACTAACAATCACAGAGAACTCATAAAAATAATGGTTGGCCTATTTTCATAACCTTATTAAACACAGAGATACGGACATCAGCTTTATTTTTCTTTTTTTAATGCTCCCATTTTGTTTTCTATTCCTCGAGTTGTCGAAAAGACGAATATAGTGAAATAATTAACTCGTAATCCCGAGAAGAAATTTCATCGTAATTTTTTTTGTTTATCGCTCGTATCGTGAGTTGAATTAAGCATCATCTTCAAGTTGACGTCTCTCTCAACCCAACTGAACATTTTTGGAGTGCGCCTGAAAGAATGCTCAGAAACCTGACATACGAAGTAAGACTGCTGTGAAACAAAATCTACAACAAGAACGGCAAAATATTACCTCAGAGGCTACCAAAAACTGGTTCGTTCTCCACCAGAAAGGTTAATAGAATATTAACATTTTCATTATATTTATGTACATTGTAATTTTCTTTGTATGTTTCAATACGCTTTTCCCCACTGTATGAAGCCAGCTGGTACAGAACTTTTATTTACTTTTTGCAGAAGGCTAATTTAGTTAATCCTTACAGATCAGGAAGGAAATCCCATACTGTTATTTTACCAAATAAGTTCTCTAGTTGTGATATTTAGTTTAATAAATGAAGTTATTCTACAAGAACAACGGTCTATGAATACTTTTTTCTCCATGACTGGACGTAGTAAGTATGCCGAAGTTCATTTACGTTATCAGACCATTAACTCGTAAGTAATTTTTGTGTGTACATTTATTTTTACTAAATGGTGCTAGCACATGAAGACTGTCAAGGTTAATAGTTTGCCGACACACTGGGGTTCTCGCCTCAGTGCTAAGGCTTCACGGGAGTAGAAGTTGGCCCGAAGAACGTATTCGAAATAAGAATGTTACAAATGAAACAGTGGTTGTTGCAAACAGTTTGCGAAAGTACAGTTTTTCCCGAATAACGTAATGTTATTTCAGCACGCCTCAAGACGAACTTGATCTATGCATAAATTAATTCCACTGCAGTTGATTAAAATTCTCCAACGAGCAATACACTGTTACTCAAGCATCTCCAGTGGCATCAGGTTGCTAGGATGCATCGTTCAGTTCGCTGCAAGATCCACAGAAAGACCAATTTAAAACGTAATTTACATTTAGACTCCAAATAGGTGTCATGTCTACATGATAAAAAACGAAGTTGATGTCTACTTGCATGTGGGTGATAAGATTAATGAAACATCCTTCTCATTGTATTAAAACTTCGTAATATTAGTGTTGTTAAAATTATCCACATCTGTAACAAATCAAAAACTATGTAACATATCAAAATCTATTAAAGGTGAAAACGTTAAGTGCATATCCTGTGAACCATTATTTACCATTTATTACGTAGTGTCATAGACGGCTGCAGCCTGCCAAGATAGCGTCTTTCATAGTTTGCCCTTGACCTCGTCCTTTGTGAACTGCTGCAGGTGCTCCGTCCCTAACGACTTACTGTTGACAAATCATTAGACTGTACGTAAAGAGAGCTCCAAAGGGCACGCCACAGTCTCGTACAGCATCCTTCAGTTCTCTTTTGTCTGAATTCATCATAAAAATAACGAGGTCGCTAGAAGTGATATGCCCGATTAAATCTCCTTCCCATTTTTAGCGTCGTCACCAGAATTGATACATTCTTTTACATGTGTTATGTATAATTACTTGGGCAGAGAGTGGCATTTGATGTACAAGCACCGTTTTCTTAAAATAGGCTACAGGGGTTTTGGAAGAGTGTAGATATTGCTGCTCTTCGGAGCGTCTGTTATTAAAAAAGTTTAAAAAAATCTACTAAATGTGATATGTATTCGGAGAATCCAAGTAACAATCGTCAATTCCTTTTGGACCTACAGGGATTTCACAAAAAAATGGAAACCTAGCGAGAAATGAATGCTTAAACATGACTGCAGACACTAGCCAAGCCTGCTGGTTGCATTGATGAATTTGACCACGAACTGCACCTATGCAATGTCTTCATACGTTGTAAGTGTCAGTCATGGTCAGAACAGTATTATGCTGTAAGTGCATTATGTCGACGCTAAGTGAATGCGAACTTAGGCAAATTGTTGGTGCTCGCATGGTGAGTGCTTCCGTAACCAAGAAAGGGTTTTGGTGAAAATGAAACCATATCGAAGATTTATACCGGGTATAGGAAACGCGGCAAAACATCACCCGCTAAGTCACAACGCGGACGAAATTGTGTGTTTGCCGGGAATTGCAGGGCGAGCAGGATTCCAACCACTCATCAGTGATGCAAATCAATGGTAGGCAATGAAAGCTTCGTAACTCCATCCGTCTGTGAAAACTCGTAATTACAGTTACTGGTAACTCCATAATCAAAGGGAGATTCGAAAGTACATGGGTTTATCTAATCTGTCAATAACTAGGCTTCTACTATACAGTTCCACATGTAGCAACTTTATGTATCACTTAACATTATTTTTTAAGAAGCCATTTTTGTTTCCTCAGTAAAATTTAACGAAAAGGAGTTACGAGGTTTTCATTGCCTACCATAGAAATGCTTCTAACAGCAAAACGTGGTGCCAAAGTCATAAAACGTGGACTACGGAGCAATGGAAGAAAGTCATTTGGTTGGATGAGTCTTGTTTCACACTGCTAAACTTCTGGTCGAGTTTACGTCGTGCAAGTGGAACATGACGATGATCCAGTGATGATTTGGGCAGCCATTTCGTGTTATTCCATGGGCCCCATGATTACTCTGCAAGGTGGTTTTACTGCCAAAGACTATGTGACAATTGTGGCTGATCGGGTTCATCCCGCAGTACAGTATTTGTTCTTATTTGTTCTCCAGTGGCGAAGCTGTGTCTCAAGACGACAGGTCCCCTGCTCACACAGCTCGCAGCATCCGGGGATGGTTTTATGAACACGAGGCTGAATGGTTGCATCTCTCGCCGCTACGGCAGCCACCTGATTTCAATATTATTGAGTCTTTGTGATCTACTTTGGAGAGAAGTGCACGTGATCGCCATCCACCAAATCTTGACACTATTTTGCGGGAAGAATGGCAGAGGATTCCCCTGAAAATCATACAGGACCTGTATTTATCGATTCCGAGACGACTGGAAGCTGTTTTGAATGCCAGCGGTTTCCCTACACATGTTAGGCATGGTAATGGTTGCGTTTTTGGTGTTTCCATATTTTTGTGCACCACCTGTATTTAGATGTAATTTACCCGGCCCACTAGTAGTTATTTTCTCAAAAATTTAGGTATGTTGGACTATTTTTACTATTTCATGGTTTTAATTATTCCTCGTTGCCTATTTTGCGCCACTTTTTAGGTTTTCACAATTATTTCAGTATATTTCGATAATTTAAACGGGATAATACCGGAAAAGTTAAAATAAGTTGAAATGTTACCGGTTTAAGACAATACATTCCATGTCTGCTTGGCAGGAATGTGTTTCGCTGTTGCTCCAGCTTCTATTTTACCTAAAGTAGCAAATTTTTAATGTCTGCAGTATGAGAATTGCAATTTTGCATTTTCAATCTCATTTCATTGTATTGAACGGGCGAGGGAATATACAAGATTCAAATGTAAATGCAGCAACGACGTCTCAACATATGTACGCGTTCTACACTCCTGGAAATTGAAATAAGAACACCGTGAATTCATTGTCCCAGGAAGGGGAAACTTTATTGACACATTCCTGGGGTCAGATACATCACATGATCACACTGACAGAACCACAGGCACATAGACACAGGCAACAGAGCATGCACAATGTCGGCACTAGTACAGCGTATATCCACCTTTCGCAGCAATGCAGGCTGCTATTCTCCCATGGAGACGATCGTAGAGATGCTGGATGTAGTCCTGTGGAACGGCTTGCCATGCCATTTCCACCTGGCGCCTCAGTTGGACCAGCGTTCGTGCTGGACGTGCAGACCGCGTGAGACGACGCTTCATCCAATCCCAAACATGCTCAATGGGGGACAGATCCGGAGATCTTGCTGGCCAGGGTAGTTGACTTACACCTTCTAGAGCACGTTGGGTGGCACGGGATACATGCGGACGTGCATTGTCCTGTTGGAACAGCAAGTTCCCTTGTCGGTCTAGGAATGGTAGAACGATGGCTTCGATGACGGTTTGGATGTACCGTGCATTATTCAGTGTCCCCTCGACGATCACCAGTGGTGTACGGCCAGTGTAGGAGATCGCTCCCCACACCATGATGCCGGGTGTTGGCCCTGTGTGCCTCGGTCGTATGCAGTCCTGATTGTGGCGCTCACCTGCACGGCGCCAAACACGCATACGACCATCATTGGCACCAAGGCAGAAGCGACTCTCATCGCTGAAGACGACACGTCTCCATTCGTCCCTCCATTCACGCCTGTCGCGACACCACTGGAGGCGGGTTGCACGATGTTGGGGCGTGAGCGGAAGACGGCCTAACGGTGTGCGGGACCGTAGCCCAGCTTCATGGTGACGGTTGCGAATGGTCCTCGCCGATACCCCAGGAGCAACAGTGTCCCTAATTTGCTGGGAAGTGGCGGTGCGGTCCCCTACGGCACTGCGTAGGATCCTACGGTCTTGGCGTGCATCCGTGCGTCGCTGCGGTCCGGTCCCAGGTCGACGGGCACGTGCACCTTCCGCCGACCACTGGCGACAACATCGATGTACTGTGGAGACCTCACGCCCCACGTGTTGAGCAATTCGGCGGTACGTCCACCCGGCCTCCCGCATGCCCACTATACGCCCTCGCTCGAAGTCCGTCAACTGCACATACGGTTCACGTCCACGTTGTCGCGGCATGCTACCAGTGTTAAAGACTGCGATGGAGCTCCGTATGCCACGGCAAACTGGCTGACACTGACGGCGGCGGTGCACAAATGCTGCGCAGGTAGCGCCATTCGACGGCCAACACCGCGGTTCCTGGTGTGTCCGCTGTGCCGTGCGTGTGATCATTGCTTGTACAGCCCTCTCGCAGTGTCCGGAGCAAGTATGGTGGGTCTGACACACCGGTGTCAATGTGTTCTTTTTTCCATTTCCAGGAGTGTAGTAAGAAACATAGTCAATACCTGACACTGCTGCTTGCAGTTCCTGTCTGACCTTTGGATTTAAGAATCACGCGCACCGCGAGGTTATTACAGACGAGCAATGTGCTCAACCGTCACCTTCAGATATAAGCCACTCCGACAGCGCGTAAGACGTTAGGTGTTTCCTACATACTGCCGTACTCATCCCAGTGTTAGAAAATACGCGACGTATCAAGGTCAAGAATGGCTGGTAACCGACGTTGAGGGCATTTGTCTTGTTCGTGTTGAAGTTCATTTTGTGTGTGGGATAGACTGCGAAAGTACTTGGAAAAATTATTATTATTGCTCATGAGGCATCGAAGTACCACTGTTAGAGGGTCATCAGAAGAGTAAGTTCGCAAGTGACTATCTTTTTTTAAAAAAAAAAAAGCTATGAAGAATTGTCTATCTCGCAAGCAAGTACATGCCGTACACTACTCATCCATATACATTCCTGAGTTGTTGAGACATGTGCTGGGCGTGGATACCGAGTCTGAATTTGGCACTTGCGATGATAAGAAACCTATGAGTCTTCCACACCTTCATCGTCCCTAAAGCAAGTGCCAGTGTTCTCGGTAACCGCCGCCTCAATTTTTCTGTCACGGTTGTCGGTTACTCTTCACCTACACTAGAGTTTTTTTTCATTCTTTCCCCTCCGTATATACTCCACATTTTAAGTGTGATGCTGCTGTTCGTGGTTGATGAACTGACCGCGTGTAATTTGAACAGTAGCATCCAGTCTGTGGACAGAAGGCGGATGAACGACATTCCCGTGCATGTCTTTAATATCATTCAAAAAAGTGAGTAGCGCTTCCTGACAAAGGATTCAGTGGACTATATAACAGGAGTTAAAATACTTCGTGACTAGCCTTGGCTTCCACATCCAAACTGAAGTCTTTTGTGTGACAAAGTCCTTTTATACCCTGCGAGTTCCACTTACCGTTGTTGTTGGAAGGCAGATAAGCAGCTCGTGGAAATAAACGATAGACAGTGCTGTCCCACTGAAAAATCAGCTAGTCCTGCTTGTGTACTTGTTTGGTGAAGGTTGCGTTCACAAGCTGGAGACTGGTTGGTGTGTGTGTATGTACTCTAGCGATCAACGTTAGTTATGACGCTGTTTAACGACCTAGATAGAGAGGATGGCAAAAAAAAGAAAAAAAAACATCGTCGAGGGGTGTTATCTGCAGAACAGGACCTTGGCAGGTAACAACTAGTCGGCCGTTGTGGCCGTGCGGTTCTAGGCGCTACAGTCTGGAACCGCCTGCCTCGGGCATGGATGTGTGTGATGTCCTTAGGTTGGTTAGGTTTAAGTAGTTCTAAGTTCTAGGGGACTGATGACCACATATGTTAAGTCCCATAGTGCTCAGAGCGATTTTTGAAGGTAACAACCATCAGTTGCTGCTACAGTGCACTCGCCGAGTAAGGTAGCAACATGTTGCCTTTACCTACCTCTCAAACACTAGACAATCAGATCTTAGGCTAACGGTTGTAGTATGTTGCAGAGTGGTTGATCATCTATTTTGTCTAGTGGTCAGCCAATCCCCTCTATTAACACAGACACTTAATCACGTCTTTGTTTTATCTGCCTGTATTTTAAGAATTTAAGAGAAACAATTTTACTTCAGCGAACAGTTTTGACCACACTCTTCGGGCCATGTTTTATTACGAGCGCTAAAGACTTGGCGTGATGCGACTAAACGGCTCTGTTATCAGAATTGTTGAGGCTTCCTTGGCCACTGTCGCCATACTGCCAACTTGTTTCTGTGTCGGTTCTTCGCGGACATTTGACGATTTTTGTGACGTTTCGCCAGCACGACTGGCTGGCATAATGAAAGCTTCAGCGTGCACCACCAGGAGAGTGTGAAACTTTGACAGTGCCAGACACGTGCTGGCAAAATGTCAGAAAAATTATCAAACAAACGTCCTCCGAGAAACTTGTGACAGAAACTAACAAGCATTATGTCAATCCTATCGTCATCATCGCCACCAGCATCCGCTCATTGCTGCTATTTGGTGCTTTTAACGCGAATTATGTTATATGCCACTCTGCTGCTACTTGCCCCTAGGTCGCTCTCTACAGAGCCTCTGGTCATCGAAAGATGTAAGTCTTCTGACAGGGCAGACGACGTGCTTCAGTAGATCTGCGGTGTCGTTCTGTCATTCATCTAACGTCGTGCTCTCTGACTCTCGCTCGCAACTTGCAGTACGAAATGACAGATAATTTGCTCCGAAGTGACTACTTCTTGATCTGGAGACACCAATCGACTCGGACAGTACTCAAAAGAGCCCGCCCCCAATAGCTCAGCAAAACGAAACAGATTCCGTACAGTCGACAACCGTCGAGAAATGTACTCCACCGAGCCGCCGATACACCCATATCAATCTTTAGGACAGCTTACAAGACAATCTGTTCCCAGTTGGATTAACGGCTGCTGCTCTACACTCAGGGACAGGTGCGCTTATCTGTCGAGATTCAAGTGTAGGTAGTATGCAGATTTTCGAGTTGTAGGGAAAATTGCCGTCGCATCATGAAGAATAAAGTATCATAGTACGAATTCCTTGTATCATCTTTTTATATATTCACCAAATCAACGTTTGTGTTGAGAGACTTCAGAACAATATGGGGTTGCCCCCTTAAGACTAACTGAAGAATGGTGTTATTCTGGCCAGCAAAGGTTACATGTCGGAGCATTTTTCTCGAATTGCAACTACCTCCATGATTCTTCTTCCCATCGCTACTGAGCGATTGCTGAGAGGGGCCGTTGAGACTTGATATTCATTACCAGCTGTCGTAGATGACAGAGGGCTGTGCGCAAAAGGCAGGGACCCAGTTCCGAATCCATGTCCGGAGCACTGTTTTAAGTTTCACATACCATCATTGTAGTAAGCGCTCTACTCAGAATAAGGGAACTAATTCTCAACAGAGACTCGTAGGCTCTGGATAAAAGTCAAATTCCCACTGCATCTTTCGTCGTGAGGATGGGAAGCCATCACGGGAAATCCTCCTTAGAATTCGGTGGGGTAAAGAGAGAGGCCAGACACAACCTTAAGCTTTGACACAAGCTGAGGCCTGGTTCCTGCGAAACACTGAAATCTGGATCAGAATACCTATTCGGGTTGGGCGCTGATTTCACTGGTCGGTTACAGTCATCGCAGCGCAAATGATTTTATGAAACTGAGAGGTGTCATCACGCGAAGCCCTTTCTGTAAGGGTATATGTCGACATATTTCATTGAAGCGAGTGCACCAGACGAGTAGCAGTATCTCTCACGAGGAGCAATTACAGACTTTTTCACAAGGTTTCAAGGATACTTCTATTATATATGGCAACGCATTGCACAATCAGTCTCTGGGAGTGTTTACTTTCCTCTAAATGCGTTAACAGTACACACAATACATAAATTGGTAAATAACAAAATTAACGCAAGAAATGCACATGAAGAGAATCTACATAAATCACCTAACGCTACACTATACTGTTATGCGGGGAACTGATTCTTAATATTTCTTTACGGCAGTTATAGCCCTTCTCCGGCAAAATCCCCGACCCTCACCTCCACACGCTGCTCGCTGTTAAATTTACAGACAGGCAGTATATGTAATGGAACATTGAAACGAGCTACCACTGTACTCTGTAGCCCCATGCAATTTTCTTCGATCACTGCATTTGGGTACTGGCTTTCCCTTGTAATTCTTATCTCTTCTCCGACCGCTTACAGGAGAAGCCTTCCTGCAACATTTATTGCTTGATTTGTCGCCTTGTTTCTCGATGGTAATGTTCTGCTCAGTCCTCGGCAGTAGCGGTTAAACCTAACCGAGTTTGTAGTGGCATAACTTTTGCCGCCAATTCCCCATTTTTTTGGTTAATCGTCATCGCTGATTAGCCTGTTTATTCGTTTATTGAGACGAACAAGTTTGCAATGCAGTAAGGCACGTATGTTAGTAACACAATTTTTCTAGGATAGAATTCAAAACATGGAACAGTACGCATGATAAAGCCACATTGGTTGCAGCAGTAACGTGATAATTTTTCGTTGTCATTTATCGTTATAAAAAACGCCAAAATTACTCCTTACACGGCCATTGCCTTAGCGTACTTGCTGTAACTGCATGTTGCATCTAGTTGCCGCAAACAAGAAATAAGCGTCTATATACCAGGTAGATGTAGGTCTTTCGGGACTGTCGATAAATATAGTCCAATCTGAACCTCGTGATTTCCTTTCACAGATCTCTGCCCCTTCTCGTTACACTGCCCTCCAGTCCTTTCCATTCGTGTTCTTATTCTGCTCTTGCTTCGCCCTCCCTCTTTCACTTTCCGTTTGGTTTTACTCATATACACCGCATGACAAAATGGTGCCCCCAAAGGAAACAGTGACCAGGACACGTTTGCCCAGGCTGCCGTATCCAAGTTACGCCACTGCGTGCCAGTCCGTTTGCTGTTTTCTTATCTGGCACACGTGCTAAATCACTTGCCTGTGCACTACGAACCGGCATTATTGAACTAGCCCTATTTTCTATTGGCAGTGTCGAATTAAAGAGGGAATACGAGCTCAGGGTGAGGGCCAAACCATGTTGTTTGATTGGAGAACACGAGGTAAGCAACACTGTTTCCATAAAACTTTTATTTGCCTGTGCCCTCTGAAAATGAAGCTCAGACATATGACAGGATTCCATATTTGGGAACTGTGAGCTCGACACTTGAGGCCGCGAGATGTCTGTGGAGAGACGCAAGACGAAGTTATTGATCAAACAGGTCTCGCCGCACCGCACGCTGCCGGCGGCGTGCACTGCTGGACTAAATCTGCTCTCCCCGTGACTGCCGATAACAGATCGCGGAGCATTCTTTGCTGACGCATCTTGCGAAGCTTCCTTCCTGTATCTTGTTGTGGCACGATACTATACTGTCACTGCATTGTGTGTGGACTTATATACGAGGGAAACGCCGAACGAAATTATCTTTCCTGTGAAATCAAAAGGCACAACAATATCCGAGATTAAAGTTTATTCGAAAGCGCACATATTTGGAAATCTGTGTAAGGAAATATGCTCTTGCGTTTCGCCCCACCCCATGCTTTGTAAAATGCTTCGATCCTCCTTGGAATGCTGTCGATACTGTGGTCGAGACATTGGTACTCAAATTTGTTCCACTTTTGGACGGGAGCTCTCCTGAGATCTCTGCCAGAGTCAGAGGAGGGTTACGACAACTACGCACTGCAATTTTCAACTAGTCCCAAGGAAGCCCAACCGGTTTCTTGCCAGCAGATACCGTAGGCCATTCCGTCTGGTTGTTCCCGCCTTTCGAAGGAAATTGTTGACGAGGTGTATACCGTGTCCTCTAGCATTGTCTTTCAGACGAAGCCAACGCCGAAATGTTGACGAAAGTCGGACAGGAGAGTAAGGTGTTGTATCCTGTCACGATACTGCAGATCTCTCAAATTACTCTTGATAACGATGAGAGGCGTCCGACGTCCGTGCTACATGATACCAGCCCAAAATATGACTAGCCCGTCTGCCTGACGAACCTGTGAGACTTCACGCAGAGATACAGTATGTATTGGTACCTGGCTGCATCCACACTCTTCTATGTCGACGGTCGGGGGTCAGACAAATCCTCCACTCGTCGGTGAACAGAACACACAACCGCTGGTACAGGTTCTTCCAGTTCAGGTCTTCTTTTATCCACTTGGTTCGCTCACAACGGTGCTGGGAAGAGAGGGTGAGGGGGTACTGTTGTTCGTAGAGGGTGACTAGAGGCCACGTTAATTGTTTAAAGACAGTTGCGTGGCGACTGGTTGGGCGCAGCCCTCCCATTCGCCATTATCATAGTAGCTCGCAGTTCTGACATGTTCTCCTCGGATAGATCAATAATCTGTAGCTGGTGGTCATCAGCTGGTGTTGTTGCCCACAGGCGATCGCCACGAGGCATTTTTTTTTTATTTCTTTGTCACCATATCAATAGAATGTTCGAATGACTTCACTGTGGCGTACACCAAATCGGCTTGCAAAATTACCGTCCTGATAATCGTTTTTGTGTGTGATATGTCAGTACACACCCGGTCTAAGATAGCAATGAATGTACTAGGGATGTTGACAGATTGACCTGTGTACTAAAGCGGCATTGTCTCGTTCACCATTGGAGAGAGAAGCGCGCTCTACTGAATAGCACTGAGAACGTAGATTTGGTTTGACCTCCGCTGCACATGGAGACACAAGTGGCAATTTATTGTGGTCAAAAAACTGTCAAGAAAGAGATTTCCCATCTGAAAATATGAAATTCGGAAGTCGTCAGGGTACGGCAAAACTTTTTTCAGTATCAGACATATTTATATATCCACCAGTCGACGGACTCGTTAGATTCTTACCCTGTTACGTGAACACAAGACAGATAAAATGGACAAGCCGATACACATTATCTTGTCAAAAGTATGTGAACACCTCCACACTTCTCCTTTTATGCCGTAAACTCCTCTCTGAGGTGCTTGAAAGATTGTGTAATAACGGCAGCCCAGTCTTCCTCAAGAGCCAAACCCAGAGAAGGTAGTGGTGCTGGACACTGGGGTCTGGAGTGAAGCCCTTCATCGGGCTCAGGTCGGGACTATGTATAGGCCAGTGAATTTCAGGAATGTTATCGTCCACAAAGCATTGCCTCACAGATGCTGATTTACGAGAGGGTGCATGTCATGGTGATATAAGCATCGTATCTGAGCTGTTCCTCTACTGTGTGCAGTACACAGGCTGTAAAATGAGTTACCTTTTGCATTTGGCATTTTTTTCAGCACAAGAAATGGAACACACCCTAAACTCGAGAAACAACCCCATATCGAAACACCACCTCCTCCGTACTTAACTGTTGGCACAGCACATGATAGTAGGCATCATTATCTAGGCATTCGCTAAACACAGACTTTCCCATCGAATTGCCACGAGATATAGCGCGATTCGTCACTCCGAATCACTCGTTTCCAGTCTTCCACTGTCCAGTAGCGTCGCTGTTTACACTATCACAAGCATTGGACAGAAATGTGTGGTTTGTGACGAGCTGCTCGACCGTTGCATCCCATCCTTTAGGAATTCCTTATGCACAGTCGTTGTGGTACGTCACAATCATATTATCAGCAGTCCACTTCAGCTGCTTTAAAAGGGTTGAAATGTCCGTGGTGGATCAATTACTCATGTGACATCCAGTGACTAGTGTACCTCCGAAGTCACTCTGGGATCTCCCTACCGGGACCACCTCTCGTGACATCTAGTGGCCAATTTCGCATTATGTAGCGGTGTCCAGATGTACTAACCGAACACGACAAGCATACGATACGACCTGGCGACGTAATATCCTTGTCACATTCAAAATTGTTCAAATGGCTCTAAGCACTATAGGACTTACCATCTGAGGTCATCAGTCCAGTTGACTTACAACTACCTAACCCTAATTAAACTCCTGTTTCTATGCGTTTGGGCGCTGATGACCACGCTGTTTAGCGCCCGAAAACCTCAAACCACACACACACACACACACACACACACACACACACACACACACACAGCTAATTAACCTAAGGACATCACACACGTCTATGCCCGAGGTACTATTCGAAACTGCGACCATAGCAGCAGCGCGGTTCCGGACTGAAGCGCCTAGAACCGCTCGGCCACAGCGGCCGGCTTGTCACATTGTATGAGTGGGGTCTCCAGGGTCCGCTCCCGATTTTTATGCACAACTTCCTGTCGCTCCGTACTTTCCGTGTCCAAGTTTGGTACCTCTCATAGTTCCCCCTGTATTCAGGAGACTGGCGTTCCGCAGGGCTCCGTATTGAGTGTGTGTCTATTTTTAGTGTCTATTAACGGTCTAGCAGCAGCTGTAGGGCCGTCGGTCTCACCTTCTCTGTATGCAGACGACTTCTGCATTTCGTACTGCTCCTCCATTACTGGTGTTGCTGAGTGGCGCCTATAGGGAGACTTTACCTTCATGACGATCCACTCACTGTAGCGGAGACATATTGATTCTTAGGACTGGTTTTCGACGCCCAATTGACTTGGTTACCTCACCCTCATTGGTTTAAGCGGAAGTGCTGGCAGCACCTAAATGCCCTGCGCTGCCTGAGCAACATCAACTGTGGTGCAGATCGCTCTACGCTGCTGCAGCTCTACAGAGCCCTTGTTCAATCCCGCCTTGATTATGGGAGTCTTATTTATGGTTCGGCGGCGCCCTCAGTGTTGCGTTTACTCGACCCAGTGCACCACCGTGGCGGTTCGACTAGCGACTGGAGCTTGAGTTCGGTGACCAGTGTCCTGGTGTAGGCCAGAGTTCCTCAATTGAAGGTCAGGCGTGCACAACTGCTCGCCAGTTACGCTGCACACGTTCGTAGTTCTCCTGCGCATCCGAATTACCGTCTCCTTTTCCCAGCCACGGCGCTTCGTCTCCCACATCGGTGGCCCAGGTCATGGCTTAAGATTGCGGTTCGCGATCAATCCCTTCTGTCTCAATTGGAGTCCTTCCCGTTACCACCTTTCCCTGAGGTCCATTCACGTACACCTCAATGGTGTACGACTAGGCCGCAGATTCTTCTGGACCTTTCGCATAGCCCTAACGACTCCGTTAACCCTGCGGCTCTCTATCACTTCCTCTCGATTCGCGACATGTACTGGGGCCATGAACTGGTTTACTCAGACAGCTCGATGGCTGATGGTCACGTAGGCTTTGCGTATGTTCATGGGGGACATATTGAACAGCAATCCTTGCCAGATGGCTGCACTGTTTTCACTGCAGAGCTCGCGGCCATATCGCGTGTTCTTGAGCACATCCGCTCATGCCCTGGCGAGTCATTTCTCCTGTGTACTGACTTCTTGAGCAGCCTACAAGCTAACGACCAGTGCTACCCTCGTCATACTTTGCTATCGTCTATTCAGGAGTCCATCTATGCCCTGGAACGGTCCCGTCGTACAGTGATGGATGGGTGAACCCCAGGACACGTCGGAATCCCAGGCAATGAACTTGCCGATAGTCTGGCCAAACAGGCTACGTGGAAACCGCTTCTGGAGATGGGCATCTCCAAAACTGACCTGCGTTCTGTCTTACGCCGCTGAGTTTTTCGGCTTAGGGAGACGGAATGGCATGACAGTACTCACAACAAACTGTATGTCATTAAGGAGACTACAAATGTGTGGAAGTCTTCCATGCGGTCCTCTTGTAGGGAATCAGTTGTCCTCTGCGGTCCCCGCATTGGCCATACGCGGCTAACACTTGGTTACCTCCTCCGTCCCGAGGACCCACCTCCATGTTGCTGTGAGCCACAAATGTCTGTCATCCACCTCTTGCTGGACCGCCCACTTTTAGCCGCTCTTCGGCGGACTTTTAACTTTCCCAGCACCCTGCCTTCGGTGTTGGGCGACAATGCCTCAACAGCAGCTGTAGTTTTACATTTTATTCGTGAGGGTGGGTTTTATCATTTGATCTTCGTTTTAGCGCAAGTCCTTTGTCCCTCTATGTCCTCCACTGTAGTGATTTTAAGGTGGGGGTTTTAATGTGTTGCAGAGTGGCTGGCTTCTCCTTTTTATTCTTACGATCAGCCAGCCATGATAACCTGCTCTCTTGTTTTGATCTCTTCTACATGTTTATTGCGTCTCTCTGTGGTTTTCATGTTCGATTTTGTCCGTTTTAGTGTTTGATGCCCTTCTGTCATTCATGTAGTTTTCTCCTTTCTTCCAACTGTGTTTTGTATGTCTCGATTATTTTACTCCCAACCTTGTAGAATTATTTTAATCTGAACGAAGGACCAATGACGTAGCAGTTTGGTCCCTCCCCCTCTTTTAAGCCAACCAGCCAATCTCAGGCTACACTCGTCACACTTCGTACTTATTCCAGTTTCCCGATGATTCTTCCCTGTATGAAGTCACCCAGATGTTGTCTCCGAGCATGCTGTAATGAACACCACTACTGTAGTACACCTTAACTGGTCGTTGAATGTTACAGTGTCTTTTCCCGTTCCTTGAATTGGCTCGTGTTGCGGGGCTATTCCCACACCTTTGTTTTTCGCCACTGATGCTCTAACATCTCAGAAATGTGGGAGTTGCATTAGCTTTAGGTTACAAGTACCTGTTTCCTACGTATCTATACTTCTCATACCTTCGCTGAATACCTTGCTGCACCGGACACCCTTAGAAGGAAGGATAACCCGATAAATACCTTAGCCACAATATTGGGGCTTGGGGCAGTGATCCCTATCCTAACTGTACGTCGAATTGCAGCAGCTGCCTGGAAGAGTCGGTAGAAGGTCCTGATATTGGTGGCCGCCATATTGTAACTAGGCAAAAACAGAAACTATAACGTGCTGGACATTACAGACGACAAGGAAGTGCAGACGTGCAGACACGCCGAGCTTCTATGCTCAAAGACCGCAGTTCTCCACCCAGGTGTGGCATAGAACTTTTCGGAATGAGCGAGCTGCAAATGCCGGTACGACACCCGGAATGTGGTTTTCGCAGTTCCGTCTGTCAATGCGTGACTGTTGGGACGGTGTAAACATGCCACGTCCGCTTTCTTCACCGACCGAGCGAGGTGGCGCAGTGGTTAGCACATTGGACTCGCAGTCGGGAGGATGACGGTTCAAATCCGCGTCCAGCCATCTTGATTTAGATTTTTCATTTCCATGAATCGCTACAGGCATATGCCGGGATGGTTCCCTTGAAAGGGCAAGGCCGATTTCCTTCCCCATCCTTCCCTAATCCGATGGCGCTGCACGCTGTTTGGTACCCCCCCCCCTCCCCCCCGTCCTTCAACCAGCCAATCAACCAACTTCCTTCACCTGTCCTCGATTGGTAGAGCTAATACTTCGTCTCCAATGACACCAACTACTCAGAGACGGTAGACTTTTTTTTCTTTCTTTATCAACAAACGTTCCTGAAAGGAAATTCCACTCACAAGCAGATACCGCACGTGAATGCGAAACATTTCTGATAGCAGACGTCCTGGCTAAGCGTAAATTTTATACGTTGAATATAGGTATGTACAGTTGTTGACACAGTACACATCCGCGTACGCTGAGTAACGATGGATACATTGTGGCACCCATCTTTCAGCCTCGAGCATTTATTCTGTAATTTTTCTGCTAGTTTCACGGAAAACTCGCCGGTATTTTTCAAATGAGAACATCCAAGATGCTGCTACCAATATTTTCAGACAGCCTCATAAGTTTTCTGTCCGTCAGCAGATCTAATTTAGCAATGAAACTGGTGGTGCTGCAGCTAACAAGACCACGAATACAGTAGTGTGTGTGTGTGTGTGTGTATTTCGGGTTGGGGGGTAGAGATAACGGTATTTTGTTTTCCTTTATAATACGGCTGCTACATTGACGTTCATTTCTTTAGTTTTTATTTATTTATTTTCATTGTGCGTTCTGCACAGGTATCTCCATGTGGCTGTCTCAGCGTGTGAACAATTTCGGTGTTGTTACAGCTAACCGATGTATACAAAAAGAGACTCATCAGAAACGATTTCGTCAGATCGAGTCTCGCTTATCCCGAAAAAGGTGAGGGTTGGAGTTCCGTTCTGGCAAACAGTTGTAATTGATTACACAAGTGGAGAAACAGTTGTATTTGAGGTAGATACAAACTTTTAAATATTTCGCTAGGCGCGTAATGCTTTTTTTCTATTTTTGTTGCTCTTTGGTTTCATGACACAGCCATCAGTAATTTATGCATATTAACAGCAGTCAGTTTTGAATGTTGTATAATAATAATATTCACGTGCTGATAAGGGTTACTGCGGTTACAGATGATAAAAAAATAAAGATCCAAAAAAGTAATATGTGATAAATTTGTATTAAATTCGCTGTACACGAGGTGTGACCAAAAATTGAAGGGAATTTTTGTTTTTCTTCTAGAATCTTTATTTAGTCATCAACTAAATTCTGTAATAGGAGTTCTTAAACAGCTAGGATATGCACTACAGTTTGTATTTGTTCGTTCTGCTTGCTGATACCTCGGAGTTGCCGTATCCTCATGTAGTATCGTACTGCAAGTCTGCTTCGGTTCTATTCTGGCCAAAATGCCCTCTTAAGCGCTGCCTGCAGCAGAAAAATGTATCTCGACTTTCTCGCAGGAATATAAATTTGCCAGTGCCTGATTGTATGAACACGCTTGCCTCTTTGCGAGGCACGGAAGTTAACACTGACGTCTGTTGTTCCCAACAATGGTAAGCCCATAGCACTAATCTTCGTGTGCGATCCGTCGGGGCGTTCTTTCTAGGACATCCTACTATTATGTAGTTCTTATCTCCTCCATTTTCCCGTGTACAAAAAATAGCGTCAATGAATTACTGTGGATGTAATTTTTCTTTTTTTCAAACCGACCATGATTAAATTTGTGCTGTGCTGTCGTTGTATAAAAGCATCTTCGCTACCGTTTCTTTAGTATACTAAGGAGTAATCCGGGTCACAGGGTGGTTTTTCTCTATAATGTTTCCGTTTGTAGTTACTTGTCAATTTTTGGTTCCACCTCATTCGCGTCGATATTTTAAATTATTATAGGAAATCAGTGTGCAGTATGCGTTAATACGGTACCTGACGTTTTAACTTGTTTAACCAGTAGGTCAACCTGTTCTCTGCCACAGATGGCACTGCGGCCTTTCATCCAGAGTAATATGAATTATTTATGCTGATTTTACAGATTGCCGACTTTTTACGTAATTTCATACATCAGTGTTAACACTATGCCGTCCGGCGACCCCACAGTGGTGTCGTGATCATAGTATCGCTCAGTGGCCGGCGACAGCACTTTAATGTCGTTTGCGTTCTGTTGGTGTTTTGTTTAGGTAACAATAAGTTACACACGAAAACAAGTTTTTTTGTTTTTATAAGTACTTGTGCTCTTTCATCATGGCGGACGGAAGATACAATAGGATTATTTACAATGAATGCGCGGACGTCTTGTCTGACGTCCCGGACGACTTGGCCGATTGGCAAAAAGACATTGGATACAAAAAAATGAAAGTGAAGCAGAATCGTTGGAAGATAGTGAAATACGTCCAAGAAGAAATCGGCGAACACTACGGTTGCCAACTGATTCAGCTGAATCAGACGAAGAAGCAGTGCACAGTGGTCAGACTTCGATTTACCGAGGACCAATAATAAATCTGAAGGATTCCGGGTCCAAACATATTTCCCAAAGATACACGGAGCGTCGAGGATATCGTAGAATTTTATATTGGGAACGGTCTATTTGAATATATTAGCAACAAAACCAACAAGTACTACAGTCAAAATTTCAATAGAAGGAAACTGGTTAAAAAAAAATGCCAAATTTGTCGACGTTACGGAACCCGAACTTAGAAAATGGTTTGGGCTTGCTATCCTTATGGGAATTGTAAAAAGAGCTAGGATCGGTGATTATTCATCAACGAATCCGTTGATAGACACGCCGATATTTCGCAAAACGATGTCTCGCAACCGATTCAGACAAATATCATCGTTTTTACATTTTTCCGACGGCAACAATAAACCGGATAATGCCGACCGGCTTGCCAAAGTGCAATTCGTAATTCATTATATTTCCAAAAAGTTTAAAGGAACGTTTAATCCAAGTCAAAACATCTCAATTGATGAAGGATTGGTACCGTGCCGTGGACGGTTAAATTTTAAAGTTTACAATCCGTCGAAAATGACGAAATATGGCATACTCATTCGGGTGCTGTGTGATTCGAGTACGGGATACATTTCCTCATTCAAGATATATTCCGGCGCTGGACAGCCTTTAGCAAAAATAGTGGCGGAACTATTGACACCTTCTGATGGAACGTGGCATCACCTCTGCATGGATAATTATTATAACACTGTAGAACTTGCAGAGAAGTTACTTGAAAAGAAAATTCAAGTTCGTGTAACGACACGCCAAAATAGAGGATCTCCGGAAAATTAAAGCGCGCAAAAGTCAATGTGTTTGAAGCTTGTCATCAACGGAAAGGTAACAAGCGGCCGGCAACAAGCCACGTAATCCGAATTAGCGCCAAGGGAATAAATTTGTACGAGACGTGCGACGGCAAAGTGTTAACAGAATCTTCCGTCGGTTCTTGGTAGAACAACGTTATAATAAATAAAAGCAAACTGGTGTTTTTTATTTATCATACATAAGTGTTGTTGTGTCGTGAAAATTGTTTTTTAGGATCATAACTGTAACTTGGGATAAGATACTTTTGACGTCAGTACAGTTTGCGGCGCTCGTAACTACTTCTAAACTTGCTACTAGCTCTGTTGTCTTGATGCACGTTTTCACTTGTAATTTACAGTATTCACAAGCTTGTGCTGTCTGGTCTGCGAACGCAGATTTGCGGGCTTGGACCCGTCCGTGTCCCACGTTTGTATATACAAGGACGCTGAAGAGATACCACGACTGCCGCGATTCTCTCCTCTTTTTTATGCTCGTCCTACGGTGCTGTGTACGCTCGAGACCAGGTTGTTGACTGAATAATCAGGGGTGTTGCGCAACAATTGTGTATATCCTTCCCGTTTGCAGAACACTAAACCAAAAATCGCCAAAACATTTGCTCAGATAACGTTCACAGTTTGGCGACAACGTGCTTGCTGGAGACTGAAGACTGCTGTTTGGTTCGTATCCTACAGGAAAGAATTCGGCGATCAGATCTCGTTAGCAGTGCAGAGAGAACAGAATTCTCCGCTGTTGAACGCACATGCACAGGGCAGATGTAAGAAATACGTTCTGTCATAGCGGAAAACTGATATCGTTTCCTTGTCCCGTTTGTTAACATTTTTTGAAAGTATTGTTCATATTGCATCCCGCGCCATTGTATGTCTTAATGCCTGCTTCGTCATTTTCACTGCCATAGTACTTGTGACCATACGTGTGAAGCGGGTAAATATGTAAGATGTTGGTACATCCGTAGGTGAAGTTCTAAATGGATTCACTTGAAATGTGTTTCTGTGCTAAGCAGTTTACTATATAGCGTACGATATTAGCTATCTGGTAGGATTAGAGTAGCCCCATTTTTCTGTAAATTCCTAAGTGATGTAGGAATAAATGGCTCTGAACACTTCGAGAAAATTAGAAATTTGTTGATAATACCGAGAAAGTGCACGAGAACGATTCGTATATCGACTTCGTGGTTCTTACGAGGGTCTTTAAATAAATAATGCCGCATAGTATTTCTTATATTCGTTATAGGAAAACGTCGTTGTAGGTGAATTTAATCCGTTACTTATTCTGCACGTGTGCGAAGTTGCGTTCGATTAACATTAATGACAGAGCCCTGTTGCGTCTACGCAAGAAACCCGTTAGAAGCAATTCTTGGTTTCAGAAAAAGTAATCGTGTTTAACAACCGTAACAGTTTCTGCGCGGTTTTTGGTAATGGTGCAGTTGATAGGAATACAGCTGGGCGAAGGGTAAAGTTGAAGCGTCAGGAAGTACTTAAACTTGATCGGCTCCGTTCGAGACCTTCTGTCACAGCCACTGCTCCCGAAATTGAGAATCGCACGGGTGCCATTACCGCGCAGACAGGCACAGCACAACTCCACAATTTACCTAAAGTTATCGGTGGGCATAAGTGTGTATGCAGTGACAGAGACTCATGGGTATTCAAAGGTGTGTACGAAATGGGCTGCGCGAATGCTCACAACAGACCATAAGTTTCAAAGACAAGCCATTTTATCTGAACTTTTGGAGCAGGTTGAGGCCAATGTATGTGATGAAATCTGGTGCATAACTTTGAGCCGAAAGAAAAGGTAGTCACAGGAGTACAGAAAACGGCCAACATTAATTCATTAATTCGGAGGTATATGTGAAGATTCTAAAGAAACTCAAGAACCGTTTCCCACGTCAGACAAAAATTCAAAAGAAACCTTGCTGCGATACGACAATGCATGCCCACACACACGTCTCGGAAACCGGGAAAACGGCCCCAAATCGGGTTGGACATATGTACCTCGACCACACTATAGCCTATACCTGGCGCCCTCTGACTTCCATCTGTTCGCACAACCTGATGATACTCTGTATGGGACACTCTCTGAATATAGTGATAGTGTAATTTTTGCAGTGAAAACATGGCTACGAGCACAGGACAAGAGCTTCTACCAGTTGGTAATACATGTTCTTACACAACGGTGGCGTAAGGACATTTATAGAACGTATTTGAGACTGTGTAGAAAATTACTGTGTGTTAAAGAAATGTTGGTAGATATTGTCACCAAACCCTAGTTCTTAAAAGTAAATATGTTCTGAGAAAAAATTGCGAGGCTTTGTTCATTGATCGACGCTCTTGAGAAGCGATTTAGACTTGACGCCAGGTACTGCCTTCAAAATATTTTCCGTAGACATTTACGAGAGAAAGTCGCACCTCTGTCACAGTACTTCATGAAGTTACTGAAAACTTATTACACTCTCTTGTCGATGGAAGTAATCGTTTACAAATGGTTAGGAACATTACTGAGTTCGTTCCGACAGGCCGTCAAGTACCAAACGAAGGGTCCCAAGAGAGCTTCGTTAAGTGTTGCCGCATCTGTAACACTACGAGAACAAATACAACCTCTGTGATGTGCGACAATGCCCGATTAAGTGTCTGTGGACTCAACAAGGAGTTCCGCAGTTGCTTGTTTTCGAGAGCGTGCCAAACCGATAGTCGTGTAGAGTACAGATGTCGGTCACGAACAATTGGTCGGAGGAAGTATCCGAAAGAAAGGGAAGTAGTATACTGAATTTTGCGGTCGCGCGCCGAAAGAATATTGAAGAATAACTAGCAAGTAGGGAATGCTGTCCAAGATTGAAGCACTCACGAAAGTAGAAGTTTTATTCGTATTTCGTGGCTTGATTTTGTTATACATAACTCATCTTTCGATAAAGGGTATAATAAAATAATACTAGCATCTCAATTCATTGTACGTATTGAACTCCATCCAACCAGTCATGAAATACTACTATTACTGAAATGTCGATCGTCTATAAGGAGAGGAGTCATTATCGACGAAGTGAACGGGCGAGGGGAACGTTACAAATCCATTGCGTCATACACCAGTATGTAATAAGAACCAGAGCTTGCCATGACTATGGACGTTCAGGAAAGGAAGATCATCTTAATTATGAATCAGCCTTATTATAAAGCCTCCTAAATGGCGCGAGGCTGAATTTTGTAATGCAGGTCTTGTGGATAAGAAATTATCGCAAAAAGCATGTAACCGTAGCAGGCACGGCTGTGCGGCTTATATTACGACCTCAGGGGAAGGGCTGACAGTTTAACAAATACACACACAGCTATAATTGGTAGATACTAAGGCTTTGAAGTGTCCTTTGCAGTGGTTATCTGTGGAAAAACTTAAGTTGACTTTGGGAACAACGCGAATGGCCCCCAGTGCTTTGCAGATAACATGAAAGTTACGACTGACACGTGGACAGACGAGTTGTCCAAACTAGTTCCTGTGGTAAACGTCAACCAGTTGTTCTGCTTCCTGCCACACAGTCTCTATTATGCTCATATAAGCAGGGCTCTTCAATCATACCCTTACCATATTGGATTATTTTACCGGAAATGTCAGCCTTGACGTTGAAACTAGCTTATATTATTATATATCATAAATTGTACGTGATATGTCACGGTTCTACACGATAATGGAAAGTAGCAAAAGGCAGTTCATCTGATGACACTGTTGATTTCAGAACATTTTCCCTGAATTTTTATAATTTCTTGTGAGTGCCAGGAAAAGAACAAAATTTTCTAGGCGCTTCAGTCCGGAACCGCGCTGCTGCTACGGTCGCAGGTTCGAATCCTGCCTCGGGCATGGATGTGTGTAATGTCCTTAGGTTAGTTACGTTTAAGTAGTTCTAAGTCTAGGGGACTGATGACCTCAGATGTTAAGTCCCATAGTGCTTAAGAGTCATTTGAACCATTTTGAAAAGTGTTATTCGTTTAGGTTTCTGTACAGTGGTGGGCTTGCATTTTTCCTACTGTTGCAGTTTGGCTTTTTGAAATGTAACGTCCTTGCGGTTTGATTGGGGTGTAGGGAATATCCATACGATAACTAAAGTGACTGAAAAGCCGTCGCGAAGCCACTATTTAGTGTTTACAGAATATTCTCAGAATGCAGTCGTCTCTGTTTTCAGTATTTTCATCTTTCTTGAGTGGTTAGCATGGAACATGACAGGTGGAGTGAATATTTAGGTACACAGAGCAGAATTATTTTGCAGAGTTTGGTGCGGTGTAGGGTTTGCTTGCAAGTGTTTCGCAGGTTTCATTACATCGCTAGCATCGAAGGGTCTCGTTCAAAAGTGCCGTGGACTTCGTTGTCGCGTTTCGTAGCCATCTTTACTATTTCCAATAGATATCTGTAATGAACTTGGCTGAAATCAGAAGTAAATGTACGGGCATTTTGTATGGGTCATTTCACAGCTCAGGTATCGTTGTTTGTTTATTTTTCTATAGGACAAGGAGTGATAGCCAACGCTAGCTTTAGTTTTGTGCTGTACTCGAGGGTATTGCCGAGTCTTCGAAGTAATCCTGCGATGGCAGTGCGAAATGGCTTCCTAGTATGCCAGAGTCAAAGTGTCCAGAAAAACATCGAATTTATCACATATTGAAATATTTTAGGGCCATAGTTCTTCAGTTTTTGGTTTTGGTAGCTTACGTATAATCTTCGTTCTTGTTTAGAGAAACAAAAATGCTACTCGTTTTCCACGCATGGACACTGCAGTCTCGTGCTGGCACTTAACAATGAGCACAATGTTTTCAATGTCTGCATAATCCTGAGTTAAGGACTCAGACTCTCTTATATAATATTATGTGCACGAGCAAACTGCTCGAAATTCGTGCACGTTCAACGATTGACGGGCAGCACACTACCGAACTTATTTGGCACTTGTCTCATAAACAAAGTACATGACTCTACAGTCACCTGAGTATAAGTATTACAGGGTTTCTGGAATGTAAATGCTGCCGGCGTCGGTGACTTAAATCACAAAACGCAGGTGTTAGCTTAACAGGGCACGGTTAATTTCTTCTCACACGCTTACCCAACTCGAGCTTCAGTTTCTTCACCAAAGACATCGGCGTCCTTAGGACAGCAGACCATGGCTTCCCTTTACATTTCGTCAGTGATGCATGTGTAACGAAAAACGGTGACTGCTCGTCACTTTAAAAAAATCAGTGTGGCTCTAGGGTACCATTCGGTCTCATACCCACATCACGGAAGTATGTCATTTCCGGCGTCTTTTCTTCCTAGTTACTTTTTGCTTCTACTTAACCGCGAACAGTTGAAAATATAAACAAATACTAGGGACAGAACAATGTAAACGAATGAGACAGACCCTGATGGTGTACAGAATTGCAATCCGACAATTGTAAGTGATTCTGTGTGCATACATTACCAGTCACCGATGACAACCTCGAAATATGATCGGTCCTGTACTCTTGCTCTTCTTCAAATGGTAATGGACATAGTAGAGTCCTTTCTGCTTTACAATATTCTAAAGTTTCCTAATTCCTACAGTTACTTCGAAAACTCACGAAGTTGAAAGAATGCAGCTAACTGCATTAGGGTATAGAGGTCATACATACCTCACAGATCACAAGTATAGAATTAAAAACATCCACAAGAATCATAATCCTATATCTGTAATTTAAGATTTTCAAGCTTTGTATTATTAGACAGTTACCTGAAGCCTTTAGGTCCACCAATCAGAGCGCATACGTGTTCACTTTGTGATCGCACATTCTGACCAGACGTACTTTGGTGAGTTATTATGTAACATTGAAGTTTGTGTAGCTGCTGACAGATGTTGGTTTGACTTTATAATTTAGTTTCGTAGTATTTTACTAATCTCCTTTTCTCTTTCTTTCCAGACAGATTCTCTGATAGTGACTTTCTAAGTAGTCGAAACAAACTGTGATAACATTTCTGTGATCCGACGCTAGAAAAGGGCAATAAAAGAACTTTGTTTACAAGATGATTATTATTGTATTCGCTCTAGTCTAGGTATGTGACTGTTCCCGAACCAGATTATGTCGCCCCCGCGTGAAACAGGATACACTGGAAAAATTTATTGTATAACTTTTGTATGGTACTGGGGATTACAGTAGCAGTCACGAGAGAATCGCGAACTTTTTAATTAAAGAGTTAATCCTACTGGTTGGTAGACTAAGAGCAGTATGGGTATAAGACCGGCGGTATTCAGGATCACTGTGGCAAACCACTTATCACCTTTATTTTAGAAGAAACGTCGTTACTTTTCATTCAAAGCATCTGCTGTGACAGGCACCGTATCAGTGCCACAAGATGGATAGCTGGTCTTATGTTTTAATGAAAAAGAATGACGTAATACGGTAGAAAACTAACCTTCGTATAAGATGTGACTGACTTTTAGCGAGTGATTTTCGTTTTAAATGGGTGGCCGCAGGTTCTAGATAATCCTCCTGCTACCCTCTTCGTTCAGTGTGTTAAAGTTCGTACGAAAAGTTGTACAACAATTTTTATTTCAGTTTCTTTATTGAATTTACACTTTGAACTCCACAGCTCTTTCCTATTAGTTTAACAGGATAAGCTCCCGCAGGTACGACTCCTACATCAGTTTATGATTGAGAACCTCAAAACGTGATCCCCGAAGATTGCGCCTTCGCTCTAAAGTATCTAAGAGATCTGTTCAAAAAATTCCGGAACTTTGTACACATTTCCTCTTCCGGAAGCAGTCTCGGTACGCCTGTTGCTGGATCGCGCGAAGAGTCATCTGCGATTTTCTTTTATCTTGTCTATCGTTGCAAATCTTTGTCCTTTCAACGGGGTTTTCAACTTAAGAAGTAACGAAAAGTCCACAGGGGCCAAGGCTGGAGAGTACGGAGGCTGAGGCAGCACAGTAATTTCGTTTCTTGTGCAGTAGTGACGCTTCAACAGGAATGAACGTGCGGGTGCGTTATCGTATTGCAAGCTATGAATTATCTCGCCACATTTCAGGCCGTTTCCTTCTCACATTTCCTCGCAGGCGTCGCAACACGTCCTGATTGTACCATCGATTAACAGCTTGCCCCTGTGGGATGAATTCATGATGAAATAGTTGGCCGTTGTGGCCGAGCGGTTCTAGGCGCTTCAGTCTGGAACCGCGCGACCGCTACGGTCGCAGGTTCGAATCCTGCCTCGGACATGGATGTGTGTGATGTCCTTAGGTTAGTTAGGTTTAAGTAGTTCTAAGTTCTAGGGGACAGATGACCTCAGATGTTAAGTCCCATAGTGCTCAGAGCCATTTGTACCATGATGAACTAATCCTTCACCTCAAACAAAATCATCAGCATGACTTTGACATTTGACCTGACCTGACGAGCTTTTTTTGATCTTGGATAACATTTCCCGACCCATTGTGAAGATTGAAACTTGGTCTCAACTTCATAACCCGTAGACCCACCGTTCGTCGCCAGTTATGACTGATTCTCTTAACGAACATCCCACTCCCATTTACGCGATCCAAGAGCTCTTCATGGATTGAGAGGCGAAAGTCTTTCTGGTCATGAGTCATGAGCCGTCTGACGAACTTGGCGGCAACACGATGCATTCCAAGATACTGTGTCAGGAATTCCTGACGTGAACCAACTGAAATGGTGCACTGTTCTGCAATCTTTCGGACAGTCAGTCGATGATTGGCTCGTACAGTTTCTTTGACGTTCCTGACACTAATGTCGTCAGTAGACTTCGAAGGGCGTCCTGAACGAGGGTCATCAACTTCCGTCCGGCCAGCTTTAACCGTGTGAACCATTCGTAACACTGAGTACAGCTTAAGCACTTATCACTGTAGGCTTCCTGCATCATTTAGTGTGTCTATAAGAATTTTCTCGAGTTTCACACAAAATTTAGAACAGACGCGTTGCTCCTCCAACTCTACCATCTCGAAAATCGCGAACAGTGTGACAAAACGTTCTACTCAATACAGCGCTGGACAATAACTAGCAGACCTACAACAGTGAAACTTCCGAATGTTACACATTAAACATTGGCGTGGACAGGGATACCAACCGCATTTCGCTCCAGCAAACCATTGGCGCGAAATTACGAATGTTCCGTAATTTTTTGAACAGACCTCGTATAGGTTAAATTAGAAACGATAATAGACAATTACCGATCTTTCATCGATAAACTCTGCCATTGTCTTCTTTGCTGAGTTAAGCCAGTATGGATCATTCGAAATTAGTGTTAATTGTTATAAATGGAGACCGTATTATCCTTCACCTGCAGGAGGCAAGAAAAATAGGACGGCACTAATCGGAATGTCTGTGAAACTGAGAGCGAAAGAACTTAATCTCTATTTGATACTGTAATTAACAAGATAAACATTGGGCAACAGATGGCTGTGCATGTCGACTTTGGTACACAGTTGGCGAGTAAGTCACGTTTCCGAATCGTGAAGCTGGCGCACGGGTCTGGAGGCGACGAACGGAACCGAGTAGAGCCGAGCGGAGCCGAAGCTAACGGCGGCTGGGCGGGGTCGCGGCGCACTTCGATTTCCGAAGCCGGGTTACGCTTGCATGAGCTTCGCTCCAGTTGTTTCCTTTTAATGGAGAGCGCGCCAGGCAGTTGCTTCCTCTCCCCCACTAGTGCTTTGCGCACGTGCTCTCAGCAGGTGGACCCGGCAGATACATTTTTGTGCCGTTGGCGGCGGACTCCGCCCATCAAACAAGACCCAAATAAATGCCACCACCTCAGTTGGCCCGTATCCCTAGGCACGTTATGTAAGCGAAATGTAATTTTTAAGTTATCAGAGAGCAAAGAGTTTTCTGCCTTCTGTACTACACAGACAAGCGTTGGCGCTATGTACTAGTAAGTAGCAATGATATTTGATGAAAATAACCGACAAGGAGACCTTACGGATGAGCCTCTGCGATTTTCTTTATACTTTGAGATTTGAAGGTCAGTGCCTGGACCGGCTTTGATGATTTTCGAGCCATGTTAAATAAAAGTATTTCGAGGTTTAGCTGAGTGCGTAGCAAACTAGTTCGTAACTGCGATGTCGCTGATTAGATTCTCACTGTCTTTGGTTTTGACTGTCATTTGAATGCCTGGCGACTACCTGCGGCAAAAGAAATGTTTTCAGAAGGCTTACAGTACATTACATTGTAAATCACTTTCAGATCGTCAAATTTGTAGCTATCTTATCAAAACAAGATGGATGTATGAAATTTTTTCATGTTTTTGAACTTACACACATAAAGAAAACATCCACGGCATTGTCAATATGATACATGGGTTGTGGACAGCTGCAAGCCCGTGGATTTAAAGTTCACGCTTAGCACGTTACTGCTTTGGGGCTAAGAACAGGTACTCACACGGTGAGGCCACGACGTTTGGATCACGGATTTACTTCAGACTTTGTACACTTTTAGTAGTCAATTAGGACAACATAATGTGCAATTTCGAGAAAATTGCAAGGGATGTTTTAAGCGTCACTAACGTACTGGTACGCTTTAACCCCGAGCAGGAGACGGCGGCAGTCATGTGGTTAGCGTTCAAGCTGCGTAATCGGTGGACTGCTGGATCGAGCCCAGCTCGTCTTTTTTTTAATTATATTATTTCGTACTTATTACATTTGAAAGGTAATAAAATGAAAAGACGGGTGTATTTGCATGAACTTCCATTGAATTCCCGAAGCTATTTAGTTGTTTACTAATTTTTATTATTACAACAAATATTATACTACTTTTATTTCTATAGCAAGTTAGAAAATTTAATGAATCACCTTAGACTTGTTGATATTAGGTAGACAACGAACGAGAAATCTCTTCTCGTGAAGATGCTATTAAAATACATTCAATCGCGCATCGTCCGTTTTCGCGACCGACATGTACGAAAATGTTAAGTTTCGCGTGGTTTGCATCCAAAGAGAAGAAATAGCAATTTTTCAAAATGTCAAGAGCATTGTTTTCCTTAGCAACTTCGTAGATTCCTTATGCATGCGGGAAAATTGCATTCATTCGATGTTGTAGATCCTTTTCAATTTGTTTTTCGTGTCTACATGAGAGGTATGATCCTGAAGCTTGTATTTCGAAAGCACATCCGACGATTAAGTGTACATTACCCTCATTACCCCAAAGCTTTTGACAATGTTGACTGGAATACTCTCTTTCAAATTCTAAAGATGGCAGGGATAAAATACAGGGAGCGAAAGGCTATTTACAATTTGTACAGAAACCAGATGGCAGTTATAAGAGTCGAGGGACATGAAAGGGAAGCAGTGGTTGGGAAGGGAGTAAGACAGGGTTGTAGCCTCTCCCCGATGTTATTCAATCTGTATATTGAGCAAGCAGTAAAGGAAACAAAAGAAAAATTTGGAGTAGGTATTAAAATCCATGGAGAAGAAATAAAAACTTTGAGGTTCGCCGATGACATTGTAATTCTGTCAGAGACAGCAAAGGACTTGGAAGAGCAGTTGAACGGAATGGATGGTGTCTTGAAGGGAGGATATAAGATGAACATCAACAAAAGCAAAACGAGGATAATGGAATGTAGTCGAATTAAGTCGGGTGATGCTGAAGGAATTAGATTAGGAAATGAGACACTTAAAGTAGTAAAGGAGTTTTGCCATTTGGGGAGCAAAATAACTGATAATGGACGAAGTAGAGAGGATATAAAATGTAGACTGGCAATGGCAAGGAAAGCGTTTCTGAAGAAGAGAAATTTGTTAACATCGAGTATAGATTTAAGTGTCAGGAAGTCATTTCTGAAAGTATTTGTATGGAGTGTAGCCATGTATGGAAGTGAAACATGGACAGTAAATAGTTTGGACAAGAAGAGAATAGAAGCTTTTGAAATGTGGTGCTACAGAAGAATGCTGAAGATTAGATGGGTAGATCACATAACTAATGAGGAAGTATTAAATAGGATTGGGGAGAAGAGAAGTTTGTGGCACAACTTGACCAGAAGAAGGGATCTGTTGGTAGGACATGTTCTGAGGCATCAAGGGATCACCAATTTAGTATTGGAGGGCAGCGTGGAGGGTAAAAATCATAGGGGGAGACAAAGAGATGAATACACTAAGCAGATTCAGAAGGATGTAGGTTGCGGTAGGTACTGGGAGATGAAAAAGCTTGCACAGGATTGAGTAGCATGGAGAGCTGCATCAAACCAGTCTCAGGACTGAAGACCACAACAACAACAACCCTCATATTCTGGGATATTGTAACTCATAGTTTTATTGAATAAAGTAATTTACACATTTATTTATCGATGTTTGACTAGTCACAATAAAAATTAGCAAAAAATAAATACAAGTTCATGCAGCTACAGTTATCTTTTCATCATAGTCGATTTAATTTGTGTAATGTAAGAAATGATATGACTAGTGTTGAAAAAAATATAAATTTGAAAAAAAGATGATGAGCGGGACTCGATCCAGCGATCCACCCACGACCGTCGCGCGCTCGTGAGATTCGCAACGCACCGGTACACCGTTGATGCGTAAAACTTCCCTCGTTATTTTCTCAAAAACGCCTTAGTGGTACACTTGCACATTATGTTGTCCTAATGGACTAGCAAAAGTGTACGAGGTCTGAAATCCGCGATCCGAATGTCATGGCCACCCTTCGCCAGTTTTTAAGTGTCGTACGCAAAAGATTACAGCAGTTGACTGTTGTAAACTTGTTGACTGCCTGTAAACACGAATCAGTCACATTTCTCGTAGTATGGTAGCGAAACGTTCCGGTCCCAAGCCACGAAGTTTTTGTCAATTGAAACCGAGTTACACTTTTGTCTTGTCGCAACAGCTGACGGAAGTCTGCGCACAAAGTGTGGCCCTGAGAGCACAGGGGCGCATGTGCTCTGCGCGCGAGCCAGCCACCTGCGTCTTGCTGTTTCACTTGTCGGCAGTTTTAAAACCGATATCTTCTGATAAGAACTGCTCCGTTTCTGTTTGGCGCATTCTTTGCTGTCAGTGACCTGCGCGTAGATAGGATGTGGAAACACAAACACATAAATGTCTCTTCATTACATGGTGTACTTTTGTTGAGTTATTTCGTTCAAGTTTGGCACAATGCTTGCGATAACAGCGCGCATGCTGTACTTACCGATTGAAACGATGCTAGGCTTGTGCTCATCGCATAATGAAATCTGAGCACGTAAGGGAATCTACCGTGTGCTTCCAGCTTTACTAAGAACTTGAAATTTGGAGTTTATGTAGGTCCTGAGTAACAAGTTGATGTAAAACTCTGAAAAAGAAGTTGTTTTTTCATTTATTTCCTCATTGTTTGGCAATATACTTCTCAAACACAGCATGCTGCGTACGAAACTCTTACCATAATCATCTAGTAAATGCAGGAAAGCTTAGTTTTATCCGTGTCTGCAATGAACTGTCGTTTCCACTTACCTAGTGAACGTGACGCCGATTGATTCATATATACACCACGTGATCAAAAGTATCCGGACACCTGGCTAAAAGTTCGTGGCGCCCTCCATAGGTAATGCTGGAATATGGTGTTAACCCACTCTTAATCTCGATGACAGCTACCACTCTCGCAGGCATACGTTCAATCAGGTGGTGGAAGGTTTCTTGGGGAATGGCAGCCCATTCTTAACGAAGTGCTGCACTGAGGAGAGGTGTCGATGTCGGTCGATGCCGCCTGGCATGAAGTCGGCGTTCTAAAACATCCCAAAGGTGTTCTATAGGATTCAGGTCAGGACTCTGTGCAGTGCAGTCCATTACAGGGATGTTATTGTCGTGTAACCACTCCGCCACAGGCCGTGCATTATGAAGAGATGGTCGATGGTGTTGAAAGATGCAGTCGCCATCCCCGAATTGCCCTTAAACACCCACCTACGGGTCTGGGGGTTAGAATCGGCCCGAGGTACACCTGCCTGTCGTAAGAGGCGACTAAAAGGAGTCTCTCACTTTTTGCCTCTATAAATTCAGGTCCCATAGTATGGTTTGACCTGCCACTTTCAAAATTCTACAGAAGTGCGGGCCATATGGGGAAGGACGCCTGACGTGGTGCACGAGTTATCCATAGTGCCCTTAGATTCGATCTCTTGAATCTCTTGTCATGGCTTTGCATCTCCGCCTGCGATTCAACTATTTGGGCGAGGACACTTTCCTGGGTATGTCATCTTCTTCCGTTGTCTCCTGCCCTCTTTCGCCCCCAAGACAATATTGGATTCCTCTGCAACCAATATTCAGCCCGGTAGCCAGTCCGTTGTGGTGGGGCCGTCATGTACCCATTTGGTGGTAGCCCCCTGACAACAAAGGGATCGCACTACTGATGCCTGAGATTTAAATTCCCCACGTATGCCGAGGAGTAGACGCCTGTCTTTCTGGGGCATCAGAACTCCCGGCAATGGTCATCGTGCCAGGTGACCTTAGCTGTGGAAGGGTGGTACCAGTGGTGAGAGCCCCAGATCGGAGTGGGTGGCATCAGGGCAGGTGGCCCGCAAATAAGCGGACTGTCATATCTTGCTAGTGACCGTACAGCTCCAGCAGTCTTTAAGAAGGGCTAGATAGAATACAAAGCCGACAGGTATGAGAGAGCCATATTCGCCTCGGTGTTTTGGCTGTAGCAGAACCGATGGGGACTCTTTCCTCCCGACGAAGCCTCAAGTTTTCGTTGAACACCTTGAGGATAAGTTGGGAGAAATGACAGCGCTGTCCAAGATGCGAAACAGTGCAGTCTTGATTCAGACAGCATCCCCAGCCCAATCCCGAGCGTTACTCGCCTGTGACAAGCTGGGTGATATTCCTGTTTCCGTCACTCCCCATAAAAGCCTCAACATGGTCCAGGGGATTATTTTCCATTGTGACCTCCTCTTGCAGTCTGACGGCTAGCTCCGCGCCAATGTAGAACGGCGGGGTGTTTCTTTCATCCAGCGCGTTTACAGGAGACCCAAAGACAACAGGGTTGCTACCAGTGCGTTCGTCTTGGCCTTCGACGTGATTCATTGCTTGAAAAGGTCAAGGTGATGGTCTACCGCTGTGACTTTAAACCATACGTCCCTCCCCCTATGCGGTGCTTTAAGGGCTGGAAGTTCGAGCACGTCTTCCCGCTGCACTCCCAGCGCCACATGTCGGGACTGCGGACGTCCCCTGCACCCAGATACTCAAAGTGCGCCACCTGCAACTTGCATCAACTGTGGAGAGCACCATTCCCCCTGCTCGCCAGGAGCGGAAAATCGTGGCGCACAAGACCGTGGACCAGTCGACTTACACAGAGGCTAAATGTAAATTCGAAAGATTACACACCATTCACTTGATGTCGACATATGCTGCAGCTACATCACCATCGCCGTCCGAAGTGCCAGGGGTTCCTCACTCTGTGCCACGAACAGTGGGCCTTCGGGGCCACCAGAATACAGCTGTCCCCTAGGTGGTAGGGGGCAAATTTTCCTCCATTGCTCCCAAAGCTCGTACTTCAGGAGCAAGGCCCCCCAAACTTAGGGGACATCGGTCCCGTCCCCCCCTGCCGGAGAAGCAACAGCCTCTTCTGGCTCCTATCGTGCGGAAGGGGTCCTATCTTCCAAGGTCTCCACTAATGCCATGGCGGACACTCACCAGTGGCTCAAGGAGCCAAAATCTGCTGGACAAAGAGCTTCATGGTCTTCCTCCATGCCTGAAGCTGCTTCGGAGAAATCTTCCCAGCAAGAACCTAAAGAGAAGCGAGAGAGCAAGCAAACTAAGTAGTAGTCTGCTAAGGAACAGGACCCTCTGGTGGCCCTAACACCACTACTCCCCATCAGTTCTGCATCTGAGGATGCAGTGGAGATCTTAGCGCACCCTGCCGACCTGGATCTCACTGATGCCTCGTCCACCATACAAATGGTTACAAATACTCAGTTGGAGGCAGCAGGTGACCCTGAGGCATAACTTGCCACCTTGCACACGTCATGCTTTCCCATCCTCACGATGACGTCATCCTCCAGTGGAATTGCGGCGGTTTTTTTCCACCACCTGGCCGAGATATGGCAACCGTTAAGCTTTACACTTGCTTTATGCATTGCCCTCCAGGAAACCTGGTTCCTGGCAATGTCGACCCCTGCCATCTTTGGCTGTAAGGGATATTACAGGAACCGCAGCAACTATAATAGTGTCAGGTGGAGTTTGCTTCTATGTCCTGAACTCAATATGCGGTGAACCTGTGCCTCTTCAAACCTCTCTTGAAGCTGTGGCTGTCAGGATTTGGACGTCACAGGAAACAACTGTCTGCAACGTATATCTTCCTCCTGTTGGTGCAGTACCCCTGAACGCATTGGCTGCACTGATTGATCAACTCCCTAAACCTTGCCTGCTTTTGGGAGATTTTAATGCTCATAATCCCTTGTGGGGTGGCACAGTTCTTACTGGCCGAGGGAGAGATGTCGAGGCAAAAATGTCCCATCCATCAGCTGGAGAGCACATGACGACCTGTGTAGTAGTGACCACTTCCCTATCTTCCTGTCACTGCCCAGGCGTCAGGCCCACTGATACCTGCCCAGATAGGCTTTAAACAAGGCGGACTGGGAAAATTTCACCTCTGCTGTCATCGTTGAATCTCTCCCACACGGTAACATCGATGTGGTGGTTGAGCAGGTAGCAACAACGATCGTAACTGCGGCGAAAAACACGATCCCTCATTCTTAAGGGTTCTCCCTGCGAAAGAGTCCCTTGGTGGTCACCGGAAGTCACTGAGGCAATTAAGGAACGCCAGCAAACTCTAGCATTTAAACGGCTCCGTCCCCGCGTTCGCCAGATTATCAAAAGGCGGAAACAGAAGTGTTGGGAGAGGTACATGTGGACCATTGGGTGCCATACGTCACCTTCCCAAGTCTGGGCAAAGATCAAACGAGTTTTTGGGTATCAGGCCCCAACAGGTGTCTCTGGTGTTATCTACCGACGCAAACGCGATTGCTGAGCACTATGCTCAAGCACTGCATTGGAGAACTACCCCCCAGCCTTTCGCACTCTCAAATGGCAGATGGAAGAGAAAGTCCTCTCGTTCACTACATGCCACAGTGAAACCTGTAACGCCCCATTTTAGAGTGGAAGCTCCTCAGTGCCCTTGCACATTGCCCCAACACAGCTCCTGAGCCCGTTCGGATCCACAGTCAGATGATTGAACATATCTCGTCTGACTACAAGTGACATCTCCTCGTGATCTTCAACAGGATGTGGTGCAATGGCATCTTTCCATCGCACTGTCGGGAGAGCACCATCATACCAGTGCTCAAACCCGGCAAAAAACCCGCACACATCCAACTATCGGCTCATCAGCCTCACCATCTGCTGGAATATATGGTGTGTTGGCAGTTGGGTTGGGTCCTGGAGTCACGTGGCCTACTGGCTCCGTGCCAGGGCGGCTTCCACGTGGGTCGCTCTACCACTGATAATTTTGTGTCCCTTGAGTCTGCCATCCGAACAGCCTTTCCCAGACGCCAACACCTTGCCGTCTTTTTTGTTTACGAAATGCGTATGACACCATCTGGCGACATCTTATCCTTGGCACATTATACTAGTGGGGTATCAGAGGCCCGCTCCCGATATTTATCCAGAATTTCCTGTCGCTTCCTACTTTCAGTGTCCAAGTCGTCCTCATATCCAAGAAAATGGGGTCCCACAGGGCTCTGTATTGAATGTACCTCTATTTTTAGTGGCCATTACCGGTCTTGCAGCAGCTGTAGAGCCATCCGTCTCACCCTCTCTGTATGCAGATGACTTCTGCATTTTGTATTGCTCCACCAGTACTGGTGTTGCTGAGCGGCGCCTACAGGGAGCCATCCACAAGATGCAGTCATGGCTGTCGTCCACGGGTTCCAGTTTTCGGCCGCAAAGTCGTGTGTCATGCACTTCTGTCGCCGTCGAGCACTTTACCTTCCTGACAATCCCCTCACTGTAGAGTAGACGTACCGATTATTAGGACTGGTTTTCGACGCCCGATTGATTTGGCTTTCTCACCTTCCGCTTAAGCGGAAGTGCTGGCAGCACCTAAATGCCCTCTGCTGCCTGAGCAACGCCAACTGGGGTGCAGATCGCTCTGTGCTGCTGCAACTATACAGAGCTCTTGTTCAATGCCGCCTTGCCTATGGGAGCCTGGTTTGTGGTTCAGCGTTTCTTGGGTTGGATCCTGGAGTCACGTGGCCTACTGGCTGCGTGCCGCTTTGGCGTTAGACTAGCAACGGGAGCTTTTAGGAAAAGTCCTGTGACCAGCGTCCTTGTGGAGGCTTGAGTTCCTCCATTGCAGATCAGGCGTGCACAACTGCTCGCCAGTTATGTTGCACACATTCATAGCTCTCCTGAGCATCCTAATTACCGTCTCCTTTTCCCAGCCACGGCAGTTCACCTCCCGCATAGGCGGCCCAGGTCAGGGCTTACAATTGCAGTTGCTTCCGATCCCTCCTATCTGAACTAGAGTCTTTGCTTTGCAAAAACAGACATAATGTCTGATGGGATAACAGCAATCAGTAATTTTATAATGTTACTTATAATCCGTCTTGATTGCACTTTTTTTTATTATTCATATGACCGGTTTCGGTTCATTCAGAACCATCTTCAGATCTGATATTTCAGTTACAGGAGTAACCCGTCCAAATCCAGCAAATTTCACATGCTGCGTCACAAAAAATTTGCAAACAAGACGGATTATAAGTAACATTATAGAGTCTTTGCCTTTACCACCTATACTCGAGGTCCAATCGCGTACACCTCCATGATGTACACCTAGGCCGCTGCTTCGCCTGGACCTTTCACGTGGCCCAAAGGACTCAGTTCACCCCGCGGCTCTCTGCTGTCAGTTCATCTCGATTCTTGACATGTACTGGGGCCATGAAGTGGTTTACTCCGACAACTCGATGGCTGATGGTCACGTAGGCTTTGCGTATGTCCTTGGAGGACCTATTGAACAGCATTCCTTTCCTGATGGCTGCAGTGTGCCCTGGGGAGTCGTTCCTTCTGTGTACTGACTCCTTGAGCAGCGTACAAGCTATCGACCAGTGCTACCCTCGTCGTCCTTTGGTTGCGACCAACCTGGAGTCCATCTATGCCCTGGAACGGTCCGGTCGTTAAATGGTGTTTGTGTGGACCCCAGGACACGTCGGTATCCCAGGTAACGAACTGGATGACAGGCTGGCCAAACAGGCTACATGGAAACCGCTTATGGAGATAGGCATTCCAGTAACTGACCTGCGTTCGTTTTTACGTCGCCAGGTTTTTCGGCTTTGCGAGACGGAGTGACACGGTCTCAGTACGCACAACAAACAGCGCCGTGAAGACCCGCCTCAGTGTCGATGCGGAGCCCGGTTGACAGTGGCCCATATTCTGGTGCACTGTTCCACTTTGACTGCCCAGCGACGAAATCTTGGGTTACCGGACTCGTTGCCGCTAATTTTATCTGACAGCGTCTCATCTGCTAACTTAGTTTTACGTTTTACTCGTGAGGGTGGGTTTTATCATTTGATCTTAATTTTAGCGCATGTCCCTTGTCCCTCTATGTCGTCGTCCCTAGTGCTTTTAGGGTGGACGATTTAATGTGTTGCAGAGTGGCTGGCTTCTCCTTTCTATTCTCTTGGTCAGCAAGTCATTGTAATCTGTTTTGTCGTTTTAATCTCCTCTACCTGTTTCTTGCGTTTCTGTGGTTTTCTTCCCCCTTTTTTCCATTTGAGTGTTCGTTGCCCTGCCGTCGTTCTTGTGGTTTTTCCTTTCTCTCCATTTTGTGTTGTCAGTCTTGCTTGTTTTATTCTCACCTCTTCAACAGTGGGAAGCAAAAAGGTGCTTAAAACATCAGTGTAGGCCTGTGCTGTGATAGTGCCACGCAAAACAAGAAGGGCTGCAAGCCCCCTCCACGAAAAACACGACCACACCATAACACTACCGGCTCCGTATTTTACTGTTGGCGCTACACACGCTAGCAGATGACGTTCACCGGGCATTCGCCATACCCACACCCTGCCATCGGATCGCCATATTGTGTACCCGTGATTCGTCACTCCACACAACGTTTTTCCACTGTTCAGTCGTCCAATGTTTACTCTCCTTACACCCAGCGAGGCGTAGTTTGGCATTTACCGGCGTGGTGTGAGGCTTATGAGCAGCCACTCGAGCATGAAATCCAAGTTTTCTCACCTCCCAGCTAACTGACATAGTACTTGCAGTGGATCTTGATTTAGTTTGGAGTTTCTCTTCAACTGTCGGCGGTCTCTGCCGTTCAACAGACGAGGTTGGCCTGTATGCTTTTGTACTGTACGTGTCCTTTCACGTTTCCACTTCACTATCACATCGGAAACATTGGATCTAGGGATGTTAGGAGTGTGGAAATCTTGCGTGCAGACGTATCACACAAGTGACACCCAATCACCTGACCACGTTTGAACTCCGTGTGCTACGCGGAGAATCCCATTCTGCTCTCTCACGGTGTCTAATGGCTACCGAAGTCGCTGATATGAAGTACCTGACAGAAAGTGGCAGCACAATGAACCTAATATGAAAAAGTATGTTTTTGGGGGTGCCCGGATACTTTTGATCATATATATAAAGTGTAGCACTAAAACTGTAGTGCTCTGGTTGTACAAAGCTCGAAAGAAAGAGAAATAACGGCTGCTAAGTAGTAAACGAATGTTACCGTTAAAGAACATTGACATTAGTGGGCAAGAAAACATCGTGTCATCGCTGTGTTGCAAACGACGACATGTTATTCCGTATAATTAGCCTCTGAAGAACTACGTTATAGGCTAAAACTTTAAAGGATGCATTAGAAGTGAAACAAAAACAAATCAAATGCTCATATACTACCTGAAACCAAAAAGAAGTCTAGACAATACGTAAGATACTTTCTCATTGCTTGAATTAGTAAACAGATGTCCACACTGACTATGGCACAGGTGCTGAATTATTTTCTGTTGAGAGCGCGGGAAAAGAGATTACGCGAGGATGAGCCCCTTCAAACGAAATAAAGCCCTTTTGTCGTTTATTGCCGGTTAGACGGAGTAATTCCTAATACAAAGATCGCTGGGTGCAATTGCATTTTATCTACTTGCTTTTTAAGTGATTATAAAACAAACCATTGGTTGTATTAAGTACTTCGATTTTAAATGTGCATTTCAGAATGTCAGTAGAATACTGTAAGTTGAATCACAAATACAAGTTGCATCCAAATACAAAATGAAATTGCCAGAATGAGATGTTCACTGTGCAGCGGAGTGTGCGCTGATATGAAACTTCCTGGCAGATTAAAACTGTGTGCCGGACCGAGACTGGAACTCGGGACCTTTGCATTTCGCGGGCAAGTGCTCTACCAACTGAGCTACCCAAGCACGACTCACGCCCCGTCCTCACAGCTTTACTTCCGCCAGTACCTCGCCTCTTACCTTCCAAACTTTTCAGAAGCTCTCCTGCGAACCTTGCAGAACTAGCACTCCTGAAAGAAAGGATATTGCGGAGACATGGCTTAGCCACAGCCTGGGGGATGTTTCCAGAATGAGCTTCTGTGAAGTTTGGAAGGTAGGAGGCGAGGTACTGGCGGAAGTAAAGCTGTGAGGACGGGGCGTGAGTCGTGCTTGGGTAGCTCAGTTGCTAGAGCACTTGCCCGCGAAAGGCAAAGGTCCCGAGTTCGAGTCTCGGTCCGGCACACAGTTTTAATCTGCCAGAAAGTTTCAAAATGAAATTGGATTCAGTATTTGACAGTATGAGAAATGTGGCATATAGCTACAAATGAGCTACCTATTTATAGACAGAGTTGACAATGGCAGTGTATTATCACAAGCTTCGGCGTGGTGTTATCGAACTTAAAGGATTTTTTTTAGAAGTTTACCTTCAACGTTTCGACATCACCGGCTAATTTAGCACCCATTATCGCCAGAGCCTTGACAATTGACGCTGAAAAACTGACCTGGCTCTCTCAGCAGCAACCTCTATCTCTGTAGGGTATTTAGTCGGTACACCGAAATATCTGAAGAAGATTACAGTCGCGCATAGAGTTCTACCTACTTGCCGCGGAGAAAGAATAGTATGCAGTAGATAACAGCGAAAACTAAGCATATGTGAGGAAAGTTAGACTGCCTCTGACTCACTTGTGCACTTGGACTGCAAATACGCAGCCGAGATTCAGGTGCTTTCGAGAAAATCTATTTTGTTAAGAATTATCAAGTCGAAAAGTGCATCAAATCTTGTCCCGTCCCTGGAACACTGATGGTGAACTATAAACCTTTACCTCATAATGGTTTACATACTACTTTCATGTTCCAATATCGATCTTTATGTTTCGATTAAACTCACGCCACAATTACGACACATCTACATTTCGGTGAAACTGGTTAATAATGCCGGGAAAAAACTGGCATAACTATTTAAGGGGATACGGAATCGGATTTTGGGTTAAAAATAGATTTTCGTTTTATTGACGTATTGTATTCCGCGAAGTTTCCTCTTTAAAATGACGTATCATACATAGCTCTGCAAGAATTATAACCATTTTATTTTTATAGATTTGTGAGATCGGGTATTGCGCTTTAGTTATACTCGTCTCTCATGGCTGACCATAAACTTTTTAGCAGTACGTTTATGTGACATGTATTCAAATTTCCCGCTTTCCAGCGACTCTTTGTACACTATTTGTCCGAAAATGTTTCCCTCTGGTTTCCTCAAGTTACTCTTTGACTTTGTGACGGGATTGTTTGTAATCATTGTCCTACAAGAAAGTTGTTGTTGTCGAGTTATTTCGTGATTAGTGCTTCATTTCTCGCAGTGAAAATGCCTGGAGCTAGAGCAAAAGTGTTACAAAGCGCGTGAACTGACAAAAGAAAAGCAATGATGATTCATTAGCAAAGCAAAACAGTTCTTAATCATCACTGTTGGAAAATGTGAGTCCACTTACTACTGATTTGCCGATCGAACTTACTCCAAATGAAAACAGTGCTTCTCATACAAAGCTAAGAGGTTTGGAAGAGAAATATAATTTACTTGATAAAGGGAAAGAAGTTTTTGAACTCATTGATACGAGTATATTGTGCGAAACTCCTGAAAACTGTGTGCTGCAAAATATGGCAAGGAAACGTTTCTCTGAAAGTAGAATCCAATGTTGGCCTGGCTGCACAGTTTAATTTAATATGCAGTGTTTGTAAGTACAGCTGTAAGTTTCCAAGTTCTGTTTCAGTAACTGTAAGTATTGGATACAAGAAAACTGAACTTTATAGTGTAAATATTAGGTTAGTTTATGGATTGCGAGCAATTGGTAAGGGCAAAACAGCTGGTGATATGCCATGTGGTGTTCTAAATCTTCCAAGTGTACCTTCAAAGTTTGATGCTTACAACTATGTACTACGATCTGCAGTTGAAGATGTAGGACAGAAGTCAATGCAGGTAGCTGTAGAAGAAGCAGTGAAAGAAAATTATGGCAGTCGTGACCTCACAGTAGCTTTTGATGGCATGTGGCAAAAAAAGGTGTCACGCCTCAAACAATAATGATGATGTAACAGCAACTAATGTTGACACTGGCAAAGTTATTGATGTTGCAATAATGTCTAAATACTGTAGATGCATAGACAGGTTGAAAAATGAACACAGTGATGACTGTGTTGCTAATAATTATGGTAGTAGTGGTGGCATGGACGTTGCTGGGGTGAAAAAATTTTTTCATTGCTGTTCAGAGTGGTAGAATGTTCGCTATGTCAAGTATGTAGGAGATGGTGACTCTAAAGTATTCAAAGAAGTTTTGGAAAGCAAACCATATGGGAACAGTAAATATAAGCAAACTTGAATGTATAGGACATGTGTAGAAGAGAATGGGTGCCAGTCTAAGAAACCCCCCTGCGGGTCCGGGGTAAGAATAGGCCCGAGGTATTCCTGCCTGTCGTACGAGGCGACTAAAAGGAGTTTCAACTGTTTCGGCCTTCCATGTGATGGTCCCCCTTGGGGTTTGACCTCCATTTTTCTAAATTTCTACAGAAGTACGAGCCTTTTGGGGAAGGACACCTTACGTGGTGTACCACTGGTCCTAAGTGCACTCAGACCTTGGCACTCAGCATTGCACCGGCGTTGTAACCATACCCACTATTACTCAAATTGGGCCTAAACGCCTTTTGGGTTGTCCCAGTTACGCCCATAGTGCGTCTCCATCTGCACCAGCGATCATGATGGACTTTCCATGGCACCAGAAATCCAGCACGGTAGCCAGCCCGTTGTGGTGGGGTCGTCATGTACCCTCTAGGTTGTAGCCCCCTGACAACACAGGGATCGTACTGCCGATACCTGAGCTGCACCCTCCCCACGTCGGCCAAGGAGTAGATGCCCGTCTCCTTGGGGCATCAGGACTCCCGGCAATGGTCATCCTGCCAGGTGGCCCTTGCTGCGGCTGGGTGGCGCCCGTGGGGAGAGCCCCTGTTCGGAGTGGGTGGTATCGGGGCGGATGTTTCGCAGATGAAACGTCACCACGTATCGGGTCGCTCTGCGGCCGAGTCTTTCAAAAGAAAAAGTACCGTTTCTGGTTCTGGTTCTCCTGCCCCTTCCCCCTTGGCCACTCCATGGGAGGAGGGACAGGCCCGCCGGCTTGGAGCGAAGTACTTCCCCCGCTATTTGGTCTGTTCTCGAACCGATGGGGGGACATTCGCCACCTCCAAGCCCATGTTCTTTGTTCAGCACATTGAGGACATCTTCGGGGAAATCGAGGCTCTCAGCAAGATGCGTTCAGGGTCCGTACTTATCAAGACCACGTCCGCCACACAGTCGGCGGCGCTCCAGGCGTGCGACCGCCTAGGGGACATCCCAGTCTCCATTGTCCCACATCTGGCACTCAATAGGACGCAGGGGGTTATTTTTCATCGTGACCTCCTGCTACAATCTGATGAGGAGCTCAGGGCCAACCTGGAGCGCCGAGGCGTGCATTTCGTCCGGCGAGTCCAGCGCGGCCCCAAAGACCGTCGCATCGACACTGGGGCCTTTATCCTCGCCTTCGAGGGGGACGTTCTCCCGGAGAAGGTAAAGGTAATGTGCTACCGGTGTGACGTGCGACCCTACGTTCCGCCTCCTATGCGCTGTTTTAGGTGTTTGCGCTTTGGGCACATGTCGTCACGGTGTGAGGCTGAGCCCCTCTGTGGCGATTGTGGCCGTCCTCTTCGTGAGGAACATACATGCACCCCACCACCTCGGTGCGTTAATTGTCCTGGCGTCCACTCGCCTAGATCCTCAGACTGCCCCGCATATCAGAAGGAGAAGAAGATACAAGAAATCAAAACTTTGGATCGGCTGTCTTATTCTGAGGCCAGGAAGAAGTACGACCGCCTCCATCCCGTGCCATTGACCACTTCGTTTGCCTCAGTTGTGTCCACTCCTTCCGCGGTATCCTCACCCCTCTCCTGTCCCCCCTCCGCCTCCTCCGCCCATCAGGGGGCTCTGCCTCCGCCTCCCAAATCCCTCCCTTCCAAATCCTCCCCCCCCCCCCGTGGCCCCCACCCCCTCTGCCCCAGGGGCCACCCTTCCTCCTCCTTCTCCCCACACGCCACCTGAGAAGCGATCCTCTTCTCAGGCGTCCATCGGGGAAACGCTCCGGACCCCGGCTTCCGAGGTCCGGCGTTCCAAAACGGACCCCGCGCGTGAGGACCTTCTTCGGGTCCAGCCCACCATCCCTGTGCCTCCTCGGCCTTCCAAGAAGGCCTCCAAGAAGAAGTCTCTATCCCCTTCTCCACCCCGGCGCGTTTCGACTGACGCTCCATCCGTGAGTCGCCGCTCCCGGCCGTCCTCAGTTTCGCCGGGACGCTCTGCTGCCAGGCGCTCAGCTGGCCTTTCGTCGGCAAATGATGCTGCCCCTCCTACACCACCAGGGACAGCGGCCGCAGCTGGCGACCAGTCGATGGAACCAGATCCGCCTCCCGTCTGTTGTAGCGTTGTTCCCTCGCAACCTGGCCCTCCGCGGCCGTCGAGGTGACCAGCCCTTCCCCCGTCTCGTTCCGCCGACTTTTTGACTAGCGATGGCGTTGTTTCATTGGAACATAAGAGGTATTCGATCTCATCGGGAGGAATTACAACTGCTCCTCCGCCTGCACTGTCCGCTCGTCCTTGGACTCCAGGAAACCAAGTTGCGCCCGACTGACCGTATTGCCCTTAACCACTATACCTCGGAGCGGTATGACCTCACCCCTGTGGACGGTGTCCCAGCTCATGGTGGGGTCATGTTGCTCATTCGGGATGACGTCTATTACCATCCCATCCCATTGACCACCCCACTCCAAGCAATAGCTGTCCGCATTACTCTTTCTGCTTTTACTTTTTCAGTTTGTACCATCTACACTCCACCGTCGTTTGCTGTTAGTCGGGCTGACATGATGCACCTGATCGTTCAGCTTCCCCCGCCGTTTTTATTGTTTGGCGACTTCAATGCCCATCATCCCCTTTGGGGCTCTCCTGCATCCTGTCCAAGAGGCTCACTCTTGGCAGATGTCTTAAACCATCTCAATCTTGTCTGCCTCAATACCGGCGCCCCGACTTTCCTCTCGGACTCCACTCATACCTACTCCCACTTGGACCTCTCGATATGTTCTACCACTCTTGCCCGTCGGTTCGAGTGGTATGTCCTTTCTGACACCTATTCGAGCGACCACTTCCCCTGTGTCGTTCGTCTCCTGCACCACACCCCATCCCCACGTCCTTCGAGCTGGAACATACTGAAAGCTGACTGGGGACTTTACTCATCCCTGGCGACCTTTCCGGACCACGATTTTCCCAGTTGTGACAGTCAGGTCGAATACCTCACGGCTGTTATCATCCATGCTGCTGAACGTTCCATTCCTCGTACTACTTCTTCACGTCGCGTTTCCGTCCCCTGGTGGAACGAGGCTTGTAGGGACGCTATCCGTGCTCGACGACGTGCTTTACGCACCTTTCGCCGCCATCCTACGCTGGCGAATTGTATTGAATACAAACGACTCCGAGCGCAATGCCGTAGAGTCATCAAAGACAGCAAACAAGCTTGTTGGGCCTCTTTCACCGGCTCCTTTAACAGTTTTACTCCCTCTTCCGTCGTTTGGGGTAGCCTGCGCCGGCTGTCGGGCATTAAGGCCCACTCCTCGGTACCTGGCCTGACCTCAGGTAATGCGGTCCTTGTTGATCCGGTGGCTGTCTCCAACGCCTTTGGCCGCTTTTTCGAGGAGGTTTCAAGCTCCGCCCATTACCATCCTGCCTTCCTTCCCAGGAAAGAGGCTGAAGAGGCTCGGCGACCTTCCTTCCACTCGCTGAATCTGGAAACCTATAATGCCCCCTTTACTATGCGGGAACTCGAACGTGCGCTTGCACTGTCCCGGTCCTCTGCTCCGGGGCCGGATGACATTCACGTTCAGATGCTGGCACACCTTTCTCCGGCGGGCAAAAGCTTCCTTCTCCGTACCTACAATCGCGTCTGGACCGAAGGTCAAGTCCCCATGCGTTGGCGTGACGCCGTTGTTGTTCCTATACCCAAACCCGGGAAGGATAGACACCTTCCTTCTAGTTACCGCCCCATTTCTCTTACAAGCTGTGTCTGTAAGGTGATGGAGCGCATGGTTAATGCTCGGTTAGTCTGGATTCTTGAATCTCGACGGCTACTTACTAATGTCCAATGCGGCTTTCGTCGCCGCCGCTCCGCTGTTGACCACCTCGTGACCTTGTCGACATTCATCATGAACAACTTTTTGCGAAGGCGCCAAACGGTAGCCGTGTTTTTCGACTTGGAGAAGGCTTATGACACCTGTTGGAGAGGAGGTATCCTCCGCACTATGCACAGGTGGGGCCTACGTGGTCGCCTGCCCCTTTTTATTGATTCCTTTTTAACGGATCGAAAGTTTAGGGTACGTGTGGGCTCCGTATTGTCCGACGTCTTCCTCCAGGAGAACGGAGTGCCTCAGGGCTCCGTCTTGAGCGTAGCCCTTTTTGCCATCTCGATCAATCCAATTATGGATTGCATTCCATCTAATGTCTCAGGCTCTCTCTTTGTGGATGACTTCGCGATCTACTGCAGTGCCCAGAGAACATGCCTCCTGGAGCGCTGCCTTCAGCGTTGTCTAGACAGCCTCTACTCATGGAGCATGGCAAATGGCTTCCGGTTCTCTGAAGAAAAGACGGTTTGTATCAATTTTTGGCGATATAAAGCGTTCCTTCCGCCATCCTTACATCTCGGTCCCGTTGTTCTCCCATTCGTGGACACAACTAAGTTTCTAGGGCTCACGTTGGACAGGAAACTGTGTTGGTCTCCACATGTCTCTTATTTGGCGGCCCGTTGTACACGTTCCCTTAATGTCCTCAGAGTTCTTAGCGGTTCATCTTGGGGAGCGGATCGCACTGTCCTGCTTCGCTTGTATCGGTCCATAGTCCGATCGAAGCTGGATTATGGGAGCTTCGTCTACTCGTCCGCTCGGCCGTCCCTCTTACGCCGGCTCAACTCCATCCACCATCGGGGGATACGTCTTGCGACCGGAGCCTTCTACACTAGTTCTGTCGAGAGTCTTTATGCTGAAGCTGCCGAGTTACCGTTGACCTACCGGCGCGACGTACTGCTGTGTCGGTATGCCTGCCAGCTGTCGTCTATGCCCGATCACCCCTCTTACAAGTCCTTCTTCGCCGATTCTCTCGACCGTCAGTACGGGTTGTATGTGTCTGCCCTGCTGCCCCCCGGAGTCCGCTTCCGTCGCCTGCTTCGACAATTGGATTTTGCCCTCCCTACCACCTTCAGAGAGGGTGAGAGCCCGACACCACCTTGGCTCCAGGCCCCGGTTCATATTTATCTCGACCTCAGCTCACTCCCGAAGGATGGTACTCCGGCTGCAATGTATTGCTCACGGTTTGCCGAACTTCGTGCTCGACTTGCCGGTCACACCTTTATTTACACCGATGGCTCCAAAACTGACGATGGTGTCGGCTGTGCCTTTGTCGTCAGGGCCGTCACATTTAAATACAGGCTCCTCGACCAATGTTCCAGCTTTACGGCCGAGCTTTTTGCTCTCCATCAGGCCGTTCAGTATGCCCGCCGCCACCACCATTCATCATATGTACTCTGCTCTGACTCACTCAGTGCTCTTCAGAGCCTTGGAGCTCCCTATCCGGTCCATCCCTTGATACAACGGATACAGCAGTCCCTCCATTCTTTGGCTGATAACGGTGGTTCTGTCAGCTTTCTGTGGGTTCCCGGACATGTGGGAGTGCCTGGGAATGAGGCTGCGGATGCTGCAGCCAAGGCTGCAGTCCTCCTGCCTCGGCCAGTCTCCCATTGTGTCCCGTCATCCGACGTTCGTGGGGATGTCTGTAAGAGGCTTGTGTCGTTGTGGTGGGATGCTTGGAAACAAGCTCCGGGCAGTAAAACCGCTACCAACTGCTTGGACAACATCCTCCCGACCATCTCGGCGCGAGGAGGTCCTTCTGACCAGGTTGCGGATTGGGCATTGCCGGTTTAGCCACCGCTACCTGCTCTCCGGTGACCCACCCCCGCAGTGCCCTTGTGGTCAGGCATTAACAGTGCGCCATGTTTTATTGTCGTGTCCCCGTTTTAGTCAATTTCGTGTTGTCCTGTCCCTGCCATCTACTTTACCGGATGTTTTAGCTGATGACGCTCGAGCAGCTGCTCGTATTCTGCGTTTTATAACTTTAACTGGCTTGTCCAAGGACATTTAATCTTTTTACTTATTTTGTCTGCATCTTTGTCGGGTCCTTCTGGTGTCCCCTCCATCCCCTTGAGTTTTACCAGATTCCATGTGCTCAAACAACAGTGACTGGGCGCTGATGACCTCAGCAGTTGAGCGCCCTTAAACCCAACAAAAAAAAAGTCTAAGAAGGTTACCATCAGTTATTCGACGTGCAGGTCGCCGAAGTGGCGTCAAATCGAAAGACCTGCACCAGGCGAACGGTCTACCAGACGGGGGGCCTTAGCCACACGACATTTCATTTACCATCAGTTATGAAAGGGGAAAAAACTAGATGATTGGAAAACCTTGCATGGCAAAGGAAGATTGACTGATTCCATAATAGACCAAATTCAGAATTGGTATGGCCTTGAAATCAGACAAAATACAGGCAATCATGAAGGACTGAGGAAAGCTGTATGGGCTTTGTATTTCCACACCGCATCCACAAATGAGCATCCAGAACATGATTTGTGCCCCAAAGGTGCAACGAGCTGGTGTAAATACAATAGGGGACTAATAACTGTAGAGAAATACATTCACCATCACAGTCTACCATTAGCCATCATGGAAGAAATAAAGCCCATTTTCAGAGATCTGATGAAATGTCTTCGTGAAAAAACGTAGAACCCCAACGAGTGCTTGAATAGTGTGATATGGCATCGTCTCTCAAAAAACAGTGTTTGTTGGAATTAATACACTACATTTTGGTGTGTATGATGTGGCAACCTTCAATCTTGTGAATATAACTAAATGCCAAGTCCTTCAAAAGTTGGGTTTGCGTGTTGGTTCCCGCACAATACGTGCTATGTTGACTTTAGATCAGCACAGACTGAGGCATGCTGACAATATAATCAATACGTTAGTGAAAAAAGCAAGACGAGTGCAGAGGGGTGCCAAAAGAATACTTGAAGATGATTATGAAGACTGTGAAGTGGATATTCATTATAGATCAGGAATGTTTTAATCTTCTTTTTCCGTTTCCCGTAAGTTCTTATAGGAACATTATCTCAGGTACTGGTGAACTTAGAAGTCTGAAATTTTTTTGACTTAATCGCATGGGTTTCTTTTACACAATGAAACAACGATTTTTTAATTACTTGATTTTCAAAAGACTTAGGAGTGATTATCTAGTAAAAAATGATGGAAAAAATTTACTTAAAAAATGTAACATCTCTCTGTAAGAAAATACTTCGACAAACTGTTGTTTCAGTATTGTTATAACATATCAGTGCACATACCAGAAAAATTTTCTCTCTCTGTCTCCAGGAGTTTGTGAGAAAATGTTCCCTGTAGTAGGCATATTTTAACATTGCGGGGATAGGCGATTCCGTATCCCCTGAAAAGGACGGCTATGTGGTGTTAAAGGCCTTGGCGTACTACGTTGTGCGTGTGGTCCATTATTTTTCCCCGTGAGATATGGACCCAAATCGATCCTCTCTCGCGAAAACAGATTGGAGGTGAAAATAAGTTACGTTTTGCAGTATACAGTGCAATGTAAATGTAGTCGAATATATTTTGTTCAGTCACTGTAACTGAGTATAAGTGTAGCGCACACACTAGACTAATGTTAATGTGAGAATTATTTTTAAAGAGTAAGGATAATAGTGCGTAAAAGCGTTGTTGGGAATGCTGACTGTCGAAACTAGGGCCGGTCACCCACGGCTATTCGTTTCGAAAGAAACATTGCGATTGAAATAAAACGTACTTCCCTCTGCATTTAGAAGTTCATGTCCAGCCCTACTGGTGGTTTAAGGTTATTGTTGACTTTTTCTATGCTCTGAGACACTCTCAGTGGCATCTGAAAATAAAGAGCAATAGCTGATAATTATTCTGCTGCAAAACTTAACAGAAGCTGTCCGTAGGGTAGCAATAGCGCACGATGTTCTTTGGGGCGTGAGAGAGCAGTATTGGTTGTCTCAGTGCGGAAGTTCCTGGCAGCTAATCCGCTTGTCACGTGCCGCGCGTGGCTCTGTAGCGTCAGCACGTCGCTATAAAGAGGTTCTCACCTCGACAGGTTTCTTACAGTGTGTAGCAACACAACTAATGGTCCTTCAGGTGCAAAAAGTTTAAAGTGTCCCTTGAAATTTTGAATTCTGTTCTTTCCCAAATGCATTACCATTTTTATAAAGAACTTATTGCTCTCTTCCGCGTTAGGACCCTACTCACATTTGACAGATGTGTGTGTAAAATTTTACGTGTCGTAATGAAATAAAATGAGAGACAGATAGAGATAGAAATAGAGCGAGCGCTGCTATGTCACCAAATATCGGCACATCGGACAGTTCATGCATGAATAAGGGCACATGTGTTATTGAATGATATTTAAGTAATTCTTTAAAAACAGATCAATATAAGTTGTAAAGGAAAAGCTATATAACAGACAGCAACAGCTGCTACCACTGTCGGTATTATTTCACAGACTGTAATCTCAGTTATAATACAAAAGGAACAAAAACAATTCTCTACTGACTTGGGAAATTGATTGGTAAATTTTTTTGTAATCTCAGTTTTTTTCCACTGATCTTGCCGTTCTTATCCCTTCTTCTACGAACTGTCATTTTATCTTTAAAAGATTGTGAACAACTCTTTTGTTAAATGTCCACGATGATTTATGTTGTTTCTCTGGCCTTTGAAGACGCGACGCACTATCACTTTGCGACGCATTGTCAGCTTACACTGGCGAAATCTGACGGTCCCTATCTTCAATGTAATATTTTTATTTTCTGACTCTTTCCCTGAAAAATCACAAGCTAAACTCCTTCGTTATCTCCTCCTTCCCCACCTTTCTTGTACCCATTTAATGTTCATTTAGTCAGCTGAAAGAATATTAATGTTAACGTGCACAGATAGTTTCATTAAATGCGCATCATGGCAACTAAAAGTTGAAAGCCGGCCGCGGTGGTCTAGCGGTTCAGGCGCTCAGTCTGGAACCGCGCGACTGCTACGGTCGCAGGTTCGAATCCTGCCTCGGGCATGGATGTGTGTGATGTCCTTAGGTTAGTTAGGTTTAAGTAGTTCTAAGTTCTAGGGGACTGATGACCACAGAAGTTAAGTCCCATAGTGCTCAGAGCCATTTGAACCATTTTAAAAGTTGAAAGTAGAATGTTTCTATAAATGAATAGTGTATGAGCAGTCAGATGAAATCAAGACAGTTGGGAAAAACAAAAATGTTTATTATTTCAAAAATAGTAGCCATAACTGTAAATATATTTACGCCACTGCGAGACAAGACGGTTAATGCCTTCATGAAAAAATGTTTGCGGTTGGCTACGGAACAATGATTGTACCCAGGTATCCATCTCTCTTCATACGAAGCACGTCGAAAGCCAGGAACGCCTTTATTCAGGGCTCCAAAAACGTTGAAATTGCATGGGCAGGCATCGGGATTGTATGGAGGATGTGTACGGGTTTCCCAGCGAAACTTTTGCAGCTTAGTCGAAACCACATTGGCAACATGTGAGCGGGTAATCGTACACGATTTGAATTGTCAGTGGAAGTGGAAGAAGGGACAAAGCGTATGATGTGATATGTGAACAATATGTAATTTATATTTGATATTGATACCACAATCAGTATTTCATTAGAAATGTGGTAAGTTCCAAACACGCTTAACTTCTGTCGTTCTTTCACTCACCAGACGTGGTAGTTTAGAATGCATTATTTCACATACTGCACTTGTTCCGGTTGCACGAAATTGGTCGATTTCTGGGCATTGTATTAATGGGTTAATGGCTTCCCAGAAGCTTCGCATTGAAATTATGCCACAGGCACTTTTTTTAAAAATATTTATATTCTGTTTTAACCGGTAAATGGGATTTCTGTTTTCTTTGAATAGTCTGATGTTCAAAATCCATCCAGACATTTTGCTCGAGGTTTATTCGTGAAAACGAGAGGTTGTGTTATTGAGTTGTAACCGTATTATAAATGAAATACTTAGTGAACTCCAGTGTGAGTCGCTAGAAGAAAGAAGTTATCGGTAACCGCGGCAGCCCAGGGCAGTAGACTGTCGTCTGCCCTCTGTGGCCAACGGAGCTTCTAGCATCTAGTGTCAGCTGTTTGCGGAAAGCGGCCCACTCTTCTTGCGTCTGTGCCCTACTGACACAGTCTCAAGGCATCTTTCACCGACTCACAGAAATAACACTAGGCATCAAATTACCTAAGTAAACTAAATTCTGCGCACAACACAAGTATGCTGCTATGATAAGCGGTGCTGCTGATTACTCCTTACTGCGAGAGGTTGTGCACTGCTAAGCTAGGTTTTGAACAGTCACAAATGTGATCAAACCCGCGAGCAGTGGCGATGATGACGGCGGGAAGCTGCTCTTCAAAATTAGTGTACACGCACCAACCTCTCATGAACACACGAACTGCGTAACAACTTGAAACGGGTCCATAAATGTACACAAACAAAAACTAGCAAACATTTGCTTTTTCCATTCATAATCGCCCAGTGACGTATGATTTACACGAAAGAACTACCAGGCAGCAGATAGTGCTGCTTCGAAAGATGAAAAATATAATGACCAGGAACACGTAATTACCGAGACAATCAATCCTTGCTTCCCCATTTCACAGTTAGGAGACTTCCTACCTACAACCGGGTTTCAACTGGCAACCTGTGGACCGCATACCTTGTTATTGTGACGGTCTACCTCATTAGTATCACTCACTCAGTTACAATAAAAATAAAAGTGAACGCCCGTATATTGCGGATGTCGTTGGAAAATCCGAAGAAAGCAATATATTACAATATCGTGAGAGTAACTTTTTTATGTTGCATGTAACGTAGTGGAGGAAGCAGAACAATCAGTCTTAGTGACTCGAGCAGTGGGTCAGTGTTGTTAAGAGCTGAGGCAGAAAGAAAACCACATTGCTTCTTGTTCGGCTACGGTAGCCGTTCAAAATGAGCGTTGAAATTTAAAATTGCGTGAGATGTCAATGCCGTTCTGTAATACATTTTTAGTGGAAAATTAAAATATTAAATCTGTTGACATTCATCGGAAAATGTCATGGGTGGCGGAGTTCGGCGTCAATAGTGTTTAAGAGCGAAGGACTACTGTTCATAAAGCTGACACAAATGACTGATAAAGAAAGTTGTCCAAAAACTTCGTGAAAACAAGTGTTTCACGATGTCCAAACACACCAACAGTTCTCCGCAGATTTCTGTTTCAATGAGATCGTGAGTAAACAATTAGGACGCCACGGGTAATGTGTCGTTCTGTGTCTTAACTACTTTCTAAGAACCACAAAACTCAGGAGATTATTGCTTTTATGGACTTCTTAGCTACTATATGGGAAGAAAACTTACTGGATTGATTTGTGATTGGTGACTAGACATGTTTTGATTTGATAATTCCGAGCTGAAATAACCCTCCACGGTGTGGAGTCTTACCGCCTCGTCCAATATTCCGGAAAGAAAAGAGCACTACAAACTCAGTCATAAATATTGCGACTACCGTTTTGAACTTTAGACGCAACTTGTTTGAGGATGTTGCAGAACCTGGAAAAACAATCAGTTTCATCGCCTACTGTGAGACATAAGGAAACAGAGGAGAGCCACTCACAACAAGCGGCGCGTTTTGTTCACAACTGATGCCATTTTTGCACGACAATACTTGGCTCAGCTTTAGATTGAACCGAGTATTTGATTGAGATTGACATATGATGAGAATGCCAGATCATTGCTGACAAAAGAAGGTTTATGAATGGAAACCACCAGGCAGACGTAAGCGCGGAAGACCATGACATTCTTGGATAGACCTCATAAGTGGAGTAATGGAACATCGCAGCATCGACAAGGAAGATGCGCTGGATAAAGATGCTTGGCGAAGGATAACAGGAATGCAACAAAATGTTGTTATTAATTAATATTGATTAATCCTGTAATAATAATAATAATAAATACTTGGCTCATATGCTAACATTTTTGTACACCCGTCCTTCTGACCACACTTGATACCAAGTAATTTTTTCCTCTTCATGCACCTGAAAAAGGGTCTTGATTCCCAAAGTATTGAATCCGACGAAAAACTTACAGATGCTGTCAAGGGCTGGTTGCAGTCTCAGGTAGTAGAATTTTATGCGGAGCGGAATTTGCCTCGTTAAGACATACGACAAACGCTTAAATTCGAATGTTGATGTGCAGAAAGGTATAATTTAAGATTAAAGAAATGTTTCAACTTTTCATAGACTTAACGGAGGTTATTTATTGATACCATCACTGAGCACAATTTGGACTATAAAGTTAATGCCACGCAATGCTGACACAAATCGATTAATGAGAATACGGTTTTCGACTGATTATTTGTTATCAATAACTGATAAATACGTCTTGACCGATGGATGCGTCAGAACGTGCTACATCTACATATATTCTCCACTAGCCACCAAGCGGTGTGTGGCGGAGGGCTCAGTTTGTGCCCAAGTCATATTTCCGCCCTCTGTTGCACTCGCGAATCGCGCGAGGGAAAAACGATTTTTCTGAACTCCCCAGTACGAAGTCAACATTTCCACGAGGCTCCCAAAAGTCCTCGTACGGTGATAAACCTCCTTTCAGCGTTAACGGACTTCTACTACGTTATTGTCTGAAAGACAATTCCATTTTGTTCGTTGGTTGTATTACGATCAGTCTTTTATTTCCGGCCTTGATGGTCAAGTGGTCAAATGCATGCCAGGAAACCGTAACGTCGTAGGACCCAAACCCGGTCAAACCGCGGAGATTTTTTAGCCTGCCTTTGCGGTAGCCTTCACCTTTCAGTGATGTGAAGATATGCCAGGAACGACGCGAGGTTCGGATTCCATGCTAAACTGCAGGTCCTCTTTCCCCAGTAGAATTAGTGAGGAAGGTTAATGACGACGTGCGATTCGACGGAGTATCGTCCAGTTGGAAATCTTTACGCTCAGGGGACTGAGTCAACCACGCCATACGAATTTACTTTAGTCATTGATTTCACGCGATCAGGTGATTTCGGCGATGTGTCATTTTCAAATGTTTACTTATAATCTCGTAATGAAATAATCACCATGTTTTGGGTGTATATAATGTATGTCTGTCATTTAAATATACGCTCGCTGTCGTAGCATAGTCGAACGAATACAGCGTTCCATACTTGTCAGCAATATAAACAATACTACTGCCATTGTGGCATATGTACGTGAACATAAGAACTCATGATACATCGAGTAAAACATTGCAGTCTGCAGGTTGAATTGACTCTGCCCAGTTAACAGCCGTCCAAAGATATTCCCGCAACTGCCGAGCTGATCGAACCTGTCGATATGTGCCAGCGGCATGGTGCCTAATTATAAGATATCTTTTGTCGACACAGTGGCACCATGCCCGTCCGCTCCCCCCCTCCCTCCCCCCTCCCCCCCCCTCCTCCCCCCCTCACTCCCTTGTAAATATCAGTAGGTTCGATTAGCTCCCCAGTGGTTGCCGTTGTCGGCATATTTTTGAACAGCTGTTTACTGTAGAGTGAACGGTGACAAATCAACCTGTAGAGGGCAATGTTATATGCGATATATCGTGAGTTTTTATGTTCACGTACGTTCGATGCTACGGCAGATCGCTATTGGCAGTTGAGGCACGCTGTTCTCTTTCGACCCAGCTGCGACAGAAATTGTACGTTTAGTGTTAGGTTTGCACTATACGAGGTGTGGCTGTAAAATAACAGGACTGATCCTGGCACAAAGTACGCATGCGCGAAAAAATGCTGTTAAGTCTGGTGTCTGTAGACAAATCAGTGTGAGCGTAACCTTCGTTTGTGTAAGAGTTGTTTTCTGTTTTGCCGGGAAAATGGTGTGTTACTAGAGCAACGAATTGTCGTGAAGTTTCACATGAAACTTGAAAAAACTGTTACTGAATCCTGTCTTTCATTGAAAGACTTGTATGCGAATACAGTTTATCATGTACGCTAGTTTTTGAGTGGTTCAAGCGTTTCCAAGATAGCCGAGATGATGACTCACGCCCGGAACACCCTTCAACATTGAAAACTGATGAAAATACCAAAAAATGTAGGTAATCTGATTCAATCTTACCGTCGGTTGAGTATTCGATCGATTGCTGAAACTATAGGAATAAGGCAAACTTTACGTAACCAGTTTAACATGAGAAAAGTGTGTGCGAAACTGGTGCCGAAAATTCTCATGACCAGACAAAAAGAAGCTCGTGAAAATGTTTATACTGACAGTTTGAATAGCACTGAAAATGAAAATGATCCTAATTTGTTGGAAAGGGTTATAAGTGAAGAATCTAGGTTTTTCATTTATGATTCAGAAACGAAATGCCAGTCCATGCATTGGAAGGGCCTAACGTCACGGAGGTCAAAACAGCTAGATTGAACAAATCAGTATTCAAAGCAATGATAATTGTTTTTTTCTTTCGATATTCATGGAATTGTGTATCTTCACTAGGCTGCTGGAGGTCAGACTATTGATCGACTTTACTACCCCGAGGTTTTTGCCCAATTCCTTGAGGAAATGAGAAAAAAACGACCCGAACTGCGGAAGAACAAGTCATGGATTCCGCATCAAGATAACACACCAGTTCATATCTCATTGTCTGTTAAGAGGTTTCTGGTGAAGTACAGCATCCTAGTGTCAGACCATCCACCTTATTAGCCTGACCTAGTACGATGTTACTTCTATCTATTTACCAAGGCCAAATCTACATTAAAAGGAACAAATTTTCAGTCCGTTGAAGCAGTGAAGGAAAAAGCTCACAGAGGAAGACTTCCAACACTGTTTCCATCAATGGAAAATTCGCATGGTTTTTTTTTTGGGGATAGAGGATGGGAGTGTATTGAGGATGACGATAACTGAATATGTGTGGTTTTGAAATAAATGTTTTGCAGCATTAGGCCCGTTATTTTATAGCCACATCTTGTATATACTCGCATAGGATGACTGTGTAAAATTTGGCGAGGTGGCGCAGACGAATTGCGTAATTTTGCATGTACCGCTAAAGTCTCGGGACATCGATGCTGTCGATGACATCCTGAATGGCTGTTTTCAGCTCAGCAGTGGTCTTTGGGTTGTTGCCGTACACCTTGTCTTTAATATAGCACCACAAAAAGGAGTCGCATGTGTTCAGATCCGGAGAATATGACCACCAATCGAGGCCCATACCAGTGGCCACTGGGTACCCCAGAGACAGAACGCGGTCCCCAAAGTGCGCCTTCAGGATATCAAACTCTCTCCTATTTCGATGGGGTCGAGCTCCGTCTTGGATGAACCATATCTTGTCGAAATCAGGGTCACTTTGGATAATGGGGAAGAAATCATCTTCCAAAACTTTCACGTACCGTTTGGTAGTCACCGTGCCATCAAGGAATATCGCTTTGATTATCCCGTGACTGGACATTGCCCACGACACAGTCACCCGTTGAGGGTGAAGAGACTTCACGATTGCGATCTCTCGCATGCGCCGATTTTGCTCATTGACGAACCCATCGAAATGAAAGAAGGCTTCGTCGCTAAACCAAACCGTAGAATTCCCGTCATGTCCCGCGGCCAACCGTGCAGTTTGAACGTTCTAACGCAAACTGTTTAGAAATTATGACGATTTTATTTCATATAATTAAATAATTGTCACTCTGTAGGGGAAAATACGGTTGTCTTTTAATAAATCTGTGGCTGTGTACCCGATTTGAAAAAACGTTGTCTATTTGGGTAAAACGGTGTACGATTGACTATTTTACAAGTAAGAAATGAAAATGAGGCAAAACGTTCTTGATCAAATGTGTATCAGTTCAAATGGTTCTGAGCACCATGGGACTTCTGAGGTCATGAGTCCCCTAGAACTTAAGAACTACTTAAACCTAACTAACCTAAGGACATCACACACATCCATGCCCGAGGCAGGATTCGAAACTGCGACCGTAGCGGTCGCGCGGCTTCAGACTGTAGCGCCTACAACCGCTCGGCCACTCCGGCCGGCTGTGTTTCAGTATTTACGACATAAAGAACATATCAATAATATGGATATTATTTAGTATTATGTGCGAATAACCCCATTAAGGTTACCCAAAGTACTTAAGGGGTAGGTATTTGCCTTTCTTTGTGCCCGTACTTACTTCATTATCTTCCCGTGAGCTTTGTTCCTCTCTTCGGACCATGCTGTTCTAGTTTTCTGCCTCGGTTTTTCATCTTGGTCAACTTTATTTTTGTGGATTATGGACCTGAAGATTTTATAGTTTTGGACATCCTCTGGAGTAACTGTTGCCAATTAAAGGTCAGTTATGAGACCGCCAAACTATTTCATCGTATCCGTTTTGGCTTTGCTCCAAAGGTCAAAAAATCGACCATTTGTTTTGTAAGTGTGTCTGACTTGTGAGTTCATTATTTAATGTGTCCATAGAATCTTGACCCGCGTTTTCTAATTTCACTCTGAGTGTTTGCGTTTTGTTTGATATCTTGATTGCTTCTGAGTTGGTGTTGTTCGTCTACAGGATTTAGACCTACAGTTTTTCCTACGGTTTTAATTTTTTTTTTCTTTCAATGTTGTCAATGTCTGTTTTTTCTATTCAAATTTAGTATTTCTGACCCATGTAGGCAACGGGTTAAATATGACTATGTTGTACTAACAGGTTCCTAATGATCTGTCTGTGCCTTCGTTACATTTTGAATGTAAATTACGATATACGACTTCAGCACATGATAATGCGCACCAGGCGCGAGCCTGTCGTTAGAACTCCGGCGTACCGAACGTGTTTAAGTGGTTTACAGTATTTTAATATCCGCAGATGCGAATAAACGACTTGGAGATGTGAATAGTGTTTCCCTATTTCACTCAGAGCTCTACCTGTGTTGGACAAGCCTCGGGGACGAGCGTCGACTTTTGCTGGTGTTGGATACGGCAGACTAGCTGTCCGCGAGACTCGGGAGTTCCGGCTGCGGCGCCGAGTCACGGCGGCAGGAGACGGCTCTCTCGGAATATCGGCGTCACATCGGCCGTTTATACCGGGCTGCAGACCGCTCCGCTTATGCGTGCCAGGAATACTTGACGGCGTTCCAACGTTATTCAAGGGCCCCGCTCACCGGGCTGCAGCTGGTAGCGCGCGTCTCGCGCGTGGCGGATCCGCCTGCCCTAGACTCTGCCAGCTGCGGCCTCAGCCGCCACACGTGCCCGTCTGCTGTGAGCAGGCGCCAGAATCTAAAGCTACATGCAGTGCCAGCCGCGCCATTCACACCGGCTAGTCAGACCGACGTGTGTCTGTAGCATATACAGCTGACTTAGACTTTTAGGACATGCCGAGTGGAACAACTCTCGTAGGGTTGCACCGTTACCAAATGCAGGAAAAGAATGATCCGACTCCAAAACTCCATACCTGTTCGTGCTGCTGCTGCTAGGCACACTGAGAATTTGTAACAGCATAGCTAAAATTTTTATATTTTCCGAGCAGTTTGCAATTTATCCCATGTTTGTAGTATGTTTTATCAATAAATATGGAGTTTTGAAATCAGTTCATTCTCTTTGAAATCCCTTGTATAACGCGTCTACGATTACACCAGTGCAGTAAGCTATTCAACTTAGCACTAAATCTCAAGCGCGATGGAGCAAAACATTTTGCACAATATTTCCTCAGTATCGGGAAATCTTATGTAGTCTTGTTAAAAGTTACCACATCTAGAACGCTATTAATTGTTAGCTATGTTATAGGTTCTTTGTCAAATATATTCTAATTTATCATAATGTTAAATCGTGTTGCTGTGCGAAACTTCTCAATGTAATAAGCGTTTTAACGAGCGGTAATTAGTATTTTAAGATAAATGTTGATAGTATCTCTGATTTTATACCGAACGCTATTTATGCTGTATATGATACACAAACAGAAGTCATCAGATCAAGAACCCAAGATTGTAATTGATGGAGCGTCCTAGAACAGCCTTCATCTTGCATTGCGGCAGCTTTCGGTTGTTACGTAAGGAAGTTGCTTGTCTGTAGGTAGCACCGTCCAAGTAAAATTATGGGTAGAATCAAGTAGATAATAGTCACTATCTTTAGCTCTTTCAGATGTCAGTAACCATCTCAGGGATACTGCATATTCAAACTACTGTAACGCATTCCGTTCCGAACAGGTAACAGTAATGATCTGAGCGCTAATAATAGTTGGTATCGATCGCTTGTAATGGAAAAATGGACGAGAAACACTATACTGCCATTAACATTTAACTTGTAACCACAGATTAGTTATTGTTCCAGATATCCGCAGATAGACCCGGGGATATCCGCAAAGTCAGCACTTCGTCGTGGCACTAAGTACCTCGAGCATGCCAGCGACCTTGGTCTTCGAAATGGCAATCCATGTACAGCTTGGTCCAAGAGAAAAGCAAGGTTCGATAGCAGAAATTCAGGCGCATTGTGGTCCATGCTCTTGGTAAACTAGTGTCATTACAGTTAGGGATCGAAACGACCCTCCGTGTTACTAACAATGTTAGGAAGCTGGTGAGTGGCCGAGCGGTTCTAGGCGCTACAGTCTGGAACCGTGCGACCGCTACGGTCGCAGGTTCGAATCTTGCATCGGGCATAGATGTTTGTGATGCCCTTAGGTTAGTTAGGTTTAAGTAGTTTTAAGTTTTAGGGGACTGATGACCTCAGCAGTTAAGTCCCATAGTGCTCAGAGCCATTTGAACCATTTGAAGCTGATGTGAAAACAGAGGATGGTGAATAGCAATCAAAAACGAAGGCGAACCTCTGCTGATAAAGAAAATCTGAAAGAAATGAAAAGAAGCATAACGACAGCTATGCGTAAAGCGTTCGACTTGCACAGGTGGCCGCATGACCCAGATGGGTCTCCCGGCCAAAATCTCTCTTCACGAGTGGGAAACCACAACTGACCTGCTGAGCTGTAAGGAAACCGCAACAGGTTGTGGATCTTCGTAAAACCAGATAATGAAACGAAATCGTAAGTTCAAACTCTGTGGTGTTTTCTGGTTGAGTGTTAGTTTGGCGCGCATGCACGTGCTGGCACGAATGGACTCTACCAATGCGTAGGGCCATTGGCTGCGTAGGCGGTATTTAATGACTTGGTGATGTCTGATTCAAGCCATTAAATTACATTTGTTTCAGTAGAAACGGGTCAGGCTGTTTTGCTTTCTTTATACTTATTAATTTTGAGCCTTTATTGTATAGTGTCTTTGTGAAGATTATCGTCGTAAAATGTTAGGGATGAGCTGAAGATGGTGTAATATCTGTTAGCGGCTTACGTTTTTTCAGTCCAGTGGTAGATCTCGGGTCTTGCTGAGCCCATTTAGATAGCTACCGAACATTAAATAATGGTTTCGGAATAGTGGCAAATCGGACACCTGTTAGTGGACTTTAATGTGGGGTGCGTCCACCATTTGCTTTATGACATATTTAGCTCTGCTGGCGACACTTTCATTGAGGTGTCTGTGAATGTATGTGGAGGAATGGCAGCCTATTCTTCCTCAGGAGCCAACCATTTCTAATGACTCGGTGTCGAGAGAACGTTAAACTTCTGTCCTTCCTACCTTCAGCAGCCATAAGCAGAGAAGTTATTGATGCCAGTCGCTGGGGTTAGGAGCGAAGCCGGTATTGTGACTCGTCCCAAAGGTGTTTCACTGCATTCAGGTAAGGATTGTGGGCAGGCCAGTCCATTTCACGAATGATTTTGTCCACTAAACATTGCCTCACAGTTGCTTCTTTATGATACGGCGTGTATCGTGCTAATATAATCCTCTCCTGACTGTTCCTCTACTGTATGCAGTACACAATATTGTAAAGTGTGTTCATATCCTCATGCATTTAGCGTTTTCTTAAGCGCAATGAGCGGGCCACGCCCTAAAAATGAGAAACACCCCCATCATACGCCATACCCAAACACTTCTGTTGGATTGCCACCTCAAGCGTCGCTTAGCATTGGCTAGAGAAATGTGTGGCTTGCGAGGTCTGGTCGACCACTGTACCCTATTCTTTTCAACTCGTTGCGCACAGTCTTTGTGCGAGGTGGACAACTGGTAGCACTTTTGAACTGACGAGTGATTCTTTCCGCTGATTTCATGCGATTTTTTTTTCAAGCAACTTCAGTAATGGTCAGCAGTCGCTGTCCATCAAACATTGGATGTGTCTGGTACTGGTTTAGCTGTGGTGATTCCTTTGCGTTTCCACTTTACAGCCACATCACCAACAGTCGACTCGGGCAACTTTAGAAGGGTTGAAATGTCCCTGATGGATATGTTACTTACGTGGCATCCAATGACTCGCCTACTTTTGTACTCGCGGTTCCGCTTCTCATTTGACATCTAGTGGACAATTCCCCATTTCATAAGGGTGTGCATAATCCTATCTCGCGGGTCAGATCGAGGTTGGTGACCTCATTTTAGGTAATAGTGTTGCACTGAACAAGATTTATCTGGTTCGGACAGTAATAGTTTCGTAATAAATCTTTGAAGCAATATACCAAGTAATTTTTCTAGTGTTTCTCACTTCCCTTAAAATGCATCCATTCCGACCGCGTCCCCGAATGGAACTTCGCGCCATGCCGCGACTTCTCCCAAGGCGAGACAAGGAACGTTTGTTATATTAGAGTGAGAGCAGCGCTGTGTACCCTCACATTGAGATTCCGTTATGTAAATTACTCGAGGCCAAATGAAAAATAAAGGAGAAGAGTATGCGAAGAATACTGCAATCGATAGTGAGATGAAAAAATAAAAGGAAACGTGACATGTGGTGAAGCAGCAACCTCTCTTTACATCTTTGATTAAAAAGCAGGATACAGTACTGAGACTGGCTGCATATTGATATTTCTTGTGAGGTAAAGTGATTATGAAGGCTTGAAATACGCATTTATACACATCTGTAGTACGCTACTCTTGACTTACGTACTTCATCACTTTCCGCTCCAGGTTTTTTCCTGTAATTAATACATACACGTTGCTCTATGAAGTATAACATATACAGCGTCCCTTTTTCACTTAACGTGAAGCGCTTTCGATTTATTGCTCATGAAACAAGGCAGGCTTTCACGTACCGGAATAACTATGCTTCTTCTCAAGTATTTTTTTCCCTAAATCGCTTCAGGCAAATGCCGGGATGGTTCCTTTGAAAGGGCACGGCCGATTTCCTTTCCCATCCTTCCCTCACCCGAGCTTGCGCTCCGTCTCTAATGACCTCGTTGTCGACGGGACGTTAAACACTAATCTCCTCCTTCTCAAGTATTTTTAAGTCTAGAAATGAGATAGTATGATTTTCGTACAAGGGATGGAGAAGATAGATTTGACCAAAAGGATGCGAGACTATTTTGAACAATTTGACCAGAAAGTTTTCTACTTTTCGATTAATATGCACAAACATTGGTAATCTTTGGGCAAAACGATGTACTGTCTGAAGCCGAATTGTGGAAATTGATCTTGTATTCTTCTGCGCAAAGAAAATCGATTAACGTTTTCTGCAGGGTTGGGTTGATTTATGTCATACTGCTCGACATAGTGCCGTTACGAATACATGCACGACTGAAAATCGATCAGGCTGCCGGCAGTTTGAACAATGCGAGTGCTAGCGCAGTATGCATGGTAATCAGAAAAAAATCTGAAAAACTTTTAAGCGTGTTTCAGGGTTGGTTGTGCTTAGAAATAATTATTAAGAAAAAAATTTGGTATGTAGTGTCGTTTCCGATTGAATTAGCATTGAATTTAGCCAATCAGGTCGTCGCTCGTTAAAATTCAAGCAGCCTGCCAGAGACAGTGGTGCCAAACGTTTTCTTCGTTTCCTAAAACCGAACAAAAGAGCGATACAGAAATTGTACATAGGACGGTAGTAAGGACCGAACCCGAGCCACCGGTTGAGCAGTGTCTTGCCCTCTCATCTACGCTGTGAGAACAACCGACGTTAATTGTACGTGGGAGACTGCTTGCATTTGCGCGCGCAACGACCTGATAGGCAAACTTAAATGCTAATTAAATCGGAAACTGCGCACGTATCGAATTTTTTCCTAAACAGTCATTTCTCAGCACACCCTACCCTGCAACACCCTTACAAGCTTTTCATAGTGTATCTGGACCCTATATACCGACGAAATACGTCCAGTGCCCACCCAGAATAGTACAAATCAATCTTTGTCAAAGGTGTTCTGTTGTTATGATTCAATAAACCGAACACGTTTCCAGTTTTTAAGAAGAAACGGATGAATGCAATCAAGCTCCGTACCACGCTCCGCCCACCTACACAAACGAATAATAAAATAAAAATTACTTTCCTGACAATTCCTGGTCAATCTTCGTACAGTAAAACGGGCTGTTCCTTCTTGGCTTGAAAAACTGAACATCAAAAACACCTATGTTTCCAATCATCCATAATAGATTATTTGTAGAAGCTTCAACACTAAGATTATTTTAATGAAAAAACAACTGTAGTTAAGAAATTCAGTTATATGTGTGCTGCCAATGGTCACTGAAAAACATGATTCAATCACAATTAAGGTGGTTTTGTGTTTGTATGATTTGAAAATGGCTGCTGATACCCAAAACCGGTAATCAATTAAATAAAAAGTACTGAATTTCGCAACTTTAGCTGTTTTCTGCATCAAGCTTGATAACACAAGTTGCTGTCCTGTTATTAACCTATCAGACTGGAAATAAAAAAAAACCTAAGATTACTACATAATTTCAGATATCCATGAATGCGTGAGTGATTACCCGATGCAAAGAACTCTTCACCAATAAAATATTCCACTAATGAACACTCGTGTTTACAGACACTAAAGCTATCGACAGTTAGAAAGAAACTTCCGTTCACCCATCAAGCATGCTTACGCAAAGTGGTTGGTTGTGCACGCTTGTGAAGTTTGTAGTTAAGTGCGTGACCACCTTCTAGGGAGGAAAAGATGAGCAAGTCTGCAAGAAGATCGTGTAAAGGAGAAAGGGTAGGTCGAAGAAGCGACGCATTTCTCCTCACTCCGATACAGGGCTGCCATTTCAGCTGGAGCGAGCAAGACGGTGGGTGGGGGAGGAGCTGCCAGTGTGAGGCTGTTAGCTGCACCCTGGGTGGCGCCAGATAACAGCATTACGCCGCCGCCATTGATGCTCGTCACCTTGCGGCTGCTATCAGCACACTGCCTCGGGGAAGAGGTTTCTTGTCTCACGGCCGCCATGCGCCTATGTTAAGAGCACCCGGCGACGCGCGTATACTGTCCACTGCCGAAAATAATGCCCGCGACAGGGATGCAGCAGTGAATAAATTGTACATTTTGTGATATACATTAGAGCAGAATAGTATGCGTCGCTGTAAAATCAATTTCGTCAGTACACTTGCGTCGATAGTGTAACGGACTGTCTTATGAGGTTCAAGCGACCTAAATGGGGGAAAGCAGGATTATATATTCAAAAATATTAGTCCTATTTCGTCTTTAAATAAACCATCGCAGCATAAAAAATAAAAATATCATTAGGTACAAAATATCTAGCTTTGCCCCACCCGAGGAGTTAAATAAGGTATCAGTTAAAATGAATGGAAAGAACTTGAAAACAAGAAAGAAGCTGTACTCCGTTGCAAAACATATACGAAAACAAAATAGAACTCCTTAAAAATATTATCAAGGGATAACTGAAATCTATTGTAAGTGCCAAACCTTGTTTCTAACGAAAAACTTCAAATTTTCGAAATATTACACTAACACAGACAAAGTTTGCGACAACTGGTTCTAATAAAAACAAGAAAGCACGTTATTAAGAAAAGAAACCGCAGATGAAGTAGCTGTGTTCTTCCTCAGTACTGAAACACGAGCCCAAGCCACGACAAGATAGGCACTGGATGCATACCTCCATCCATAATGAGTCTGAATATAGCCTAATAGAAAGCGCGGATGCTTCTTCCCAACCTTTTATGCCCGATGAAATCTAAGAATCTCGTTTCAGTTCTTTTGAGCCATTCTGGTCTTTCCAACTTTCATTTTACTGTTTCCTGCCTCCTTTATCGCTTGGCCCATTTGGTTCTTCGGACATCCAATTAAAATGTACCCTGCGAGGGAATATACATAATAAATATAGGAGTGCAGATTATAGACACATGATTGGGTCTGGCCGTGGAGCGTACTCTGATAGCTTAATGGTAAGGCGGCCGGTCGCGATAAGCGGGAAATCGGGGCCCCGAGTCCCGGTCCGGCAGAAATTTTCATTGTCGTTCCATTATACGGCTGATGTTTGTCCATTTTCGCAACTGCAAATACATTTCATTTGTCTCAGAGACAGCTACCAGTTCATCTTGCGGTTCTGGAAATTCCTCCATTATATAAGATTGAGAAACTTTGCCTTGGAGCACATTGGCCGGAGAGGCGTCATCTTGAAATGTCTAAGCTTCTGGTATTTTCTGTTGTGGTGCCTTGCCTTGTGGTTCCCTTTTATTTCTTTAAACTGCAGTTGGCCCTGTTTTGATATGCAGTGCAAAATTGAACAAAACATGACGTTGGGAAATTAGCATTCACGTTTATGTGCATATAAAACGCTGAAATACACTGGAAAACATGCTTAATCGAAATCATTACTTATCTATTTCTTATCACGTAATGTTTCTATTGAAAACAGAGCTCCCAAATAGCGCCAGGACCAGTGAAAATTTCAGCAAAAACTTGAAAATGTTCTAGAAGGAAAAAAAACCTGTTCGTCTACTAATAACGATTAAGTACAAATCCTCGACTTGGTGCCTGCGAGTAGTTAATGATCGTTTTCAGACCCATGCCAGCACAATAGTTGGAGTCACAAACGATGACGATCGAATTTAGGCTCGTTTTGCGCACTTACGCCACGCATTCTTTGACAGCCAGTGAGCATTCGATAGTGTTCTGAGCCCTCTACTGTAATTGGAAAACTGCGCTACAGCTAAGGCGCACATTGACGAACGACATAGCTTCAACGAACACATACGGTAAACACAAACAAAGCCGAAATTGTACTTCAGAAACTAGCGTCATTAAATTCGACACGATACAGTCTACCAGTCACACTCACTCATAATTATGTACCACTATGCCTTTTTGAGTCGGTATTGAGCTTTGCAGCTAGTACATGGACACACATACTCGCTCTTGTCATGAATACGATCACTGTTAGGCGGGACCAGAGAAGTGTGCTACTTAGACTATTTGGGGCGTTCGGCACCACATCAGTCGACTCGCTGAATGTAGTCCTAGGAATATACGCGATCGATATAACTATCAGATATCGGGCTGCAACATACTGGCTGAAGACGGATAGACAAGAGTGTTGCAGATCACTGGGCAGCACATAGAAGATAGGCGCCAACTAAAAAATTGGCGTGTGAACACTTGGAAAAAAGATTGGGACGATAGCGATAAGGCCCGTCGAGTCTCATTTTTCCTCAATATCAGAGAGCGATTACGGTTGCGCCATGACAGCCTCAGCGAAGGCATGGTTCATTTTGTAACTGGGCATGGCCCTTAGCGCAAGCACTTTCAGCGCGTGTCGCTTTCAGAAAGCAATCGTTACACATACGGGGAAATTGGCTCCCTGGACGCTTCCTTTTGAAATGCATTAGATACAGCTACCTACGCAATAACATAGAACACATAACGGAAACAACACTATTCGATGCACTGATTCATTGACACAGTTGAACGCAATAGCCAACATCATCTTAAAAGAACAACACGACACGTACAAACAAACGATACGGAAGACGCAGAAGACGAAGACAGGCGGACATAGATAGCTCGAGTAGCCCCAGTACTGACGACGATACGAGTGACAGTGACACCACTGACATCACATAAAACACGTATAACATGCACAACTACGCGCATGACGCTTGATCAAAGGTTGCAGTTTATAACTTACTATGAATGAATCTAATTAAAAGTAGGAATAATTAGACTAGCCAGTGGAAAGATATTGTTCTAGAATCCATCTTAAACCTATACCCAACATTGCTAAGTATTTACATACAGAAAGACATAATTTTAAATCTAATAATATTAATGTAATATAAATTTTGTATAAAGTAAGCAGGCAAAATCAAACCGTGTAAATACACGACAGATCACGCACATTACGTAATTATACAAAATTAATGGGTCCACTACTCAAAAAAAGTCTAGTTTTATTCTACAAATTTTTTTTTACAAGAGTAATAATAGGTTAGTGGTGGCTTGTTATTTTTCCTACACCTATGTAGGTAAATATATAACTTAATTAGATTACATTGAGACAGGTTATTGTTCTAAAGCCATGCAGAATTTGTTTACTAACCAACCTAGCAGCAGTAGTAGTAGTAGCTGTTGTTGTTACGTAACACACACAGTACTCTAACAAATAAATTAAATCCACATGGACCGAACAAATCGAGTTTTCCCAAAGTGGGATGTTCATCTGGATGGTTACTAAAACGGGCAGCACCGCATGTAGACGCTGGGCTTCTCCAGGTGTTGTTGTTGAAGGTATAACTATAGCTATTCTTTCCTGTCTTATTTTATTATCTTCTTAAATTATACCACAAAATTTATGATTTCCTACTTCCAAATTCCTGAATTTTTCCTTAAAAAATAAATATAATTGCTGTAAGCAAATAAAAATGCAGACAAAAGAACTCTGCGCAACCCCAATTCCAAGTGGTGTTGCATGAGCAACAGTGCCCGTGACTTCAACTGCGTAGCACAGTTTTGGTGCGCGGTGGTGACCACAGCTTGCATGAAGTAATAAGATGGCATTCCCTAGTAATCATAATGCAACCTGAAAAACATGCAGCTTGTAAATGTAGTAACCAGTGCGAGCATTAAACGTGATCGTATCGTGTTATTTAGTGATTTGTTATTCTGTTTGTTGCGAGTTGTCATGATGGTGGTAAGTGACAAATTATACACAAGCAAATGAGAAACATAATCCGGGCGCTTACACCAGGCGCAAAGCACATGTTTAAGTGTATCGCAACTGTTGCTTGGAACCGGTAACAATACAATCCCCGACTGTTTTCGACCATCATTCGTATATCAGACTGTAGTCACACAGAGGTATCCTGTTTGACTCGCATATCCGGTTTTACACTACCTTACCTTGTATTAAATGTTTCACTGCACTGTTACCCAGGAGTAATATCTGTTAAATTCTCAATTTGTGTGTACAAGGTATCATTAGTTCTGTGGTTTATTTCTAAAGCTACTTACTCTATGTGCAACTGCTGTAAAGCATTTTCCGTCACGTCCACGTTTCGTTTTATTCAGTTAAAACATCGCCGAAGGTAGAGTTTTCTCGTCCGTTCATTGCTTACTATGGGGATGTGATGTCTTGATGTCTACATGCACGTTTCACCTGAATGTTCGTCTTTGACACTCGTGCTGCAAGGCAAAAAATAAACAAAATGGGAGACCATAAACGGCGAAGAACGAAACTTGAAGTGACAATCAAGTCTACAGGCGAGGTAATCTTTTGTACACGGCCAGTAACACAGAAGATCGGTAGCTACGAGCCATATTGAAGGGAGGGTAAGAACTGTTTCTCCACTCCTCGGCTCACCATTCGCATTCAGTGTTCTGCTCCAGATCTCGCGCAAAATAACATGGCACCGGCGCGAAAACACCGCCTTCTCGCGAGCGCTGGGTGATTCCATTCAATTGTTCGAAATGGACGGCCGTCTCATTTAAATGTCGCATTGCTACCTGCATGCTTTGAGCGTTCTCATTGCTGTCTATTTACATCTACTCTACATCTATACTCTGCAAACCACCGTGAGGTGCATGGCAGAGGGTATGTGCAATTATACCAGTAATATTAGGGTTTCTTCATGTTCCATTCACCCCTATGTGAGCGATACGTAGGGGATTGTAGTATATGCCTAGGTCACCATTTGAACTCAATTCTTGAAACTTCGTTAATTCACTTTCTCGGGATAGTTTGCGTCTATCTTCAAGAGTCTTCAAGTTCAGTTCCTTCAATATATGACACTCTCCCATGGATTAAACAAACCTGATACCATTCGTGCTGCCCTTCGCGGGATACGTTCAATATCTCCTGTTAGTCTATTTGGTAGGTGTCCCATACAGTTGAAAAATTTTCTACGATGGGTTGCAAGAGTGATTTGTAAGTAGTCACCTTTGTAGAATGATTCCACTTCGCCAGTATTCTACCATTAAACCCACAGCTGAGCCCATGTGATCATTCCATTTCGTATTCCTACAGAGTATTGCACCCAGGTATTTGTATGAGCTTTCTGCATATTAAGGCACTGCAGTATTTGCGCATGGTAGATGCAGAGAAAGTTCTTCATAATCGGCCACGTGTGATGGCAGTGCTGTTAAATTTATGTTGCAAGAGGCGAATGAGAAAGTAAAAGTCTTATTAGAAACTCTGCTTGAGAGGGTAGCTGTAACCGCTAGCTACCCCAGTGGCTCAATTAAGAGAATAGAGGAGGAGGGAGAAAACATAGTTACAAGTACTTCTCAACGCTTCAATATTTTGTGAAAAATGTGGAAGAAGAAGAAGAAGAAGAAGAAGAATTTTATATTGAGGTAATATTGACAAGCAGGTTGCCAGGGGATTGACACACAATATCGACGTGACACATGTTCTTTATTTTCAGTGTCATGGTGAGCAACAATGTCCGTTGAGCTACATTTTTTCCCCTATTTTGTTTAATGAAATTTTCTTCTGGCAGTGCACGGTCATACTTGTTTCGCTTTGATTCATACTTCGTTTATGCAACTATTTCTTTTAGGGTACTAAAGTCAAAAACTATTGACTTTCGACCGCAACGGTCGCAGGTTCGAATCCTGCCTCGGGCATGGATGTGTGTGATGTCCTTAGGTTAGTTAGGTTTAAGTAGTTCTAGGGGACTGATGATCTCAGAAGTTTGGGCATGGGTGTGTGTGTGTTTGTCCTTCTGTTAATTTAGGTTAAGTAGTGTGTAAGCTTAGGGACTGATGACCTTAGCAGTTAAGTCCCATAAGATTTAACACACATCTGAAAATTTGAACCTCAGAAGTTAAGTCCCATACTGCTCAGAGCCATTTGCACCATTTTATTGACTTTCAACGTCTATATTTCTCGTGCTGTCGTAACCTGTTGATACAGTCATTTGCAGACTCTGTAGCGCAGCTTACAACTTGGCAAGGTATGCGTTTGTGCGTAGTTTCCAGCTGTTGAATTGCACTTCCCTTGCTGTTACTGCACACAATGAATCCCTTACTACTCCTCTTCTCCCCTCCTCGACTGCACTGACTGTGCAGATGTGGGCCCAGTAATCCTTTGTGCACTTCTTCTACAGCGTATCTTATGTATAATATTTTCCACAATCATATAAATAATATACATTGCTTTCATTCGGAAATTTGTTTGCGAAAAAGGTGGTTCTAGTTTTACCGTCGTAATCATTATGTGAGAAGGAAGTTGGAAGAAATAGTTCTGTTGGTTTACGGGCGCTGGGAAGGCGGAGAGGAAGGCATTCCCCGACCTGCAGCGCCTGTGTTGCGGAGGCTCGCATGGAAGTTTATTGAGCAATAAAATTCTAAATGTAGCACACATTTCTCCTTCGAGTGTTCTCTATTTATTCGATTTAACCAGCTAGTTACAAGTCCCAGACTGATGAACAAGAAGACAACTTCTGAATTGGTTAAACGATAGTGTCGTTTGTGGACACCTCCGAGGGAGCGCTACTCTTCGATAATTGATTTATGTTGTCATTCCACTTAAATCGTGACGGACATAGATTCCTAGGTACTTAACGATTGTGACAGATACCAGTGAGGAACTGCCCTTCACATAGTCCATCAACGTCGCGTCTTTTTCTCTATTTATTTGCATTATAATACATTTATGTTGTGTGGAAGCCGCTACTTTTTGCATCAACCAATGTTCATTGCCTCCTTTGTTGTGGGAATGTTATTCTTTTGCTTTCTATTCATGCAGTGGGTATAACTTAATATCAGAAGATTTGATAACCGTGAAAACATTGGTCTTTCCTTGGCTATTTAGTAGGTATAACACTATTATGTAGAATTATTTTGTAAATGCATTTTCTTTCCTTTCTTGCAGGTTCGTTGGTCTCTGTAGATATAGAAGATAGAAGATTTCTCAGAAAACATAAAAAGATAAAAACAAGGTAATACTCCTTATTTCTTCAGTCAGACCTGTGAGGTAAATTTCAGCTTGATAACTCTATTCATTCCTGAGAAGAGGGCATGTTAAGTGATGGTCAGACATTCTGAGAGTCGGAAAAAATGACAAAGGAACTTTTTTGCAAGATTTTGTTACAGATCAACACATTTTACGTTTTCCCGTGTACTAATGCTGTTAAACCTCGCTTCTTGCCTGGATGAACTTGCCAGTAGTCATAGTATGTTCTCGTTTTACTGTCTGATTGCAACGATTTCCGCGGTAACATTTTACGCAGATAACATTTCTCATGTGTTTGAAATCCCTATGGATCGATTTCAGTTCTATACATTAAATAAATTTATTGAGAAAATGGCGCCGTTTTATTATTAACTGGTCTGATATACTACTTGACAGATGATTGCTGTCCTCACTAATCGGCGTCAGCACAGCACACAATGAACTGTACGTTTCGACTGACAAACAAGTATTTTTACATGTATTAAAAGCTTTAATTACAAAGCAAGTTAATGTTCATTCTTTAAGAATGCGTAACGATAGTCGTGACAATACGTCTACCATCTCCTGTTTCCCTGGCTGTCGACTAACACTAACGCCAAAATCAGCGACAAATGAAAAAAAACTATACCGCTTGGTCACAAATTCCGTTAACTCCACAAGAAACAAAGAAAAACACATACTTCTGTGAATAAATTGAAACATAATCATCATAAATACATTAAAATCTTAAAATACCAGTGTTGACTTGTCGTCGTTCAGGCGGAAAACACAAAAGTGCTGTCCGCAGAATTGGAAACGATCCATCATCTCCCTACGTTCAGCAAAGTCGAAGTTTCCCCAGGGCGCCTGTTGCACTAGTGACGCCACTGTGTAAATTCCAGAATGGTTCCCCCGAAAACCCACGACCCCATCCTTCCTGAATCCAGATTTGTTCTCCGTGTCCAGTGACCTGGTCTTCGACGGAACGATAGACTCCGATCCTCCTTCCTCCCTTCGTTCTTCATGCGGTAATACATATAGAGAAATTTGCATCCGAGAACATAGGGTCGAAGAAACTTCTGCTTAAAGACTTCCGCAAAGCTTCAAACATGACCACTGCATAGAATCGTTTTACGGTTTTGTCAGTCGCAAGATGTGATTACGTTTCGCAAACGACGTCAGCCTCCCATCCGTCTCTAGCCAGCTGCGGACACCTCAGATCCAGTCGACTGGAATCTTGGGTAGCAATGTGAACTAGACTTGCAGCCGGCTGCAGTCATTGCGGTCAGTAATTATCGTCTGAACCTCGTGACATGTCTCGGATGAGGTACCTGGCAGATGCACATAATCCACACTGGTACTCCTTCCACATTCGACTGTCGTTTCCTTGAGGGATCCACCACCCATCCAACGGTGGAGGAACCAATGACGAGTAATCTCGCCTTCTGTGCAATTTCCGACTTCGCAAGAGGGTCGGCACCTGTCTCAACAGGTGAATCGCCTCTTTGCTGGCGTAGGCTTACCAGCAACCATCAACAGTTCATACCTGTTAATATACGGGAACAACTGTGTGGCCAGTACCCATTCTCGCCTTTTCAAGGCATTCGTGGCCCCACCATTGTCCACCTGTCACTTTCATGTGAATACTAACCGCCAAGTTCAAGCGCATCGCAAGGCGCACCAGTTCAAGGATTATCTGGCGACACCGGAGGTAACTGAGGTGCCAAGCCCCGACCATTTTTATTCCCACATATCATCCACGAATGGAATGGGAGGGTGGGATGATTGTGGTACACCGTGTACAGTTCGTCTGTCACCGCACGGTAGCAGGCCGTGTACAACAGTAGATAAATTGTGCCTCTGTGTCCTTTCTCAAATCTCACAGCATTATCTCATGATTATTCCCACATATCATCCACGAATGGAATGGGAGGGTGGGGTGATTGTGGTACACCGTGTACAGTTCGTCTGTCACCGCACGGTAGCAGGCCGTGTACAACTGTAGATAAATTGTGCCTCTGTGTCCTTTCTCAAATCTCACAGCATTATCTCATGAACTACGGACATCAGATGTCATTGGTGGCGATCAGGTACTAGATACTTGACGTCATAGTGCTACTGAGAAATAATTTTTCTACGTTCGTTTCTACAGCTCCACTGCAGTCAGCACGAGCGCTGCTTTGTCGTAACGCACATTTATCGGAGTCGCCTAGTAATCGCGCACTCAGAATCACCTGGCGCAGTGGCTGATGGAGTGGCAGAATCAATAACAAAAGATGCAAGTTAGTGTCCGATCGATATAATTTTGTTTGGGGTCCAGTGCATTTTACACCATCATTGTTGTCGCCATTATGTGTTCTCTTCGCATTGTCGAGTTTTGTTTTTTGTCGTTAACTCAGCATATCACGTCTGCTACCTTACACAAAAGCAGTCGATATGCGAAATTTTCGATCAGTCTTTCAGGTAACCTTCAGTATTCCCTGCAGCGAGTGCCTTCAAGGAGGGCGTGAATAACAGGATGGAAAAATTATTCGGATATTACGTACGTTAATTACTAGAACAAGGTAGGGAATCCTAACCATCAGTATCGTAACAACATTATCTTGCAACTGCTGGGTGTTATGTAACTGCAGACGTCTATAGATGTTTAAGGATTATTTATGTCCGAACGAGCGTTGCAGATCGTATCCTTATAGCCTACGTAGCTACATTGCCTACCAAAGAACGTGAAGCACCCAGAAGACATGGTCGGACGCGAGTGTAACTTTGCACACGCATACATCATCGCCGGGCATGTAAATGATATACAGTTGCAACCATTCGTGACACTTACAATGGTCACCAGTATGCATTAGTGTTGTTCATGTTTTGTGTTGTTCCCATGCCTGGTAGGTTATATAATGGGCGTGATCGTCAAGTGTTCAGTGATCACTGTCAAGAATACGGAGAGCCCGCATGCTCACGTGAGACAGCGTCATCAACACCTGAATGGATGTTGAAAGGAGCCACATTGTGGGTCTCCATTTGCCAGCTGGTCGAATCAAGAAATACCTAGAATTGTGGGTCATTCGGGTATGACACTGGCCCAATGTTGGAGTACTGAACTTCGTGGCAGGCATACTCGTCTTACAAGTTCTGGTCGACTAAGTCTGATTACGATAAGGAAGGATGGCCGCATTGTGCACCAAGCAGGTCGTAACCCCCCTTCACTTCTGCCCCTCCTGCCCGAGAACAAGTAATGGAGTCCCTGTCATCACGCACCATTGGTCAGAGACTAGCAGCAACCAGATGGGGGATTTACCGTCCCATGCATTGGCTGCCGTTACCGCCGTCGCCACCACCACCACCACCACCACCACCACCACCACCACCACCAACAACAACAACAACAACGGTCATGTTTGGTGTGGTCCCGTAACCGGTGATAATGGACTGCTGCTGTTGATTGGAGAGGCACAGGGGTGTTACTCCTGTCGTCATGTTATGAGGAATCATCGGCTGTGAATTTTAGGTCACAGCTGATGGTGACTGAGAGAACTCTGGCGCCACAACGGTACGTCAAAGGCGTCCTGCATCCTCATGTGAGTCCTCTCATGTGACTGCATCGTGTGGCCATTTTTGAACAGGACAGTGCTCGCTCACAAATAGCACGTGTCTCTGGGAGCTGTCTGCGTTATGTTGAGGTACTTCCATCGTCAGTAATATCCCCAAATCTGTACACGACAGAACTTTTGGAAGGACCAGCTAAGACGTAAACTCCGTCCAAGTGCTGGTATCCTGGTGGATATATGGGACCAGATACAACAGGTGTGAGCCAGCTTCCCTCAAGAGAGGATACAACGTGTTTATGATACCTTCTCCAACCGAATCGGTGCATGCATCCAGGTCACAAGGGGTGAAACGTCATACCGATAAGTGGGCTCCTGCTGCCAAGTTCGTTGTAAATTTGACTCGATTTTGTAAGCACTGAAATATCTCATAGCCGCTCATCCCGTGAAGCTTCGTTTCGTTTCCTCCTGCTCTTCTGGTTGCTTCATTGTCAGGCATTACATGTTAAGGGTAGGTACAATAGGACGGACCGAATTTAAAAAGATGTTGGGTTTGAATGTGCCGTCAAATCAGAGCATATTTAGGTTGGCGAGGGAAACGGGCTATGTTCTTTTCACACTAACCATCTCGATATTTGTCTTACGGAAAATCTAAATGTGGGTGGTAGGGCTATTGCCCCGAATTAGAGTCCAGCATGTTAGCACTATGCCACCTGGCTCGGTCTAGTCGATTTTGGTCGGAAACACTGTCAAGTTACGTTCACTCGAAACCTGAAAAATAAAGTTGATATTAACAGTTCTTCACATTTGGACGTCTACTCACATTTCGTCATTGGGGCTTCAGGTTGAGAAGTCAGTGATTAACTGAACAGTTGGGTAGAAAGATGTCGTGTGTACTGAAATCTACTGAGCTCATCTCGCGTGTGGGAGAGAGGAATTTGTGTCGTACCAAACACCGCCTGCGTAATACATTACGTTGCGGGTGATCTCGATGATAAGGGAATGATAAGCCGAATGCCTTTGTTTACGTACTTAAGAATTCGCGCTGCTGAGTGCGGCGGTGTCCGGGAACCGCCATTTAGAAGCGAATGGGAAGCTGCCGGAAAGAAATTGCGCCACGGCAGTATTATGAAAGGACTGGCGTTAAAAGGGTTCGCGCTGCGTGTCTAAATGCTCCGCTATAATAGCGTGAAATGGCAGCGCCAGCCCCTGGCAACCATTCGCCCGCTGCCTCTGCCGCAGCAATTCCGCAAGCTGCGCAGAGATGGCTTTTCATTGGGCCGTAACTGACATCTATTCGGGTTCTGTAGGACGCTGCGAACTTCCGTGTAATTAATCCAGAAAAAAGTGCAGTTAGTCGCTGTTCTGTCTAACATCTATTGTGTCACACAGATACCAGACGAAGTGCATCGCTTCAGTGATTCATACTGACATATTCACAGATAAACTGTTGCATAAAACGTGTAGCAACGAATTTGGGTCGGTCGGCTTGATGCTACTATCAGAATATACACAGTAGAATCACTGTTATCCGTATATTCTGGCGCTGCAGTCCGGAACCGCGGGGCTGCTACGGTCGCAGGTTCGAATCCTGCCTCGGGCTTGGGTGTGTGTGATGTCCTTAGGTTAGTTAGGTTTAAGTAGTTCTAAGTTCTAGGGGACTTATGACCTAAGATGTTGAGTCCCATAGTGCTCAGAGCCATTTGAACCATTTTGTTATCCGTATAGTTTGCCAGTTATCCCACAAAATGCATTGTGCTAACACGTAAATAGTGAATGAATTCGTTTTGGACACATTCAATCGAGCATTGCACAGGAGCGTATTGTAAACACGCTTCGCTCTTTCTTCCAAAATTGTTTGCGGTGATACTGAAGTGAGCCCTAGACCGTGAATTGCACAGTATTTCCAGGCCTGCTTTAATACTGAACATTTGTGGGTTAGGCTGGAAGGTTAGCAGTAATACTGAACAGACAAAAAACGTTTGAAATGTGTTCGGCTACCTGTTCCGCCCGAGAGCAGTACAGTATCTCGGCTCCTTTGTGTTCGCTGCTGTTTATCTAAAAAAAAGGCTTCAAAACAAGAAGAAAGATAACCTGTATTAGAATGCACCGAAATGTACAAATTATTTTCGACATTTGCTGTTACAGCTGTTACAGCAGACGAATATAAAAACATGTAGGTGAAGAATGATCTTTATGAGCTGGTCCCCCGCCCACCCCACCCCATGCGTAGCTCAGTGGATAGCGTGTGTAGTTGCGGAGGACCCAGGTTCGATTGCCGGTATGTTTCCTTGGTGGGAGGACGAGAACTGGATGCACTCAACCTTCTGATGCCGACTCGAGCTACTTGCTTGAGAAGCAGCGGCCCGGAGGTCAACAAAGCCTACAACAGCCGGGAGAGCGGTGCGCTGACCACACGTCCCTCCATAGCGCATCCGAATGACGCCTTTACCAGAGAATGACACGGCGGTTGGTCGGTCTCGATTGGCCAGAACGCGGGAGTTTGTTTTGATAACGAGTTGTTGCTCATCAGTTACAGCGAACAGTACCCTACAGCTAGAATCGAAGATTTTCTCTTTAAAAAACTTCTTTCGGGACAAACATAGGAGCAATCATTTCCAGGATGGTATCAAATGTTGATCATCAACGCATTAAAATGACCGTCCTTATACCAATTTTTCATTCACTTTTTCCCCCTGTAAGAAGCCAGATTACTTCACCCCCAGCAGCGGCACTTCAACGTTCAGAATTTCGAACCAGACTAAATATTGAGCATTTTTATTGAGAGTCTAGGGAGAACTTCAATAATATTCCGAAATATTATTGACCCTTCAGGGGCCGCTTAAGAAACAAAGGAAAGATGTTGAGTACGCCAATGGATTTTATACGCGAAACAGCGTATTTTCGTTATCGTTATCACATTCTCTTATTTTTGGGAGTGCTGATCTTCTGTACACGTAAGTGTATTTCTGAATGTAAGTTGAACTGTCTAAAAATTATTTTAATGTAAAATGGCTTTGAAACGTTGTAGCAGATTAAAACTGTATTCAGGAGTATGACTCTAACCAGAATATTCCCCCCATTCGCGGGCAGTGCTCTCACCGAGTGAGCTGCCTGCTAGGTTTATTTAAGTTTACAGTGGTTTCCCCAAATCACTAACGGCGAGTGCTAGATTTTTGAAAAGGGCCGGTGTACTTCCCCCCCCCCCCCCTTCCACATTATTTCCTGTATGTGCTCCGTCTCTACTACTCTCTTCATTGAAGGGATGTTAAACGCTAATTTACGAGGGCGTTCTGAAAAGTGATGCCTCCGAATTTTTTACGTGAAAGCAGTTAAAGCTTTTTAAATAAAACGTTATTAACGTTCTACACCTTTATTCTTCATGTTAACGTATTTATTTCTCAACAGAGTCACCGTGGCGACGAACACATTTCTGACAATGAGAGACCAGTTTGTTGATACCGTCACTGTATAATGTTTCACAACCTCACCTCTGCTTGCACCGCTTCGTCACTATCAAAGTGAAGCCATCGAAGGTGATCTTCAAGTTTGGAAACAGAAGAAAATCGAATGGGGCGAAGTCGGGACTGTATGGACGAGGATCGATGATACTTGTTGCAGCTGTCGCAGTGCAAGATCGGAATCTGTTATGCTGAAGGAGAGGTTGCTCTGTTTGTGGACGAACTCTTAAGAGTTGAAACACGATTACAGCGCACTGTTTCTCACGCTCCGATATGCTTACACTCCACACTGCCATATTACAGTCTACAGTTTTGAATACTCTAGCGACAAAGGAGTGCAAATATGTAGACGTGGAGGATAAAGATACACAAGGGTGGTTGAAAAGTTCTCTGAACGGAATAAAAAAAAAGCACTTACATCACTTAAACTTTTTTAATTTTTCTATGTAGTCTCCTTGTAGATTAATGCACTTGGTCCAACGATGTTCCAGTGCCTTGATCCCATCTAGAAAATGAGTTTCCTCCAGGCCTGCACAATAGTTGTCAACTCCGGCTATAGTTCTTCGTTTGAAGTTAATCTTCGTCCACAAACAAAAATTTTCAGTTTTGGGCAGAGATGGAAGTCTGACGGAGCCATATCAAGTGAATAAGGCGGGAGTGGCGACAATTCATACCTTACTTCGTGTAATTTTGCGATGTCGACGGCACATGGGTGCGGGCGCGCGTCAAGAGCCGCGGCACCCATCTTGCAGATAAGTTTTTCATTTCTAATTCTTCAGTTAAAATGTGATACACCCTTTCAGATGACATCTGGCAAGCGCGAGCAATTTCACGCACTTTCAATCGGCGGTCCTCCATAACCATTTTGTGCACTTTTGCAATGATTTCTAGAGTAGTAACACATCTTCGCCGACCACAGCGCGGAATATCACCTAAGCTCTCCCGACCAAATTTAAATTCATTTGCCCACTTGGCAGCAGTTGAATATGAAGGAGCAAAGTCAACCAGTGCATTCTGGAAATCGGCACGAATGTCCTTTGCTTTACGAAGTACTTAATCACTGATCGAATCTCGATTTTTGTCCATCTTCGCAAATCACTAAGCGGGGACAACAACAGAGCCACGGTACCGCTACAGCTCTCTTCCATCTCTTCTAGCTCTTCTAGCGCTCACCTCTCGTGGCCATTTCGAGAACTTTTCAAACCACCCTCGTAGAACGTCTACAGCTACATCATCACATTTAAGTGCCCGGCAGAGGATTCATCGAATCACCTTCACAATTCTCTCTTACGCCAATCTTGTATAGCGCGCGGAAAAAACGAACACCTATCTCTCTCCTTGCGAGCTCTTGATTTCCCTTATTTTGTTATGGTGATCGTATCGCCATATGTAGGTCGGCATCACAAAATATTTTTGCATTCGGAGGAGAAAGTAGGTGATCGAAATTTCGTGAGAAGATTCCGCCACAACGAAAATCGCCTTTGTTTTAATGCTATCATTTCAGTGACACTCTCTCCCCTATTTCGCGATAATACAAAACGTGCTGCGCATCTTTGAACTTTCTCGATGTACTCCGACAATCCTGATCAATCCGGTAAGGATCCGACACCGCGCAGCAGTATTCTAAAAGATGACGGACAAGCGTAGTGTAGGCAGTCTCTTTAGTAGATTTGTTCAATTTTCTAAGTGTCTTGCCAATAATACACAGTCTTTGGTTACCCTTTCCCACACAACTTTTAACGTCAGTAAAGTTTGTCTTATTTAGAAAGCTTTAAGAGTTTTCAAATAATATAGCGGCGACCGTATTTGCAAACAAAATTATTTTATTGTTTTTTTTTCCAGTCTCAGGTCATACAAATGGTGTCATAACTGGTGTCGGCTTCATAGAAAAGTGTGAGCAGATGGCTTGGATCTGTTACACAGTAAAGCTGCATTCGCACATGGGCTCCTAGCACCTAGTCGCAGTGCGCATGTGCTTACCTCCAACGGAAGGTGAAGCACACACGTAGATGCATGCCTCTTTCTCAACAAGAGCACATGCCCGCGTAGGTGTAGCTGCGCGGTCATAGCGGCAAATTGCTAACTGGCGGTTTCTGGTTTCGATTTCCGGCCGGGTCGGAGACTTTTTGCGCTCGGAGACTGGGTGTTGTGTTGTTCTTACGTTCTTATCATCGTAATTGACATCACACTGTTGAGATGACTGTATGGGAAAGCCCCGAAAGCCACTAAAAACAAGCAAGAGCACGTGAGTGATCCCATTCCACGTAGAGGAAGGCACGCATGCTACTTCAGTGATAATGTTGCAGCTGCAGGTTAAATTATCACTTGTGGCTGTCAATGGGCGATTATGCCAGAGCACAGCCAGGTGTGCTGACTATGTACACCGGTGATGGTGCAGCATAAATTTTACCTGTAAAGGCAGGATGATGACCACCTAGCATTACTCACAAGGCTTGCTGTGAGAGACAAATGCGTTGCTACATTCTTAACGAATCAGTGCACAGAATACGCAAGAACGTGTATTTCATTTATCTCAAAAAACATGTAATCATGATGATGATGATGATGATGATGATGATGATGATGATGATGATGATGATGGACTGTTTGGAAACAATAGAAAACTTTACATTAAGAAAAAAATCATAAAACTAACATGCTTTTGAAGTCCTACTGCGTATGAATGCATATTTTTGCTTCTTTTGGAGAGCTCGTAGGCTGAAACATTAGAAGGAGTCTGAAACGTCTGTACATTTCGTTGTTGCTCTGATAAGTTCGATTCGCTGCCTGAGGCGGATGCCTAGGGAGTTGAAATTTGTGAAGCATAGGGGGAGGAGGTGTAGTATATGGATCTGCATCCTTACACGACTGGCTGGCGGCTAATGAAGAAATACCAAACGTTAGGTGTTGGGTTTCCATTTGCAAATCAAAAACTAGTTTTATGAATGCAGATTTCTGTTAGAGGTTTCAGTGTTCTTCAAAGGGCCATACAAAGGAACAGGACGGCTTCGGCTCATCAGATACCTTAAAATCACTCCTCCTCATTAACACGTATTCGTCGGAAGTACGAACTAAAGCAGCGCCGGCCAAATGCAGCATACTGTCCAAAAGTGCGTAAGTACGGCACAGAAGCGCACATCGCAGCCAGCCGGCAAAGCGGAACAGCGGCATCTTTGACTGTACATATATATCAAATGAGTGGCGACGACTCCGCTTATTCTTTTACACAGTACCAGGAGGACCGAAACACACCCAGGCTTGCTTCCGTCTGGCGACTATATAGCCTTACATGAGGCGTATTGAGAAATGGCGGGTATTGCAATAAAGCAAAGAACGGGAGATCTGTGTTCTTAGTAATTTAAACACGGCTGGGAACTGCAATTTTTCTTTACAGCAGTAGGTGAAAACTCAGTGTTTGCTGTGCCGCCAGATAATAGGCGGCCAGCGCAAGTTCACGATTGAAAGAAGCTAAAACTCATTTCACAAAGACGAGTGTAGTTCACCGAACAATGAAGAACAGGAAGCCAAATTAACTGCGCTTGAGAAAGTGGATGAGCCATATCAACGGTTTTTAATGCAAGTCATAATAATTGATACATCTTGAACTCTTCGTTTCTTGTGTTAGATTCGTATCTGTACCGTACAACTTACTTTTTGTTTTCCAGAATGACAATCACAGTACATTTGCGCTGCGAGCTAGTTTCAAAATTGCATTAAGAATAGCAAGATCCGAGAAACGGTTTTCCTAAGGGGAGTTTTTAAAAGACTGTCTCATGGATGCTGCAGAACTTTTGTGTTCCACGAAAGTTAGCAATTTAATAGATGCGGCTAAGAACATTGTCGCTTTCTCGTTTGCATTGGATGAAACAACAGATCTTACAGATACAGCTCAGGTAATGATACATATACGAAGTGTCGATAACTTTTTCGTGTAACAGATGACGTTTTGTACTTAGTACCCTTGAAAGGGACTACGACAGGTGTTGTAGACTTAGTCTAAGGTGTCGAGCAAGAGATTGATGGTGTCTGTATGGATTGGAATCGGTTAATCTCAGTGACCACGGATGGAGCCCCGGCAGTGCGAGGCCATCAGAGAGGACTCATAGCGCTGATGCGCAAAGTGCTATGACGCACAGAAGAGATGATGTATGGAATTCACTGTATTCGGCATAGAGAAGCGCTTTGTGCAAAATCAGTAACGTTAGGAAACGTCATGGAGATTGTTGGGCGTACTGTAAACAACCTGAAAACACACAGGTTTACGCATCGCCAGTTTCGGCAGTTCTGAGAGGAATTAGCACTGCAGCGACATGCCTCTTTTTATACCGAAGAGCGCTGGATCAGTCGGAGCAAAATGCTGAAAAGATTTTTTTGATGTACGTTTGGCCTTAGTACGTTTCTTACATGAGAAGGGAAAGGGTGAACCGAAATTAGACCTTTGCTAAATATGAGACCTTGTATTTATCGTGGACATGACGTCTTGCGTGAACAGCCTGAACGTCAGTTTGCAGGGTGAAAATAACTTAATTTCTGACATGTTAGAAATAGTAAATGTTTTTGAAAGGAGTTGCTCTTTGGGAGAGCCAACTATTGTCTGGCAACACTGCACGTGTCAATAGTAGTAAAAATTGAGGAGCAATTTCGAGCACGATTTGTGGTTATTAAGAGTGTGTCTCCTATCATTCGTTGCTTTACACGTCCGTTGTCAGCATCAGTTTAAGATGCTACGAATCGTCTACAGATGGAACTAATAAATCTGCGGTGCAATACACGGCTGAAGGACAAGTTCGGTGCCGTACAAACTACAAAAGAATTTTGCGAAAACTTGGCACAGCAAGAATATCCACGCCTGCATCACGAAACTGCGAGAGTTATGTCCATGTTAGGATCTACTTACGTATGTAAAAGATTTTCTCCATAATGAAAATGAATAAATCAAAGTTTCGATCGGCTATTAAGTGACGAAAATCTTCGCAGCCGCTTGCGTGTATCATTGCGCCGTGCTTTTGTGCCCGACGTTAACTTACTCGTTTCTCATCGCCAATGGTAACATGTTCCGGTTTTTTATTTTTTTTATTTGAAATTATTTATTAACTGTGCTCAATCGAGCTCAATGTTACATAGGCGAACACTTTTACCTGAAAAATTTGGTATTGGTTGTTGAAGGTATAATTACAAGTTTTAAAATTACGGTTTAATTATTGAGAGACGTGTTTGATGTCCTTGCCATCAAGGGCACTTATTTCCCTAACGTGGGTGTGAAATTAATCCGACGTATTTATGCACCATTTATTTTTTTATTTTGTTTTAGATCTGTGGCGTTTGTTGGTGGGGGCGAAAGAATAACATGGTACCTTCCCCCTCATTGCATTGCACACTGTGAAAAGAGCACGGGAGTGCTCCAGATACAGTGTATCCAAGCTAGTGGGTAAAGCGAAGCGGCGACATCTGTTCTTAGACATACAATAAGTGAGTGGTGACAGTCCCGTTTCGTGTTTACACGTCTACTAAGTGTGCAAACTGTGACCAGGAAGTCGCACACGTGCTGCAGCTCCGCTTGTGTGCAGAATTTCTGCCCGGTGCTGAACTAAAACTTTTTATTTTGTCCAGGTTCTCTTTTGTTGTTTCCGCGTTCTTATTATTTAAAGAAGTGTAGACAGTTCGTTAGTTTCACTCTGTCTTTATAATCCACGGATTAACCAGCCAGAAAAAAGGAAAGCATGGTTATACTTTCCAAATTTCATGTATTTGTCGTTAGAGCACTCGGATAAGGTGCTAACGGAAGGACACGATTGAATGCGTGTCAAAGACTGAATCTAATAACAGTGAGGCGTAGGAAACCAAAATATCAAACGGAAAGATAGACGCACGCCTGTTGCACTTGTCTCCCTGGAATGGAGAGACTCCTGCGTCTGCGTTAAGCACCTTGTGCTCACGGAAAATTGCGCAGGTGTTAAACACTTTAACTCGTCACAAGGTTGTGTGTGTGTGTGTGTGTTCAACTGTACTTTTACTGAAGTAAGTAGCGTATTTAAATCGTCTGGAGACGACTTTACAAGAATTTAAAACCGGTTATTATACCATTTGCCTGACCCCATGCTGAAAAAAAAATACAACAAAGTACTTTCTTAATCGTTGATATTCCTTCCTGTTTTAGAGTTCCGTACCTTAGTGGGTAAAAGCGGAACCCTTGTCGGATCACTTTGTTTGTCTGTCTGTCTGTCTGTCGCCCCAGTCGGAGTTTCGGGTCCTCCATTGGGCATGTTTGTCTTGTCCTTAACGTTAAGTTAGTTTAAGTAGTGTGTAAGCTTAGGGAACGATGGCCTCAGCAGTTTGGCCCCATAAGACCTTTTGCCATAAATTTTCTGTCTGTCGGCCTGACGGTTAGGACCCCTTTTCCTCAAGTTCGGGTTTAGGCATCAGGTTGAATTTTGTGTCGTACCAAGGTATACGGTCTGTTGGCGGTGTGAAAAATGTAAGCCTCTAAGTCAACGCAATAGAAAGATACTGTCATTTATGTCACATACTTTGATAGTTGCAAACTCACTCAAAAAAAACCTGTAGGGTATTTCCTGTTGACCTAGAATCATAAAATTTGGCAAGAAGCAAGGTTTCACAGTACAAGTAAAGGAAGTGTTAATTTGTAATTATATCACAAAAAATTTTCGTTTTGACATTTGTCCGTGTGTCGTGTCTGCGTATCCAAAACCCCTTTTCCATTTCGTGTTAAACGATGTGGGGGTCGCTGGAAACAACTTCAGTTGTAGGCTCCCTCCCCACGGCTAGATAAATGGGATAGGTTATGGACACACAAGTCGCTGAAGTGGCGTCCAGTAGAGACACTTGCACTAGGCCACCGAGCAACAAGAAATTATTATTATTATTATTATTATTATTATTATTATTATTATTATTATTATTTCTTTCTATTCTCAGACGTTATGTCTGGTCAAAAATGGACAGTGACGCGGACCTTGATCAAGCGTGACTTCCTTTTAACTGTACGGTATATGTTATAATGCATTTAGGAACTTTCGGGTCATTGAACATGTATCAATAATTACAGATTTTTGTAGTTTATATATATATGTTTGGATGTAGCTGTATTGCATTGATGTACTGGTGGATATTGTGAGGTATGACTCCTGTAGTTGATAGTATAATTGGTATAATGTCAACTTTATCCTGATGCCACATGTCCTTGACTTCCTCAGCCAGTTGGATGTATTTTTCAATTTTTTCTCCTGTTTTCTTTTGTATATTTGTTCTATTGGGTATGGATATTTCGATTAGTTGTGTTTATTTCTTCTTTTTATTGGTGAGTATGATGTCAGGTTTGTTATGTGGTGTTGTTTTATCTGTTATAATGGTTCTGTTCCAGTATAATTTGTATTCATCATTCTCCAGTACATTTTGTGGTGCATATTGTCATGTCTTCTGGGGTATTCTGTATTTGCTAGTATTGTACATCCACTTGTGATGTGATCTACTGTTTCTATTTGTTGTTTGCAAAGTCTGCATTTATCTGTTGTGGTGTTGGGATCTTTAATAATATGCTTGCTGTAATATCTGGTGTTTATTGTTTGATCCTGTATTGCAATCCTGAATCCTTCCGTCTCACTGTATATATTGCCTTTTCTTAGCCATGTGTTGGATGCGTCTTGATCGATGTGTGGCTGTGTTAGATGATACGGGTGCTTGCCATGTAGTGTTTTCTTTTTCCAATTTACTTTCTTCGTATCTGTTGATGTTATGTGATCTAAAGGGTTGTAGAAGTGGTTATGAAATTGCAGTGGTGTAGCCGATGTATTTATATGAGTGATTGCTTTGTGTATTTTGCTAGTTTCTGCTCGTTCTAGAAAGAATTTTCTTAAATTGTCTACCTGTACATAATGTAGGTTTTTTATATCTATAAATCCCCTTCCACCTTCCTTTCTGCTTAATGTGAATCTTTCTGTTGCTGAATGTATGTGATGTATTCTATATTTGTGGCATTGTGATCATGTAAGTGTATTGAGTGCTTCTAGGCCTGTGTCACTCCATTTCACTACTCCAAATGAGTAGGTCAATACTGGTATAGCATAAGTATTTATAGCTTTTGTCTTGTTTCTTGCTGTCAATTCTGTTTTCAGTATTTTTGTTAGTCTTTGTCTATATTTTTCTTTTAGTTCTTCTTTAATATTTGTATTATCTATTCCTATTTTTTGTCTGTATCCTAGATATTTATAGGCATCTTGTTTTTTCCATCGCTTCTATGCAGTCGCTGTTGTTATCCAATATGTAATCTTCTTGTTTAGTGTGTTTTCCCTTGACTATGCTATTTTTCTTACATTTGTCTGTTCCAAAAGCCATATTTATATCATTGCTGAATACTTCTGCTGTTATTATTATTATTATTATTATTATTATTATTTATTATGAAGTATATACATTATTAAGGTTGTACGGATCCCTCGCAGTGCGAGTCAAACTCGCACTTGTCTGGCTTTTTTTATTTTTAATACGCTTTTCCTACTTCTCTAATTATAGAAAGCCGGGCAAGATACTAACAGAATTGAAGCTGTGGGGATGAGCTATCATTTTTGCCTGGATAGTTTAGTTAGTGGGGCATTGGCCGCGAGAGGCAAGGTTGCCACCTACGGTCCCTCGCGTTGACGGTTGTAATCTGCCATGAACTTTCAATACACTGCACACTTCTCTGCAGTGTAAAAGACTGTTTGTAGATTTACTTTTTAATGGCAGAATTGGCTAAAGTGACAAATAGGAAGCGTATGCTGGAGCAAATAACAAAATATAGCAAAAGTTGGCCAGAGAGACAGTCTTTTCTGAGCTCTAGAAATACATTTATCAACGGAAAACCCGAATTATATAATAGGAAAGTAACATTACTCATGGTAATTACAAAAAGGTTTACATATTTTTTTCACAACCTAATGTATTTCCTGTGTAGGGGAAGTGATACGTTTCTGCGAGAGTTCTGACGACGAAAGCAATTCATCGTATCATTGCAAAATAAGCAACGATTCTATAGATGCTGCTCATCGCTTTTAGCGTAAAACGTATCGATCAAAAGTTTCTTCAATTTATCATGTGATGTTAACGATGTGATGTTAGGAAATATTAAATACAGTCTTCATAAATAAGTGTAGTACCTGTTTTTTTGTGGTGGCTCGTATGCAGAGGACAGTAAATATCTTTCCTATTCTTATAAAAAAATGCGGCATAAAATGGTTCAGTTGTTTCGTTTGGTTGCTCGTCTACGTTAACATAATTATACTGAAAATGGTATTTTATCAGCGTTTGACACAGTGCGCACCACCTTTCCGAGGAATGAGGTAGGAGCCTACAGATCGTAGGTAAAATACTGGCACCACCGCGGTTCTTTATTGGTTTTTTTCGGGCAATATATTGATGAATCTGTAAATCTGCAATGCTCGTATTATATGGAATAATACTACAATTGTGCTTGTATTAGCCGGCCGGCTTAGTGGCAAAGCGGTTCGAGGCGCTACAGTCTGGAACCGCGCGACCACTACGGTTGCAGGTTCGAATCCTGCCTCGGGCATAGATGTATGTGATGTCCTTAGGTTAGTTAGGTTTAAGTAGTTCTAAGTTCTAGCGGACTGATGACCTCAGAAGTTAAGTCCCATAGTGCTCAGAGCCATTTTGCTTGTATTATTCATAGTTGTTAGGTACCCCAGATATATCTGATTGAAATGAAAAATAGCTTCCATGTTTCGATTACACAGGCAATTTACCTTTAGTTAAAACGTCTGCAGATTTTCAGGTAACGTTACAAAAAAAATGGCTCAGAGCACTATGCGACTTAACTTCTGAGGTCATCAGTCGCCTAGAACTTAGAACTAATTAAACCTAACTAACCTAAGGACATCACACACATCTATGCCCGAGGCAGGATTCGAACCTGCAACCGTAGTGGTCACGCGGTGCCAGACTGAAGCGCCTAGAACCGCACGGCCACACCGGCCGGCTGTAACGTTACAGCTTGCAGATATTGCGGGCCGATTTGTTTTAAACGTAGAAGCTATTATGAGTTTGAGAACCCTTTTTCCTGCCATCCTATAAGAACGCATTATGAGTTGGTAAACACACTTGTCTACTTGAAAAGCTGATAACAGCGTAGCGATCTCACCGCGATATTTTTCACGTCCTTGGTGCCGTGCATTGTAATGTAAAGTTACTCGTTGCAGCACAATGTTCTATGTTTCTCCCATTCAGAAACTAATGCAGCATGTTTCATCAGCTACGCTTAAAAAACGCCACTCAGTTTTAAGTACAAGACATCATTATAAGCGTTTCGAAGAGTAGTGTCATTACTGCTTTATCAGAAGACATTTTGGTCTTATTGCGATCTAGTAGTGCATATTTAGGCCTTTCATAAGAAAGCCCGGAAGAACGGCGTAACAGTTTCCTCTGACCGTTAAGTTTCAGAGCTTTTGGAATTTGATCAAATACTGGAGTCTTAAAAATGTCGATGAGGATGTTTAGTCCTGAAACAAAAACAGGCACCTTTCTATGTTTGTGATATTGCCTATTTGGGGTAAAAACAACGTAAATTGACGTGAACGGCTAGTTGTGGGAACTGTCTTGAGATACGAATTTTCGTCCATGGCTGTAATGTGTTATTTTCTGGAAAATTATGTTTTCTTTCTTCCGCATGCTGAAAACATGAGATGTACTTGGTTACAGTTATTTAGTTGCTGTTATCTGCTGTCTTTAGATGCCGTGTCCACGGGAACGTAGCAGGTCTGATGTTATGTTCACACAAGTTTGTAAATTACAAGACAGTGCTCTAGAGTTACACGTATTTAAACACTGAACTTGAATTCAACTGAAGATCATGCATTTCACGGCCTCTTCCACGTACACATTTTAGTATTGTGGATGGTAAGTGATGTATTTTCACTGGTGTCAAATATACAATTTCTGTGTAGTTGGTGGATGAGCAAACAGTGTTGGTCTTCGCTACTGCTTGCAGAGACAAAGTTTCCACTTTGATGTAGGCGGCGTGCAGTTTACTGGGTACACTGGAATCACGTGTACTCCCTGCACCACTTGAAATTTTCCCAGTCTAAAGCTTGCTTGCTTGCAAAATGTCATTACGTTTGGCATTTGCCACTTGGGTATTTCCTCCAAAAGATCAGTCGTTGTAACTCTGTTATAAAGCTGGTTTTTGCAAAGAATAATTTTCGATACTCTGAAACGAGTCAATGTGCTACATGGGTGTCGTCACACACACACACACACACACACACACACACAACGCGCGCGCGCGGCTTGATAACGTCTAATTGTGTTGATTATTACGAAAAATTGAAAAAATTGTAAAGATCGATCTTCGCTCTCTGGCACATCGAGTAAAGATAGATGAAAATACATCTGCTTTGTCGATAGTTCCAAAATTCATTTGACACGAAGTATATACATAAATGCAATGTCTCGACTAGCTGACGCACTCACTCACTCACCGCCCAGCCCAAACCACTAACGCTAGAAACTTGAAATTTGCAGATGGTGTTATTCTTGTAGACGTCGTTTAAGAAGAAATTTTTCAAGATTCCACCCCTAAGGGGGTGAAATAGGGGATGAAGGGCTTATTGAAAATATGTCACTATTAAGGCAGTTTTGAAGCTAGACCTAAGAAAATTGATGTTTCGTTTCTCGGTCAGAAATACAGAAATATGTGTTTCAGCATTATTGTAAATTTAACCCTATGGCGGTGAAGTAGTGGGTAAATGTTTTTCAAAATATATTATTAAAAACCACTGAAGTATTTTTGAAGCTGCATCTACGAACATTGGTATGACTTACCGGTTACAAATAAAAAGTTGTGTGTTTTAAGGTTTTCGGAAATTCATCCTCTAAGGGGGTAAAATAGGGGATGAGATACTTTACGAAAATATTTCAATGTGAAAGCATGTTTAAAGCTAAAACTATGACATTGGATTTGGTTTCTCAGTTAGAAATAAAAAAGAATTTGTGTTTCACTGTTTCTGGAAATTCGATCTCTGTGGGGTGAAATAAGGCCAGTCCGCTAAGGACAGAAACTTGAAATTTGGCGAGGATGTGGATTTTATACTGTAGGCATCGTGTAAGAAGTGACCATTTGAAATTCCTCTCGTAAGGAAGTGAAATAGGGGATGAAAGGGTTTTTGAAAGTGTGTCACTATTAAGGCAATTTCGAAGGTAGACTTACGAAAACTGATATTTGGTTTCTTAGAAGTAAAAAAAGTGTTCATCTTTTTTGGAAATTCAAACACCAAGGAGGTAAAATAGTAGATGAAAGTTATTACTAAAGAACTACGAAAGCATTTTTAAAGGTACAGCTATCAAAATTAGTATTTGACTTCTCGGTTAGAAGAAAAAAAAAAGCGTATTTGAATGTTTTTGCAACTTCAACACTTAAGTGGGTTATGTATGGGGTGAAAATTTTTTAGAAAATATTTTGTTGCATTAAAAATGTTTTGAAGCTAAATCTATGAAAACTGATATTTCAGTTCCCGGTGAGATATAAAGAAATACATGTTGAGCGATAAAAGTATCTATGGAAATGTCTCCATAATAACACAAAAATCCTTATTAATAGAAACTTTGGACTCTAGCTACCAGAATCGCTTTTTAGTCAGAACATTCGGAAAACACCGGGGTTCGATGACCTTAATTAGCGTGAAAAGCTTAGGTGTTGTAATTTGTGAACAACAAAACAGTCAACTAAAGAAAAAAATGTGTGCAGACGATACAATATACATGAGCGAAGGAGCGGGCGCTAAGTTAGTAATATTATAAAAATGATGGCTACAAGGCGGCATCATTTTATGCATTTTCTCGTGCTTATCACTCCCTAAAACCTTGATAATGTGACAAAGAAAAGTAAAGGTCTTTGTCAGCAGGCTAGTGGTCACTGTTCGGGGCGTGCGCTTCTAGGAGGAGTCTGACTGCCAAGAACTCACTGCGACAAGTTGTAAAACAGAACACTGTGACAATACACCCATCATCCTTAGGCGCAGTTCAGTATGAATACGACTCGTGTTCGTGCTACTATGAAGAAGCGGTAACTGAAGCTTCAGAGATGGCAAGAAGTATTTAGAACGGTATTTGTCTGAAAATACGCAAAAATCAAATCACACAGTCTTATACAGGGTGTTAAAATAATCAGTCTTTTAAAAGGTATGTGTAAAAAAGGAAAAAAGTGTACGAAACATGGGCTGTAAAATGCTTGAGAGCTGTATGCGCTTGTTCATCTTCGGTACTGTGTGTCTCATCTATGTTGGTGCATGCTCTTCGCTTTTACGAACGGCATACAGAATGCAGTAAACATAAGAGAACTCTTTATTCTGTTACTGTGACACAGCAGAGCTTGTTAAATACGATCTGACTTTTGAGCCATCGCCAAAAACAATGTCCGCCATTTCTCCTGCGAAATAATAAGAGTTCTCTTATGCTGGAAGGTGAAACTACACTTTAAAAAATTATTTTCCAACCAACGCGGCTGATTTGCCGACTGATCTGCAGTCTATTTTAGGTAATGATCATGCGAATATGGTTAGAGTTTAAAGTTTTGTGAGTTGTCCAACGTTTTTCCCAAGATTTTAGGGCATTGGTTTCAGTATGTTCACAGTCTGACTGGCTCACTCATAGTTTACGTAAGTGGTCAACCAGTGACATTTTCCTGTGCTTTCCTTTTAGCTCCTTTGTCGTTATACTTGTAATTTAGTCTTATGTACAGCATCTTTCATTCTTTCCCGTTGTCTTATCGCATATGATCACGTTTTGATTATTTTTTCTACATTCGTTTCTTTGAATGTGTATAAGAGCGCTGATAACCTCGCTGTAGAGCTCCCGTAAGCACCACACACAGAAAAGCTTTTAATTTCACAAACTTATAAAAACAGTGAAACGTTCTGTAGGAACTATACATGCAGTGCACTTACCTAGAACTGTAAACACAGTTTACAGTAATAAACCAAAGGAAGTTTGCTATGTCCATGGACAAAAGCAGAGGAATGTGACATTAGTTTAATGTTTTTTGTTGATCGCTCGTAATAGAAAAGAGCGTGCAGCAGAAGAGCTGTTAGTAGCTCATAAGGTATGAATTTTAGAGCCAGTGTTAACTGGAAATTTTTGTCTTGTTTTGGTGCGTGCTACCACCAGTCAGAATATGGAAGACATTTTTTATTTTTTATAACCTTTATATGCATCCCCACTAAATTAGGAAGTCAACATGGAATAAGCAGATTAATGATAATTTTTGTGTAATAAACAGATTTTTTTTTTAAAATATATGCGGCTGCTAGTCTTTTCCTATTAATGACAAAGTCGAGGTGACTGAAAGCAGTTTTGATTGCGACGGTAATGGTTCGTCAGTTGCTAGTAGTGACCTTGGTGAAAGAAGCGTCCTTACTTTCACTTGGAGTGACTTGCGGATAACGTGGAAAATGTGTGTCAGGATGGCCGGATTCCTTCCTAACAAGACGCTGCTACGCTGTCTGCACGAACAACTGCTAGCCTATAGCGCTGGAAAGAGCATTCCTAGTGCTGATTCATTACATACACCGTAGGCATTTCTGAAGAGGTATGGCATCTGCCAGTTTCTCTGCAGAGCATGTCTGACTCCGTGCCTCAAACTGCATGCAGGAAAACTAGAAAAGTGTAAACTTGAAAGTCCATGCGCCTTTGATCTGGTTTTGATGAGGTAGCATATGTCTGTGTAACGTAGAAGCAAGGATTTGGACTATATTTCGGAAGGTAGAATAGTCAAGCAGTAGCCCTATCAAACTGATGAATAAAATTGTAGTAAAAAGCAAATTGAAGGAGGACCCAGAGTATGGTAATTCTGGACCTGGTTTGTTAATAGCAGTGTAAGTTCCAGCCAGCCATTATGGTGCTTTGTGAACGTATCAAAATTGTATCATCACTGTACAACTGGTTTAACAAAATGTATGCGTGAGAAGATGCGTCAGAATACAGAATTTACTGTGCATTACGTATTAGGAAGTGTTCGATTGTTATCAGTAACTCGGGGTCAGCACGGAAGTTCACCCGTCGCCTTACAATGCCGCAACAGTCTGAGAAATGGTGAGTTTACCTGCTGTAAATGATCTACGCATGGATAAGTGGTAAGTGGTAGATCACAAATACAAAAGTCCGGCACTCAATCCCCAGTCGTTCCTGGCCTTTTTTAATCCTGATAATTAGCTGATGATTTGCAAATGTGCGGAACGCCAAAGCACACTATGGTAAGGAGTCAACATTGCAATGTAGGTCCCACTGTAAATGGCTGGGGAGAGGCAATGAAAAATCAATTTCAATAGGACCTAGCCTAACAAAGAACTTCGATGTTGCAACAAGAGTCCTGGTTGACGTCAACCTTACCGTGTATGTGTGCATACCAAAACAGACTGAGCCAGTCCGTCTTCATTATAGCACCTCCCTGTTTGGCGAGCGCGACCACACATTGCCGCTCGTTGTTAGATGTCAACAGGAACCACGCATCACCGCAGGAAATGACTCTTCATTGACCTCCTACCAGCTCCCACACGTGTAGCTTGATTTAGCAGAAGAGAAACGATAGTAAAAGTTTAGTTAAATATAAAAAGCTAATCATTTAACGACATTTGTTTCATCAATTACAGACACAGCTGTCATTAGCATTCTATATACATACTCTTAACCATATTTTCTACTAGCAAACACATCATTGCTTCGCAACTACTAAATAGGAATACGAACTGGATATGCGTCGTAATCTGGAGTATCCGTGGGAATTGTATCAGGGCGCAAATTTCGGTACCTCGTTCGACTTCGCCTTTGAAAGTATGGAACTCGAAATTACAATAAATCATATAGAATATTAATGAAAAGGACTCCTTTGCTTCTGGTTGTGGTTTTTTAAATATTTTTAAGGTTTTCTTTTAAATTTTTGTAGACAAGTATAAAATTTTTGCAGACAATACAATTATAAAACTTCAGGATATACACTACAACTTTTTTTGTTTTTTGGATACTGAGTGATAACGGTATGAACTGGTTTTCCGAACTGTCAGTTCGTAAAAGGGCAACGTAAAACTGACCATGCGAAAAACATTCTGACCTTAAATCAGCTCCATCCACTTTGATTATGTGCCTTCGAGCGTTGTTTATTGTTATTAGAAACGAAAGCATGATTGGGAATTCAAGTAGCTTAAAACGAATTGACAAATTGGTTGGTATCATTGACATGCGGGGTATAAGAGCGAGCTCTTGAGCTGCTAAATCTATGGGGACAGTGGCTTCAATGGCATTACTTGTCACAGTTTTAATCTGCAAACCGGTACCATTACAAAGCTTCGGAGGATTGATATTGCGTAACAGTATTACAGGAACGCTGGCTTTAACCCTTAAACTGTATGACGGAAAACCAGGTGAATTTAGCGAATTTAGAAACCCTTGAGGGTATTGAAGTGCATTTCAGTGATGACTATAGTGACGTTCGTAGATATTCCTTGCATTCTATTACTTTTTCCAAAAAGATATAGTTTATTTCAGGCGCAGAAATATTTCGGGGTGTAATGATTCCTCTTTCACAAATCCAATGATATGGATTTTGTGAAAGATCATTGACATTAGGATAAATTTCAGGAATTAGAGAATCAATTGTTTAAATAAAATTAACATGTTTGTTATCGACAGACATATAGCCGTGGTCATGTGGTATTGTACCATTTCCAACAGTGAGTAATTGTAATGGGAACTGAATGTCACCACCTTCAAGCGATACTCTCACGTGATTTCTTAAATGCAAATAAATAACGAATACCCATACAGGTGATGATTTAAAACAGACTTTGATAACATCAGCCCTTTTCCTTTAGAAATTTCATCACAAGATGTAATTGTAAGATCTCTGAGAGTACGTTTGGTACCATCAACATGAGCTCAATGCATCGAAGTGCTTTCGTCCAAAATAATTAGTTGTGCATCTTGAAAGGTTCACTATGACTTATTTATCTCGCCACTTTTGGCTACAGGATACATTTGTGGGTAATTTGAAACTGGAATCAGCAGTTCTACCACCAATTAGAAGTGTCTACTCCGTTCATCATAAGAATAAACCAGATGTAAACAAACACAAACGCGATGATTGGTCCGCAGCCGTAACTCTCGTACACTGTTCTTGTTCCGCTCTTGGAAGTACGTCCAACTCAAATGTCAGATATCTTATTACTGCGCCACTGTAAATGAAATATTAAGACGTTCTGATGTATGAACAGCCAACAGTTTTTTTTTGTCCCGCGAAAATAGATGACATTGCTTCCTGCTTCGTAGCGAAACACGCGGGCGGAATACCTTTAATGGCTAGAAACAAGTTGTTCGTAACGTTTTTCACAACATTATAGAGAAAAGTCAGCTTTGACGTTTCTCGTGAAACACGATGTAATAAATGAATGAGGCGGTATTTTAACTATATTCGTAGCGTGATTGGTAGCGTCGTAGGTTGATAACAGAGTAGACTGGCCGAGACTCGAACTCGGAACCTTTGCCTTTCGCGGGCAAGTGCTCTACCAGCTGAGCTACCAGAGCACGACTCACGCCCCGTCCTCACAGCTTTAATTCCGCCAGTACCTCGCCTCCTATATCCAAACTTCACAGAAGCTCTCCTGCGAACCTGCCAGGAAGTTTCATATCAGCGCACACTCCGCTGTAGAGTGAAAATTTCATTCTAGAGTAGACTGGTGAGCGGCGGCTCGAAACCTGTTGTGATATACAATTGCTTTTTGTTCGGGTTGAATACCTGAGTCATTTAAGTATTAAATCTATCAAATATGTGGTAATTAACTCATACTTAACCATCACTTTTTCCAAGGAAAATGGTCGTCTTCTAGTTTCTAATTACATATCACATGCAGAATTCTGGTTTCCATTCCAAATACACGTTCTTAATTATCGATATATTATAAAAGATTTTGAAGTTATGTAAACGTTACACTATTGAATTTTCTGGAGGAAAATGAAAAATCAAATGATTGTCTGAATATGCTCATTGTTTTATAGGACAGATCTGGTTTCACACGAGCCAGAGTGATAAGCGACGTAGAAACATGGAAAACAATTTTCATGGAGTCGAGCACTCTGTGCAAATGCTGCATTTTTACCGTTCTCACCTTAACACTGCAATCTGAACCAAATAGAATTGATTTGGAGCCAAGTTAAGGGATACGTCGCGAGAAATAACAAGACATTTAAGGTGCCAAATTTACTGGAACTAATGCACGAAACTGTGTGACACGTCACTGCCTAGCGATGGCAAAATGCAGAACAGCACGTCATAAGAGGAGGAGGAGGAAAAGTGGACTTTTGGGTGGCTTGAGATTCTATTGCTGATCTCCTCGTTAGGAGCACTGAAATGTATCGCATTCCTCGGATTCCGATATGGAAGAAGTTCGGAGGTTACCAGACGACTCACTGTAATACCTTCAGTGGCTTCAATATTTAACCACATGGTGAAATCGCAGCAGTGCGCTTTTACGTCGCACGTAGCTCATGTAGAAAAATTGGCCTTTTTAAAGTCACGAATTTTCATCACTCACTTAATTGTGCTACTATGTTAGCTAAGATCGAGAGCATGTTATGTTTTCCAGCAGATCACCTAACAAGCCTGTCGCCTGAGTTTTACCATTATTTCCTTCAGTCTAAAAATTAAACGACATTAAAGGCTACATTGTTCTTTACTCGTCTCTTTTTGCGTCTTTATTACAGCTGTTCACATCACTGCATGAAAGTTAAACGCGCCGGTTAAGCTGTTGTCCCGTATTATCGCTGAGTCGGTGTACGCGTAGCGGACAGCTTTAAACGGATCCCGGATCCTCATTATCGTACTTGACTGTACTCGGGACAGCCTGGCTTCTACTCCACGTGAAACGAAGTCCAGAGAGGTTCCATACATAAAGTAGTGTTTACATAAGGTTTGTTCTTCTGATGAACGTAGTATAGCAGCAGCACCCGATGGCGCTGCACCAATAGCTAATCAACTTGTCGATCAAACACATACAAGAAGTAGATAAAACAAATACGTTTTATCAGTGACTCCATGAGCATCTAAAAACATATTTTTCGTAGACTGTACACTGTGCATGATACAGTAGTATGCTTTGCGCTGACTAAAACTAATTTCGGAAGGTTGGTAAAAATCCTCAGATCTTAAATCGATTCCAACGTATTTGAATGTTCGCCCTTGAACCTTCTTTGTTTTTTATTGTAAGTTAAACCTAGATTCGCTTATATTGAATGGATAAATCGGTTGAGATCTTTGGTGTACGACGTATGACACAGACTTGACGAGCTGCTGGATCTGTGAGGAGGATAATATCTACTGTGACGTTATTTCGCTTACTTTTAATCTGCGAACGGGTAGCATTAAAAAGTTTCAGACGATTCGGATTACGTAGTAGTAAAGGAAAGAGTATGGAATGACAAAGTGTGACTGAAGAAAGTGTTGAACGAGTGAGAGTCTTTCACGCGTACCCCAAGAAATCTGTTCGGAAGGTTAGTCGTGAATTACCAGATCCAGCGGCGATATGGTACAGTTGGAACGAGACTCCCCTAAATTGAATGTTTTTTGTGCCATATAGGTGTTACTTTTTCAGTGAAGCAACAGTAGTTGGTGTTCCTTAACTTGATGCACTAGAACTATGGCTCTTTCTTCGATTGGAAGATGATGAACCACAGAACTTTGTTTGGCACAAAGATGGTGCGCCGCGTTACTGGCATAACTCAGTACGTGACTGGTTAAACGAAGTTGTACCCGACCGCTGGATTGGCCGCAATGAGCGGAATGACCGAGCTTGTTTTGTGTGACCTCCACGTTCACACACGGTCTGACGCCATGCGACTTTTACCTTTGGGGCTTCATAAAGGGTAAGGTGTATGTGCCTCCGCTACCAGGTGATCTACCCATCTTTAGAAACGGCGTTGCTGCAACACTTACTCCAGACACACTGATCAAAGTTTGGGAAGAACTCGCCTATCGACTCGATGTGTGACGAACGGTGTTCTCATTGAATACTTGTAACAAAAACTGTTTGAGTTTTTCTTTCATTTGATGTATTTTTTATAACAGTAAAAATAATTTAGTAAATGCTATAAAGCCTTGAAACCCGTGTATTCATTCTGAAATAACCTATGGAATCAAACCGATAAGCCATATATACAACCTTCCTAATGTACAGGTTTTTTGTTAAAATCGATTGCGAAGAAGAAAACAAAACAGTACGTGGTTGTGTATGCAATTTTTGTTTAAGATTACATATGCGGAGGAACAACACAGGGTGGTCCAATGATCGTGACCAGGCCAAATATCTCGCGAAATAAGCGTCAAACGAAAAAAAAAATTACAAAGAACGAAACTTGTCTAGCTTAAAGGGGAAAACCAGATGGCGCTATGGTTGGCCCGCTGGATGGCGCTGCCATACGTCAAACAGGTATCAACTGCGTTTTTTAAAAAATAGGAACCCCTATTTTATTACATATTTGTGTAGTACATAAAGAAATATGAATGTTTTAGTTGGATCACTTTTTTTGCTTTGTAATAGATGGCGCTGTATTGGTCACAAACATATGGCTCACAATTTTAGACGAACAGTTGGTAACAGGTAGGTTTTTTAAATTAAAATACAGAACGTAGGTACGTTTGAACATTTCATTTCGGTTGTTCCAATGTGATACATGCACCTTTGTGAACTTATCATTTCTGAGAACGCATTCTGTTAAAGCGTGATTACCTGTAAATACAACATTAATGCAATAAATCCTCAAAATGATGTCCGTCAACCTCAATGCATTTGGCAATACGTGTAACGACATTTCTCTCAACAGCAAGTAGTTCGCCTTCCGTAATGTTCGCACATGCATTGACAATGCGCTGACGCATATTGTCAGGCGTTGTCGGTGGATCACGATAGCAAATATCCTTCACTTTCCTCACAGAAAGAAATCCGGGGACGTGAGATCCGGTGAACGTGCGGGCCAAGGTATGGTGCTTCGACGACCAATCCATCTGTCACGAAATATGCTGTTCAGTACCGCTTCAGCCGCACGCGAGCTATGCGCCGGACATCCATCATTTTGGAAGTATATCGCCTTTCTTTCATACAGTGAAACATCTTGTAGTAACATCGGTAGAACATTACGTAGGAAATCAGCATACATTGCACCATTTAGATTGCTATCGATAAAATGGGGGCCAATTATCCTCCCTCCCATAAAGCCGCACCACACATTAACCCGCCAAGGTCGCTGATGTTCCACTTGTCGCAGCCGTCGTGGATTTTCCGTTGCCCAATAGTGCATATTATGCCGGTTTACGTTACCGCTGTTGGTGCATGACGCTTCGTCGCTAAATAGAACGCGTGCAACAAATCTGTCATCGTCACGTAATTTCTCTTGTGCCCAGTGGCAGAACTGTACACGACGTTCAAAGTCATCGCCATGCAATTCCTGGTGCATAGAAATATGGTACGGGTGCAATCGATGTTGATGTAGCATTCTCAACACCATCGTTTTTGAAATTCCCGATTCTCGCGCAATTTGTCTGCTACTGATGCACGGATTAGCTGCGTCAGGAACTAAAAATCCTACTTGGGCATCATCATTTGTTGCAGGTCGTTGTTGACGTTTCACATGTGGCTGAACACTTCCTGTTTTCTTAAACACCATAACTATCCGACGAACGGTCCGGGCACTTGGATGATGTCGTCCAGGATACCGAGCAGCATACATAGCACACGCCCGTTAGGCATTTCGATCACAATAGCCATACATCAACACGATATCGACCTTTTGCGCAATTGGTAAACGGTCCATTTTAACACGGGTAATGTATCGCGAAGCAAATACCGTCCGCACTGGCGGAATGTTACGTGATACCACGTACTTATACGTTTGTGACTATTACAGCGCCATCTATCACAAAGCGAAAACTGGTCCAACTAAAACATTCATATTTCTTTACGTACTACACGAATATGTAATAAAAATGGGGGTCCTTATTAAAAAAAACGCAGTTGATATCCGTTTGACCTATGGCAGCGCCATCTAGTGGGCCAACCATGGCGCCATCTGGTTTCCCCCTTCAAGCTATACGAGTTTCGTTCTTTCTAGTTTCTTCGTTTGATGCTTATTTCGTGAGATATTTGGCCCGGTCACTATCAATGGACCACCCTGTATACTCGTAAATGGGAGAAACAGTTTATTTTAATGGTTTAAATGCCCTGCTATCGCAGCCAAAACCGGCTCCGTGAAAGAAAACGGAACAGCACATTTTCACAACGCAGTATTTTCTTTCACGTAGTTGCTTTTAACAGAAAATTTGTACACAGCCTACGTCAGTCCGAATGTTTGAGATCGTGCTCAAATACGAAGTAAATCGGGCAAGAACTTTCAGAGATTTTTGCTAGTTAGGTTTTTAATATAAGTTTATAGACGTGTGCAGTTACTTTGTTGCGAAATTTATTGGTTGAATATTGACTATGCGTCGTATAATTCCATAAACTATTGATGTGACGATACCGTGAGTTATTTTTCTCGGAATTTATTGCAGACTTGGCGTCTGTGTAATAGTATGTGAAATGTTGAGCAACACTTCCATGCATTTAGGCGGTTTCCTTACAGACCAGTCAGTAATTATAGAGAAAAGCAGAATATTCATTTACATTTTGCCTGCATTTTCGCAGAAAGGCAATGGTTGTTGTTTAATGTCACTGTATTGCAAACACCTTGAGGATAGTTTAGGCATATACTTTGAAATTCTGCATTTATTGACGTTATTGCGATTCACGTTAGTAGCCGTGTTCGTCAGCATCTCTAGATTCCGTTAGTACCTTCGTCTTTCTGTTGCATTCAACTTATCGTATTGTCTTCTCGGACTAGTAATGCTGTTAAAAGCTTTGAATGGGGGAAGCAGTGTCAGAATTCGATCGAAACTTCCATAGCAATGGAACACACAACCTAGGTTTTACTAAGACTGATCACTGAATTGTGAAAACCTCGGATACCTTCAAACTACTCTGTGTTATTACGTTCTCAGCGAATTATAATCCAACTGATTGCGTATAGCAATGTGGCTAGTTGGTCAGTAGATAATTATATTGGTGTGTGACGGTGGAACGAAAGTGTAAAGAAAGGTCATGTGGTTTTGGAGCGCCGCTGTTCTATCTGACGAGCTGGCACTCACTAGCGCCATTGAAGACCTGACGCACGTAAGTCTGATTTAAATTAGTTGGCATCTGACGTTGAAGGTCCAGAGTTACGAGGTTCTCGCCACAAGGTGTACGGTCGGCAAGTAGCCACCACAGCGCTATGCTATAAAAGTTCTCTCTCTTAATTACCAAAATAACTCTCTCGGCAACGAATCTTTCCAGAGCTGCGGATCATGTTGCGTTTACCTTGTATAAATAATAATATTACACACGTTACAGGCCTTTATCAGACCACGCGAAGCATTTATGACTACTTGTTCTTGCTGTTCCTCCAGTAGTCTTTCATTCGTTCGCTAAAGGCCCTTTTCCTTTCTTCGTCCCGTATTGGTCTCTGCGCTTTAGGTGCTGTCTTCTCTTACATTACTTCCCACTTTTGTATTTCGTGTCTATAGACGCATTTGTCTGTGATGTCTGCTAAATCTACCTGTGATTTTCCCAGATCAGTTTTGACTTTGTGCCATCCAAGGTGTAGTGGTTTTGAGCCTCGGTATGTTTGTGAGTATTCTGTTAGTGAGTCTAACCTTTGAGAGTCTGCTGATGTGGCTGTAAAATTTTAGTCGCCTTTTTCTGATGTCCGCTGCGAGGTTGGACAACTTCTCTGTGGTGTCTCTGGAGTGAAGCGTTTATCCTTCGTGTGTGAGATTTGCTCCAATAATTTCCCTGATAAGTTTTCTTTCCTCAGTGAGAATCTTCTCTACGTCGCCTTTTGTGTGCAGCGTCAGTGCCTCTGAGGCGTATATCACATCAGGTTTGATTACAGTATTGTAGTAACGAATTTTGATGGAGGTGGATAGACATTTTTTGTTGTAGATACCCTGTGTTTTGTGTAAGACTCCCTTCATCTTCAATAACCTGGTGTTCTGCATGATTTTCTCCTTTCCTGTCGGTTCGAGTACTTCCCCTAGGTATTTAAAATGTTACTCTGTTGATCTTGCCATATTTTGTTTAAATTCAGTATGTTGAATTTCGTGCAGAAGAACTATGTTTTTTGCAGGAAGATCTGTAGTCCTACTTTTTCTGCTACTTCTACCTGCCTGATTGCTGTGGTTTCGTAGTCTGGAAGTAGTGCCAGGTCGTCCGCGAAGACTAAACAGCAAACTTCCAGTTCATCGCCGGCCGGTGTGGCCTTGCGGTTCTAGGCGCTTCAGTCTGGAACCGTGTGACCGCTACGGTCGCAGGTTCGAATCCTGCCTCGGGCATGGATGTGTGTGATGTCCTTAGGTCAGTTAGGTTTAAGTAGTTCTAAGTTATAGGGGACTGATGACCACAGATGTTAAGTCCCATAGTGCTCAGAGCCATTTGAACCAGTTCATCTTTGGGTCGTTCTAGCCGCTCTGGTTTCCAGTATCCTTGTAATTTCAGCTCTTTCTCCCATTTCTTAATGACTTTGTCCAAGACTAGGTTGAAGAGGAATGGTGGGAGAGCATCACCTTAACGCATGCGTGCCCCGATCTCAAAGCATTCAGAGAGTTCCCTCTTAAATTTCACTTTTGATGTCGTGTTATTGTTGTCCAAACCTTTTTCATATAGGTTGTTGAACAATGACTGGCGGCCAACGAGGTCATACACTTCCTTAAAGTCAACGAAAGTGCATATGTCTGGCGTATTTCTGAGGGCTTTGATTTTCAGCATAGTTCTCAAATTGAAGATTTGTTCTGCGCAGGAGCTACCAGGTCGGAAGCCCGCCTGGTACTCGCCGATCTTGTGCTCCAGCTGGTCCTATGTCCTTTTGAGTAGGCGTGCTAAAAGGCTCTTACGTGTGACTTGTAGTAGGAAAAACCCCCTGTAATTGTTTACGTCTGTGCGATCGCTATTTTTATGTAATGGATGAATCAGGGTGCATTTCCAGTCATCTGGCAGCTTTTGTGATGTCTAGATGCCTATGATAATCTGTGTGAGTTCTCTAAGTGAGTTTCCTCCGAGGGTTTTCAGAACTTCTGCCACTATACAGTCTTCACCAGATTTTCTGTTGTTTTTGAGTATGAGGATGTGTCTGTGGACCTCTTCTTGTGTCGGGAGTAGTGAGTCTGTGTGCTTCTCTGTCGGTTCTTCCTCTATGAATCTCTCTGTGGCTTCTGGACAATTCAGAAGTTCTGAGAAATATTGTGCCAGCACCTTGCTGTTATTCTTCTTTGTCAGTGTCAATTTTCCATCACTTTTCCTGAAACAGAGGTTCGGTGGTGTGTATCCGCGGATTTGCCCTGCAAACGTCCTGTAGAAATCTCTTTTGTTGTAGTTACAGAAGTTGTCCTTTGTGGAGTCCAACTGTTCTTTCATGAATTTTTTTTTGGCTTGTCTGATAATTTTTGCGGTTGTTTTTCGTGTTTCGTTGAAAGCCTGTACATTTTCTGGGTATTTTTTGCTATTCTATTTCTGGTATGCAACTTTCCTAGAGACGAGTGCATTCTCGCAGTCGGTGTCCCACCAAGGGTGGTTGGTGTTCTTCTTCAGAGGAATGACGGTTTGTGCTTTTTCTGTGATTTTTCTGTGGAAATTGTGCTTGTCATGTACATATTGTTTTTCCCAGGGTTCTTTCAGTCCAGATTCTGCGATCTTCTTCTGTCAAATTTTGGTAAGGGGGTTTTCTTACCGAAAGTTCTCTTTGGGGTGAATTTGACTTTGACATGTGTGAGGTAATGATCCGAGTCGATGTTGGCTCCCATGCGTACCTGCTCATTGTCGATCTCTTTCTGTACTGGGTACGAGATTGCCACAGCGTCGATTTAGAACTAACCTAACTGCTGCCAGTTTTGTGTGTCTTTTCTGAGGGATATCGACATGAGCTTGAGGTTGTTCTGTTGGCAGAGTTCTATGAGTCGTGTGCCATTTTTGCTAGTAAATTTATGCGCTGGATAATTTCCGACTGTGCGTTAAAGTCGCCCAGGAGTAGTTTGACATCTCTGGGGACTCTGGACATCACTTTCTCGAGGGTCGGCCAGAATTTTTCTGCAGCCTGTGGGTTTTTCTTGTTACTTTGGTTAGTAGGGGCGTGTGCGTTGATCAGTGTGTACTTTTTTGCGCACTGAACCCGAATAGTCATCAGTCGCTTGTTTACTGGTGTAACTTCTTTTATGAATTCGACTATGGTCTTGTGAACCACGAAGGCCATCCCCACTAGTGGAGCGCCTTTGTCAACGCGCCTGTCAGTTTTGCTTTTAAAGATGCGGTATTCGCCGTAGTCCTTGGTGTCTTCGTTTGTGCTACGTGTCTCCTGGAGCGCAAGGATTGGAATTTTTTTTCTATCGAGTTTTGTCACTTGGTTGTGCAGCTTTCCAAGCTGTATGAGAGTATTAATGTTGAGAGTCCGTAAGTATGTTGTTGTCTTGAATGGAAGTTTGCCAGAGAACTCCGATTTCCTCTGTATTCGTGGAAGCCCGGGTCGTCCAGAATCCGAATGCCCAGTTGCCGTCTGTTGGCGGATGGATTGCTTACCACCTGGAGTATTGCTGTTATTACTTCCATGAGCCATGGTTGCTTGTAAGCAGTGGTGTCCAATGGTTGTCCACTAGGTTTGTTAGAACCAGGGAATGTCATTTCCTGGAGCACATGTTGCAGCCGCACCTCTTGGTGAACAGACACTGACCATATTGCCGCTTGCTGTAAGTCAGGCGCAGCATGGATTTTGTTGCTATTTTGGTCCGCGGGTGGTATTTTATTTCCCACCTACCCTGCATATCTGCCGGGCGTTCCCCTGTCCGCCATCTGGGAACGCGCCAGATGGGGGTTGACGACCCCAGACTGGCTATTATTATTATTATTATTATTATTATTATTATTATTACTACTACAATCGTATTGACCAACCAGGAACACGTTAACAACTTCAGTTCCTCTTCTTCTTTTGTTGTTCTTTCCTATTTGTCCAGTATTCTCTCATTTTCTCGCCATGAAGTCTCTTCCTTACTTCTGTCCATGTTCCCGATTTTTTATTTCTTCTGCTTTGAAAGCCTTTTTTTTATTTTTAAAACGGCTTCTTTCTGCTATTTCTGATTCTCTGATGTTGTTTCTTTCTAGATATTTCCTTACTTCTGTAATCCATGCTATTGTCGATTTCTTCTTCCGTAAGTATAGGAGTATTTGTTTTGTTAGTCTATTTCCATCCATTCGGTAGAGGTGTCCGAAAAAGGTAAATCTTCGTTTGGCCATTACTTCAGATATTTTATCTATATTTTTGTAGATCCCCTGATTACATCTTATTTTCCAACCATCTGCATTTTTTATTGCACCCATTATTTTTCTAGTAATCGTTCTGTCCAGTACCTCTAGTTTGTCCATAGTTCATCGTCAGGCATTCAGATCCATATAAACATTCTGGTCGTATCACTGTGGTATAGTGTTTTAGTTTTGTTTTTCTAGATATACTTCTCTTGTTGTAAATATGTTTGGTCAAACCATATGCTCTTTACATTTTGTTAATTCTACATGTATTGTAGATTTTTCTAGTCTATTATTATTATTATTATTATTATTATTATTATTATTATTCTTTCTTTCTTTTCTCAGACGTTATGTCTGGTCAAAAATGGAAAGTCACGCGGACCTTGATCAGGCGTGACTTCCTTTTAACTGTACGGTATATGTTATATTGCATTTAGGAACTTTCGGGTGATTGAACATGTATCAATAATTACGGATTTCTGTAGTTGTATATATAAGTTTGGATATAGCTGTATTGCATTGATGTGCTGGTGGATATTGTGTGGTATGACTCCTGTAGTTGATAGTATAATTGGTATAATGTCAACTTTATCCTGACGCCACATGTCCTTGACTTCCTCAGCCAGTTGGATGTATTTTTCAATTTTTTCTCCTGTTTTCTTTTGTATATTTGTTCTATTGGGTATGGATATTTCGATTAGTTGTGTTTATTTCTTCTTTTTATTGGTGAGTATGATGTCAGGTTTGTTATGTGGTGTTGTTTTATCTGTTATAATGGTTCTGTTCCAGTATAATTTGTATTCATCATTCTCCAGTACATTTTGTGGTGCATACTTGTATGTGGGAACGTGTTGGTTTATAAGTTTATATTGTAAGGCAAGCTGTTGATGTATTATTTTGCTACATTGTCATGTCTTCTGGGGTATTCTGTATTTGCTAGTATTGTACATCCGCTTGTGATGTGATCTACTGTTTCTGTTTGTTGTTTGCAAAGTCTGCATTTATCTGTTGTGGTATTGGGATCTTTAATAGTATGCTTGCTGTAATATCTGGTGTTTATTGTTTGATCCTGTATTGCAGTCATGAATCCTTCCGTCTCACTGTATATATTGCCTTTTCTTAGCCATGTGTTGGATGCGTCTTGATCGATGTGTGGCTGTGTTAGATGATACAGGTGCTTGCCATGTAGTATTTTCTTTTTCCAATTTACTTTCTTCGTATCTGTTGATGTTATGTGATCTAAAGGGTTATAGAAGTGGTTATGAAATTGCAATGGTGTAGCCAGTGTATTTATATGAGTGATTTCTCTGTGTATTTTGCTAGTTTCTGCTCGTTCTAGAAAGAATTTTCTTAATTTGTCTACCTGTCCAAAATGTAGGTTTTTTATGTCGATAAATCCCCTTCCTCCTTCCTTTCTGCTTAATGTGAATCTTTCTGTTGCTGAATGTATGTGATGTATTCTATATTTGTGGCATTGTGATCGTGTAAGTGTATTGAGTGCTTCTAGGTCTGTGTTACTCCATTTCACTACTCCAAATGAATAGGTCAATATTGGTATAGCATAAGTATTTATAGCGTTTGTCTTGTTTCTTGTTGTCAATTCTGTTTTCAGTATTTTTGTTAGTCTTTGTCTATATTTTTCTTTTAGTTATTCTTTAATATTTGTATTATCTATTCCTATTTTTTGTCTGTATCCTAGATATTTATAGGCATCTGTTTTTTCCATCGCTTCTATGGAGCCGCTGTGGTTATCCAATATGTAATCTTCTTGTTTAGTGTGTTTTCCCTTGACTATGCTATTTTTCTCTCATTTGTCTGTTCCAAAAGCCATATTTATGTCATTGCTGAATACTTCTCTGTTATCTTCAGTAATTGGTTGAGTTGTTGATTTGTTGCTGCCAGTAGTTTTAGATCATCCATGTATAGCAAATGTGTGATTTTGTGTGGGTAGGTTCCAGTAATATTATATCCATAAGTTGTATTATTTAACATGTTGGATAGTGCGTTCAGAACAAGACAGAACCAGAAAGGACTTAATGAGTCTCCTTGGTATATTGCACGCTTAATCGGTATTGGCTGTGATGTGATATTATTTGAATTTGTTTGGATATTAAGTGTGGTTTTCCAATATTTCATTACTATGTTTATGAACTGTATCAATTTAGGATCTACTTTGTATATTTCCTATATTTGTAGCAACCATGAGTGGGGTACACTATCAAAAGCTTTTTGGTAATCAATGTATGCGTAGTGCAGCGACCTTTGTTTAGTTTTAGCTTGATATGTCACCTCTGTATCTATTATCAGTTGCTCTTTACATCCTCGTGCTCCTTTGCAGCAGCCTTTTTGTTCTTCATTTATAATTTTGTTCTGTGTTGTATGTGTCATTAATTTCTGTGTAATGACTGAAGTTAATATTTTGTAGATTGTTGGTAGACATGTTATGGGGCGATATTTTGCTGGGTTTGCTGTGTCTGCTTGATCTTTAGGTTTCAGATCAGTTATTCCATGTGTAAGTGTATCAGGGGATGTGTGTGGGTCTGCAATGTAATTGTTGAATAATTTAGTTAGATGTGAATGTGTTGAGGTGAACTTCTTTAGCCAGAAATTTGCTGTTTATATTTTCCAGGGGCTTTCCAATTGTGTGTAGAATTAATTGCTCGGGTGACTTCATGTTGCAAAATAATCACTTCAGGCATTTGTGGTATCATCTTTTATGTGTCTGTTTCTGCTTGTATCCACCGTGCATGTCTATTATGTTGTACCGGGTTTGACCATATGTTGCTCCAAAAGTGTTCCATGTCTGTTATGTTTGGTGGATTGTCTATTTTAATGTGTGTGTTATCTATTTTCTGGTAAAATTTATTTTGGTTTGTGTTGAATGTTTGGTTTTGTTTCCTTCTATTTTCACTTTATTATTATTATTATTATTTCCCAATTTGAAAGGCTCGCTCTCCCCCCGAAAGTAACGTAAACATTTGAATTTCACATGTGGTATGGATCTCTACAGTCTCTATACGCGCGTCAAAAAATTATTTTAATTAGTGCTGGGGTTCTGTTTTTTCTTGGAATAGGCGAAAGATTCGCATCCGAAAAACGTTTCTTACCTTTGAATTGGCAGGCACAAAGCTTAATGTAGCGGCAGTGGCAACGCAGTGGAAACAGACAGTGGCCAGTCACTCAATATTGCCCTGACAGCCATGTGTCGCTCATGATTATTCCCCTGCGTTCCATCGCCCGCGCAGTGCCTCCCCTGAGTTTCAGATTGCTTCCTCAGCTGAGACAATCAATTTGGTACAGTGAGCATCCCCGTTTGACGATTAACAACTAGGAAAAAAAAGTTCGCTTGTTTCATGAATCACAGCGCCAGCTGGCGTCACATACTCGTAGATTAAGGTGTTAGGTATGGATATGTGAAGGTGTCTACGTCGCGGAACAGTGGCAACAGATGGATGACGCTGAAAGCTGAAGAAATAGTGGCATTTGCTTATGTCTGTGCACGACTGGTCCCACTCTCACGGTGTATCTGACAATACTGCAATGTGTTTTTTTTTTAAAAAAAAGACTAAACATTTCAAGACTTGACACACAACCCTAGCATTTCTCATGACCGACTGTTTCGAAGAACACATTGCTGACTTCGGTGACATTCATGGCTACCTAATAATAATAATAATAATAATAATAATAATAATAATAAGGCCCGGGAGAAGAATAGGCCTCCGGTATGTTCTGCCAGTCGTAAAAGGCGACGAAAAGAACAAACCACTAATAGGGCTAACCCCCCTTTTAGTGTGATTACTTGGTTCAGGACAGAACTAAAGAAGCCTCGGACAAGTGCCGTCATGGTCGGGGACGACGCTTGAACCCTATGCCCGCCCACAATGGTAACGACACTGCTAGCCAACTGGAAAAGGATTTAAATCCGAATAGAGGTGTTTTGCAGGATATGCTTCCTGCAACCACCCTAGAAGGAAAACAAAGACAGAGGATGAGATGGTCAGATGAAGTTAATCGACACCTCATGTTCTGTTATTACCAAGCAACAAACCTAGGAACCAACACAACTGGATACAGATCACAAGTATACACAACATTTATTACCAGATACCCGGAATTAAAATTTTTAACAGAACAACGACTAGCTGATCAGATCCGTGTAATAATCAAAAATAACAGGATACCCCAGTCAGAATTAGAAAACATCAAACAACAAGTACAACAAATACTGGAACAAAAAAATGTGCAATCAGAAGAGGAAGAAAACACTGTAATGGACTCAAACATCCCAGAGCAAACAAACAAAGACCAACACGCATCAATTAAACAATCAGAGGAAAACGAAATCTTAAGACAGCCACCAGAACAAGCACAAATAGAACACGAAGAGAGACACGTGTTCGATATAGAAGAGAAATTTCAGCTGACATATATAGAATACAAAGACACAAATACAGACATTAGACCATTCTTGCATAGACCGCCAAATAACCCACAAGTCGAAACAACAATAAAAACTATCAACACAATCATACACAACAAAATAAATGAAAACACAACTATGGAAGAGTTACAACTACTGGTTTATATAGGAGCACTCACTACACTAAATATACACACTAGGCAGAGATCAGAACAAACCAACACACAGAAGAAACCCACAAAACCAGCATGGCAACACAGGTTACAGATCAGAATAGAAAAACTGAGAAGAGACATCGGACAGTTAACACAATTTATAAGAAATGAAATATCAGACAAAAAACGAAAAAGGTTAGGTAAAATCTCACAACAAGAAGCAATAGAGCAATTAGATGAAAAAAAGCAGAAATTGCAAGCATTGGCCAAACGACTTAGAAGATACAAAAAAAGTGAAAATAGAAGGAAACAAAACCAAACATTCAACACAAACCAAAAGAGATTTTACCAAACAATGGATAACACACACATTAAAATAGACAATCCACCAAACATAAGACATGGAACACTTCTGGAGCAGCATATGGTCAAACCCGGTACAACATAACAGGCATGCACGGTGGATACAAGCAGAAACAGACACATACAAGATGATACCACAAATGCCTGAAGTGATAATTTTGCAACATGAAGTCACCCGAGCAATTAATTCTACACACAATTGGAAAGCCCCTGGAAATGATAAAATAGCAAATTACTGGCTAAAGAAGTTCACCTCAACACATTCACATCTAACTAAATTATTTAACAGTTACATTGCAGACCCATACACATTCCCTGATACACTTGCACATGGAATAACCTATCTGAAACCTAAAGATCAAGCAGACACAGCAAACCCAGCTAAATATCGCCCCATAACATGTCTACCAACAATCTACAAAATATTAACTTCAGTCATCACACAGAAATTAATGACACATACAACACAGAACAAAATTATAAATGAAGAACAAAAAGGCTGCTGCAAAGGAGCACGAGGATGTAAAGAGCAACTGATAATAGATACAGAGGTGACATATCAAGCTAAAACTAAACAAAGGTCCCTACACTACGCATACATTGATTACCAAAAAGCCTTTGATAGTGTACCCCACTCATGGTTACTACGGATTTTGGAAATATACAAAGTAGATCCTAAATTGATACAGTTTCTAAACACAGTAATGAAAAACTGGAAAACCACACTTAATATCCAAACAAATTCAGATAACATCACATCACAGCCAATACAGATTAAGCGTGGAATATACCAAGGAGACTCATTAAGTCCTTTCTGGTTCTGTCTTGCTCTGAACCCACTATCCAACATACTAAATAATACAAATTATGGATACAATATTACTGGAACATACCCACACAAAATCACACATTTGCTATACATGGATGATCTAAAACTACTGGCAGCAACAAATCAACAACTCAACCAATTACTAAAGATAACAGAGAAGTATTCAGCAATGATATAAATATGGCTTTTGGAACAGACAAATGTAAGAAAAATAGCATAGTCAAGGGCAAACACACTAAACAAGAAGATTACATATTGGATAACCACAGCGACTGCATAGAAGCGATGGAAAAAACAGATGCCTATAAATACCTAGGATACAGACAAAAAATAGGAATAGGTAATACAAATATTAAAGAAGAACTAAAAGAAAAATATAGACAAAGACTAACAAAAATACTGAAAACAGAATTGACAGCAAGAAACAAGACAAAAGCTATAAATACTTATGCTATACCAGTATTGACCTACTCATTTGGAGTAGTGAAATGGTGTGACACAGACCTAGAAGCACTCAATACACTTACACGATCACAATGCCACAAATATAGAATACATCACATACATTCAGCAACAGAAAGATTCACATTAAGCAGAAAGGAAGGTGGAAGGGGATTTATAGATATAAAAAACCTACATTATGGACAGGTAGACAATTTAAGAAAATTCTTTCTAGAACGAGCAGAAACTAGCAAAATACACAAAGCAATCACTCATACAAATACATCAGCTACACCATTGCAATTTCATAACCACTTCTACAACCCTTTAGATCACATAACATCAACAGATACAAAGAAAGTAAATTGGAAAAAGAAAACACTACACGGCAAGCACCCGTATCATCTAACACAGCCACACATAGATCAAGACGCATCCAACACATGGCTAAGAAACGGCAATATATACAGTGAGACGGAAGGATTCATGACTGCAATACAGGATCAAACAATAAACACCAGATATTACAGCAAGCATACTATTAAAGATCCCAATACCACAACAGATAAATGCAGACTTTGCAAACAACAAATAGAAACAGTAGATCACGTCACAAGCGGATGTACAATACTAGCAAATACAGAATACCCCAGAAGACATGACAATGTAGCAAAAATAATACATCAACAACTTGCCATAAAACATAAACTAATAAAACAACACGTTCCCACATACAAGTACACCCCACAAAATGTACTGGAGAATGATGAATACAAATTATACTGGAACAGAACGATTATAACAGATAAAACAACACCACATAACAAACCTGACATCATACTCACCAATAAAAAGAAGAAATTAACACAACTAATTGAAATATCCATACCCAACACAACAAATATACAGAAGAAAACAGGAGAAAAAATTGAAAAATACATCCAACTGGCTGAGGAAGTCAAGGACATGTGGCATCAGGATAAAGTCGACATTATCCCAATTATAGTATCAACTACAGGAGTCATACCTCACAATATTCACCAGTACATCAATGCAATACAGCTACATCCAAACATATATATACAACTACAAAAATCTGTAATTATTGATACATGTTCAATTACCCGAAAGTTCCTAAATGCAATATAACATATACCATACAGTTACAAGGAAGTCACGCTTGACCGAGGTCCGCGTCACGTTCCATTTTTAACCAGACTTAAGTCTGAGAAAAAAAAGCCAATAATAATAATAATGGGACCACATTAATCTCTCGTAGCACTTTATATAATAGCAGATAAAGCCCCCAAATAAACCCCTCAGCCCCCCCTATCCCGTACTGATTTTGAGGCTGTACTACACGAGACTTACATAAACAGCTCAGAGAAATTTGGAATCATAATTTTTTTTATTTCTAATTTTTCCTTTACTGCCTTGGGTACTGACAAAGGAACATCCCCATCGCACCCCCCTCAGATTTAGATATAAGTTGGCACAATGGATAGGCCTTGAAAAATTGAACACAGATCAATCGAGAAAACAGGAAGAAGTTGTGTGGAACTATGAAAAAATAAGCAAAATATAGAAACTGGGTCGTCCATGCGTAAGATAGGCAACATCAAGGATAGCGGGAGCTGAGGGCGCCGTGGTCCCGTGGTTAGCGCGAACAGCTGCGGAACGAGAGGTCCTTGGTTCAAATCTGACCTCCACTGAAAATTTTGCTTTCTTTATTTTCGCAAAGTTATGATCTGTCCGTTCGTTCATTGACGTCTCTGTTCACTGTAATAAGTCTAGTGTCTGTGTTTTGCGACCGCACCGCAAAACCGTGTGATTAGTCGACGAAAGGACGTGCCTCTCCAATGGGAACCGAAAACATTTGATCGCAAGGTCATAGGTCAACCGATTCCTCCACAGGAAAACACGTCTGATATTTTGTATACGACACTGGTGACAGCATGTGCGTCACATGACAGGGATATGTTGTCGACCCACCTAACTAGTACACTTGGCGAATGGGTGAAAAGTTTCTTCTACCTTGCCCGATTAAGGTTTTCTTGTGGATGTAATAATAACTCCAAAAAAAGTGATGAAAACATAAGAGTTTTTCACATAAACTGAAAATAAAAAGTTAAAATTTTCGGTCGAGGGAAGATTTGAACCAAGGACTTCTCGTTCCGCAGCTGTTCACGCTAACCAAGGGACCACGGCACTCCTCGCCTCGTATTGCCCTTAATATTGCCTATCTTACACATGGACGACCCAGTTTGTATATTTTGCTTATTTTTTCATAGTTCCACACAACTTCTTCCTGTTTTCTCGATCGATCTGTGTTCAGTTTTTCAAGGCCTATCCACTGTGCCAACTTATAACTAAATCTGAGGGGGGTGCGATGGGGATGGTCCCTTGTGAGCAGAGTTTGTTTACATCTCCTCAGACTGGGCATAAAATTCGGCATTCGGTAAGCACATGTTATTTTGCAGCTTAATAAACAAACGTCAGAAGCTACGCAAAATTTGTGTAGCACATGTAGCACGCATAATAATATCTAACAGGAATATAATGTAAAAATAAAGATATATAGTTGCAGTTGAACATCAACAAAAGCAAAACGAGGATAATGGAATGTAGTCGAATTAAGTCGGGAGATGCTGAGGGTATTAGATTAGGAAATAAGACACTTAAAGTAGTAAAGGAGATTTGCTATTTGGGGAGCAAAATAACTGACGATGGTCGAAGTAGAGAGGATATAAAATGTAGACTGGCAATGGCAAGGAATGCGTTTCTGAAGAAGAGAAATTTGTTAACATCGAGTATTGATTTATGTGTCAGGAAGTCATTTCGGAAAGTATTTGTATGGAGTGTAGCCATGTATGGAAGTGAAACATGGACGATAAATAGTTAGGACAAGAAGAGAATAGAAGCTTTCGAAACGTGGTGCTACAGAAGAATGCTGAAGATTAGGTGGGTAGATCACATAACTAATGAGGAGGTATTGAATAAGATTGGGGAGAAGAGAAGATTGTGGCACAACTTGACTAGAAGAAGGGATCGATTGGTAGGACATGTTCTGAGGCATCATGGGATCATCAATTTAGCATTGGAGGGCAGCGTGGAGGGTAAAAATCGTAGAGGGAGACCAAGAAATGAATACACCATCAGATTCAGAAGTTTGTAGGTTGCAGTAGGTACTGGGAGATGAAGAAGCTTGCACAGGATAGAGTAGCATGGAGAGCTGCATCAAACCAGTCTCAGGACTGAAGACCACGACAACAACAACAACAACAACATAGTTGCAGTCTCATAGTAGTACTGCTAATAAAAACAAAACATAAAGAAATATGAAATGAAGCTGTAATATAAAAATAATCACCACTAACAGTAATTGCATTTCGGGATTTGTGCAAGCCTACAAATGTAATCTAATCCTGCATTGTCATTGGTCAGCCGAAAGTAATAATACTGTATACTAGACCTACAACTAACGTTGCCCATACAGATAGTTAAACTCTAGTCAGCTCTTCCAGCACAGGTCAGCCTAACTCCCTTCTAAACCAACCATAATCTGAAAAATCTGTTACCACGTATAGTATTACCTTCTCTAGTATACATGCGATTAATTAGGGACAGCGGTATTACTCCCTGTGTACTCGTTTACCGTAATTACTCGTCAGTCATTGTTGCATTAGGCTTTGAAAGTTTCTAGGATAACGTAGGTAAATGTAACAGAAGCATTAGGTTAAATTTTACTGTCAGAATACTTTAAATTGGAGTGGTCGTCAACGCATGCAAATTATAGAGCCATGACACTGTTGAGATTGGATCACCGAATTCGCGGTTCACGAGTAGTTCGAGTCGACGATGCTACACTAATTGAAGTGATTGGTTGTTATTGAAGAACTGACCAAAAATAACTGCGCAATTGCTAGAAAATTTGGTACACTGGCAAGTGAATTTTCGTAGATTGTGTAGGCGCAAAATACTTTGAAGAACGCCATTTCTACGGGCAAAACTTTTGAGGGACTAAAGTAGGGAATCTTCTTGAATTCGGTGCAGCACGTTGTCTAGTAAGTTTGACAGAAACGCAACTTAGTCCTCCTCGTTATCCCGGAAGCTGTCAGAAAGAAGGCGATGGAGAGACTCTAACAACAGTACGGGCTGGTGTTTATTCTGCGGCGGAGAACACCTCCAGTTCAGTGATTTACACTAGCGTTTAGTGAAAAACTATTTGCATATCTGTCATTCAGTCAGTTTGTTGTTAGTGTGATTAAAGCAACCAGTAGTTGGCATAAGTAAACTTCTTTTGTGCCGCACGGAGTGGCCGCGTTGTTTAGGGCGCCATGCCACGGATTGCACACCCCATCCCGCCGGAGGTTCGAGTTCTCCCTCGGGTATGGGAGCCTGTGTTCTTCATAGCGTAAGTTAGTTTAAATAGTGTGTAAGTCTTGGGACCGATGACCTCAGCAGTTTGGTCCCTTAGGAACTCACACACATTGGAACATTTTTTTGAACTTCTTTTGACAGAGCTCAAGAATGGTTATGTCAGTAAGGTAATATGTAATTTTGGTTCGCCAGAATTTGTTAAAAATGAGGAAATCATCACCTAGTTTCATTAAAATACTTGGGGAAGGGAAAGGGGGGGTCTGATATTCGCGGTCGTCTTGTCGTGGAATGTTGAAGGTTAATTTTTTTCGGAAATTAGAAAACTTGTTTTATTTAGTGATTACTGCAATTTTAAATCTTCAGTTATAAAAAATAAATCATAATAAAATTTCGAAAAGTAGTTAATATCGTCAAAATGTCGAAAAAAGGACCATGTAATTAATAGTTTCTAGCGGAGCACTTTTTCACTTCCCGCGAAACTCGTGGAAAACACTGTTCTGCACACCCCGCTACGGATGAATACATTAATAAATTAGAGGTGCTTTGTACTTAACAGTGCTTTTTCAAATTTTTTCTTTTGTAAGTATAGAGGAGGTCAGTAGCGAGGTACCCTTTTTAGTTGACTTGCGCCGAGTGCTGGCAGCTGACTGACCGACGTTGGCTCTCACGGGTCATTGCACCGCTCTGGTATTTAAGTCGCCGCCGCGTTGCTCTCAGAGATGAACTGCAGAACGACAGCCCAGTTTTAGGTAGGTCATCACCGCACCGTGCGACTTTAAACAGCGTGGCAGACGTACAGGGTATTTAAAAAAATATTTATCCCGTTTCACAAGACTGTATCTCTTTCACAACCCATCCCCTCTTTTCAACCCCTAGAGGAATAAAAACATATACCGTGAGCTCAGGCGACCTTGGATGTCCACAGTGCATTTTTATTAAATGGTCTTCCGTGCAGGCGCCAATGTAGTTGGTGCTCTGCAGACTGGGTAATGAGCGAGTGAGCTAGTTGCGCTAAGGGAGACCCTTACCGCTTTACCGACAACTACATCAACATGCAGCTTGATCTTTCGTCAACTTTAGTTTCGATGCGTAAATTAAAATCTACCCCAGCTTTTATCTTAATTCATGTAAAAGACATGGATTTGTCGGATGGCTCATTTTGAACCACCGTGTATTGCTGTACACATCTTATGAAGCGGTGTGTCAGTTAAGTCGTGTAGGGGAATTTGTCAGATTACAGTATGTTCCGAGCAGCTGACGGAGCTATTGGAGACGGAGTACGATTTCGGACAAGGGAAAAAGCAGAAGGAAATCGACCATGTGTTTTTCAAAGGAATCAGTCGGTCATTTGCTTGAGAGATGTAGAGAAACGAAGTAAGACATCTGGGTGGCAGAACGTGTATTTGAACGACCGTGCTCCGGCTTCCCGAATAAAAGTCCAGAGTCTTTCCATTGCGCCATCTCGCTCGGTAATAGCTTAAAATGGCATGTTATCAGGAACCATGCCCTACGTAGCCAAAAGACTATGTGCTTCATGCGTTCTATGAAAGCATCGCGAAGACGGACGTTGTTCTTTGAGGAAATCAGGCGTACATCGGCATTTATAAGATGAATTCTTATTCGCTCTTTTATGTTGAGGAAAATGTACACGCTTTGGACCGTGTCTCAGCTAGCTCAATCATTTGCGACTGTGGTAGTTCTTCCCAGAGCACTGTATTAACTATACTGCGGGAAAAAAATGAAACATCCTCAAGGACTGTGCTCAGTGGTACCAGTGTATTATATGTGCATACTAAAGGTTTTAGTGTTAGTGATTCATTTGTCATGGTCATCGGCCATCAGATGGCGCACAGGAAATCTGCTGATTTTGGAGGTGAACAGTGTTTGGATCCTCCACTCTAGGTTTCAACTACGCCCCTAGGTTTCAACTACGCCCCTCCGACGAGTACGTAACCCGGTTGAACATCTGCAGCCTTTTGAACTGGGTCGCATTGTGTGCCTGCAGGAAGCAGGATAGATGTATCGATGGACTGTAGCCCATGTTGGGCGCGGTGTATCAGCGGTGTCACGCTGCTTTCAGCACTGGTCTTTGGAACATTCCCATATTTGTTGACCAGGTTATGGACTTCCGCATAGTACAGACGCACGTCAAGATCTACGCATTGTGCGAACAGAGATAGCCAACCATAGATCGTCAAGGACCCAAATCCTGGCACGTGTTGCACTTTCTCTGAAGTCAGTGACAATTGGACACCGTTTTTTTAATTTTTTTTATTTTTTATTTTTATTTTTTTTTCAACGGTATTAGGATGACCCGTGCCTCTGATCACAACACCGCCAAGCATGTCTGCACTGGTGTCGTGAAGGAGTTGACTTGAGAGTGGAAAGGCAACCTGTTGTCTTCAGTGATGAGAGTAGGTTCTGTCTGTATGCGATTGGTGGTCGTACACGTGTGTTTCATAGGCCTGGTGAATTACCTGGTCCAGAGTTCATTCGCCCGCAAAACCCAAGCTTCATTGATGTAGGGGGAGGGGGCATCGGTTACAACTCGCAGTTACATTTCGTGTTTCTGCAGGGTAAAGAACCCAGTCCTGTGCTACTGCAATTTCTCCGGTAGGATTGTGATGAGCTTTTTCAGCAGCCCAGTTCACGTCCAAATACGACTGCTGCGACGTAACGTCCAGTTCGTGGTGTATAGCAACTGCCATGGACAGCAAGGTCACAAGACCTCTCGCCAATTGAACATGTATGGGACTTGATGAAGCGGGAACTTACTCCTTCTCCAGCGCTTGCAAGAACCATTGGCGAATTGCAACAAAAGGTGCAAGTTGCTTGGGACTGTCCATTGCAGGATGCCATTCGACAACTATGATCGTTTGTTTGCATGCGACAATACGCGTCTGCGTTGTCGACAGGGGGGGAGGGATACCTCGTGTATCGATGCATTGATGCTATTGTTGATGCGTCCTTTATTGTGGAATGTGTGTTTCATTTACTCCGAATTTATCATATACTCCTCAATCATGAACCGTCTTTCAGCTCACTTGTCAATAAAATGACGTTGCCCTTTGGCGCAATGATTTTTTTTTTCTGGCCATGTATTTTGTGGCACATCTTCTCGAACAGAGCAGCCTCAACCATCGAGTTTTAGCCGTCGTGTAGAACAGTTTCGCATAATGTTGTGGGCGCCCCCCTCTCCCCCTACCGCCCCCTCCCCCCGGGTTCGTTATAGCACTAAGGGCTGGGGGCTTTTTATCGAAAAGAACAATATATTATTTCAAAAAGTGATTAATTTACTGAAAGAAAGCAATATCAAAATACATTTTTACATAATAAAAAATTAAAATCCTCATTTACATTGATATGTGTTTGTAAGTAGAACCATATCAGTACTGTACAATGCATGTAATAATTAACTCTTCAGTATTAAATTTAAATTGAGTTTTATAATTATGAATGACTCCCTTGGGCATGGAGTGTTGCGCAAAGTTTTTGGAAGGACGACTGAATATTAGAAATACACACAGAGTTGTTTTTCTAGTTTTAAACGCGATTTATATTTTGTCCTCAAAGCATTCAACACAGAAAATTCGGCTTCGGAAAGTGTGTTGAAAATGGTAACAGTATACGAAATATTCTTGTTTTGAGCAGAGAAAACTCATCAATCCATCCTACTCAGAATTCAAAGTTCAAATTACTACTAAATTTTCTTTAGATTTCGCCGCTTGCCATGGTTTTGTCAAGGTAGCGGATCGCTGTTGCGAAATATTAAGATATAGTGAGGTTTTAGCAGTACTATACGCACACCCTAACAAGGGTCTGGGCGAGGTGGCTGATGGGAGTAATTGAATCGATGAAAATCTGATGACCTCGAGCTGTATCGACCCCTTTCTGGTGTTCGACAAAGCTAAGTAACAGACAGCAATGTACTGTGTCGAAGGGAATATTGTTTTAAACCAAATAGTAACTGTTGAGGAAACATCACAGTCAAAACAACAGTCCTTGGAAAGCAGTCATTGAACATCCCCAAGAAACTGAAGTTCCAGCAAACAGTTTCAGCCCGAAAGAACGTGTACACTGTGTTTGGGATATGCAGGGTATTTAGTTTGCCGATTTTTTGCTTCGAAGTAACAGCCATTGCAACTGTGAGAGCCTTGCAAAATCTTCGTCGTGCAGTCCAAAACAGGAGCGGCGGCATGTTCAGTAGAGAACATCTTTTTGCTTCACGACAATGCTGGTCCTCTTGTGGACCATCGGACTCAAGATCTCAACGCGTCGTATGGCTAGTGACAAGTTTCTTACCCTCCGTATAACACTTAGTAGCACATAGTAAATATCATTTATGCTCGCACTTAACGAGGCGCATTGCTGGTCAGCGCTATGAGAAAGATGACGATGTCAAAACGACAGTACAAGACGGCAGATTTCCATGAGGACAGTTTCTGAAACTGACGTTACAAAATAATAAGTACCTTAATATAGGTGGAAATTATGTTGAAAAGTGGATTAAAATCATCACTTTCAGGAAAATACACTTTTTGTTGTACAGTTTTTGTTTTTTACATTATTTTAAAACGGTAATTACTTTAAACGTGCTTCGTGTGTGTTGGCCTGAGATGTTTGGACGAGTTTGATCCTGTTGTCAGTAGCCAGCAGCGTGGAAAGTTCACGGTATAACTTCTTTAGAAACATCTGTTAACAAACTCAGCTACCGTTGCTAGTTACGTAATGATGATATTATATTCCGACGTTTAGCAAGACAGCGAGACACTCCTAAGCTCACTCCCACATTCCAGCACCAGGGTTAGCATAGAGACGTTGTATTGTCGTTGCTTCAAGGTGACGTCCGGTGCAGGAGCGGATCCAGAGTTTGGTTCTGGGGTGCTCACAGTTTGTTACTCTCGGCCCCGCCTCTACAAATATTATCTTTCTTTGCGGCTATCCACACTTTTATCGTGCCACACATGTCTACGATTTTAATACACTACTGGCCATTAAAATTGCTACACCAAGAAAAAATTCAGATGATAAACGGGTATTCATTGGACAAATATATTATACTAGGACTGACATGTGATTATTTTTCACGCAATTTGGGTACATAGATCCTGAGAAATCAGTACCCAGAACAACCACCTCTGGCCGTAATAACGGCCTTGATACGCCTGGGCATTGAGTCAAACAGAGCTTGGATGGCATGTACAGGTACAGCTGCCCATGCAGCTTCAACACGATACCACAGTTCAACAAGAGTAGTCACTGGCGTATTGTGATGAGCCAGTTGCTCGGCCACCATTGACCAGACGTTTTCAGTTGGTGAGAGATCTGGAGAATGTGCTGGCCAGGGCAGCAGTCGAACATTTTCTGTATCCAGAAAGGCCCGTACAGGACCTGCAACATGCGGTCGTGCATTATCCTGCTGAAATGTAGGGTTTCGCAGCTATCGAATAAAGGATAGAGCTACGGGTCATAACACATCTGAAATGTAACGTCCACTATTCAAAGTGCCGTCAATGCGAACAAGAGGTGACCGAGACGTGTATCCAATGGCACCCCGTACCATCACGCCGGGTAATACGCCAATATGGCGATGACGAATACACGCTTCCAATGTGCGTTCACCGTGATGTCGCCAAACACGGATGCGACCATCATGATGCTGTAAACAGAACCTGGATTCATCCGAAAAAATGGCGTTTTGCCATTCGTGCACCCATGTTCGTCGTTGAGTACACCATCGCAGGCGCTCCTGGCTGTCATGCAGCGTCAAGGGTAACCGCAGCCATGGTCTCAGAGCTGATGTCCATGCTGCTGCAAACGTCGTCGAACTGTTCGTGCAGATGGTTGTTGTCTTGCAAACGTCCCCATCTGTTGAATCAGGGATCGAGACGTGGCTGCACGATCCGTTACAGCCATGAGGATAAGATGCCTGTCAGCTCGACTGCTAGTGATACGCGGCCGTTGGGATCCAGCACGGCGTTCGGTATTACCCTCCTGAACCCACCGACTCCACATTCTGCTAACAGTCATTGGATCTCGACCAACGCGAGCAGCAATGTCGCGATACGATAAACCGCAATCGCGATAGGCTACAGTCCGACATTTATCAAAGTGGTGGTACGCATTTCTCCCCCTTACATGAGGCATCACAACAACGTTTCACCAGACAACGCCGGTCAACAACTGTTTGTGTGTGAGAAATCGGTTGGAAACTTTCCTCATGTCAGCACGTTGTAGGTGTTGCCACCGGCGCCAACCTTGTGTGAATGCTCTGTAAAGCTAATCGTTTGCATATCACAGCATCTTCTTCCTGTCGGTTAAATTTCTCGTCCGTAGCACGTCATCCTCGTGGTGTAGTAATTTTAATCGCCAGTAGTGTAATATATTTTCCAATGTAAACGGTCGAGCCGGTGACCACCGCCTCTGTTAGACGTCGAAGTCCACTAGCAGCGGTGGACATATAAAGTGTGTCAGAGGGACGCGTTAAACAGTACAGTCGTTGTCATAATGCGGAAACGGAGCGATTTATCTGAAGCCAAAAAGGGCATGTTTTTTGGCTTTCGTGCCAAAGGTGTTTGTCAACTGTTTGTATGCCGCCGTGGTTAAAGTATACCGTGCATGGCAAAATGACGCTATCCAAAACGGGCGCTAAGGCAAGTGTGGTATACAACGGGCTATAGATGACGGGGATGAACGACGGCTGCGGTGATGTGTACGGGCGAATCGACGTGTAATTGTAGAACAACTGACTGCCTATAGGAACAGAGGTTGTATTAACTGCGTCTCCTCAACAACCATTAAACGAACTTTGCTGCCTAAAGAGCATCTGCATCAGGCGCCTGGTTCATGCACCCATGCGGACTGCTTTTCATCGGCGACAAAGGCTGGAATTTGAATGCCAGTACCGCATCTGAGCGTCCACTGAGTGGCGACAACTGACATTTTCGGATGAATCAAGTTTTTTGCTCCACGGACAGAGGGCCATTGACGTGTACAACCATGCAACAATCGTCCGAGCGGTCCAGGCCGGAGGAGGGAGCGTTGTGGTCTGAGGAACGTTTTCGTGGCATTTCGTAGATGATTCTATTAGGCACAGTGGATTACCACAGGTACGCATATATCCTTCGGGAGCATGTCCACCCTTCCACGCAGTTTGTTTTTCCTCGGGTACAGTGCAACGTATCACACATCTCGCGGTATACGTACGTGGTTCGAAGAGCTCCAGGATGAGTTTACTATACTCCCATGGTCACCAATCCCCTCCCCCTCCCCGGATTTAAATCCGATCGAGAGTCTGTGAGACCACCTCGATCGTGCTGTACGCACCATGGATTCTCAACCGTGAAACCTAGCGCAGGTGGCCACGGCGTTAGAGTTGGCATAGCTCCACATCACAGACACTCTTAAACATAAGTGACACTCTTCCTGCACGTCCTGGCTGCAAAAATTGGTTATTTAGCCTTTTAATGGGTGGTCAGGTATATGTGACTGGACCGTGTAATAATATTGAAATAGTAATAACAATACAGTTTTAAATATGACTGTTACTCAGCAGCCGTTTACTAGTTTCAACATAGCATGAAACAGCCAACCGGTTGCACATAAACGGTAGGTACATTGACCTAGGTTTCGACACCTACTAGAGGTTTCTACACCAGAATTAAATGTTGCTAAATCCTATAAAATTTTCTCACGTCTTCGTATTGATCAAGACAACCCTAGTATGTGTCGAAACCTATGTCAATGTACCTACCGTTTATGTGCAGTCTGTTGGCTCTTTAATCCAACGTTGATAATAATAATAATTTGTTTCCACCAGTACATAGTACATTTGATTAGCTTAACTTCCAAAAAATTGCATTTCCGAGAAGCATAGCATCTGAAAAACATTCATCCGAAAATTCGTGAGGAGTATGTGTCATCTAGTTTATTTTAAAACTAAAATAGGAGCAAACTCTCACAACTTCGACAACGTCATTATTACGATAATATAAAATCTAAGTGTGCTCTCAGCACTGTCATTATTTCACTTAGCACTATGACTGCGAACACACATCTTTATTCTATGGCTCTGTCTGCGTGCAAATGACGACAGTGCGGTTTGTTTCAGTTGTTTCGACCTACGTACGGAAGTCAGTCTTTCTGTTGTTTTATTTTATTCATTTTTTCTCAGTGGAGTGTATTTTCGTTTCTGTCCTCCTTTATTCAATTTCCTGTGATTTATCGGTTTTATCCGTGGACTTACGAACGGTCCTGGATTCGCTGTTGATAGCAGGTGACGTAAGCCTGGAACAGTATGCCTGGTACCTGTTACCCGTCAGGTAGTAACACTATCTACATCGGTGGACCTGTACACAAGCAATTGTAGAGTAACCTGAGTTAAATGTAGTTTGCAATTCATATAATTCCTTGCCGTTTTCGAGCCTCTTAGTTTCCACGCTACTTTATTCTCCGAACGTTAGCTGTGAAGTTTGGAAATTGATGTTTGTAAAAATAATTAACTCTCGTGCTGTAACCGCCATGGATCCGCGACAGGCCGAGTGTAAGAGTCCCATAACGTGAGCTGAACTGTCCGCCATGTTTTCCCCGAAGTGTACGATATTTATCTTTGTTTACGTATGAGTCACTATGCGAGTGGCGATTTTTTGGAAATTTGTGGTGAGTTCCTGTGGGGCCAAACTGCTGAGGTCATCGGTCCGTAAGACGACACCCTACTTACTCTAACGTAAACTAACTTACTCTGTGGACAACACACACCCACGTCCGAGGGAGGAGTCGAACCTCCAACGGGGGGAGCCGCACGGACCGTGACAAGGCGCTCGAGACCGCGCGGCTAGTGGAGATTTCTAATTATTTGTATTGAGGAATTCGTCGTAAATGTGGATGGTTGTGATCTGCACTGACTATTGCAAAAATGGTTGTCGCATGTAGATTTCTAAGTGACTCCAAACGGAGAAAAAGAGGGGTCATAAATTGCCACAGACACAACTGGGAACCAGGACATGGCGCTCAATTGTGTATTGTAACTATACGTTAATAAAAGTGGTTATAAATATGAAACTAATTGTATACATTTGCGTTTCTTCCTCTAGACGATAACTACGCTGAAGCAGTTCGTCTCAAAATTTTTGATTCCTGAGATATATTCGCAATTGGCTAAGAGAGGAGGAATATTTGTTGTGATGTGTTTGTATCTCTTTATTAAAAACGTATATAAACAAACTAATACATAACTCCATTTATTATATAAATACGGTAGGATGAGTGATAATGACGATATTTTTATAGCGGATTGGTTATTACGAGGCAACCTGCACAGGTAGCATAACCTTCAAAGAAGTTGGCCACAACTTACCAAGCAACAAATGAAATTATTAATAAAAAATTCGTTTGACTGGAACAATGAAACACTACTATTCCCCCTGAAACACTACTATTCCCCCCTCTGTACAATAAAAATACCGCATTTCTTTAAAAAAATAAAAACCACTTCCGAAATTGTGTATGTACAGGCAAAAACTAACAGTCACGGGTTTTCACTACATAACATCCCTATTTGAAGATATTGGTACTGGTTTCTTAACTCTTTATACTTTATACACTCCTGGAAATGGAAAAAAAGAACACATTGACACCGGTGTGTCAGACCCACCATACTTGCTCCGGACACTGCAAGAGGGCTGTACAAGCAATGATCACACGCACGGCACAGCGGACACACCAGGAACCGCGGTGTTGGCCGTCGAATGGCGCTAGCTGCGCAGCATTTGTGCACCGCCGCCGTCAGTGTCAGCCAGTTTGCCGTGGCATACGGAGCTCCATCGCAGTCTTTAACACTGGTAGCATGCCGCGACAGCGTGGACGTGAACCGTATGTGCAGTTGACGGACTTTGAGCGAGGGCGTATAGTGGGCATGCGGGAGGCCGGGTGGACGTACCGCCGAATTGCTCAACACGTGGGGCGTGAGGTCTCCACAGTACATCGATGTTGTCGCCAGTGGTCGGCGGAAGGTGCACGTGCCCGTCGACCTGGGACCGGACCGCAGCGACGCACGGATGCACGCCAAGACCGTAGGATCCTACGCAGTGCCGTAGGGGACCGCACCGCCACTTCCCAGCAAATTAGGGACACTGTTGCTCCTGGGGTATCGGCGAGGACCATTCGCAACCGTCTCCATGAAGCTGGGCTACGGTCCCGCACACCGTTAGGCCGTCTTCCGCTCACGCCCCAACATCGTGCAGCCCGCCTCCAGTGGTGTCGCGACAGGCGTGAATGGAGGGACGAATGGAGACGTGTCGTCTTCAGCGATGAGAGTCGCTTCTGCCTTGGTGCCAATGATGGTCGTATGCGTGTTTGGCGCCGTGCAGGTGAGCGCCACAATCAGGACTGCATACGACCGAGGCACACAGGGCCAACACCCGGCATCATGGTGTGGGGAGCGATCTCCTACACTGGCCGTACACCACTGGTGATCGTCGAGGGGACACTGAATAGTGCACGGTACATCCAAACCGTCATCGAACCCATCGTTCTACCATTCCTAGACCGGCAAGGGAACTTGCTGTTCCAACAGGACAATGCACGTCCGCATTTATCCCGTGCCACCCAACGTGCTCTAGAAGGTGTAAGTCAACTACCCTGGCCAGCAAGATCTCCGGATCTGTCCCCCATTGAGCATGTTTGGGACTGGATGAAGCGTCGTCTCACGCGGTCTGCACGTCCAGCACGGACGCTGGTCCAACTGAGGCGCCAGGTGGAAATGGCATGGCAAGCCGTTCCACAGGACTACATCCAGCATCTCTACGATCGTCTCCATGGGAGAATAGCAGCCTGCATTGCTGCGAAAGGTGGATATACACTGTACTAGTGCCGACATTGTGCATGCTCTGTTGCCTGTGTCTATGTGCCTCGGTTCTGTCAGTGTGATCATGTGATGTATCTGACCCCAGGAATGTGTCAATAAAGTTTCCCCTTCCTGGGACAATGAATTCACGGTGTTCTTATTTCAATTTCCAGGAGTGTATTTACGAATTACCACGCAGAGTGTCTATATTTCTATAGCCGTGTACTACTACAGTTCAGTTTTTCTGTTATATGAAATGGGCATTCTGAATATCTCTATACATATTTATTACTGTTCGGTACACTTCGTACATGCAACATGAAATATTTTGTAAGAAATGTCGCCGGCCGTTGTGGCCGAGCGGTTCTAGGCACTACAGTCTGGAGCCGCGCGACCGCTACGGTCGCAGGTTCGAATCGTGCCTCGGGCATGGATGTGTGATGTCCTTAGGTTAGTTAGGTTTAAGTATTTCCAAGTTCTAGGGGACTGATGACCTCAGATGTCAAGTCCCATAGTGCTCAGAGCCATTTAAACCATAAGAAATGTCGTAGAAAGTTGCGTGCTTATGTTAAGCACCCGCAAGGAAAACATTGCCGAATTTCAGAGTTGGGGAAAACATGGCGGACTATTCAGCCTACTTTATATACTGGTAAGCTAAAACATTATGACCACTGCCCATCGCGATGTTGGATGTCGCCTGGTGGCGTTGCGGGCACGTGACGGGGAACAGAAGTATGTAAGCGGAACAGACACGGACGGGGGATCATCCTATTGAAGATATGGGTTGCAAATGGGAAAATCCGTTGAGATAAGCTACTTTGACAAAGGGCAGATTATTATTAGGTAGAGCGTGTGAACGAGTATCTCGAAAACGGTGAAGCTGGTCGAACTTCCAGGCGTGAACGTCTACGGAAAGAGATAGGAGGACAGTGAAACTACCACTAGGGGCTAAATGGTTGGACTCTTGACAGAACGCGGGGTTCAGAGGCTAGTCTGCTCTGTACAGTGGGATAAATTGTGATCTGTGGCATTTGTGCCGAAAGAGCACAATGCTTGGTGCCCACGCTAGTGTTTCGGAGTACACCATTCATCGTATATTGTTGAACGTGGAGCTCCGCAGCAGACCACCACTGTGTGTTCACATGTTGACCCAATGATATAAATTACAATTACAATTGCAGTGAGCGCGGGACCATCGGGATTCGACTGTCAGTCAATGGAAATATGTCGGCTCTTCGGGTAAATTACATTTTTGTTACACTAGGTCGCTGGTCGTCTCCGCAAACGCAGTCATCGAGGGGAACGGGAGATCGAAACGTGCAGCGCCCCAGGACACAGGCTGGCGGGAGTAGTATTATGCTATGAGAGACATTCTCCTGCACTTGCAAGGGACCTGCAGTAATAATCGAAGACACGCTGACAGCAGCGAGCCACCTACATCCCTCCATGCTTGATGTCATCCCCGTCGGCGATGTCATCTTTCAGCCGTGTCCTGGAGCCAGAACCGTGCTACAGTGTTTTGTGGAGCATTATAGCGAAGTCACGTTGATGTCTCGGCGACCAAATTCGCCTGATGTAAATCCCATGGATCTCATCTGGGTCGCTATCGGGCGCCATCACCGCGTACACAAATCAGCAGACCGTTATTTACGCGAATTTCATTTCACTGTGTGTAGACGTGTAAAGCCGCATTCCTCCAAAAAAACGTACCAAACCAACTGTCGGATCCGTGGTAGGCAGAATCAGCGATGTATTTCGTTCCGAAAGACAGACAAACATGCTATTAAGCAGGTGGTCATAATGTTTCGGCTCGTCAGTGTAGGAGCTCTTGGAGTGTGAATCGTCCTGCGAAGCGACGTCCGTTGCAGTGGGAAAGAGGCGTGCTCGGTTTGGCAGCCCCGGTTGTGCGGAATGCAGGTAACGGTGAACGGCGAAGCCAGGGCTGCGCGGGGCAGTGGAGCGGCGAGAGTCCGGCCTCGTTGTGGCCGTCCACAGCCAAGTAGACGCTGCCTGTCTCACTTGTGACTGACTGTCAGCGTCTAACTGCTTGTTTGTCACTGGCACGGGCGCCCTCTTTCTGCGTCGAGAGGACGGAACAGCAAACAGCACAAAACTTCCAAAGCGGCAGCTTGATTGGTAACAGGAGCAAATGGTATTAAAGTATTCTAGACTAATTTGCTGAATGAATGGTTTGGAGAAATTCATTGTACTGTGGTACAGTATCCCGGAATATTTTGAGTGTGACATTTCCGGCCCACAAAGTTTACATTGTTGGTTAAAAAAAAGTTACGTATTGGGAGTGAAAGAAAAACTGCCCAAAGGAGTTTCTCACGCTTACATAACTTGACATGTCCGAAAGAACAGATATAATCGGTGACCGTGCAGCTCTCTAGAATGAAATGATAATTAAATCAAGACCCGAAGCTGCCGACAGGCGTTGATATGCATCAACGGGGACAGTTGAAAATACGCTACTGGCCATTAAAATTATTACACCACGAAGATGACGTGCTACAGACGCGAAATTTAACCGACAGGAAGAAGATGCTGTCATTTGCAAATGATTAGCTTTTCAGAGCATTCACACAAGGTTGGCGCCGGTGGCGACACCTACAACGTGCTGACATGAGGAAAGTTTTCAACCGATTTCTCATACACAAACAGCAGTTGACCGGCGTTGCCTGGTGAAACGTTGTTGTGATGCCTCATGTAAGATGGAAAAATGCGTACCATCACGATTCCGATTTTGATAAAGGTCAGATTGTAGCCTATCGCGATTGCGGTTTATCGTATCGCGACATTGCTGCTCGCGTTGGTCGAGATCCAATGACTGTTAGCAGAATATGGAATCGGTGGGTTCAGGAGGGTAATACGGAACGCCGTGCTGGATCCCAACGGCCTAGTATCACTAGCAGTAGAGATGACAGGCATCTTATCCGCATGGCTGTAACGGATCGTGCAGCCACGTCTCGATCCCTGAGTCAACAGATGGGGACGTTTGCAAGACAACAACCATTTGTACGAACAATTCGACGAAGTTTGCAGCAGTATGGACTATCAGCTCGGAGACCATGGCTGCATCACAGACAGGAGCACGTGCGATGGTGTACTCAACGACGAACCTGGGTGCACGAATGGCAAAGCGTCATTTTTTCGGATGATCCAGGTTCCGTTTACAGCCTCATGATGGTCGCATCCGTGGATGGCGACATCGCGATGAACGCACATTGGAAGCGTGTATTCGTCATCGCCATAGTGGCGTATCACCCGGCGTAATGGTATGGGGTGCCATTGATTTACACCTCTCGGTGACGTCTTGTTCGCATTGACGACACTTTGAACAGTGGACGTTACATTTCAGATGTGTTACGACCCGTGGCTCTAGCCTTCATTCGATCCCTGCGGAACCCTACATTTCAGCAGGATAATGCACGACCGCATGTTGCAGGTCCTGTTCGGGCCTTTCTGGATATAGAAAATGTTCGACTGCTGCCCTGGCCAGCACATTCTCCAGATCTCTCACCAACTGAAAACGTCTGGTCAATGATGGCCGAGCAACTGGCTCGTCACAATACGCCAGTCACTGCTCTTGATGAACTGTGGTATCGTGTTGAAGCTGCATGGGCAGCTGTACATGTACACGCCATCCAAGCTCTGTTTGACTCAATGCCCAGGCGTATCAAGGCCGTTATTACGGCCAGAGGTGGTTGTTCTGGATACTGATTTCTCAGGATTTATGCACTCAGATTGAGTGAACATGTAATCACATGTCAGTTTTAGTATAATATATTTGTCCAGTGAATACCCGTTTATCATCTGAATGTGTTCTTGGTGTAGCAATTTTAGTGGCCAGTAGTGTATGTGCGCCGACCGGGACTCGAACCCGGGATCTTCTGCTTACATGGCAGACACCAGATGGGTAGAGCGTCTGCCATGTAAGCAGGAGATCCCGGGTTCGCGTCCCTGTCGGGGCACAGTTTCAACTGTCCCCGTTGATGCATATCAACGCCTGTCGGCAGTTTAGGCTCTTGATTTAATTATCATTTAATGACATATTACCTGTCTTCCTGACCGGAAAACTATTTTTACCAGTCTTTTCGCCAGGAGAAATAGCTCCGTACACCCATCTGTGTAGCAGAGGCTCAGTTTTAAAAACACAGGGTGATTACGCAGCCCCTACCGTTGTCGTTTCATGCAACACGCCGTGCTGACTTCATAAGCCAGGCTGATTTTCTTATTCTCTCGCTCGCTACTTGCAAATTATTGGCCCTACAGTAAAAAATTAACAGGGCCCTTATGTAGGAAATTTAACGTAGTTAGATTTTGTGTTGGGATACGTTTTCGCAAGAGACCGTAGTTTGCGAGTTACTCAAGAAAAAAGTTCAAAAAATGAGCTTGAAACGCACCCCTCCTCCCACAGTCAGTCCCCACGGTGAGTAATTGTTGTTCATGGCATTCCGTCCTACCACTGTACAAATATTTTCCACTTTTTTCGGTCTGAATTTACCGATCTTCTTACGCCACCGGGTTAGTAGAACACTTACAATTTGTAAAACTGACGTCTGTTTAAATTTTACCTACCAGTTTTGTGAATTTTAACAGCATAAAATAAACAAATACAGCGGTGTATTCGTCAGGCTTCTAATTAGGAAACTAACGTGCTTTTAAGGGTTAGCTTTTGATTGTATTGTCAACGTAATTAGTTTTATCGCAACGTTTACAAAAGTTGTTTTTCGTTGATTACCGTCATGGGCCCGTTTAAATTAATAATGTTAACGAAGTAGTGGCGTAATAGCCCAATCAATAGAAAGGAAAAAAAGGGCGAATGGCTGGAATAGTTTGGGTAGTCGCAAATTTTTGTACAGTGGTAGGAGGGAATGGCACGGGCAACATACTATAAATCCTGACTGATCAGGAGATGAATGTAGGTTGGAGGTGCGTTGTACGTTTTTGTTGAATAACTCGAAAACCGTGGCCTCAAGCGGAAACGTATCTCAGAACAAAATTTAACTACATCAAATTTCCTGCAAAAAGGCCCTGCTCGTTTTTTCTGTAGGACTGATAGTTTGCTCGTAGCGAGCGAGCGAGAGAATATGAAAATTCGTGCGTGGTTTATGGAAGGCCAGCAGTCACATTGCGGGTTGCTTAAAACAGGGGAAGGGGCAGCTGGATCACGTTATATGGGAAGAACGTCTATATTCCTGAGATAGTACGTGACTTTTCATGTTACTGATCAATACAATACGAAAGAAAACAAGGTTTTATTTCTTTTTGACACAATGACTTGTTTATGATACAATTGTAATCGCTTTCGGCCTACAACGGTTGTCTTTAGGTGCTATGGGCGGCATCTAGTGAACAAATATCCATGCGTTGTCAACATTTGCGTTTGCCGTTGTGGGCCGAAAGCAATTAAGGTTGTGTGATAAAAAGTGATGATAAAGAAACAAAACTTTATAATGCCTTAATCACCATCTCGTCAAGATGAATAACCATAAAGGTTCGTTGTCGAGGTCTTAAAATAGAACCACAGATTTCATAATAAACGTACCTATGTTGTTCTGTTAGTGACATACATGTTGTCTGGAACGCAAGGTAAAATAGTACAGGTATATGTACCGAACATTTTACAACCCAACATGCAGAAACTTCTAACTCAATGACGTCCAGCCGTATTTTGCTGTTTTCAGTGATCCGTATTAAAGTACTTTGCCATCTCAGATTCAATGCCGACGCAGTGCAACCGCTGCAGCTCATCATATTATGAAGAAACCGCGCACCATCTGACGAGGACTGTTGTCTCTCTCTAAACCGGCAATGGTATGAGTGAATGTTGTTTGAATTGACACGTAGGTTTACTTAGTCTTTAATAACGTCGAAGGAAATTTGGTGATAATTTACTTCGTCGAACTCATTATTGCTGGAACACAATCTGAGTTGGCACAGGATGGGGAAGGCAAGGATGCAGTGACCTGTTTAAGGAACTATTCCGTTAGTTTCATGAAGTGATTCACAGAAATTGTGTGGTCAGATGGTGATTCGAATCGTCCAGTGTCTTTAAACGCTGCAGCACCTCGTTGTGTAGGTGCTTTTGTAGTAGACCTGACTGGGTGGGATGTACATTCAGTTTAGTGCCAAGTGGTTTCTGTTTTCATCAGCGCACAATCACGCGCGCGCTCTAAATCCCCGGGGAGAAGATGTCATATCAAGTCGTTTTCCACCGAATCCAGCAGTTGTCAACCGCGCTGGTGGGATGATGGAACGCCGTACTACAAGAACGCCTTAACCAACCTTGTGGCAGGTCAGCTTGGGAGCACGTTGCAAGCAGGCATTGCTGTCCTTATGAAGAACGATGTCCGTCCTTTTGTAATGACCAGGGAAACATTATAAATGCGAAAGTTACTTTCATCCTAAAGTTTTGTACCCCAGTTTATAATTTCCACTCAAATGTACTATTGCCGCCAACAGATAACTAACCCATACGCTACCGCGTGGATAGCAGCTGAATCGGTTAAAAATTCAACTTAACGGCTGCGATTCCGCTCTGCCTGCCAGTGAAAAGCGACAGGTTGCTCCAGTTAGGGCCCCGCTGGGTGCTGGAGACACTGGACAGGTTGATCTGAACAGCTGCAAATATTTTTGAAGCATGTTGGTAGTAAAGACATGCCACTCGGAGTGGCAAAAATTGAGGGAATCCCACACTGACGGTATAGCAATAAGGCAGAAATTCATTACAATGACTATCGTAGCATAGACTCTTAACAATTATCTGGGACAAATGCATATCTTCAGTTTTTTCGCCCTACAAACTGCAGTGCTATCTAGCTGAGCTGCATACAAACTTTGATCAAGAAGTTGGTTGGCTTCTACGGCAGATTTCTCCTGTTATACCTTTTATTTTGTACTTTGTTACTTTTGCCAGCTTTCTGTAGTGCTGTTGCACATTGGTTAAGTTCACAGAGTCGTAATTACAGCAATCTAGTTTTATATTCCCATCTGGCCATCTTGATTTAGATTTTCCGAGCTCCATTTAAATCATACCAGCGTGCTGTACCGTAAATCTTACTTTCTCCTTTCTTCCTCCCGCTGGTAAGTAAATACCCATGCTGCATTGAAGAGGAGATTAGAGCTTTTCTTGATATAATTGGCGTAGATACCAGTTGTCTTCCCCCTACCCGTGTATCTTTGTCCCATTATCAACGAACACCCAACTTCTTTCCTCGTCCCCGTCTCTTTCTTTATGTCTACCATCTCCACAGTTTTTTCCCCTGGTTTAACTCTCCTGGTAACTTAAACCTGTTGCTTTTCTCTATTCCCAAAACCAATTAACGAGGTTTTGTTCTTTCGGTACTAAAGCCAAACCTTTGTGTTAGTGTAGCATTACTCCCATTGAACAGAGAATGTTGCATTAGAAGAAATATCCGCGTCCTATTGTTAATAGAATTGACATTGTTGTAATATTTACATCCATAAACGTTTCATCCTCATAATCTTCATTATTATTAATCATTTATTTTTTACTCGTTTTGCATCTCCTGTGGTAAACGTAAATAACTATTTCTGATTTCCTTTCCAATTTTTCCAGTAATTTTACGTTCAGTCAGAGTGCTGTTGTTTCTAAGCATCTGATTACTTCGCTCCGCTTTTCTTCCTTTATTTTGTCTGGAGATGAAAGTCCAGAACATTCTTTAGAAACGTATATCTTTTCAGAATTTCATGGTTTCAATCTTACTCTTTTTCAGGTCACTTGTTTCTTGGAGCCACTTGGACGAGAGTGATTTTGTTCAGTTGACTTGTTCAAAAATTCTCTTGCATATCCAGTGGTTTTTACTCATCTGAACCAGTTGGCTATAAAAAATTATTCAAAGTTTTCTCTTTGTTACATTTAGTAGTTCAATTTTCTTGTAATTATCTTCGTTACGCCAGTTACTGTTCTCACTATTGTATTTTATTGGCCCCGATCTGTTTCTCCAGACAAAGTCAAATCTAGGCATTAGGTTTGCTTGTAAACATTCAGGTTGTATCACTGTAACATATGCTGTTACTGTTTGAGAGGCGACAGGTCTCTCTTATTGCACACGTCTTTGCCCAACTGAAAGTTCATTTCTATCTTCCTTGCTCCGAGTTTACTAGCCTGTACGTCATGGCCTCTCGTCTGTGTTACCAAAATATATAAGTTTACTGACACTCTTAATTCTTCCATAATCCGTATTCATGAAATTCCGAACATCTTTTGTATTCTGTTTTTGGCGTATGTATTTGAAGATCGGTTTCTTTTCTTCTTCTAAAGAAGAAGTGTTGATTCTTCCTGTTGCCATTGCTATGTCTCCGCACAGTATAGCAAGCTCGTCGACATAAGCTAAACATTGGATTCTAAGATTCTTGTACTTACAGGCCATGTGTACCCGGTCGTTTAATCTAATTTTTTTAGCTCTTCCCGTTCTCGGATCATCGAAAGACACAAATGAACTAAACAGGGGATAAACCATCTACTTGCCTAACACCTGTTCGGTCAGTGAGAGCTTCAGATCTCTCTCCTAAAAATTTAACTTCAGATTTTTTTATTTATTAATGTATGTCAAATTACGTTTCTTCATTTATCATCCACACCAACCTCTTCCAGTATTTGAACAGAATTGTTCTGTCAACAGAGTCGGACGCCTTTTTGAAGTCGTCAGACGCGGCGACGTAGGACAGGCACTTTGCTATTGGGCCTTGGATTATAAGCTTAAGACTCAGGATCTCCTCCACACATGAACTTCCCTTCCGAAAATCGCCATGATCCTCCCGATCTTGTCGTCTACTTTCCTCCGTGCCCTGTCAAGTAGCGCTTTGGAAAAGATCTTGCGTGCAACTGGTAACAGTTGTATTCCTTATTGTTTTAGTACTATTATTTATAACGGATTTTGTATACCTATTGCAATGTTACTGTAAAGAGGAATCAGGAGCGATATCTGGTTAGACGTAAGAGAGGGTCTCACAAATTGGTCGATAAAAATTAATCAGAGTACCATCTCTCTTGGTCACAGGCATGAGAAGTGTTGATGACATTGTCTGGGAAGTTGTGTGTGTGTGTGGGGGGGGGGGGGGGGGGAGAGGGAGAGAGAGGGAGAGAGAGAGAGAGAGAGAGAGAGATTTTATATTCATGAGAAGTGAGGTCACTCACTGCAACGTTCTGCGACTGATTTCAGATTTTGTAGTATTTCGTTTCGATGGATAATGTCATTAACTTTTGCCCTGAAACTAGAATCACTAGGCAGTAGCGAAACTGGTCTGTGTTATCTGTAGCCATACCAGAGTTCACTTAGACTTCAAGTTGTTATTCGTTCATTGCGAAATGAAAATTCCGGTGTTGCAATATAACCCAAGCTTAGCAGACGAACCGTCAGAGACTATAGCTGTGTCACAGCGCATACAGATCTGTCACATTACTGGAACCACCCACATAATTATCGGAATAATCCCATTTGACAGCGCGAAGAGCTGTTTTGAATACTGTAGCATCCAGGGTGTAACGATTGGGACGTTTCAAATTTTCTGCGCTCCATACAAGATTGGAAGTGGAAGAAACCCTAACGTGTACCATGCTAAGTACCTTCGTCCATGCACTTCACAATGGCGTGCAGAGTATGTATGTAGGTGCAGAATTACACGTGCTGCAGAGTAAGCCTACCCTGCGCTGTTGTAAGATGTATAAAGTAGGTTCCTTGAGCTGTAAATGTCTCTTGTGATCCCACAGACTGCCTATACTCTGGACCAGCGATTCTCAACGTTCTTACCTCGGCGACCCAACGAATACTAAATACAAACAAAATTAATATTTTCGACCTCTCGCCAGTCCCCCCTCCTACACAAAGGAAAAACAACTGTAAGCTTTACTGTTTCTAATTGAATTTTGAATTTAATTATAAATGTAAGGCCGACCGGAGTGGCCGAGCGGTTCTAGGCGCTACAGTCTGGAACCGCGCGACCGCTACGGTCGCAGGTTCGAATCCTGCCTCGGGCATGGATGTGTGTGCTGTGCTTAGGTTAGTTAGGTTTAAGTAGTTCTAAGTTCTAGGGGACTGATGATCTCAGCAGTTAAGTCCCATAGTGCTCAGAGCCATTTAAACCATTTTATAAATGTAAGAAAAATATTTAAAATTATATAATCATGTTGCATTAATTGTATTCATTAAGAAACTACCGATAGTATAAAAAATGTAATACGATTATTGTTTTATGTAGCTGCGTTTATAGTGACGGATATGAAGATGCATGTATGATTTGTACGTACACGAGCATTATACAAGTTCTAACTTGATGTGTACTTCCTCTTCGTAATTTGGTCTCCTATACTGCTTGCAGTGAGAGCATGTTTGAAAATCTACATGGATGCGATTGTACAAGTCGTGCTGGCAGCGGTAGCCTGTAAAAGAGGCACGTGCAAACGCACAGCGTCACTTAATTTTCTATGCGAAGCGTGCGTCTGTTGCTTTTGTTTTAGCGTGCGGTCAACCGTGAAACCTAATTTGTTTCAATTTCTTATACCGCTGCTAAGTTTACGGTTGAGATTCACTCACGACCAGCTGATCGAACTGTCTTATCTTGGAAACGCTACTACTGCAGTTTACATCTGAAGCTTTAAATATATTTTTGCTTGCTCGCCGAAATAAATATGGGTATTTAGTCTCAGAAGCACTGAAAATATTAATACCATTCGCCACGTCTTCTCTGTGTGAAAAGAGCCTTTCGTCTATGGTTGTGCTAAAAATTAAATACACGAATCGTCTTTTATCACTAGAAAACAGTTTGCTTTCGAGTCTCATTCCGTAGATACATGCATGCAGATACTTTTTAGATACCCGTACGTAGCAACTTTAAAATAAAAAAAAAACAAATGAAACCATCACATTAATTTATTTCTTTTCATGTGCATCTATTATAAGTAAATTATAATAAATGATTTTTTCTCGTAAAATCTACATCCCCACCGTACGGTGGGTAGTGGAGGGTACCCTGTACCACAAGCAGTTGTTTCCTTTCCTGTTCCAGTTGCATATAGCGTGAGGAAAAACGACTTTCTACATGTCTCCATGCGAGACCTAATTATTCGTATCATATCTTCGAAGTCCTACGTGAAATGTAGGCGGCAGTGGGATTGTTCTGCAGTCAGCTTCAGCTGCCGGTTCTCTAAACTTTCTCAGTAGTATTCTTCGAAATGAATGTCTTCTTCCCTTCAGGGATTCCCATTTGAGCTCCCGAAGCCTATCCGTAGCACTTACATGTTGATTTAACCTATCGGTAACAAATCTGGCAGCCCGCCTTTGAATTGCTTCAATGTTTGCTTTCAATCCAACCTCGTGCGGATCGCAAACACTCGAGTAGCACTCAGGAATAGGTCGCTAGGGAGTCCTATATGCGATCTCCTTTACAGACGAAATACACTTCCTTAAATTCTCCCTATGAACGGAAGCACACCATTCTCCTTCTCTACCACAGTTCTCACTAGCTTGTTCCAGTTCATATCGCTTCGCAAAGTTACGCCCAGATATTTAAACACGCCGATATTTAAACGACGTGACCGTTCAAGCAAGACACTACTGATTCTGTATCCGAACATTACGGGTTTGTTTTTCCTACTCGTCTACATTAACTTACGTTTTTCTATATTAAGAACGAACTGCCATTCATCACACCAACTAGAAATTTTGTGTAGGTCATCTTGTACCAACCATCAGTCACTTATCTTCGACACCTTCCTGTACACCACAGAACATTAGCGCACAACCGCAGATTCCTGCCCACCATGTCTGCCAGATCATTTATGTATATAGAAAATAGCAACGGTCGTGCCGGTCGTTTTGGCCGAGCGGTTCTAGGCGCTTCAGTCCGGAAACGTGCTGCTGCTACGGCCGCAGGTTCGAATCCTGCCTCGGGTATGGATGTATATGATGCCCTTAGGTTACTTAGGTTTAAGGAGTTCTAAGTCTAGGGGACTGATGACCTCAGATGTTAAGTCCCATAGGACTCAGAGCCACTTGAACAACGGTCGTATCACACTTCCCTCGGGCACTCCAGGTGTTACCCCTGTCTACAACGAACACTCGCCGCTGAGGACATTACAGTGCTTTCTGTTATATAAGAAACCTTCGATCCAGTCACATATCAGGGAGCCTATTCCGTATGCACGTACCTACGTTAACAGTCTGCAGCAGGGCACAGTGTCGAATGCTTTTCGGAAATTTAGAAATATGTAATCTGCTTGTTGCCCTTTGTCCATAGTTCGTAGTATATCATGTGAGAAAAGTGCAAGCTGTTTCTCGACTCCCTTTATTATCACCGCACCACCTCCTCTCCCCCCCCCCCCCCCCATGGTTTTATGGCCAAAGATGATCTTGATGAGTTGATGAGTGCATCTACACAATGCGCGATAAATTGGGGGCCGTGTAATAAACTATCTCCATCTATAGTGTTGTAATGACAATCATTTAAGCGCTTCTTTTAGTACACTGTTGTGAAGCTCAGATTTTAGTTTTAATTGTTGATGTAGTATCGTCTGTAGAGCTAAGTCATCCATTATAAATACACTGCTATTGTTAGAACTTCAAGCATTTGCCGGACGCCTCCGTTTCTAAACTGCTGATATCGCATACACGGATGTCAATAATTATGGCAGTAATCAACTTGACTAAATTACGACTAAGTGCCAGTATAGCTGAGGTTGTTCTGTTAGGAGTGCAAATGCTGCCTCTTCTACTAAAAGCAAGAAATAGATACATTAATGTTGTGTTTAGTATGTTCTCAATGCGTGATGTCAAATGTGGCTAACAGTTTTAATAACGTACGCATACAGTAAGTTTTAGTACATGCTAATCATGTCTTCGGAAATGATTTTACATTTTGCGGCTTCGATACGAATGCACAGCTAAAATTAATTGTCGCTAAAAATACTGTACGTCCTATAGAAACTAGGTAGTGTCGGGGATGTCCTCGCTTAAGCTCGTAGTACACTATGATGAGAGGGTGAACCTGCCCTTGCGGGTTCCCCCGCCATTCATGCAATACGACATTACTTTATGATGATGAGCGGGTCAAGGATAACGTATTGTCCAAGATGCTACTCCAGGCGGATGTAAAATGAATGTGCGTGACGGAAAATACTTAACGCAAAAACGAAGATTTGGCCCTGTCTGGCTACCCCCTGAAGCAGGTCTTTTGATCTCTTCATAGTGATATTATCTCCTCCTCCTTGCTCTTTAAGATATAAATTACAACATCAACGTAAATGAATAATTAAGGGAACTAGTAACTACAAATGAAAAATGCTGTTTCTGCTTATACATTTATTGAGGATTAAAACCCCTTTATATATTAAAAATGTTTATATATCGATATCCAATGGACATAAAGAGATAAAAATGGATTTACTAACTAATATGATTGATCAATTGCCCAAATCTTCCCCTTTTTATGGCTGCGCGATCTAATATAAATAACACGAGACAGCTGACGTCACCTATGTACCAAGCACTAGAAGACACTACTTTCAAAGATGACCTACAGTGGTGTGCAACCTCAGTGGATATAAAATTTACGTGATCACAGCTGTTTAGCTTTGTAGCCCTAATAAGCCGAAGCAATTATGTACTGTGTCCGGTGCATCGGACTGATGGTTCTCGCACACGTCTGCGACGATGGAAGAACTCCAGCCACAATGTAAACTCTTTCAAACACTAGGATGGCAGAAGGCGGCCCTCTGACTAGTATACTCTAATACTGTCTTCTCCTCTCTTCGACGCGCAATTCGTCGAAGTGGCGTCAAATCGAAAGACTTGCACCCGACGGTCTACCCGACAGGAGGCCCTAGTCACACGACATTTACATTTATTTCTCCTCTCGGTGTTCTGCAGACGAGAAACGCGAGCTCCCAGCCACAAGGACGGAGTTCAGATAACGTCTCACCGTTAGTATAGGCAGAAGAAGTGCTCTCAATCACTGAATGCTGCGTTCTCTACGACGACTCCCTACCCGGAGGCGAAGTCTAGAATCGTATAAGTTTGCAACAGTACAGTGCCTAACTGTCTAACTATAAAATCTCCTGAGAGAAAAGACAGCAAGTCAGTCTGTACCAACAAAAGCTGATACTGTGCGGCTGTCAAACACGGGCGCTCGAAACGGAAGACCGCTTTCTCTCCACCGCTGGCTTTCCAGCAAGGCTCGGCTCCCCTCCCTTGTAACTGCAGAAAGCAAATCATATTCTCGAAATCACGGAATATTCTCCCTCTCCACAGATTCTTCCGAACCCCGACCAACCATATTTTAGTTTTTTATCGACTAGGGCGGAAAGCTTGCTAGGAAATACCTGTCCCCGTTAATTAAGAGTACATACAATGGTACGCTTCTCAGAGTAAAAATCCTGGGAAATATCCCAGCCTGCGTGATTTTCGAGGTAACACATCCTCGTTCCTCTCTGCTGCGTCCAAGATTTTCAGAGTTTCCGAAGTATTTCCGGTTATCCTTCTGTCCCCGCTACAATACCGGCCGGCCGCCGCTGAATTGTGCTTCAGCGCTCAGGTGCCCCGACCGTCCGTCTTGGCTACTACCTGTGTCAACCAGGACCAACACACCTGTGCGGGCTTTTCCACCCAGGGCTTGAGTTGTGCCTGCCGTTTCATTTCCACTGGCGTTCCAACCTGTTCTAGAATAGGCAATCATTCATTACGCCGTTTTGATAAAAAAGACACTCCGTCACCTTTCATGCAATAAGCGTTAACAACTATTTACAACGTACAAGTGGCAATGTCAGTCTTCTTTAAGTATTCATATATACGATGTACAACCTATCAAGTGATAATTCCGGTTGTAAATCACAGCAAAGTATGTAGATGAGTGCTTGTAAGGTGCGAAATTATAGCCACCTTACAATTGTAGTTAACTTTTACACATCTGTGGTCTAGTCGCACACTCACTCTGGCTCTTTAAGTTCGCTTGCGTTAGATGGATTCACTGATTCCCTGCTGCAGGTAGCATCTCTCTTTTTCTCATCAGTCTTTTGGCTAATTGGATGTGATCACCACTATTTCCTTTCCTGTGCTACTCCCTTTATCTCAGAGCAGCACTTGACGCCCAACGCCCTCAATTATCTGTTGGATATATTCCAGTTTCTGTTTTCCTCCACAATTTTTCTGTCTACAACTACGTGTAATAGCATGGTACTTATTCCCTGATGCCTCAACCATGTCCTGTCACCCTGTCACTTCTTCTAGTGAAACATATTGCTTTCGTCGCCTATTCTACGGAAAGCCTCCTGATTTTTATCTTACTGGTATACTAACTTTTCTGCATCCTTCTGCAACATCACATTTGAAACACTTTCATGCCCTTCTTTTCCGGTTTTCCCAAAGTCCAAGATTCACTTCGCTGCCTAGCTGTGCTCCAGACGTGCGTTGATAGTTCCTTTCTCAAATTACGACCTGTCTGATACTAGGCGTCTTTCCGTGGTGACAAGTATACTCTTTCAAAGTGCGAGTCTGTTTCTTGTGTCCTGTTTCGTCCGTCATCTGTGATTTTCCTCCAAGGGAGCAGAACCGTTTCAGATTGCTACTCTGCATAGTCACATTCTTCAGAAATTCCCATTCAGTTATCGACAACTTAAGTCATCTCAAGTGGTGAACGCTATCTTAGATTATTCTTCTGAAATAAAGAATCTATTTCTAAGAGTGGCATTGATCGTCCCTTCGGTCAAGCACGGAAAACTCTAAACTCAATAACGTTTAATGTTCAGTGTAGTAAAAATATTAATATGAAACTGTGCTATGTTATTTCATTTCTAGGCAAAGTATTCTGTATCACTTTGGAGTGTGATTTGTTGACAATACCGATTGAGGAATAAGAGTTTAAAGCTGGAGTTATTCTACATGTATTTGCAAACCGTGCCAAATATAGTCATTGATAAAATAACTGATGCGAAAAAGGCTTCATAGGCTTATTGAAGTTATATACGTGGTAAGATACGGAGAACTAATAAGAATAAAGAAGCGGCTGGCATGTAAACAAAATTTCCCTTCATTGCCTGCCTTTGGGCGAAAACTAATTACAGAAATTAACATAATATTGCTCTATTGACGGTATTGATTGTACACTACGTCTCCAGGCCACAAGTGGCCCATCGGGTCCACCCGACCGCCGTGTCATCCACAACAGAGGATGTGGATAGGAGGGGCATGTGGTCAGCACACTGCTCTCCCGGTCGTTATGATGGTTTTCTTTGCTCGGAGCCGCTACTATTCGGTCGAGTAGCTCCTCAGTTGGCATCCCGAGGCTGAGTGCACCCCGAAAACTGGCAACAGCGCATGTCGACCCGGATGGTCACCCATCCAAGTGCCAGCCACGCCCGACATCTCTTAACTTCGGTGATCTGACGGGAACCATTTCGTAAGAACTTTTCAGTTTTTCTGCGCTTCAATAAGAAAATTTTCTCCTGTGGAATGCAACAATATAGCTGTCTGTAAAGTGTTATGAGGTAAGCATGAGAGTGAAAACGATTTACAAGTGAGGTTTCCTATTAATATAGGTCAGAAGGATTCAGGTACTTTTCGCTTCATGATGTAATCTGAAAATTTCTCGGAACACTCAGTGACAACCAGATAAATCCTGAAAGCCTGAGTCAGAGCTCAGATAATTCTCTCATCGCCTGAATGCCAGACTGGCACGAAACACAATACGCCGAAGATAAACTACAGTTCCTTATCTGCTATCCTACATAATCAAGATTAAAGTGTGTACATTGGTTTTACGATTTTTAATAGCAAAAAGAAAGCAACTACTGTTAGAACTTCTCTAAACATGTAGTAGATATCAATGAAGACAGAAGGCATTATCGTTTTAGGAATTCAGAATGCATTGCTCGCTCGAGTGTTCAATTACGAAAGTAAATGTCACTGTGGAGTTTGGAGTGCGCAATTTTGCGCGCTGGCACTGTGCGTGCTTCTCTACCTCCGCCAACATACTTTATGTTCATTCATGTTGTTATTAAACATAAATGGGACGACAGATTCCGTTAAATTTCCTGACCGCCTGTTGATTCAGAATAAAACATATTCCTCACTTCTTGAAACACTGCACCAATTGCTACTGTGTTCTCATTTACCATTTATCATTTTTACTGGCTCCATTCGAGGAAACAGCTATGCCAGAGCTGCGCCTTAATTTATAGTTTCCGTGGTTTCCCTAAGTCTCGTAAGACATGGCCTATTTCTTTCCCCATACTTGTCCCGTCAGAGTTTCTTTGCGTGTCCAATGATTTCATCGTCGACGGGATGGTAAACCATAGTATTCTTTTCTTTACTTTTAGTTTTATTTTCCATTGACCAATTTGCCATTTTGTCTTAGTTAACACACAGTTATATTTGCAAGGCCTTGTTCCGAATTAGCTTTGAAGTAGGAGACAAATTTAACACACAGCTTGGTTACCACCAGCAAGGGGGAAGGGAGGGCGGCTGAGTCTCTTCTTCCCCTTTTAAATGATTAACGAATGATTCCTGCAGCAGCACTTCGTCAGTATATTTTTTCTTTAACTTCAAGTACTGTGTAGAAGTTTCCAGGAAGAGTATTTGGTGTTCAGAGAAACATAGTGATTCTCAGGTAGAATGAAACATTCAGTTCCTTTTTCCCTGGCCTTTATCCCGTATCTTCACGGAGTCAGCATGTTGATTATTCGATTCGACAATGTTGGTAGTAGAGGGTCAACGAAAGAGTTGTAGACGCTTGTGAAAAGCGACACTTGTGAGAAACTGGAATGTGGCGACACGTGTGAGAAATCCGGGATACAGAGGGACCGGCACAGGGTGTATCGCAACTGCTGCGCCACTGTCTGCTCGGCCACTGCTGCCGCTTGGTGTGGCTGAGCGCTCGGCTTGTGCTGGCCCGGGCAGCTGCTGAGGGACATTCACACTCCCCCAGTGAAGCCAGGTTACATTACTTCAAAATTTTTTTGGGCAAGGAAGAGTGGCCTTAGTCAAATTAGAAATCGGAACTGATTTTGCCCACACGATATCATGTCAACCGTTAGTTGCAGCACAGTTATGCTTAAGACCTTTTTCATTGGAATTTTTGTTCTGATTAATCTTACATAGGTCATAATTTTCGCTCAACCTCATACTTAACGATGTATTTTACAGAAACTATAGAAACCGAAAATGTTTTCCATCTTTCAACCCCTCAACCTTTTAACATACGGTATATTAAGAGGAGCCAACAATAGAATTTGGTTCTCGATAGAAACTTTTTTCTTTAATTATTTCGAAATAAACCTCAATTATCCCGCACCACGCAGGGAAGTATACTGAGGTCTAATGTGAGTCCTGTTAGGAATTAGCGGTAAGGAATGCAATTTATGTATTGAGACAAGATGTATTCATCTTCCACTCAAACAGGCATTGTTTCCAAAATTCTCTACACAAAAATGATGATTGTTAGAAAAACTATAACTTTTCAGACTTCATTAGTGAATCTTTTACAATTTGCAAGAGACATTTAGTTGACTTTGTCGTTTCCACGGAACACCACCAGGAGGCAGTCTCTCTTCCTCTCCCATTATATTTATTTACAATATTTACAGGATGATTATTTATTTACAATTTTTACAATAGGGCGATCCAGTGTTGCTGTAGCTTCAGCCGTTTCCTTTTCATTGTAATTTCTATGCATAGGCCACGCAAGTAAGAAATGATTTTATATTGCCGTCAACTTGGAGTCTTGTAAGGGCCTTATAAACTATGTCATCTGTCTTAATTGCGGACTTTTCTTATTTTCCCACCTAGATTTAAAACTAGTCGTATAAATTGGTGCCATGATATTCTCGACCTCTCTGAGAATTTTTACTAAGGAGTAAAAATTTGGATGAACCTTCGAAATTAATGTATTTATCCTCCTATTCCATCCTTCCGAAACATTCTTGGTGCGGTGACGCCTTCCTTCGCAGTTCCATATATCCATTGATATGTCTTCATTATCCAGCCATTATTCAACAAAATAGTCGTAAAAATCCTGCAGTTTTTCATTATCTGGCGTGCTCTCCTGAATTCATAGCCACCCATCATCTAACATGCCCAGGGGAATGTGAGCCAAAGTGGAACACAATGTTATGTGAAAACGAATTTCTTCATTTTCCTTGTAGGCAGCAACAAGGCCGCAATTCTGCACTTGACTCCACAAGCACTGATTGAAATGATAGTTGCAGGCATTAATCTTTGCATCAGGAAACAAATGTGTTACTGATTGGATGGTTGCAGCTTCAAAGTCCGTCGTGATAGCTGTAGGATTCCATCCAGGTACGTTGCTCTTAACAGCTGTGAAAACCGATCGTACGTTTCTCGCTTTTTATTGGGTAGCAAGGCGTACGCGGTTGGAACTGTGTTTGTTTCCTCCTCAGAACTAGGAATATCGGCATGAACAATAAATAACTGTCCAACCTGCTGGCTGGAGCTTTTGAACGTTCCATCGACAAAGAACGAATTGCAGTCTGTTAAACAGGATCTTCCCAATTCGCTGGCGAACACCAATATCCTATCATTTGGTCCTCTGTCGTCACCTGCAAGTAAAAATTTGCTCCCATCATTCATTAGCAAATGATGTTCTTGCAGAAATATTCCTGCAGCATCGGTCGGATCTTGTGTAGATCCTATGCTTTTTTGCCTGATGCGTTGCAGCGATCGTTTTGCACTCCCGTGTGACGGCAGTGATGTGACGATATCGTATCCTTGATTGAACAGCGGCCCTACTTCTTCGGCGTAAACAGAAGAAATTGAAGTGTCCGTCTCTTTTGCACGCCGTTTGGCGTTTGCCAGATGTTTTCGCACTTAATTATCCGCAGCGTACGGTATACATGTATGGCTGCTTTCGCCTAAAACTAAGTTGTTTCTGGTGGATAGTCTTCCTTTACACTTCTTGTTTACTTTTACACACCGCCAATAACTTATACCTTCATTGTTGGCATATTCCACTATATACTGGTAACCGCTATTAATCACTAGAGGATTCCCTTTCGTTGTCGTGGTGAATTCCATCTTTACAACAGCAGTACTGAACTGCAGTGCGCTACAAGTTTGGTGTCCACAGCAGAACTGAACTGCGGTGTGCTACCTGTTTGGTGTCCCTGTAGACCGCCCGCTACCTGTTCGGCCGGGTCTCCTCACAAATGTCGCTCATGTCGCCCCTCACAAGTGTCCCAACCCCGAACGAAAGGCCTTCCTGCCCGCCCCCCCCCCCCCCCCCCCCCCAAGGACGGAGTATGTGTACTCTATCTGTGTGCGTCTAATTTTATCCCATTTGAGAGCGTGTGAACATTTCCTAAGTGTCTGCTAATCGTATAACTGAGTCCGGTATTCATCAAGTAGGATCCGAGAAACCATCTAAAAACCCTGAATCCCGGAAGCGGCGTGCTAACACACGCGGCTGTGTGGGCAGGTAGAGTGGAGCATTCAGCGTTCTCAGTATTTTATATTCGTTGTCGAAATCCTGTGATGTTTGAATTATAGCTCTAGTAGAATACAATTGCTCACCATATCTGTTCTTAATTTGAGTTGGACTGTGATTGGGAGTGGTTTTTTAGTCACTACTATTAGTTAATAAATTTCGCAACAAAGGTACCTAGAACTCCGAAAAGTTTTCGACGTATAGTGTATACGAGGTGTGTTACTAACGTATCATTTAACATCCAGAGCTGTAAAACTCCGGAGGTAATGACGGAACTACCAACCTGGCGCTATAAAGCGTCGGAGGCAGCTAACGTGTCAGTCTCAGAGTTCTTCATTTAGTTGAGTTTCGGTTATAAATAACTGGTGCCATTTCGATGCATCTCTTGCTGAAATGTGCCACTTATATCGGATGCAGTCAGGTTGCCATTTAAGCTTTTACGCTATTTCTGTCTGAAATGACATTTCAGTTATTATATATTATTCCAGTTATCATATCTTGGACTGTTGACCAGTTTCGACTATTGTGCCCTTTTCAAGCAGTAGGTCACGTGTGCGTTCGTGCGTGCGTGCGTTCGTGTGTGTGTGTGTGTGTGTGTGTGTGTGTGTGCGTGCGTGTGTGTCCGTGTGCGTAAGCTAACGAGTTGTTCAGCCGTTAGTACATGGCGGCAAGTACTCCTCCGTACAGCTAGTATAAAAACAATTTTTACAATTGGTATAAAACATTTTTGTAAATGCATGTTGCTGCGATTTGTAATTGTCTTCATTATAACTGCCGATTTCGATTTAAACCATCATCACGGTATCTGTATACATCCAAACGAAACATGAAACAAATATAAATGCACGAAATTTAGCATGTGAAGTATATTATATGTGATGATTGAACTGTTACTTTTAGAAATTACACCGATTGATGTTAGCACTTGCTTCATTGATGTATTTTTGTAAAAATAAAAAAATAAAAAATACTCACCCCTTTTTTTATCTGCATGTATATGCCATTCTACTCTATATTATTATTACGCTTGGTCTGAGATGGTTTTTTTTTACAACTGAGTTGCAATTTTATCCTAAAACTTTCGTTCTGTTCTTATGTCTAATGTCACTGCAACATGAATAACCATTTTTTGCATCTATGCTTTGGTTTGGTTGTATACTCTTTTGACTTGTGTAGACTTACTGACGGTAATTTGTAACTTTGGTGCCAAACTGGAGACAGCAACTGTTGTACAAGGATACGCGTTTGGCTCTGCTGAGTACGTATAGCAGTTCACATGGGATAGTAATTATACGAATTGCCTTAACGATATTTCCTATGACGGGGATGGCGAACCATTCCAAGTGCGTACCATTTTTTTCAGAGAAATCTTTAATACGGTCACAGCATGCCGTCAGGTTAATCGTAGGACTAAATTTTAATTCCACGTGTTACTCTTTTTTTCTTGCTTATTTTGTGCATGTTTGGACATAATTATGGTAGTGCATGGTTTGGTAGTGAATAGATTTTGGGCTCCACTAATTACTGAAAAAACTAAATACTTCCAGGTACGAAAAATTAGAGCCGTAATGAGGTATACATCAGTCATTTTTTCCTCGCTCCATATGGGAGTGGAACAGCAAATGGAATGAGGAGCTGACCTCCTTTGAATTTTCTAAATGTCCTCCGCCAGTCTTACCTGATAAGGCTCTCATACCGCGCAGCAATGATCCAAGAACAGTCGGCCTACCGTAATTTAGGCAGTCTTTTTTAGTAGATGTGTAGCGTTTTCTCAGTATTCTACCAGTAAAACACAATATTGGTTTCGCCTTCCCCACAGCATTTTCTGTGTGATGGTTCCAATGTAAGTTCGTATTGTAACGCATAGGTATTTATGTGACTCGACAACCTTTAAATTTGTGTGATATACCAGTGTAACCGAAATTTAATGGAATTTTTTGTGCTCATGTGGAGAACCTCACAATTTTTACTATCCACCGTCAGTTACCACTTTTCGTACCGTGCAGGTATCTTGTCTAAATGCTTTTATTATTTTTATCTTCAGATCCGTTTGCTAGACGTTAAACGACAGCATCATCTGCAATCTATGAGGGCTACTCAGATCGTCTCCGAAGTGCTGTATATAGAGGGGTCCAAAAAAATGTATCCACTGTTTAAACGTCCATAACTTGCAAACTAATTAACGGAGTTGTCTCATTTTTGGTGAAAGTATAGCTTAAAGTCCAACTTAAAGATATCACTGCAGGTGTTCGAAATGGTCACCATTAACATCCACACACAAACGATGCCGCCGAACTGCAGCACGAACTACTGACTGCAACATGTTCAGTTGGATATTTGCACATGAATTTATGATGGATTCTCGAAGTTCATCCAATGTGCGTGGCTTTTGTCGATAAACGACGTCCTTTAGTGTTCTCCACAGGTAAAAGTACAGAGGAGTTAGGTCAGGGGAACGTGGCGGATACTCCACAGCACCTCTACGGCCTGTCCATCTTCCTGGTAGATTTTCGTCGAGATACGCCCTAACACTATTTTGATAGTGGACTGGGGCACCGTATTGTTGAAAGTAAACTCTTCCGTCTTCATACAAGTCTCGGATGGCAGGTAAAATGGATGTCTGAAGCTTCTGAAGGTACACCTCACCGGTAACTGTGCTGTCAAAAAATGTCTCTGAGCACTATGGGACTTAACTTCTAAGATCGTCAGTCTCCTAGAACTTAGAACTACTTAAACCTAACTAACCTAAGGACATCATGGCCGAGGCAGGATTCGAACCTGCGACCGTAGCGGTCGCGCGGTTCCAGACTGTAGCGACTAGAACCGCACGGCCACCCCAGCTGGCACTGCGCGGTCAAAGAAGAATGGCCCAATCAAGCCCCGGTAGGACAACCCACACCACACATTTACTCCTGGTAAATTCACGACTTTGTCTTCATGGACGTTCGGATTTTAGGCGGCCCAGTAGATGCAATTGTAGCGATTTACTGTACCATTGAGTTTGAACTGTGCCTCATCAGACCGCACAATGATCTCCGCAAACTCTTCATCGTTGCGCACCATGTTAGTAAACCACTCGCAGTACTCCATTCGACGATCTGGGTCGTCCTCGTTCATTGCGTGTAGCAATCGTGGGATATAGCACTTCCACTTTGCTGTCTTCCAAATTCGCCGAACACTTCAGCGAGTCACTCCAGTTTCACGGGCACACTGTCTCACAGACATATGTGGTGAGCGAGTGAATTGTTGTAACACACGACGGGAGTTAGCTGGACTTGTTACTGTTACAGGTCGTCCAGATCGTTGTTTGCGTACATCTTTAACACAGCCTTCGGCTTCAAATTTGTCTCGAATTCGACGAATCGTTAAACGTGTCGGTGGCTCTGCTTGATACTCATTTCGCCATTGCCGTTGAACCTCATTAATGTTTTTGTACTTAAAATACCACTTCAAAACTGACTTCCTTTCATCGAATGTAAGCCTTGCGCCAGCCATGTTTACTCGAGTAACTAGGTGCATCCAAGAACAAAACACTATCTGGCGACTGCATCTGACAGAACAAAACAACGCTTGTGTGACGATTGCCGGAACTAAAAACTATTACACTACCAAAGATGAGACAACTCCGTCAATTAGTTTGCCAGTTATGGACTTTTAAACAGTGGATACAGTTTTTTGGACCCTTCTGTATAGATTATGAGATCCTGTGACACTTCCTTGAGGAAAGCCAGATGTCACTTGTGTTTCACTCGATGGCTTCCCCGCAGTTACTACAAGTTGTACCTTTCTGCCAGGAAATCGAGAGTGCACTGACACAACTGAGACGATACTCCATAGCCAAGGAATTTTATTTGAAGTCGCTTGCGGGGAACGGTGTCAAAAGCCTCGAGGAAATGTAGAAATACTGTATTAACTCTGTCGATAGCACTCATTGACACATGCGAGCGAGTTGTGTTTCACAAGAAATATATTTTCTGATTTCGTTCCTGCTTTGTCATTAGATCGTTCTCTTCGAGGCAATTCAGTATTTTCGAACCCAGTATATGTTCCAAAATCCTACGAAAAATTTATGGAAGTGTTACGGGTCTACAATTCAGTGGAATAATTGTATTTTCTTTCTTGTGTATTGTTGTGACCTGTGCAGTTTTCCAATTATAGGTGCGGGTATTTCGCCCAGCGAACGATTGTATATGATTGCTAAAAATGGTACTATTTCATCAGCGAACTGTGTAAGAAAGCTGAAGTGCTGCCCGGTAGACTTGCCTTTGCTGAGTCGAAAGCGAAAATCTTGTCAATTCAAAATTTTGTCCAGGTATGGCACTTGACCGAAGGAAGGTAATTTTTATCATTATTTATCGTAAAGCCGACCTCAGTTATATTATACTCTCTAATAACAACTTTCTTATGGATGAGATTGTGTGCAGCATACTTCCGAAGTGCGCACCAATTGAAGGTGAGCTCGAAATGCTATTCAGTATTAGTACATCTACATTTATACTCGGCAAGCCACCCAACGGTGTGTGACGGAGGGCACTTTACGTGCCACTGTCATTACCTCCCTTTCCTGTTCCAGTCGCGTATAGTTCGCGGGAAGAACGACTGCCGGAAAGCCTCCGTGCGCGCTCGAATCTCTCTAATTTTACATTCGTGATCTCCTCGGGAGGTATAAGTAGGGTGAAGCAATATATTCGATACCTCATCCAGAAACGCACCCTCTCGAAACCTGGACAGCAACCTACACCGCGATGCAGAGCGCCTCTCTTGCAGAGTCTGCCACTTGAGTTTGTTAAACATCTCCGCAACGCTGTCACGGTTACCAAATAACCCTGTGACGAAACGCGCCGCTCTTCTTTGGATCTTCTGTATCTCCTCTGTCAACCCGACCTGGTACGGATCACATACTGATGAGCAATACTCAAGTATAGGTCGAACGAGTGTTTTGTAAGCCACCTCCTTTGTTGATGGACTACATTTTCTAAGGACTCTCCCAATGAATCGCAACCTAGCACCCGCCTTACCAACAATTAATTTTATGTGATCATTCCACTTCAAATAGGTCCGTACGCATACTCCCAGATATTTTACAGAAGTAACTGCTACCAGTGTTTGTTCCGCTATCATATAATCATACATTAAAGGATCCTCCTTACTATGTATTCGCAATACATAACATTTGTCTATGTTAAGGGTCAGTTGCCACTCCCTGCACCAAGTGCCTATCTGCTGCAGATCTTCCTGCATGTCGCTGCAATTTTCTAATGCTGCAACTTCTCTGTTTACTACAGCATCATCCGCGAAAAGCCGCATGGAACTTCCGACACTATCTACTAGGTCATTTACATATATTGTGAAAAGCAATGGTCCCATAACACTCCCCTGTGGCACGCCAGAGGTTACTTTAACGTCTGTAGACTTCTCTCCATTGAGAACAACATGCTGTGCTCTGTTTTCTAAAAACTCTTCAATCCAGCCACACAGCTGGTCTGATGTTCCGTAGGCTTTTACTTTATCAGGCGACAGTGCAACTGTATCGAACGCCTTCCGGAGGTCAAGGAAAATGGCATCTACCTGGGAGCCTGTATGTAATATTTTCTGGATCTCATGAACCAATAAAGCGAGTTGGGTCTCAACTCGATCGCTGTTTCCGGAATCCATGTTGATTCCTACAGAGCAGATTCCGAGTTTCCAGAAATGTCATGATACGCGAGCAAAAAACCTGTAACTTGCTCACGGTATTGTGACAAGATTCATTGCATCAGATGTTTGACGTCGTGATGATCTGACAATGAGCAAAGAGCTGACACTAATCATGTTTGCAGTATACAAATTAAGATATTTGCTTTCTGAACTCGTGAGCGAAGCTTCAGTATTTTGAGATTGGCGCGTCGGAGCGCCCGTGTTTGGTAGGAGAATTGCACGGCGAGAGGCGGCGCGCTGTCGGCGGGTTGTCTAATTTTAGCGTCGGGCGCGCCGTTGGGTATCTGAAGAATTAAGATTCCCGCGACCCGGCGTACAGAATTAGCCGGCGCCTGTCCGCTGTCCGCCTCTGTCGCGGGCCCCGCCAGCTTCCTTGTCCCGCGCCGCCTTCGGCTCTCGCGCGAATATTGCCATTCGCACCACTCCTGAGAGACACAGCTCGATTCACTGGGGCACATCTTGCAAACATCAGACGCAGATGAAAAGGTCTCCAACAGTTCCGAAAGGCATTTTACAAATATTATTATCCTAGGACGCTACTATTTTATGAAGCTTCATTCAATAGTAGTACAGTTAGGCGATAAGCTTGTTTCGTCTGCACTGCTATTTTCAAGCGAACTGTAGTTATATATCGCTGTTAATACATGCAGTTTTTAGTTATAAATACAGGGTGAGCACAAAGTCTTGCCCTGATATTAAAAATTTATAACAGAAAACCGTTTGACATAATAAATTACATTTGATGCCGTTACATGGGTTAGTGGCACTAGATTTTTTTAAGACCACTTACGTTAGTAAACCTCAACGTGTGCTCTCTTGGTAGCTCGGAGAATGTCGAGGCGATATTCCAGCTCCCGCTAGGTGTTTCGTAACATGTGTTCTGTCATAGTACCCACACCAGCTTGTATCCTAGCCTTCAGTTCGTCGTCGTCAGCAACTGGTGTGACGAAGACTATCCTTGATATAGCTCCAGAAAAAAAGTCAAGGGGCATAATGTCTGGAGATCGGGATGGCCAGGGTGTTAGACTGTTCCTTCGAATCCACCGATCCGGACATTACACCCCCTCCAGACATTACATAAATGTTCAAATGTGTGTGAAATCTTATGGGACTTAACTGCTGAGGTCATCAGTCCCTAAGCTTACACACTATTTAACCTAAATTATCTTAAGGACAAAAACACACACACCCATGCCCGAGGGAGGACTCGAACCTCCAGACATTACGCCCCTTGACATTTTTGTCTGGGGCTATATCAAGGACAGAGTCGTCGTCACACCAGTTGTTGACGTCGATGAACTGAAGGCTAGGATACAAGCTGCTGTGGGTACTGTGACAGAACACATGTTACGAAACACCTGGCGGGAACTGGAATACCGCCTCGACATTCTCTGAGCTACCAGGGAAGCACACGTTGAGGTTTACTAACGCAAGTGGCCTTAAAAAAGCTAGTAAAACTAAACTATGTAACGGCATCAAATGTAAATTATGTCAAACGGTTATTCTGTAATAAATTGGTATAATCAGGGCAAGACTTTGTGCTCACCCTGTATGATCGGTCTGTAATTGCGTGTCGTGTACTGGCCGCACAATTTTACTTGAGTCATCTGTGATTGATGGAAACGACCTAACTTCGTGCCGTTCAGGAATGTTTACGTTCGTTGCCAACCGTAGCTACGTAACAATATTTTTCACCGTAACAATAAGTACCCGTTGTGAATACAGTGTTCATCCGTGTGCGTTATCGGGCGTAATGATTAATATTATTCGCAAATGAACGACTCGCCACAAACATTTGTGTCACTCTGGTGACGCATTAATCCATTACAGTTCGTTTCTCTTGTGCGCTACGAGCTAGCTGTATTGGGAAAACGGGCCGGAGCTTGTCACAGCAGCCAGTGTCCTACGAGCATGTTACAAGCTTCCGTTCCCCGCATCCTTCTCTCAGGAGCCAAGTAAAAGTGTGCGATCAGTACTTACATGTATACATCTATGACGTTGGAGCTGTCAAATATTTCTGCGTATTGTGTTTGTAGCGCAGATTGAGTCGTTTGTATATATACGTTATTGTTGACTAATTTTTGTTGAAATTTTCGTTTTATACAATTTTTTTACAACTTTACTTAATAGAAGTCAACAGTGTTGTACGATTACATATTTATCTTCATCATCTATGGAATTGTGTGGTGGTTATAAATTCTCTGTGTAGATTTGTGAAAGTTGTCTTTGCTTATGTTGTCTATTACCGTGTTCTGAAATTTCGACGAAATTTTCTGTAAAGTTTTATGTTTAAGTTCAGTCTATTTAAAACGAAAATCTCAACAAAAATTGATCCACAACATCTACTGACGAGAAAAAACACCTAGAAACAAAAACAATCCAATCTGCGCTGCAAGTACAATACGCAGAGATATTTGACAGCTACAGCGTCAACGATGAGATATGGAACTAATTACTTCACACACTGTTACAGACGAATCAGATGTATAAATCTGTTCTTACTAATGGCGCTATATAATTTTATAGCGCTTGAAAATAGCAGTGCAGCCGGAATAAGCTTATCCCCTAACTGTACGTCTCTTGAATGAAGCTCCTTAAAGTAACGACATACATAAAATGTCTTTACAAGGTATTTACTACGCTGCAGGCCCTTAGGAATACAAAAAGTTCAGAAAGGCGTTAGACATTGTACCACCCTGTCAACTACTAACCAAGAAACCATTATTCCGGAGTGGTTTCGCAAATCTATTATTCGCTCGAGGAATATTTGAGTAATAGAACCCACAACGTTGTACTGGGCGGCGAATGTTTCACAGAACGAAAGTAACGTAGGGTGTGTCACAAGGAAGCGTGATAGTACCCATAATGTTCCCAGTATATACATTCCTGGAAATTGAAATAAGAACACCGTGAATTCATTGTCCCAGGAAGGGGAAACTTTATTGACACATTCCTGGGGTCAGATACATCACATGATCACACTGACAGAACCACAGGCACATAGACACAGGCAACAGAGCATGCACAATGTCGGCACTATATAGTACAGTGTATATCCACCTTTCGCAGCAATGCAGGCTGCTATTCTCCCATGGAGACGATCGTAGAGATGCTGGATGTAGTCCTGTGGAACGGCTTGCCATGCCATTTCCACCTGGCGCCTCAGTTGGACCAGCGTTCGTGCTGGACGTGCAGACCGCGTGAGACGACGCTTCATCCAGTCCCAAACATGCTCAATGGGGGACAGATCCGGAGATCTTGCTGGCCAGGGTAGTTGACTTACACCTTCTAGAGCACGTTGGGTGGCACGGGATACATGCGGACGTGCATTGTCCTGTTGGAACAGCAAGTTCCCTTGCCGGTCTAGGAATGGTAGAACGATGGGTTCGATGACGGTTTGGATGTACCGTGCACTATTCAGTGTCCCCTCGACGATCACCAGTGGTGTACGGCCAGTGTAGGAGATCGCTCCCCACACCATGATGCCGGGTGTTGGCCCTGTGTGCCTCGGTCGTATGCAGTCCTGATTGTGGCGCTCACCTGCACGGCGCCAAACACGCATACGACCATCATTGGCACCAAGGCAGAAGCGACTCTCATCGCTGAAGACGACACGTCTCCATTCGTCCCTCCATTCACGCCTGTCGCGACACCACTGGAGGCGGGCTGCACGATGTTGGGGCGTGAGCGGAAGACGGCCTAACGGTGTGCGGGACCGTAGCCCAGCTTCATGGAGACGGTTGCGAATGGTCCTCGCCGATACCCCAGGAGCAACAGTGTCCCTAATTTGCTGGGAAGTGGCGGTGCGGTCCCCTACGGCACTGTGTAGGATCCTACGGTCTTGGCGTGCATCCGTGCGTCGCTGCGGTCCGGTCCCAGGTCGACGGGCACGTGCACCTTCCGCCGACCACTGGCGACAACATCGATGTACTGTGGAGACGTCACGCCCCACGTGTTGAGCAATTCGGCGGTACGTCCACCCGGCCTCCCGCATGCCCACTATACGCCCTCGCTCAAAGTCCGTCAACTGCACATACGGTTCACGTCCACGCTGTCGCGGCATGCTACCAGTGTTAAAGACTGCGATGGAGCTCCGTATGCCACGGCAAACTGGCTGACACTGACGGCGGCGGTGCACAAATGCTGCGCAGCTAGCGCCATTCGACGGCCAACACCGCGGTTCCTGGTGTGTCCGCTGTGCCGTGCGTGTGATCATTGCTTGTACAGCCCTCTCGCAGTGTCCGGAGCAAGTATGGTGGGTCTGACACACCGGTGTCAATGTGTTCCTTTTTCCATTTCCAGGAGTGTATAAAAAATATATCAGGTATGATCAGCAGCACTTTTAGATTGTTCGTGGACGATACAATTGTGTGCAGCAAAGTACCCTTGTAGGACGATCGTAAGGAATTGCAGGAACACCTGAACACAAAATTGGCACATTGTGTAACAAATAGCAGCTACCATAAAATGTGGATAAATATACGACCAGCGGAAAAATGCTTCTATCGGAGCAAGGAAAAAAAAAGCGAATATGCTACTGTTTAATTAAAAGCCTCCGACTTAAAAGTGGGTTATCTGCAGCCCTTTCCACCTTCCTCTTTAAAAAATTTTGCAAAAAATGTGGAGTGCAAACATACTCGCACTAGTTAGTAACATGCAACTCACCTCTCCCTCCCACAAGCTCCCCTAATTGTAACTCGCCCACACTCAATAGTCCATGACTGTAAGTCGCTCATACACATCCACTCTCATTTTTCAGTTCTCACTAATTCATTCAGTCCAACTCATTGTCATTGTCTCTTTGTGTTTCTCTATCACTATTTCCCGTCTCACCACCTCAAGTTCTCTCCTCCTACTGATGTCTCCTCTTACTATCACTGTCTCCCTTTTGCTTTCTCCTACTACTGCTATGTCATTCACTCATTCCCACTGCTACTGTCTCTTATCATACTCTTTCTCTCTCTCTCTCTCTCTCTCTCTCTCTCTCTCTCTCTCGTTGTCATTGTCATAGACTCTGTCTCTCACTGTCCGTGGTTCTTACCCACTTTGTCACTCACTGTCAGCTATGGTCTACTGCCACTGTGCGCCTCTCTTTCTGTCTCGCTCTCGTTGTCACATTCGATTTTTCTATTTACAATCACTTTCTACAGTCATTCAGTGTTTATTACTTTTCCGTCCTTTTCCCACTTGCCAATGGGCCTCTCAGCATAAAAGAGCGCGAATATAATCTAAGTGCCAAAATTTTGGGGAAAATATTGGAAAGTGCTGAGCAAGGTAGGATCGGGTAGCTGGTATATCCACTTTTCAACCAGTCTTTTAAACAGTTGTATATTCTCCTTTTTCCAGGCGGGAAGGAGCTCCTGGTCACCGGCACGAATCCGCCCGGCGGATTTGTGTCGAGGTCCGGTGAACCGGCCAGTCTGTGGATGGTTTTTAGGCGGTTTCCCATCTGCCTGGGCGAATGCGGGCTGGTTCCCCTTATTTCGCCTCAGTTACACTATGTCGGCGATTGCTGCGCAAACAAGTTCTCCACGTACGCATACACCACCATTACTCTACCACGCAAACATAGGGGCTACACTCGTCTGGTGTGAGACGTTCCCTGTGGGGTCCACCGGGGGCCGAACGGCACAATAACCCTGGGTTCGGTGTGGGGCGGCGGAGGGGTGAAGTGGACTGCGGTAGTCGTCGTGGGGTTGTGGACCACTGCGGCTGCGACGGGGACGCAGCCTCTCCGTCGTTTCTAGGTCCCCGGTTAACATACAATACAATACATACAATATTTGCCTTTTTGTGCTCCAATAGGACCATTTTCCCCTCTAGTTCCCTTTTTTTTACCCTGGCACTGCAGGGCATGTCACTCATAAAAAGAACTGTATGGTTCAGTAAAAATTTGGTAGTTTGCTTTTGTGTAATTTACTAATGCGAAATTGAAATAACGCAAAACTAATTTTACACCTCAGGCCGGATTTTATGTGCACAAAAATTTTGCATATGCTTGATTACAACAACATGGGGTTCCTGAAACCTTCTGATGATAAAGGAGATAGTTTACAGCATATTTATCTGTGCTATGTCACTTCATAAACTACGTTTTCGCTTCTCACCGGATTTTTCGTGAACAAGAAGGGTATGTATGTATGTATGTATGTATGTATGTATGTATGTATGTAGGAACTACGGAGAGGCTTCGTCCCGCCGTAGCCCTCAGTGGTTCACAACCCCACAATAGGCCACAGCAGTCCACCCACCGTCCGCAGCTCGTGGTCGTGCGGTAGCGTTCTCGCTTTCCGCGCCCTGGTTCCCGGGTTCGATTCCCGGCGGGGTCAGGGATTTTCTCTGCCTCGTGATGACTGGGTGTTGTGTGATGTCCTTAGGTTAGTTAGGTTTAAGTAGTACTAAGTTCTAGGGGACTGATGACCATAGATGTTAAGTCCCATAGTGCTCAGAGCCATTTGAACCATCCACCCACCCCACCGCCGCACCACAACGAATCCTTATTGACAAGAAGGGTAACTTTGAACCTCTGTATCTCGGAAACGGGTAAAGATATGAAGAAAATTTTCAGGGTTGTTGGAGATCGTGATCGTAGGAATAAATTGTAAAAATTTCAACTATTTTCCGTGCATAGCCGTCTTTGCATCCGCGGCTCGGTTTTGGTACCAAATCACCATGGTTCTAGGTGATTCACTATAACGGATAAAGATTTTTGAAAACGGGATGTTGGCTCTTGTAGATAATTGCCTAGAGAATATAACGTTAAAATTTGAACAGTTGGACATGGTTAGTTTAGAGATATTCGCTGCTGATAGCAAAAAATAGTGAAAAACGCTTTTTTTCGGGTTTTCTCAAGAACCGCCCACGACGTGAATGGTCCCTCCATAAGCCTCTTAAGGCGGTCGGTAGACCATATCTAATGATGGAAGAACCAACCGATTTTGCGTAAGCTGGAGGTAGTGTGTAATACTTAAACTTTGACCCTGTACTACAAGACAGTTGCAGTATATCATTAAAAGATCATAGAAAGTTCGTTTATCAAGTCAACAGGTCTAGGCTCTTGACATGTAAACCTGACCAAGGCAGTTCAAGATCTTTGGCGTACAATCTCATGCTGTTGATGTCAAATACACTATCGTCAAAGCAAAGATTGGAGTAAAAGCAGAGACTAGTCAAATCAAAATACCCTTCTCCAGTCCAAACAGAACGCAGATAATAATGAGGGGGCCATTGCACTTGATGCACTTCTGGAGGGAGTTGCCACTGGTGTAAGCATTTCACTGGCCTTAGCAGGCCCCTTGTTCTTGGTTGAACCCAACAGACTTGACACTGGGCAGCTGGATCAGTCACTAAAATTATAGCGTCTCTAAAGCTCTAATCTGTCTCAACTCGGTTAGCGCTCTGGGCTCACATTCAGGAGCCTCGAGATTCAAATCCACTTTCAGCCATTCGGACAGATCTTTCTGTAGTTTCTCTTATCGATTAAGACGAATGCCATGATGGTTCCTAAGCGTTGGGGCTCCGACTCCAGTGACCATGTTGTCGATGTGACGTTATACCATTCTCTCCCTTTCTTTCTAATAAGCCTAAACCATTCATTTGTGTTCCTGTGTACCTGTACTACGAGATTAGCGATGAAACGTAGCTACAAGGGTCTGGTTGTCGAGGATGACACAGTTCAGTGACCATACATTGTCTGTGCCTGTCTTACTCATCTTTCTATTACACTACTGGCCATTAAAATTGCTAGACAAAGAAGAAATGCAGATGATAAACAGGTATTCATTGGACAAATATATTATACTAGAACTTACATATGATTATATTTTCACGCAATTTGGGTGCATAGATACTGAGAAATCAGTACCCAGAACAACCACCTCTGGCCGTAATAACGGCCTTGATACGCCTGGGCATTGAGTCAAATAGAGCTTGGATGGCATGTACAGGTACAGCTGCCCATGCAGCTTCAACACGATACCACAGTTCATCAAGAGTAGTCACTGGCGTATTGTGACGAGCCAGTTGCTCGGCCACCATTGACCAGACGTTTTCAGTTGGTGAGAGATCTGGAGAATGTGCTGGCCAGGGCAGCAGTCGAACATTTTCTGTATCCAGAAAGGCCCGTACAGGACCTGCAATATGCGGTCGTGCATTATCCTGCTGAAATGTAGGGTTTCGCAGGTATCGAATAAAGGATAGGTCCACGGGTCGTAACACATCTGAAATGTAACGTCCACTGTTCAAAGTGCCGTCAGTGCGAAAAAGAGTGGACCGAGACGTGTAACCAATGGCACCCCATACCATCATGCCGGGTGATACGCCAGTATAGCGATGACGAATACACGCTTCCAATGTGTGTTTACCGCGATGTCACCAAACACGGATGCGACCATCATGATGCTGTAAACAGAACCTGGATTCATCCGAAAAAACGACGTTTTGCCATTCGTGCACCCAGGTTCGTCGTTGAGTACACCATCGCAGGCGAACCTGCCTGTGATGCAGCGTCGAGCGTAACCGCAGCCATGGCCTCCGAGCTGATAGTCCATGCTGCTGCAAACGTCGTCGTACTGTTCGTGCAGATGGTTGTTGTCTTGCAAACGTCCCCATCTGTTGACGCAGGGATCGAGACGTGGCTGCACGATCCGTTACAGCCATGAGGATAAGATGCCTGCCATCTCGGCTGCTAGTGATACGAGGCCGTTGGGATCCAGCACGGCGTTCCGTATCACCATCCTGAACCCACCGATTCCATATTCTGCTAAGAGTCATTGGATCTCGACCAACGCGAGCAGCAATGTCGCTACGATAAACCGCAATCTGCGATAGGCTACAATCCGACCTTTATCAAAGTCGGAAACGTGATGGTACGCATTTCTCCTCCTTACACGAGGCATCACACAACGTTTCACCAGGCAACGCCGGTCAACTGCTGTTTGTGTATGAGAAATCGTTTGGAAACTTTACTCATGTCAACACGTTGTAGGCGTCGCCACCGGCGCCAACCTTGTGTGAATGCTCTGAAAAGCTAATCATTTGCATATCACAGCATCTTCTTCCTGTCGGTTAAATTTCGCGTCTGTAGCACGTCATCTTCGTGGTGTAGCAATTTTAATGGCCAGTTGTGTACTTACATCGGGGATTCTTGCTTCTACAGGACGGCTAATGTACAATAACCAGCAGTGCTACTGCGACATTTGTGTAACAACTATGAACAGCATTCAGGCTAGCAAGACATTGTAGGAGGTCTTGACAAGGGAGTGAGGGGGCATTTGTCATTTTATCCATTCTAACCACAGTGAGCTATGGCAATGGCAGCGGTAGTGGCAGTGTGTGGCTAGTAAGAACAAGCGGGAACCATATGCCTCATGCTCTTCTGCACATTCTTCATATCACGAGGGAGCTGCATTCGGCTTGCAATCGAGCAATTACACACTGGACCCGTATTCAGGAGGGCGTATGTTCAAACCCCCGTCTGGCCATTCTCATTTAGATTTTTAGCGATTTCGCTATCACGTAACGCGAATGGCAGGGTATTTTGTTTGAAATGGCACGGCCGATTTCGTTGGGTTGGGTTGTTTGGTGGAAGAGACCAAACAGCGAGGTTATCGGTCTCATCGGATTAGGGAAGGACGGGGGAAGGAAGTCGGCTGTGCCCTTTCAAAGGAACCATCCCGGCATTTGCCTGGAGCGATTTAGGGAAATCACGGAAAACCTAAATCAGGATGGCTGGACGCGTGATTGAACCGTCGTCCTCCCGAATGCGATTCCAGTGTGCCGATTTCGTTACTCATCTTATGTTAGAATTTGTCTTCTGTCTCTGATGATCTCTTTGTTGATGGGATGTTAAACCTGATTTTTTTCTCTCTAAAAGTACACTACGTATCTCCGTAATCCGTGTTCTTTCGTATAGCTTTCTCCTTTTCCTCCTAATATCGTCTTTCACGATCTTTGCTGGAAGTATAATACGTATTTGCGTAATCCAAGTTATTTCATATACCAAGATGTAATTCTTTTAGGGATGGTTTAACTTCATGTTAAAATCACTATAGTCAGATTAAAATTACTTGATGGTTGACATCTATCACGTGCCGCTGCAGTGTTGCCACATCGTCTATCGGCCACTGCTCGGTGACATGGCACGGCAGGTCACTTCACAAGTGTTGTTTGATGTGTATCGCGGAGCACTGCTGGAAGTGACCACGCGAGGTGTGTCGGAAATGCCACATGCTTAGTCGACAGATGATTTTAAGTGACCAATGACTGGAGTGCGACAGATGGAGCGATTTGTAGTTCTGTATTTAAACTCAAGTACTAACCTAACCAAAATATCGTGATCTGCAATGTATCCGAGAAAACGGCCATCAGCAGTCTGAGGTAGAACTAAATCACAATCGCTTTTCACGACGATCCTCTACGAGCAAACTAAAGATGAAGTAATTCAGTTTCAGCGCAGCAAACCGTCAATTTCTCGCTACCATTGGCTACTTGAAACTATCGTAATACTGGTAACACGAGGGCGTTGGCCCTTGGTCGCAGTTAGTAGGCGACACAGGCAGATTCCAAACGAAAAGAGAATGATACGAAGAAAAATGAGAGGAAATAAAAAAGTCAGTACGATGATACAAATGACGTGGCAAGGTTCAAAATGGTTCAAATGGCTCTGAGCACTATGGGACACTATGGGACACTATGGGACATCTGTGGCCATCAGTCCCCTACAACTTAGAACTACTTAAACCTAACTAACCTAAGGACATCACACACATCCATGCCCGAGGCAGGATTCGAACCTGCGACCGTAGCAGTCGCGCGGTTCCGAACTGAGCGCCTAGAACCGCTAGACCACCGCGGCCGGCGACGTGGCAAGGAATTGGAAATAAAAAAAAAAATACTTCTAAACCAATTAATTGAATAAAACTAATACTCAAACTCTTTTGATTAGATTTAGAAATAAGAAAAATTTCGCCACATTTGACGAGATTCGAACCTACGACTTTCCACACGTGAGGTTTATAAGCCAACAATTGCGCTACGCAACAACACTGCGATAAGTAGTTACATTTATGACTGGTGACCCAGTCGTGACGATGAATTGCAGCCTTCAAAAATTAGGCCTCAAGCAGTGTCGTGCGATGTTCAGCCGGTCTCTGTAATTGTGATAGCTGTATATCTGACGCTGAATCGCGTCTTGTGCCTAAGTATCCAGTAGTGCTTGGTTAGTGCTATGTATGTCATGTGCGATGAAATACGAAATAAAAGTGACGGACCCATGATTCGGGATTCAAACACGTCAAGGAAGAATTCCAGACGAGGAATTGCAAGTGAACTGGCAAGTTGGTGTGGCAGTTTAGCAACGGGGATCGATCCGAGCGTGACATTGAATGCTCTGATTGGAGGAAACCAGCTCCAACGCATGAAATGTTAACTGTCAATTAATTTTAATCGGACAATAAATTGTAAGTCTCCCTGCAATCATTAATCTGTAAAAATATTTTTAGGCGTACAGTTTCAATTTCGGCGCTTTGACTCTTGGTGCACCATTATTTTTTTGTTTTTCCGTTGTAAGTGATTCTACATAGCACATCTGCGGCAGTGAGTACATTATGATAGTTGCATTACATCCTAGACGTCCATTCATATGGCTATACAAAGTGGCGAAATATTGATATTGCATAGTTGTTACGCAGTTACCTTAGAACCAAGTACCGTTTTTATATTTGAAACTCTAGAGACCCATCATGTCGCCAGCGGTAGCGGATTATTAATAATGTCTTTGTAGAGAGCAAATTAAGGGTGTAGCCCCGCCCCAAGATTTATAGAAGCATAACTGTCAACACGATTAATTAAATCATTCACTAGCCTTTGATTCCCAATTCCTTAATTACTTAATCCAGGAATATTATGAGGCAAGTAGTTCAACGATATCCTGAGCTAAGGAATGACCGGCGCAGAGCAACGTGCCACAGCATATTTGCGCGTACAGACGACCGACAAATTCGTTATAGCGAAAGTTTTCGATTCACTCCGTATAGAGTTTGACGATACGCAGAAAAAAATCGCATGTAGATTACATATAGCTCAGCTAAATACTCGAAACCCCCAAAAAATATAGCATGTAGAAGATTACATATAGCTCAGCCACATACTCGAATCCCCCAACAATCAAAAAATCACGAAGTATGTTGTGATAAACCTAAAGATTCACAAAAAGAGACATTTTGAAATTTTTTAAGACTATCTCCTTTTCGGTATGGCGATGTTAGTTTATAGGTTCCACACGAAAGAGACGTAAACATTTATGTTACCTCTGTTACCATTCTCGTATTGTATCGTTGCTTCGGCGCCGCCTTCAATTAGGTTACGTGAACGCTGAGAGCTTGCACGGTATAAGGTTTTTGCTGATTATGAATTGACGACAGCTTAATTATTAGCACTAAACGCAGTGCTGATGGAGTCATGCGTGCATCTTACCGCCATATGGTTTCGCAGCGCCCTCCCGCCCCCGCGGGACATAATTTTTAATTAAGCTTCTTTGTGTTTTTCCCTTGGCTGTAGATTGTCGCCAGCCTTGTGGCGCCTTATTGCAGGCATTAAGCGATTAGCGCCGTAATTCTCAAAATCTGGCTTTCCGACTCGTCTGTGTGTTGATAGTCGGGCTACACAACTATCATCTTTCAGGAAAGTCACAAATTTTTCGCTTGTATATCTTCGTTTCTCCTCGCAGTAGTCAGTAGTCCGCTTCTTGTGATAAAAATTTTAGTGAACTTTTAGGTGAGCAAACTATTTTCTTTTCTGCTTTCCAGATTGTTCAAAGAACACTCAGTGTTAATTTGTTCGTGCATGAGGTTCGTGGATTTGATTGCATACAGTACGGCTTGACGTTTTGACATGTCTGCATCATCAAGTTTTTTTGAATGAATTGGTTTGAGATCTGGACTTATGCATATATTTTGAATCTATTAAATGTAATGTTTGTGATCTCGCTCCTTCTTTCCTCCACTTTCTTTTGAGAGTACTAGTCGTTATCAAAGGATTTCTGTACGTTTCACATTAAAGGAACAGTAGTGATGAACAGAGGTTGAAAATACCGATTCAGTTGTAAATTACCGTATTTTCACACGACCTGTTTCGGACTGTTATAAGCCCATCCTCAGGTGTCGTAGCTGTGCAGTGGTCCCCGAGCGCCGCGTTAACAGGCCTATGCGCTCATAGGCAACACACCGCGCCTGGTACACTTGGCGCTCGGGGACCACGGCACAGCTACGACACCTGAGGATGGCTTATAACAGTCCGAAACCGGTCATGTGAAAATAAGATAATTTACAACTGAAGCGGTATTCAACCTCTACTACAATGCTCAGTTGCGGATGTTCTCCCAACTTGATTGTAGTAATGATGAACATGTAATATGTACAAACATATAATGTGTACTCGAGCCTAATTGCCCCTTATAATAATTAGGGGTCGTGGTCATATTCACTTAACAGATACACCTTTGGCGCTTATCCGTCATGGAACTACTTTTGTTAAAACAAATGGGTCATTGAATGAAGAAAAACTATGAAGTATGAAAAGAAAGTCCAGAGTAGCAGTTTACATTTTACAAATACAAAATATTTATATTTGAATTGCTTCAAATAAAATAAAACGTTTTTTTTGTTGAAAAGAGTGTTCCAGATGTAAAATAAAATAGAAAAATAGGTATTTCGCATCTTTTATTTGCATTTATATTTGAGATGGTACATGTATTTCAAGAAATTCATATCTCTGCTATCCAGTTACGACTGGATCTTCTGTTTTACGAGTACAGAGGATACTCGATTATCCGGACTAATTGTTGTCGTATGTCATTTGGATAATCGAAAATCCGGGTAACTGAATTCATGAAGGAAAGCGATTTTTGTATTATTAACTCTAGAATGATAACAAACGTCACAAATATATGGTCATATTTTAGGTACGTTGTCATATGGTTGTCTTTCTAGGCTTTATAAGTAATGTTAGGTGTTTATTGAAAACAACAAAAACAAATTAATCTTATTAAAATTAACAAAACTGAAGGTTATTTAAACACATTTTCATACTTACTTACATATTTTTTAAATTACTAAAATACTGCAAGCTTTATCATGAAATACCTAACAAAATTCACACAAGACAGCAACTGTAGTTTAATTTTGTTTACAATATTCGGTTATTGTCATTGCTGCTACATCGCTAATTAGTTTTAACTGTGGTTGACTGACGATATCACAGATTGCATGTTTTTCGAACCATTTGAAAGATGGCCTGAAATTCATGCGCATGAGATGGCCCTGCATCGTTTTCTGTATGTATGTTTCCGTCTGTTTAATCTTCCTGCGTTTCCGACAATCCGGATAATCGCGAATCCGTATAACTGAGGTCCGGATAATCGAGTCTCCACTATAAGTTAAACCCGACCCACACCACGCGTGCTAATTATAAAATTTACCCCGAACATAAGGAAATAATTAAGGTGGCATTTTTATTTCGGAAAGGAGCTGATTTGACCATGTGCAGCAGTCACAGACATAAATATCTGCTCACAGACACAAATATCTGCTTAATCCCAGTTCTGTGACGGTTAGAGGCGGATGATTTCCAAAGTCAGCAACAGTGCAAATTAGGTGGTATTTCAGATAGTGTATATTAACTTATTAGCGCGAGAAGGAAGTGGGGTAGTGGCACTACTGTCTAGTTTTTTTCACTGGAGTTTTTGGCACATTAGGCGTTAATGACCCCCTCTCAGCTATCGTTTTTCATCTAGGAGTTCCCGTGACAAGTACAGTTGGGGATTACGGTACACATTTCTCTTAAGGGGCTCCGGAACGCCCTATACTTGCAATGTTAAAATAACGCTTATAAATTACATCTTTCCTCACAAAGTATTTGAGGTAGGAAGTTGAACTTTTTACAGATTATTTATTGGAATATGGGCTACAACTTAACACAGGGATTTTACAAAATTTTAGTTCAGTTATTAAAGATGATTTTTTTTCAATTGTAATGAAAATTCACAACATTTTTTTGCAATTTTTTATTTATATATTCAAAAATATACAGTTTTTTTTGGAAAAAGGCTGTGTTAAATTATGCAGAAGGTACTGTGTAACATTTACTGAAAGTTTGAAACAAATATGTTTGGAAGATCCTTAGAAAACATGTAATTAGTATAAGAAAATAAAAATTTTGGGAATCGAACGACAAAGATTGGATTAACTTTTTAGTGCATTCCAGGTCCATAGGATGGATTATCTTCATCCTCTGCAAACTCCTCCTCCAGCTTCCTCTTGTTCCTCCTCCTGTTTGCTCTTGCTTGTATTTCTAGACTCTTTACAGCCCTGTCTGTAGCCCGAAGGCGTTCCTTGTCTAAAGCAAGCATCGCTCGTACCATGTTAGAACCTATCTTCATTCCCATATTTCTAAATACCTTGCACCTTACAATGTTGCCATCATTGAAAGTCGCAACAGCATCATACACACCAAAGTGAAGTGTTTCTATTCCAACAAATACAGTCTTGGGGATTCTCGACCATATAACACTATTTACACTTTCATTGGGGTTTTGAGTTTTTCCGTGAATACACTTTTTCAACAGTTCAGTTATTATTATTATTATTAATAATAATAATTATTATTAATAATTGGTTAATAATAACACCATTTGACAGCAGTTTAACAGCGCCACAGTGGGTCACGCCCATGTAGAACACATTTCAAAAAAAATTTAAAAATAGTTGTAGTCTTCGGAATTGAATAAATTATATATCTATTAAGAGGTGATAGTCTGCAGATTCAGAAAACGCAAAAAAGTAAAAATTGAACTTTTCATGATTTTGAGCCTTTTCGGAGCCCCTTAAACTCTTACAAATATTTTTCGGCGTATGTCAGCAGCCAGTTACGACCACCTGTAAAAGTATTAGAAGTTCTTGTGTCGGAGAACGACAGCATTCTGCAGTAACGCCAGAAGTTGACCAGGTACTTCTGCCCTACTGGGAATATTTTACAGAAAATATGTTTTGTTTTACAAAATTTGTAGAACAATGAATAATAAAGATTCAATGGCTCTGAGCACTATGGGACTTAACTACTGAGGTCATCAGTCCCCTAGAACTTAGAACTACTTAAACCTAACTAACCTAAGGACATCACACACATCCATGCCCGAGGCAGGATTCGAACCTGCGACCGTAGCGGTCACGCGGTTCCAAACTGACGCGCTTAGAACCGCACGGCCACACCGGCCGGCAATAAAGATTCTTTTTCACCATGTGTCTTGAGCAAAACCGCCAGACACGAATAACACCCAGTAAATCGCCCGACGTAGAATTAAATCAGGTCATGCTGTGGCAGTTAAAAGGGAGTAAGACATGAAAATTTGTAGATGTGTTTTGCTATTCGGTTGACAAAATTACTGACAATGGCCAAAGTAGGGAGGACATAAAATGCAGACCAGCAATAGTCAGAAAAACATGTTTTAAAAGAGCAATTGTTAACGTAAAATGTAAATACAAGTGTTAGGAAGTCTTTTCCGAAGATATTTGTGTGGAGTGTAGCCTTTCACGGAAGTGAAATGTGGAGGACGATACACAATTCAGATGATAAGGAAATAGGTTCAGAAATATGATGTACCGAAGAATGTTGAAGTTTAGATGCGTAGATCGAATAACTAATCAGACGGTACAGAATCGGATAGAGAAAAAATAAATTATGCCAAAGTTTCAGTAAAAGAAGGGATCGGTTCATAAGACACATCATGAAGCACGGAGGACTAGCGAGTTTGGTAACGAAGGGATGTGTAGGGGGACAAAAGTTTAGTGGAGACTTGACTACACTAAGTAGGTCCAAATGGTTGTAAATCGCAGTAGGTAGGCAGAACTGAAGCATCCCTGAATATGGAAGTTAATAGGAATATAAAAAAAGGGAGGAAGGTTTATCTGTTTAGCAAGAGTAATAGAAGGCAGATTTCAGACTACCTAACAGATCAAAACGAAAATTTCTGTTCCGACACTGACAATGTTGAGTGTTTATGGAAAAAGTTCAAGGCAATCGTAAAATGCGTTTTAGACAGGTACGTGCCGAGCAAAACTGTGAGGGACGGGAAAAACCCACCGTGGTACAACAACAAAGTTAGGAAACTACTGCGAAAGCAAAGAGAGCTTCACTCCAAGTTTAAACGCAGCCAAAACCTCTCAGACAAACAGAAGCTAAACGATGTCAAAGTTAGCGTAAGGAGGGCTATGCGTGAAGCGTTCAGTGAATTCGAAAGTAAAATACTAGGTACCGACTTGACAGAAAATCCTAGGAAGTTCTCGTCTTACGTTAAATCAGTAAGTGGCTCGAAACATCATGTCCAGACACTCCGGGATGATGATGGCATTGAAACAGAGGATGACAAGCGTAAAACTGAAATACTAAACACCTTTTTCCAAAGCTGTTTCACAGAGGAAGACCGCACTGCAGTTCCTTCTCTAAATCCTCGCACCAACGAAAAAATGGCTGACATTGAAATAAGTGTCCAAGGAATAGAAAAGCAACTGGAATCACTCAACAGAGGAAAGTGCACTGGACCTGACGGGATACCAATTCGATTCTACACAGAGTACGCGAAAGAACTTGCCCCCCTTCTAACAGCCGTGTACCGCAAGTCTCTAGAGGAACAGAAGGTTCCAAATGATTGGAAAAGAGCACAGGTAGTCCCAGTCTTCAAGAAGGGTCGTCGAGCAGATGCGCAAAACTATAGACCTATCTCTCTGACGTCGATCTGTTGTAGAATTTTAGAACATGTCTTTTGCTCGAGTATCATGTCGTTTTTGGAAACTCAGAATCTACTATGTAGGAATCAACATGGATTCCGGAAACAGCGATCGTGTGAAACCCAACTCGCTTTATTTGTTCATGAGACCCAGAAAATATTAGATGCAGGCTCCCAGGTAGATGCCATTTTCCTTGACTTCCGGAAGGCGTTCGATACAGTTCCGCACTGTCGCCTGATAAACAAAGTAAGAGCCTACGGAATATCAGACCAGCTGTGTGGCTGGATTGAAGAGTTTTTAGCAAACAGAACACAGCATGTTGTTCTCAATGGAGAGACATCTACAGACGTTAAAGTAACCTCTGGCGTGCCACAGGGGAGTGTTATGGGACCATTGCTTTTCACAATATATATAAATGACCTAGTAGATAGTGTCGGAAGTTCCATGCGGCTTTTCGCGGATGATGCTGTAGTATACAGAGAAGTTGCAGCATTAGAAAATTGTAGCGAAATGCAGGAAGATCTGCAGCGGATAGGCACTTGGTGCAGGGAGTGGCAACTGACCCTTAACATAGACAAATGTAATGTATTGCGAATACATAGAAAGAAGGATCCTTTATTGTATGATTATATGATAGCGGAACAAACACTGGTAGCAGTTACTTCTGTAAAATATCTGGGAGTATGCGTGCGGAACGATTTGAAGTGGAATGATCATATAAAATTAAGGTAAGGCGGGTACCAGGTTGAGATTCATTGGGAGAGTCCTTAGAAAATGTAGTCCATCAACAAAGGAGGTGGCTTACAAAACACTCGTTCGACCTATACTTGAGTATTGCTCATCAGTGTGGGATCCGTACCAGATCGGGTTGACGGAGGAGATAGAGAAGATCCAAAGAAGAGCGGCGCGTTTCGTCACAGGGTTATTTGGTAACCGTGATAGCGTTACGGAGATGTTTAACAAACTCAAGTGGCAGACCCTGCAAGAGAGGCGCTCTGCATCGCGGTGTAGCTTGCTCGCCAGGTTTCGAGAGGGTGCGTTTCTGGATGAGGTATCGAATATATTGCTTCCCCCTACTTATACCTCCCGAGGAGATCACGAATGTAAAATTAGATTAGAGCGCGCACAGAGGCTTTCAGACAGTCGTTCTTCCCGCGAACCATACGCGACTGGAACAGGAAAGGGAGATAATGACAGTGGCACGTAAAGTGCCCTCCGCCACACACCGTTGGGTGGCTTGCGGAGTATAAATGTAGATGTAAATGTAGATGTAGAGAGTGGCACCTAAAATCAGTCTTCAGACTGAAGTCAGCAGAAAGAAGTCGCCCATACACAGTATGTTTAAAGAAAAAAGTGTGACGTATTCCTAGAAGAGCGAGTTTGATCAAAGCTAGTTCGAAATGTTGCTATATTGATAATGTCCGGAAATCAGTACCTGTTGAGATATGGGCCATTTAGCTTGTGGCAAACTGGTAGTTATGAGTCAAGGCTCAAAAGAGATGGCATAGTAAATCACCACAATACGCACGTTTGAGCAGACGCAAATCCTCGAGCAGTCGTGGAAATGGAACGTCAGAATCGTTTCAGTATCAGAGTATGGGTAGGAATTTTCGGTGACAGACTGATAGGATCACACACTTCACACATTAACAGGTGCTGCGTATTGTCGATTTCTGTGCTATGAATTACCGACGCTACAGAAGAACGTTACCCTGGCAGAAGGACAATGACTGTTGTTTGTGCACAAGCCCACACCACCCGCATTTTGTACGGATCGTGCGGCGTTACCTAACTGCAACGATTAATGAGGAATGGATTGGTCGAAGAGGTTCCGTAGCATGGTCTCCCCATTCACCGAACCTGAATCTGTTTGATTTCTGGTTGTGAGACCATTTAAAGGCATTGGTATATGCTCAAATGTGTCGACAACATGCAGACGTTGCAGAAACGTGTGACAAATGCATGTCGCGCAATCCGAATGGACACTCTATAAGACAATAAAATGGACATGTCCGAAAAAAAACAGATACCATCTTAGTATATATATATATATATATATATATATAAGGCTCACCAGCCACTTGACCATCTTCTTCTGTGCGAATGCACAAATAGTGCCCGGACTCTTACGGGAATCGGCAACGCGCCGCGAGGAATGAGTATAATGGGCGGGGGCACTACGAATGTAGTGCGGGACAATACGTTGAGAATGTTGGTTTCGCGGGAGGCGTGCCAGAGATAAATCCCTCCAGTCGCGCTAGCCTCTGTGTCTTCGGTGGCCCAGATGGATAGAGCGTCTGCCATGTAAGCAGGAGATCCCGGGTTCGAGTCCCGGTCGGGGAAAACCTTTTCATCTGTCCCCGTTGACGTATGTCAACGCCTGTAAGCAGCTAAGGGTGTTCATTTCATTGCAATTTCATTCTAACGAGCTTCATGGTCACAGATGGTATCTGTTCTTTCGGACATGTCCGAAAGAACAGATACCAACTTAGTATAGACTCCTGATTGTCGGACCGTATGGCGGGCGACAATGGTGTTGGTATACCTCCGCTGTCCGGAGCTTCTCCAGACGCAATGGGAGTTTAATTCGAAGCGGGTTCATCACTGAAGACAATTCTACTCCAGTCAGTGAGATTCCAGGCCGAAGACGAGTCTTTAGACACACCGGAGAACGGTGGGGATACCAGTCTGACTTGTCGACGGCCAGACAACCAGAATTGTTGGTCTGAGATGCCATTTCATTTCATAGCAGGAACCCTTTGGTTGTCATCCGCGGCACCCTTACAACACAGGGTACGTCTACGCCCTTCAAGGCAAACCATCCTGGACTTACGTTTTAATCAGATAATTTCCGTCCTTACACGGCCAGAGTTTCTACTGCCTCTCTTCGTGCTTGCCAATCTCTACCTTGGCCAGCAAGGTCGCCAGTTCTGTCCCCAATTGAGAACGATTGGAGTGTTATGGGCAGGACCGTCCAACCAGCTCGGGATTTTTGACACTTTAAGACGCCAGTGGGACAGAATTTGGCGTGATATCCCTTGGAACGATACCCAACAACTATGTCATTCAGTGCCAAGGTGAATAAAAGCTTGCACAACGAGATTAAGGAAAGGGAAGCCTACGTTTCTAGCATTTATAGACTTACAGAAAGCTTTTGACATTGTTGATTGGAATACTCTCTTTCAAATTCTGAAGGTGGCAGGGGTAAAATTAGGGAGCGAAAGGCTATTTACAATTTTTACAGAAACCAGATGGCAGTTATAAGAGTCGAGGGGCAAGAAAGGAAAGCAGTGGTCGGGAACGGAGTGAGACAGAGTTGTAGCCTATCCCCGATGTTATTCAATCTGTATATTGAGCAAGCAGTAAAGGAAACAAAAGAAAAATTTGGAGTAGGAATTAAAATCCATGGAGAAGAATAAAAGCTTTGAGGTTCGCCGATGACATTGTAATTCTGTCAGAGACAGCAAAGGACCTGGAAGAGCAGTTGAACGGAATGGACAGTGTCTTGAAAGGAGGATCAAAATGGTTCAAATGGCTCTGAGCACTATGCGACTTAACTTCTGAGGTCATCAGTCGCCTAGAACAGAACTAATTAAACCTAACTAACCTAAGGACATCATACACATCCATGTCCGAACCAGGATTCGAACCTGCGACCGGAGCAGTCGCTCGGCTCCAGACTGTAGCACCTAGAACCGCACGGCCACTCCGGCCAGCTTGAAAGAGGGATATAAGATGAACATCAACAAAAGCAAAACGAGGATAATGGAATGTAGTCGAATTAAATCGGGTGATGCTGCGGAAATTAGATTAGGAAGTGAGACACTTCATGTAGTAAAGGAGTTTTGCTGTTTGGAGAGAAAAATAACTGATTAGTAGAGAGGATATAAAATGTGGACTGGCAATGGCAAGGAAAGCGTTTCTGAAGAAGAGAAATTTGTTAACATCGAGTCTAGATTTAAGTGTCAGGAAGTGGTTTCGGAAAGTATTTGTTTGGAGTGTAGCCATGTATGGATGTGAAACGTGGACGATAAATAGTTAGACAAGAAGAGAATAGAAGCTTTCGAAATTTGATGCTACAGAAGAATGCTGAAAATTAGATGGGTAGATCACATAACTAATGAGGAGGTATTGAATAGAATTGGAGAGAAGAAAAATTTGTGGCACAACTTGATTAGAAGAAGGAATCGGTTGGTAGGGCATATTCTGAGGCATCCAGGGATCACCAATTTAGTACTGGAGGGCTGCGCGGAGGGTAAAAATCGGAGAGGGAGACAAAGAGAGGAATACACTAAACAAATTCAGAAGGATGTCGGTTGCAATAGGTGCTGGGAGGTGAAGAACCTTGCACAGAATAGAGTAGCAAGGAGAGCTGCATCAAACCAGTCTCAGGACTGAAGACCGCAACAACAACAACAACAACAAAAACAAAAACAAAAACAAAAACAAAACAAAAACAACAACAACGACGACGACCAGAGGTAGACCAACGCCTTATTGAATCGTTCAATTTGTGTAGCTCTTTCTCTCGAATAAAGCCGTTAAATTTTCTGAAGTTGTAGTCATGTTTTTGTCTGTACATGTACATTACGTCTACCGATTTCCGTCGTATTCGGATAATTCCTTCGTGGTGAGGCCTTTATTTTTTTATTTTTTTAGTCGTATAGTTTATTTGAATGAGTGCGTGATTCACTGCGAAAAAGTACGTAAGAACTGAAAACTTTCTGGCAGATTAAAACTGTGTGCCCGACCGAGACTCGAACTCGGGACCTTTGCCTTTCGCGGGCAAGTGCTCTACGATCTGAGCTACCGAAGCACGACTCACGCCCGGTACTCACAGCTTTACTCCTGCCAGACTTCGTCGTCAGCGGGACGGTAAACTCTAACTTTCTTTTATTTCCTTCCAAGCAGCACAAAACATGCTTTGTTAATGAAATACTGTTGCTTAAATATATCTGTACCAACACCACCAAAAAAATCCATGTTTCCTGTTCCATCGGTGGCGTCGCACAAGTTCTGACACTGGACTCAAATTGTGGAGCAGCCAGATTCGACTTCGGCCATTATGTTTCAGGTTTTCCGTCTTTTCCTAAAATTAGTGTGGATGGCGGGTGTTTTTTATTTTTCTTAATTTTATTTTTATCTCAGAAGATTATTGACCACTACTGATAGTGTTTAACATCTGCGTCAACTTGGCTGGAAGGGGGTAGTCGAATAATTTCGGAAATGTGTAGCTAAATTTTGTGTGTGAGAAATCTTATGGGGATATAACTGGTAAGGTCATCAGTACATAAGCTTACACACTACTTAACCTAAATTATCCTAGGGACAATCACACACACCCATGCCCAGGGGAGGACTCGAACCTCCGCCGGGACCAGCCGCACAGTCCATGACTGCAGCGCCCAAGACCGCTCGGCTAATCCCGCGCGGCTGTATAGGTAAAGTTTGATATGTTAAGTCACTGCGTATGTATTGCTGAGAGGTTAGGGGGCATACATGGAAGTAGACGTTCCTCTCGCTAAAGTTTGTGTCAATTTGATGAATTAGCATTCCATACTCGCTGAAAATCTGTTCTGCTACCTTTTTCGTTGGTTTCGTTAAGGACCACAAGAACGATAGGGATATTAGTAGACTTAAAAATTCATGTAGTCCCAGGTTCTCTGCTTAATGTAGTGTACTGTACTCTGTGGATTAAATATCGAGGGGCAGTGCTCGACATAGCGTTACACTTTTGATAAAGAGATTGTAGGCTCACGCACGTACTCACTTTCTGTTTCTGCGTTATTTGTCTTCCATACGCCATACGTAAGGTCAGTCGCAAAACGAGTAGTCTCCTACTTCTAACTTTATTACAGCGATGTACGTTATGGCATGGGAGCATACTTTAAAGGACAGTCATTTCCGCGCAGTTATGTTGCATATATCGGTAACAACAGTTCGCCAGGAATCTGTAGTAGTTCCCGTTGTGCTGCAAACCGCTTTTAAAGCCTTTTGCAGAGATTGCAGCACGGCGGTGACAAGTATCTCGTTTGCTGAATTCCAACAGCTCCCTGTTGGCACACGTCCAAGCGGCACGAAACCCAGCGCAGGCTATTCAGCTCGCTCTCCGTGGTCTGAATGCTCGTGTACGCTTTGCAGACTAGACGGAGACCGACGCAACTGCCGGAACAATAAATCGTCGCGTGCAGTGAAATTTTATGCCGCTGGGATATTGACCCATTAACACTTATTAACAGAACTGTTAATAAACTGCGACACTTAACATCGGTATGGTCAGTAACTCAAATGAATTTTAACGATCCTCTATTGTTCCTGCAAGAGGCATCTTCGCTAACGTTTCAGATACGTAAGTATTCAGTTTAAAGAGGCTAAGTTTTACCAGAGTATTTGAACTACTATGTAGTGCAGGTGATGATTGCATGCTGTAATACTTTGCAACACAGAATTAGTTTGGCAGGAATTGCAAGTGTTTATGTATAATTTGGGCCAATGCTATTTCCACGGAACAGTTTTCATCAAACCGTGATGGCAACTGCCAGTTCTAAATTTCGTTTTCCATATTCTGTGCTCCATTTGCGGCTGTATCTTCTGTTGGGGTGGTGGCAGATTAAAATAATAATATTATTATTATTAGTTTGATTATTATCAGAAAGTGGTCAGACATACGTCGCTTTGCCCAATAAATGTTCACTTCTAGTTGGCAAAAAAAGCAAGCGGCGTAAAGTTGGCGGTAATTAACCGTCCCCTGCAAAGAAGAGATAAGTTTGATGAAAATTATTTATTTCAAAAGTTTGTTCTGTGACAACGGATTATTATCCCCTGACAGTACAAACAGTTTGGCGCACAATTGAAGGTCCCCTGAAATTTGAAATAAAATCGGAGTCCTGATCGTTGGACAATATTTCTATCTTCGTCACGTACTCGAAAAGTGAAGTTCCCAATTTTGGGCTATACGGGATTGCATCTCTCTGTGTCAAAATGCGGCACCTAGCTCGAACATTCACCAATTATTTCTTGCACCACTCGCGACCTACTATGGTCATAAATAATCTTGCTTAGCTCGAAACGAAATGCCAGCACCATGACCAGAACAGTAGAAGGAAACATGTTATCCACTCTGAGTTGAAGCGTTGTTACTTTATACAGAGAGGGTCGAGCACTCTGGTCGTAAAATTTACAATTCAGTACCAAATAATGTCAAAGACACAAGAAATATTATGTCTCTGTTTAAAAATTAAAGACATTCTTGCTTGATACCACATTTTACTCTCTAGATCAATATTACTTAATGCCGTTGAACGATTCACGCAAAGAAGAATCGTCGTCGTATAGTAGACAAACCACAGTCCCAGTTCTGCGTAAATATTCTCCCTGCTAGTTTGTCCATAGGATATCAGCACGACTGCGACGTGACTTCTTTTTGAAACCAGCAGATCCTATGCTGCAGACTCCCACCTTCTGTTTGCACGACCATATCGTCGCAAGCTGATGCTTTGCTGATGTCCTCGAAAATCATCTTTCACCGTACGCAAAAGGTGGAAACCAAAGGAACAGGGTCTGGGATGCGCCATGAATGCTGCCTCTGTAGTGAGTCACCGGCTTTACAACGTTTAACATCATTTTCCGTCGGCGCTTGACAGAACAAGACAATCAGATTCAATAGGAGATAATTTCCTGATGTTTCCCGCTTTGCAGAACAACTGGAAAGCGTGCCCTATTTAGCGACTTTTGGCTATCCTACACACCTCGTTTACTATTAAGTACACACATCAAAAAATGTTTTGCATCACCCCGGTTACCAGAACTCCAGAAGACAGACGTTGACTGTGGATATTGTATCACAGACACAGTCCCTTTGACTGTTCAGAGATGTCACTCAAACCGCCCAAAGATGTAAACAACCATGCATGAGCAGCGCCTATTAGACGGAGGGGGTCCGACAGCCGATCAGTTCCAGTCATTCCACCAGGAAGGATGTACACGGCTCCTGTTGTGCGTAGTTGAACGATGCCCAGACAGTCAATACCGCGGCTCGATCGTGTCCTCATTGTTACTTGGTGCCAGGAAGGGGTTTCAACAAGGGAGGTGTCCAGGCGTCTCGGAGTGGACTAAAGCGATGTGGTTCGGACATGGAGGAGATACAAGAGACAGGAACTGTCCATGACATGCCCCGCTCAGGTCTCCCGAGGGCTACTACTGCACTGGATGCCCGCTACCTACGTATTATGGCTCGGAGGAACCCTGACAGCAACGCCACCATGTTGAATAACGCTTTTCGTGCGGCCACAAGACGTCGTGTTTCGACTCAAACTGCGCGCAATAGGCTGCACGATGCGCAACTTCACTCCCGTCGTCCATGGCGAGGTTCATCTTTGTAACCACGACACCGTGCAACGTGGTACAGATGGACCCAACAGCATGCCGAATGGACCACTCAGTATTGGCATCACGTTTTCTTCACTGATTAGTGTCGCATATGCCTTCAACCAGACAATTGTCGGAGACATGTTTGGAGGCAACCCTGACCGAGTCTTTGGGCTTTCATGCGAGGGACAAAGCGAGAACAGCCTCCAGCCTCTTGTGAAATTCCCTATTGTAATCGATTTGGTGTTTGTGACGCATCAACTTGTCTGAACCAGTTAGTCAACAAGTTTAATGTGGTGTACACTCTGTCCAGCAAGGTGGAGGTTCCCTGCTGTTTTGGGGGTGGCATCATGTGGGGCCGACGTACGCCGCTGGTGGTCGTGGAAGGCGCCGTAACGGCTGTACGATACGTGAATGCCATCCTCCGATCGATAGTACAACCATATCGGCAGCATGTTGGCGAGGCCTTCATGAACGACAACTCGCACCCCCATCGTGCACATCGTGTGAACGACTTCCTCCAGGATAACGACATCGCTCTACTAGACTGGCCAGCATGTTCTCCAGACATGAACCCTATCGAAAATGCCTGGGATAGATTAAAAAGGGCTGTTTATGGACGACGTGATCCACCAACCACTACGAGGGATCTACGCCGAATCGCCATTGAGGAGTGGGACAATCTGGACTAACAGTGCCTTGATGAACTTGTGGATAGTATGCCACGACGAATAAAGGCGTGCAACAATGCAAGAGGACGTGCTATTGTGTACTAGAGGTACTGATGTGTACAGCAATCTGGTCCACCACCTGATGTGTGTATTACTCGTCTTTGCTCTTCCATGGTAGCGCGTGACTTTACGGCCTTCCGTTGTCATTTTTGCAACAGTAGTTTCAGTATACCACTAGGAATTAAACGCATTGTCAATTTTAAAAGTGCCTCTATAGAACGAGTTGAATTTTTCGTTTCCACTATTCTGGAGAAGCAATATAATAATACAGTACTCATCCTTAAAAAATATGCCATAACTTTTCTAGCCTATTGCGAGGTTTTAATTTTTTTTCGCTGTGCAGTTTTTGTGTCGATATACCATAGAGTGACGTTCTGTTTCTAGTTCCTACAAATGACCCTAGTTAAAATTGGCAGTGAGCGTGTTATGGAGAAAAGATTACCCCTTTGTGTAGTAGTGAACAGAAACTGCTGACAGTTTCGAGTCCTTGGGGTTTCATGCGAGGGACAAAGCGAGAACAGCCTCTTGTGAAATTCCCTATTGTAATCGATTTGGTGTTTGTGACGCATCAACTTGTCTGAACCAGTTAGTCAACAAGTTTAATGTGGTGTACACTCTGTTCGTCAACGAGGCGCGGAAGGCAGCAGATAAAAGTGCCCATTGTTAGCGGGAGAGCCAATGTGTTATGATTTCTGCAATGCGTTGGATGTGGTTACGCACTGTCGCCAGTTGATAAACCGTACGAACAGATTCTTGATTCGACTGAAAAGCTCCTAGTAAATAGATACAGCATGTCTTCTTAACGGAGAGAACTTTTCAGACGTAAAAATAGCATCGAGTTTACACCAACTAAGTGTTTACTGACCGTAAAATACAGGGTGTTTCAAAATGAACATACCGGTTTAAAGGCGTTGTGGCGTTTATTACGTTGAACTTTGAATTGTAAATAATACACCAAATTAAAAAGCAATTCAAACAGTTTTGTTTGTATACCTGTGCGCAATGGGAAGAGTATGGAATACAAAGAGTGACTGAAAAACGTGTTGAACGAGTGCGAGTCTGTCACGCTTAGCCCCAAGAAATATCCCCGCGGAAAGTTTATGCGCCTTTCTTTTTCGATGAATCAACTGTAACCGGTGTTTCTTTTTTTGATTTCAGCTGAGGCCAGTGCCTCAATGAAAAGAAAGCTGAACAACACATCTTTATTTGGGAGCAAGATGTTGCGCCTCCTCACTGGCATAACTCATTACACGACTGATTAAACGATGTTGTATCCGACCGGTGGCCTGGGCGCAAGGGGCCTGTTAACACATCATTGTATGCATTACCTTCATGTTCACACACGATCTGAAGCGATCATGTGTATGTGCCTCCGATACCAGCTGATCTATCCGACTTTAGAAACAGTGTTATTGCAACAGTTACTCCTGACACGTTGATCAAGGTTTCGGAACAACTCGCCTATCGACTCGATGTGTGATTGGTGTTCACACTGAATAATCGTAAGAAAAACTGTTTGTGTTTTTCATTTGGTGTATTATTTATAATTGTAAGGTGAATGTAATATGTACTACAAGGCCTAACACTCGTATATTCATTGTGAAACACCCTGTATATGGTTAACACTGGAAACTACATGAGGCTGTTTGTGAATGACTCTGTTGTATATAAAGAAGTCGCTAAGCTAGAAAATTGTAACGAAATGCAGTAACATCTCTAACGTAAACAAATGGGAAATAGTGGGCGGATATTTTTTATTTTATATATTTATTTATTTTGTTCTGTCGGACATGTCTGCCATTACTTTGCTCCCATCGCCGGGCAAAGTCTGGTGACAAAAACTGGTTTCACTACCAGGATTCAAACGGAATGGTAATGTACTAGCGTGTGACCTCCACTGCGGAGGCTGGTCTGTTATCTCCTGCGTACAGCTAAATTGGAGATGAAGCTAACTTGGAGGACTAGTTCCATGCTCTTCGGCAAATGTTTTCTTAAATACAGGGCGTATCAAAAAGAATCATCCGATTTTTAATAAATCGTAACTGTTGTGTTATTTGAGATATGTGCGTGAACAACGTACTGTTGAAACAGGAAACTCTCGAGTTTTACATGGTTCCCGCTCGGTAATAGCCGTGTGCACTCACTTCAGTACTAGTAGAAATGGTGTCGGGACAACAGAAAGCATTGTGTTTTCTACGTTTTGCGCAGTGCGCATCAGTAATAACTGTTCATTGTGACTCCCATACTAGTTATGCTATGGATCCTCTTACAGCACAGAGCATTAGACGATGGCATGAACAATTCCGAGAAACAATTTGTTTGTGTAAAGGCAAATCGCCGGGCTGTCGCTGAGTCTCCGATACAGACGTCGAATGCATCCGCCATAGTTTCACAGGGAGTCCGCAGAAATCGTTAGCTGTGCAGCTCGACAGCTCAACATGCCCTTCGATGTCCGTCTATACAAAATTCGGCTACTGTAAGATATTCGTTAAGGTGACAAACAACAACGTATGGAGTTCAGTAATTTCGTTCTTGGCAGGATGGAGAATGTCAGTTTCCTTCCTCACTTAGTGTTTAGTGACGAGGCAACATTCCATTGAAATGGGAAGGTGAACTGTCATAATGTGAGAATATGCGGTAAGGAACAACCACATGAAGTTGTACAACATGAGAGGGAATCTACAAAATGTAATGTGTTTTGTGCAGTTTCACGGATAAAAGTGTATGGTCCATTTTTCTTTGCCGCGAACACCGTTACAGGAAGTACATATCTCGATATGTTTGAGAACTTTCTTTTTCCACAGTTGGAGGCTGATGCGCAACATCATTTATCACTACGATGGGGCACCGCCACACTGGCATCTGGATTCTGGATGTGCAAGAATTTTTAAAACGAAGAATTACTGGACCAAATGATTCAGCCATACATTAATGGCTTCCAAGGTCACCGGAACTGACTGTATGTGATTATCTTTTGTGAGGGTTTCTAAAAGACTGTTTATGGGCCTCCATTAGCACAACAATGAATGAACTGAGACATCGCATAACAGCAGCAGCTGTGGAAGCTGTAACTCAAGACATGCTCGGTGCAGTGTGGGAGCAGTTTGAATACCGCATTGACATATGCCGTGCATCTCAAGTGTCCTTTTGTGTATTACTATGTGTAATCGTAACTACGATAACAAATTGGGCATGTCTGCGCTTTATCAGTTAACAGCTGAACAAACTTTGCGAACAGATGGGAAACAGGACTCATAAGTAGTATCGAAGAAAACTGTCGTACTCATAAATGTATCCAAAGAAAAGTATTCATACCTATGAAAAGGTATGAAAAAAAAACTTTTTGAGTTTCCCGTTAATCAAAAAACAAAATTCATGGTATATGTTTATTAGTTTCAGAAATATAGACGTGGCAATGGATGATCCTTTTTGATACATCCTGTAGTTTCAGACGACAGTTGTTAAGTTTCCCTAATACGGACTGTAGGTGGTTACTTTCCCTAACCACGAAGAACTGAAATAGATTTATTTCGATACTGATGCTAAGACAGTCTACCACCGCTTTACTCGCTTCCTGCGGCGAATTTTTCGATTGGAGGTGTCCTTTTGTGTCTTACTATGTGTAATCGTAACTACGATAACAAATTGGGCATGTCTGCGCGTTATCAGTTAACAGCTGAACAAACTTTGCGAACAGATGGGAAACAGGACTCATAAGTAGTATCGAAGAAAACTGTCGTACTCATAAATGTATCCAAAGAAAAGTATTCATACCTTGAGATATCTTTGATATAAAGAGTAGATACTAAAGTGTGTTTCTTTACTTCCACTCTATGATCTCAGAAACTGTCGTCAGACCAGCGGCTGTTGTGGCCGAGCGGTTCTAGGCGCTTCAGTCCGGAACCGCGCTGCTGCTACTGTCGCAGGTTCGAATCCTGCCTCGGGCATGGATGTGTGTGATGTCCTTAGGTTAGTTAGGTTTAAGTAGTTCTAAGTTTTAGGGGACTGATGAACTCAGATGTTAAGTCCCATAGTGCTCAGAGCCATTTGAACCTTTTTTTTTTTTTTTCGTCAGACCGTCGATTTCGGTCCATAGTGACTACCTTCAGATGTGTTTAAACATGTGGTCACATACACTGCCTGAAAAAAGTTGGGCACGCAGAAGGGGAGGAGGAAACGAAATGACGCTTCACGGGTTGCGGGGTTATGTGGTGTTACTTCCTTGATTACATAATCAAAACAAATTTACTAAGTATTTGGCAGTAAGAGCCCACTTAACAGTATGACACTGCACCCACTCTGGCCTGGGTGGATGCACTGTTCTGTTAGGAACAATGTTTTAAGAGGAGCCGGAGGTGGTCAAATCCAAAAAATTACGATTTTTTTTCTACCGAAAATTAATTGGAACATTTGTCTTTAATGTAAACTTTGAATTATTGTTCTACTCGCCCTAGAAGTGAAGTTCTTACCATTTTCCCCCACGCCTGCAGAGGAACTGGCGGCCGCTGAAAGCATCTAACACTCTCTCGTGACTTCCTGGCGAACTGCTTGGGATTTTCTCGGCCTGTTACGCATACAGCGAGTGTGCAAGGGTTGGCTACATTGTTTTCTGTGACAAATGAAGCGCAAAGAGCGCGGAACATCGTCTCTTTGCTGTTTAACGTTTCGAATTAGTTCAGTGTTGCGCCTGTTGTTGGTAGTATTATACTTCTTGTGTAAAGCGTTGTTCTGGTTACGATGCCACGTTTTAGTAACTGTGTATATAAGAAGAGGAAGAATGTAGGGAAAAGAAAATTAACACTAATACCAAGTTGCGATACTACAATAACTGGAACAGTGCGTTCTTCTGCTAAGCAACACATGGCCGGCCGTAGCCCTGTGACATCTTCTAGCAAATACTACCTTGGGGATGGTGACTCCAAAGGTTCCAAGACTATAGAGGAACTGAAACCATATGGAAATGAATTTGTAGTTGAAAAGTTGGAATGCATTGGGCATGTGCAAAAGCGTATGGGTGCACGGCTTCGAAGGCTCAAACAAACTTTGGGTTCAAGTAAGCTCAGTGATGGAAAGACAATAGGAGAGAGAGGCAGGCTTACTGATGAGGTGATTGAACGTCTACAGAGATACTATGAGTATGCTATAAGGCAAAATACTAGTAATGTTAGTGACATGCGAGAAGCAGAGTGGGCATTGTTCCTTCATACTGCCTCTTCCAATGAATACCCTCAACACAGCCTGTGCCCAAAAGATTCCTGGTGCAAATATAATGCAAAAAAGGACTATGATCACAAACATGGTTTGCCAGCAGCTGTGATAAATGCAATAAAACCAATTTTTCATGACTTAGCACAGCCAGAATTGTTACACAAATGTCTACACGGAAAGACGCAGAATCCTAATGAGAGCGTAAACAATTTGATTTGGAAAGTGATTCCTAAAAGGGTGTTTGTAAGCATAAAAACACTGCACTTTGGCATTTATGATGCAATAGCAACCTACAACCAAGGGAACAGTGTCAAGTGTGAAGTTCTGAAGGCATTAGGATTTACAGCTGGGGTGAACACTGTACGAGCACTAAGAAATATTGACAGAGAAAGGATAAGAGGAGCAGAAAGAAGAGAAAGGCAAATGAAGTATGATGGAACAACAGGCCAGAAAAGAAGACAGAAGAGGAAGCTTTTGAAGGATGAAGAAGAAGACCCTGATAATCCATCCTATAGTGCAGGAATGTATTGAGAAACTTTGATAGCCATTTCCCGTAAATTAGAATTTTTCGAATATAAGGAACATTTTCTCAAAATCCACTAAAGCTAGAGAGATGAAATTTTTATACAGCACTCCTAGTGGTCAAACTTACATTGTAACACAGCCATTTGGCAATATGTTGAGTAGTTTCATTTCAGTTTAATTATAAAGCAATTATTTGTAATAAAATTTGGGTCATTAATAAAAAAAATAATTGGAAGGAAACTAGAAAAGATACTCCAAAATCCCTCTGTCATAACTGCAATACTAAACCACTCTATATGTAAAAAAAAATTCAAATTTTTCTATTTGGTAGTTTATTCATAAATGTTCCTCAAACTTAGTGATTTTAACATGAGCAGCATAGGCACCTCCGGCTCCCCTTGAAGACGTTGTATCCTCTCCTGAGGCAGTCTCGCTCACAACTGTTGTAACTGCTCCTTGATATCCTGAATACTGGTACTTAGACAGAATTGTCTTTGGACCAGGTCCCACACATATTCTACTGGAGACAGATCTGTGGATCCTGCTTAACACAGGAGTATCTATAGAGACACGTACTGTGTGTGGACAGACAGTTCGTAGAGGCATGTGCCATGTGTGGACGACCGTTGTCCTGCCCGAAAATGGCACCACGATACTGTTACGTGAGGGGTAACATGTGAGGCCATAAGATTTCTGTGACATACCGTCATGGCACCGGTTTCCTCAGTCGCTGCCAGCCGGTACCGGAAGTCACACCAGATGACTCCCCACGTCACGACACCTTCAGTAACACCGCTGTACCTTTTCAAAACGTTGGAAGAATGGGATGTCTCCCTCGGTCGCCGCCATATTCGCTGATGATTGCCTTCCGGGGTAGTGCATAACCGCTATTCATCGCTGAACACAGTGCGGCGCCATTCATCAGCTGTTCATATTTCCCGGTTACAGTACCACTCCAAACGCAACCGTTTATGTAACGGTGTTAAGCTCATCCCATACATAGGATGGTAAATTGCTAGACCTAATGCTGCTACTCCGGGCAGTGGTGCGGGATGATACAGGGAGCCTGTTACTTGTACTCGGATGGCAGACGTAAATGTGATGGGGTTATGATGTGCGTGCTTCGTTACAGTCAGACGTGGCCAAGCGGAACCTTGACGACCAATATGCCTGCCCTCGAGTTCCCACGCACACCACCATAGTGCTACTGTTACATCCGAATGACACACAATTTTGGATATTGCGCGATTCGACTAGCCGCTCACCTGGAGACCCAAAGTGAGGACCCTTTCAAACTCTATCGGGTGTGCTGATAACGCCGTCTCACACTAGTTCGCAGTACATCAAGTTATCACAGTGATCCTTCAATATTTGACTCTGTTCACTCCCTCATGTACGCCACCAGGCCTGGTAACAACACTAAACACGAGAAACGCAAATGCACTCCGATAGCCGTTCTACCTGCCAGAGAAGATTATTCTCTGACAGGTAGAACTCGCCCACTGGAGGTGTGTACGTGTAAGGAGGTACATTCCATTCCATTCTTTTTCGGTACAGTCATTCAAACTATTTTAAACAGTTTAACAATATTAACGAGTAAGTCGAAATGCGAACGAAATGTTGCCAAGGTTCTCTCACACTGACTGTCGCTCGCGCATACACCACTCATTCGGTTGCTCGCCTGTTGGCACTAGCACGTTAAATTCTTGGAAATGTTGGAACTGAGCTACGCGGCCAAAATTTTGGGTACTTCAGAAAAATGCATTGATTAATAGAATGTTTCGCTACGATACTTGCTATAATTTACTGATATCTGGCCGGCCGGAGTGGCCGAGCCGTTCTAGGCGCTACAGTGTGGAACCGCGCGACCGCTACGGTCGCAGGTTCGAATCCTACCTCGGGCTTGGATGTGTGTGATGTCCTTAGGTTAGTTAGGTTTAAGTAGTTCTAAGTTGTAGGGGACTGATGACCAAAGAAGTTAAGTCCCATAGTGCTCAGAGCCATTTGAACCAAAGTACTGATACGAGCAAAAGAATCGAGTAAATAATAATAATAATAATAATAATAATAATAATAATAATAATATTATCGGTATGTAAGTGAAAGTACTCGATACCAAAATGTGATTCTCGTCCAGAAAAAGAGATCGTTAACAGTGGCGACTGTTGCATACAGCAAAACTCGCTCCATACTGCATATAAACGGAAGGAGCTAAGCGACCAAGCGTAGGAGAGCTACTTACGCCCGACTCTTCCCGACGCCACACGCGAATTGGCTGGACGTCGCATCGTTCTGCATTCCATTGAGAAAAGAGACTTACCGAAACGCGAGCTGTAATGCATTAGTGCATCTCTTTGGCTGGAATGATGGCTTGAACAACTGTCGGCGACTGAGAAACATCGTCCGGAATCGAACTAAATGCTTTCTCCGAAAATTATTTTGAGCAATTAGTTCAGGAAGTATAGGAACACACTCGAAAACATACTTGACCTCTTAGCAACAAATAATACCGAGCAAATATCTTAGGGTTTTAATGGGAAAACTTTTCAGCAGAATGGCCCGGAATATTTTATTAATTGTGACATTCCCGGTCGTGAAAGTTTACATTCTACAAATAAGGAATATCTTAACTGATACAGAGTAAATAGTCGCTATAGCGAGACTGAATATTGTAACATCCAAATCCACCTAAAATAAAAACATTTTTTTTAATTTTAAAAAGCGGTTAACAATTCCCTTGACGTCTTCTTAAGAGACAAGACCCCAGATAGAGCTTAAATTCAAAGAAATGGCATCGATGGCAATTGAGAAATTTATACCAAAGAACTGATTCTCTGCGGTTTACAAAACAGCTCAGAACACAACGATCTGTTGACACAGATACCGTTCTTGTGAAATATAAATAGCTCTGTGTTCACACGAAGTGATTGCTACCGACAGAGACTCTCAAATTGATTCCATATTTCTGGATTTCCAGAAGGCTTTTGACATCGTTCCTCACAAATGACGTATCGTCTCCGTTGTTCACTGGATTCGTGCATTCGTAATTTCCTGTCAGAAAGATCAGAGGTCGTAGTAATGAAGGGGAAGTCATCGAGTAAAACAGATGTGATACCTGGCGTTCCCCAGGGAAGTGTTTTAGGCCTTCTGCTGTTCCTAATATACATAAATGATGTAGGACACCATATGCAGCTCTCTTATATTGTTTACAGATGGTGCTGTCATTTAACATCCAATAAAATAATCAGAAGATCAAATACAGTTCCGAAGTAATTTAGAAGAGATATTTGTTTGGTGCGATAAGTGGCAATTGACTCTTAATAATGAAAAGTGAGGTCATCCGCATGAGTTCTAACAGGAACGCGTTAAATTTCGGTTACACGATAAACGACGCAAAGCTAAAGGCTTCAAATAAAGTACTTAGGGATTACAATTAGTAATAACTTAAATTGGGACAACGGCGTAAATAATGTTGTGGGGAAGGCGAACCGAAGCCTGCGTTTCATGGGCGAAAGAGATTCGACAAGTCTTCTGAAGAGACTACCTAAACTACACTACGCTTGTTTGTCCTATGCTAGAGTACTGCTGCGCGATATGGGGTCCTCACGTGACAGGATTGACGGTGGGAAAAGTTCATGTAAGATCAGCCCGTTTTTTATCGTCGCGATATCACAGATGTGATACTGCAGTTGGGGAGGATATATTAAAACAAAGGCATTTCTCATTGCGGCGAGAGCTTTTGACGAAATTTAGCACTAACATTCTACACAGAGTGCGAAAATGTTTTGTTGACGCCAACCTACATAGGAAGAAATGACCATCGTAATAAACTAAACCAGAGCTCTAACGAAAACTTGTAAGTGCCTGTCTGGGAGTGGAGCGGTAGAGAATTAGTCAGAAGATGGTTGGATGGACCATCTGCCAGGAACGTAAGCGTGAATTGCTTAGCTTTCGTGTGGACATAGAAAGTTTCTGCTGTGGTTTTGGTACCTGGGATGATTCTTAACATTTGTGGTGATTCCACAAACGAAAGGAAGTGATCAAAACAAATGGAAAGCTTTATTTCCGCGGCGTCCATTGAGCGTGAGATATCCATATGTGCATTTTCAGCTGGTTAATTTCTTCCAATAATAATGTATCTACCTGTATCTCACAATTTGTTTTGAAGTTCAGTTCATGACAATTTGTGAGACAGTATAGTGTTCAAATTGATTGACGGCCCAGATAATGTTCCATCGGGATCAGATCGGGCGAATTTCGTGGGCAAGACATCAAAGTTATTTCACTGATATGCGCCTCAAAGTACTGTAGTAAGATCCTGGCCTTTTGAAACTGGCAGTTACCCTGCAGGAAGGTGCACTCGCCGTCGGGGAAGACGTCAAACGTTTGACGTCTTCCCCGACGGCGAGGACACCATCCTGCAGGAGAATTGTCAGTTTCAAAAGGCCAGGATCTTATTACAGTACTTTGAGGCGCATGTCAGTGAAATAACTTTGATGTCTTGCCCACGAAATTAGTCCGCAGTAATATTCACATAATCGACATCAGCCGTGGTGCCTTCGATTAATGTACGACAGATCGCATGGAAGCCCCATAGCACAAGACTGCTGTCACCGGCCTACATCGGTGGCGTGGTACAGGTTTTGAGCAGCCGCTCCCCTGAACGATGGTGTACTGACAAGACCATTGATCAGATGTTGTAAGAAACGTGATCCTTCCGACCAGGCGACACGTTTCCATTAATCCACGGCGCAATCTCGGTGATTCCATACGCACCACAGTCGTATTCGACGAAGCAGTAGGGTCAACAAGGAAACACTTAGGGGCTCGTCTGCTGCAGTCCTACATTCAACAAAGCGCGCAGAAAGGTGTGCTCCTAAACACTTGTCTGCACCAGCATTGTACTCACGCCGTATGTGCCCCAGGTCGCCGTCTATCCTGCTTTACAAAGTAGGTTTAGTTCCTACTCCTCGTACAACACATTGTCGCCTGCTTGTGGTTCAGATGGCTCTGAGCACTATGGTACTTAAATTCTGAGGTCATCAGTCCCCTAGAACTTAGAACTACTTAAACCTAACTAACCTAAGGACATCACACACATCCATGCCCGAGACAGGATTCGAACCTGCGACCGTAGCGGTCGTGCGGTTCCAGACTGTAGCGCCTAGAACCGCTCGGCCACTCCGGCGGCTCCGCCTGCTTGTGGGTTCACTGTCTGTCCTTCAGTCATTTTCCACAGATGCTCACGATAGTACATCTACATATATACTCCGCAAGCCAATGTATGGTGCGTGGTCGTTGGTATATTGTACCACTACTAGGTATTTCCATTTCTGTTCCAACTCGCAAATCGAGCGAGGCATAAAGCGACTATCTATATGCCTCCATATTTATCTTGAACTCTCCAGTCTTCTCTTCATGGTCCTTCTGCGAAATGTGTGTTGGCGGGAGTAGAATCGTTTTGCAATCCGCCTCATATACCGATACTCTGTATGTTCTCAATAGTGCTCCGCGAAAAGAACGTCGCCTTCCCTCGAGCGATTCCCATTTGAGCATATCCGTAATACTTCAGTGTTGTTCGAACCTACTGGTGGCAAATCTTCAGTCCGCTTCTGAATTGCTTCGGTATCTTCCTGTAATCTGAACTTGTGGGGATCCCAAACACTCGAATAGTACTCAACAATGGGTCGCAGTAGTGTCCTTTATGCGCTCACCTCTACAGATGAACCGCACTTCCCTAAAATTCTGCCAATAAACCGAAGTGACCATTCGCCTTCCATACTACAGTCCTTACATGCTCATTCCCGCACGGGGTAGTCGCGCGGCTAAGGCGCCTTGCCACTGTTCGCGCGGCTGCCCCCCCCCCCCCTCCCCCCTCCCCCCGTCGGAGGTTCGAGTCCTCCCTCGGGCATGGATGTTTGTGTTGCCCTTAGCGTAAGTTAGTTTACGTTAGCCTAAGTAGTGTGTAAGCCTAGGGACCGATGACCTCATCAGTTCGTTCCCATAGGAACTTACCACAAAACCATGCTCATTCCATTTAATATTGCTTCTCAACGTTATGCATAGGTATTTGACTATTCAAGTAGCGCACTACTAGTGTTGTATCTGAACATATGGGTTTGTTTTTCCTAGTCATCTGCATTAACTTACATTTTTCTATATTTAGAGCTAGCTACCGTTCACCACAAAAATAAGAAATTTAGTGTGTCATCTTGTATCCTCCTACAGTCACTCAACGACATCATCATATACATCCACAGCATCAACGGCAAACAGCCATAGACTACTGTTTACGCTATCCGACAGATCATTTGTGTCTATAGAAAATAACAGCGCTCCTAACACACTTCCCTGGGGCACTCCTGACGATGCCATTGTCTCTGATGAACATTTGCTGTCGAGGACACCATACTCAATACTGGTACATAAGAAATCACGAGCCACTCGCATGCCTGGAAACCTATTCTATAAGGGGCATTCAGATGAAACCCGGTCATTAGTGTAAAGTAATGGTAACGGTTTTATTAACTCAAAAATGTAGTTATACTCAGTACACATACTCAAAATAGTCGCCAAAACCGTTGGCACATTTATCCCATAGCGACACTAGCCGGTCGATTCCATACTTGAGGAATCTAGTAGGCTGATGTCGGATCCAGGCCTGGACCCAGCCATCCACTTCGTCGTTCGTCGTCCGTTGCGAATCGATGTCCGCAAATAGCTTGTTTTAGAGGTCCAAACATATGAAAGTCACACGGTGAAAGGTTCGGGACCGTACAGTGGATGTTCCATCGTTTCCCACCAAAACTGCTGTCATGTCGTCTTCACAGCATTGGCCATGTTGGCGGGCATTATCATGCAGGAGGGTAAAGCAATTGGACAACATGTCTCGGCCTTTCGACTTGATGGCTCGTCTAAGGTTCTGTAAAGTGGCTTGATAATGCTAGGCATTGATGGTGGTTCCCCGTTCCAGGAACTCGACAAGCAATGGGCCCTTGTGGTAAAAAAAAAAAAAAAAAAAAAAAAAAGACATCATTACCTTACCAGAACTGGTGTGCCCGGCTTTTGATTTCTTTGGAGGTGGTGAAATCGCAAGTTTCCACTGCTTGCTCTGACGCTTGCATTCCGGTTAGAAATGGTGACACCATGTTCCGTCACTTGTGACAATACGCGACAGAAAGCCGTATTCTTCCTCATGATAACGTTGCAGATCACTCAAAGACAGCGCCATTCGAGTATTGGGCTGTTCGGCGGTCAGTTGGTGGGGAACCCATTGCTCACAGGTTGTTCAAAAGTTCAAGTGTTGATGCATTATTGTGAGGGCAGTACCCACGCTAATACCCGGTAAGCCTTGGATCTCGTCCACAGTGATTCTGCGGCTGTCGAAGACTAAAGCATTCACTTCCGCTACCATTTCCGGTGTGATGACACGATGAGCCTGTCCAGGACGAGCGTCGTCTTCCAGTGACTCGCCCCCTTCAAGAAATCGTTTGCGCCTTTCCATAACACTTTAACGATTCCGACTGTACTCACCGTCGATACATTTCATGGTGGCCAACTGCCCCCGCCGCCAAAAATCGAATAACTCTTCGTTATTGCTGCTTACTCGCCTGTATGTTCGGTAGTGGGCGATAACTTGTGGAACCACCTTGTCTTCGCCGTGAAACCACACTGGAGTTACGCAACAAACGGTGCGCACGCGTTAGTCTATCTACCAATAGATGGCGCCACCATACGCGCAGTTAAGTGGTGCCACCTTACTTGTAAGGCAAAGGTAGACGCACTGACCAGGTTTCATTTGAATGAACTTCTTATATGCTTCTCCCTTTTATTAACAATCTGTTGTGTGTAACCCTGTCATATGCTTTACGAAAATCTAGGAATATGGAATCCGCACGCGAATAGCCGACTAGATTCTCCGTTTCCCACATACTAGTTCCCAGGCGCCGCACCATATTTAGCTGCCCTTTGCCAGATTAGCTCACTTGAATGGTTTTCCTAATTCGTATCGGTGCTAGAATGACTCCCTTATTCGTCTTTGCTTCACTTTACTGTACTTTCCTTGCCACGCAACGGGCCGTCAGCCCCTCCAGGCGGCATCTGTCTCCAGGTGGGCAGTAATCGTAACATTTAGACTGTTCATTGTATTTAGGAATGCAGTAGCTATGATTGCTTTCGTTGACTAGAAATGTTTAATTTCTGCAACCATGCACAATTTTTATCCGAATGTTGCTCTCATACTTGTACTGCATAAGAAGTTAAGCGTCTGCTGCATTGTAAAAGCCATCACAGCAGAAGCACATGTCCGCCGCTCGTGGTCTCGCGGTAGCGTTCTCGCTTCCCGAGCACGGGGTCCCGGGTTCGATTCCCGGCGGGGTCAGGGATTTTCACCTGCCTCGAGATGACTGGGTGTTTGTGTTGTCCTCATCATTTCATCATCATCCAGGAAAGTGGCGAAATTGGACTGAGCAAAGGTTGGGAAATTGTACGGGCGCTGATAACCACGAAGTTGAGCGCCCCACAAACCAAATATCATCATCACAGCAGAAGCACGAAGGGTAAGCTTCCTCCGCGGTGGGGGAGACATGCTTGAAGTGCGGGTACAAACTTCCCGTCAAGGCTGCGTAAGCATCCTGTTGCCTCAAAGCTGCACGGAGCGAGAATTTAGGCTGTACTAGCCATTGCAGTTGCAGAACACGTGTGGAAGGACGTGTTTATCCGGCTTGAAACCGGTTGAAAGAGATGTTTATGAAGTACACCGCGTTTCGTATGTATACTACTTCAATGGAATGTCGCCATTAGGAGTGACGCAGCACTGGTAATCCCAATATGCTCATATGCTGTAATTTTTTTTATTGTTACAATACTGTAGTGATGTTGAAACGTTCCTTTTCTCTACGTAACGACGAAGGATGCCACTGCAGTTGCACTGTACGTGCTCCGGGCAAGATGCACCGAGAGTGAATTAGACCCTCGAAGTAATTATGCATTCGTGAATTACAGGAACATTAATCTACGGTCTTTTAGTCGAGCAGTATTTATTAGCCTCACTTGAAACATCGAAACTGGATTATGTAGTTACACTTCTTGCCCCAAGCGATTCTGCATCATTCTGACTGCCTCTCACAAGGGAATGGTCAGACTTGTCATGTCGAAACCTGTGTTGCTTTTTTAACCAGTGTGAGTTAACATTGTAAGAAGTCTGTATGCAGAATTTTAGCTGCTGACATGAACTGGAAGTCTGTAAACAATTTGATGAAGTAAGACATTATTGTCGCATGGTTTCCGCGCTTATAACTGCCTCTTGTACAACCCTGACCTCTCTCGCTACGTTATACCAACGCCATCTAGGGACAAGGTGGCGTTAGCTACGCGCCGCTCTCTTGCCATAGCAGTGAGAGAGCTGATTCCCCCAGTGAAAGGGATCGTATGATAATTAAACATTCGTTGACAAATATGGCTGATATGTTATTTACAACATTCTTTCCAAATAGCTATGAAATAGACACAAATAAATATACGATTTAGAACACGTCCAAATTTTATTTCTTGTAATTACCTCAAAAATGCGAAATATTGATACGATGTTCAAAACATAGGTTTTTGTGCACCAAGAACATACAAGCGAAGATGACATATGACAGCCCTGCGAATCACAGACGTTGTTAGACGTCCGTAGACAAAACTGGGCTGGCGTTAGGAATGAATCAGGCCTAGTATCAGTATATTTCGAGGAGTGCCACGCATATTTAATCAAATTCTGAAACCGTGGGGAGGAAAATTGATAATGTACTACTGATTGCAGCTTGAGAATATTGTCATGGTGATACACAGGAAATTGCAGTGTTCTGCACACAATAATTTCCTCTGTTAGTTTTCTGTAAAATGCCTTCCACTGACGGAAAAATTCTCTGTCCAAAGGTTGAATTACGTTCGTCGTGCCGGGTGGAATCTGAAGTATCTCTACTTCTTTGTTAGGGTGGGCTCGAAATACAGCTTTCAATGAATCAGACCTTTTATGACCTGACCACGAATCTAGAAGGAGAAGAGATTTGTTCCCGCAGAACGGAAGAAAAGCATGACGCATGAAAAGTGTAACGTTTTCATTTCCCATTTTTCCAGACTTCGATGCGTCTACCACAAGATTGTTTGCGTAGAACATTGTTCTTTTGACACGTGGTCCAAAACGTCCAGTTGGTTCTTGAAGACACACTTATAGGCTAGTTTAGGCAGCAATGAACCATCCAGACTAATTATGGGCATTATAGTGTATGAATGGGTGAGTGCAGTCGTGGACTGCGCAATCGCCTCAATATGTTTTTCCCCTTTGAATGTCAGTGTTCTTTTCGCACGCATTTCTTTTTGAAAACCTGACTGATCTGCATTGTACACGTACAATTCACTAAAACTAGCGATCTTATTTTTTTGCATTCGTAAGAAAAGCTTCTATCATTTCGATTTGTGTCCCTTCATTTTCCGACCTGTTTCTCGATACAAATTTTATTATTTTTATTGACACAATTTTATGTGATCTTTTGAAGCGACTAATCCAACTTTGAGAAGCTGTAAATTCTTTAGCGCCTATCGCGTTGGCAATCTCTAACGCCCAATCACGCAAAGTTGTATCGCTGACATTAAATGACTGTTGTCTGGCATCGGTAAATAGCTCAAGAAGTCGCGCATTTATCTCCGTCGCAATTTCCAGTCGACTCTTACGTCGTCCACCGACTTCCTTTTTCCATCTATACAATTCACGTTCAGAACGGTCAAACCGATACTTATTTTGAACAGTACTTACACATAGGCGTTTCTTACCACTTTCGCTCAACCAATACTTCAAAGCTTTTTCTTTGTCTGATAAGGTAATTGTAGTTGCTGGTGTTACTTTCGGATTGTACGTGGCACTATCACTCGAAGAGTCTTCATGAGTGCAACTTTCGTCGGTGTCTTCGTCGTCTGTAGATCCACAGTCTGCAATATCGAGTGTTTTAGTTGTTTCTAGCCACATGTCTGCGCCTTTTACATGCTCGTCTAGAAGTTTAACAACCATGTCGCACAACACATGGTCTTCATGCGTGTTTTCTGTTGATTGTTTCATTTGGCGTCTGTGGCATAGCTCCATGGCAAGCAGCAAAACATTTACAGGGTTCACCATCACCTGGGAGGGGAGACTGAATGTTCACCGTAAAGTGGCTTGCAGAGTATAGATGAACATGTACAGAACATCTTTCACATCTCTAACCAGTTTCAGGACGGTATGTTTCGAAATACGTACCAGAAATTAAAAGGACGTGGATGCCACAGAAACGAATATTCGTTTCCCATTTCCACCAAAACCGTGCAGCGATATTCCTCTTTAGTGAACGCCGCGATACGACGGCCGCACTTCCCGACCATGCGCACAACGCTCGCGACTCACCATTTCCAGGGGTGGCCAGCCGTCACTGCAAGCGCCAAGCAGGAAACACAGCCATGTTCGTGATTTTTTTTAAGTGACTTCCAGTTCATGTCAGCAGCTACAATTCTGCATACGGACCTTTTGCATAGTTAAATAACAGTGCTAAAAAAAGCAATACATGTTTCGGCATGACAAGTCTGACCATTCCCTTGTCAGAAAACTGCACATATCCGACTACTGGACAGAAAGCTGAAACACCATCTGCCGCGTACTAGTGTCCTACAAAACCACTTTGACCTGAAGGAAAGTCTGTAAGTAAAAGTTAAAACGAAACTGGTTGACCTGGAACAACGCGGTTTATTTGTTTACTTCAAGATTCTCTGCGATCTTAGCAAACTCCAGGTGATTACGTAAGATTTTCCGCGTGTACAAATCTTTCGCCGGAAAGTGTAGTGGGTGCGAAAACGTACAGGGTAAACTAACAGTAAGAGGTTTCCTTCCTAATCTATACATATAAAAGGATTAACTAAATTAGCCTTCTGCTAAAAGTAGATGAAAATTCTTTACCAGCTGGCTTCATACATTGGCGGAAAAAAGTATTCATACATTACTAGAAATGTAAACACAGACACTACTAACGAACCGCTTGCAGCAAGGAACGCTTGCAGTAGCAAGCTGCAGCTCGTGCATGTTGGTTCAGAAACGCGGTGAATGCCGTGCAACAACAGCAAAGCGGGTCGCAAAGGGAAGGAAACAGCTGTTCAGGAAAGGCAAATGGCTATCTCCCAATGTGAAAAGGGAAAATCCTTATCAGAAACAGCTGGTATTACTGGAACAGGCCGGGCAACAGTGCAGTCCATAATATCGCGATCTAGAGAAAGACATGGTCTCGTTAATAGCGAAATAATAGCTCGACCACAAATCTAACGCAAAGAGAACTAATACGTTAACAAGGATGGTAAGAAAAATCCTAAATTGACGCTTCTGCGTTGCCTGTTAGTTCGAGAAGGGATGTTCGCTATTTTTTAAGTGATGGAGGTTATACAGCTAAGGTAACTAGAAGAAAATTGTACATTAGATTTATGTGTGTAGTTGCTATTCCTATTTCATCCATGTCACCCCTAATGCTGTAATTACTGTTCTTAAGAAGGCTGTTCCCTGCTCCACCAACTACAGTAACCTGACCCTCTTTGCCAAAATCTTTGCACAAATTCCTTGTGCCCTCGATCATTTAGCTTCACAATACTCCTGGTACACTGTCCCTAATTTGCCCTGTGCCATCTGCCCTGCACCACTCCCGTAACTACTACTTAGCAGCAAGACTCTCTTCGTCCTACTCTCTTTCGATACCGACCCACATTGAGTTTCATTGTCGGAAGTCTGCTGCACCCTGCTGTGACCTGCAGCTGGATGAGGCTCTTCCTCTCCTACTTCACGTATCAAGTCAAATTTATTCGATCCGTTAGTTCAAATGTGGATGAAGTTAAAGAACTGTTCTCGTATCGCCCATTGCTTGTTACCTCCACCCAGTTCCCAAGATCTTTTTTCCCCTTCAGCTTATCTACTTCAAATTTTGGGTAATCTAATTCAGCCTGAAGGGCACAAATCTTCGCCTCCTGCTCAGCGATTCACCTGTCTTTTTTTGCAAAGCATACGTTTCCATGAGGGAACCTCGTTGAGTTCCCCTTTCAGTTCCCCACTACAGTCACTCCAGTGAAATTCCAACTCAGTCTACACATACCACCCCCTCTTTGACTATCCTGCGGCAGCATCTGCGCATATCACGCATTGCAACACAGATTACACCCTTAAAAATAGAATTAAATCAGTTAACACACTTTGCACTAAACGTATTTTCGTTACTTTTCAGCAGCAAAAATTAGACCTGCAGGTTAGCGCTTCAGGTGTGTGATATAACGTAAAAAAATTCCGCTTACAACAAGAAATTAACCCTCACTCAACTGCAGTATCCGTTAAATTATCTTAATCAAAACGGTATTAACTTTATTGCACGCAGACCGCATGTAAACAACCGACTAGGGCGAAAGAGTCTAAATCAAAACATTAAAGACACTGAAATTGAACTAGCTAACTTTTCAACAGTTTGAAGCGACGCTTTAGAACAGACACTGAGATGAAATTTGAAATACCCACTCTTCTTTATGGTAATGAGATCTAAAATCGATGCCACTGGTACGAAACCTCCCAGAAGAGTTACGGATTGGGTAGAGATAAGACTACTCTAGAAAGGACATAACCTAAGAATAACCGAAGATATCAGGCGTTAATGATAAAATTTAAAACCGATTGACACCAATAACAGTAACCATAGGCGTCTGCAGAAATTTATGCGAGAGGGGCCAAAGAACAAAAATTGACATTTTTTAAATATAATTGGATCGTTGAGTTTGAGAAAGCGTCGTGTCCCAAGAACTAAATTTGAAAGGATATGCACCATACGTAATGATAGCTTTCTCTCTTCACTATGTTTTAAGAGATGGATAACGTTGATACGTAAAAGGTAAACATATAACACTAATACAAAGCTAATTAGGTTTTTTATGTTATCCGTATGAATATGGATGTTATCTATTGAGCACTCTGACTCGTCCAGCATGAAGACTATTTAATATAAAATTTCTATATCATGAAACCGAGCGTATCCCAATAGTTCACCTAGCGTAGTGGCAGAGTGTTTAAGACACTGGACTTCTATTCGAGTGGACGCGGTTCGTATCTGCTTCCAAGTACCTTGATTAATGCTTTGCGGAATTTCCTTACATTGCTTAACCCCTTTAGAGCAGGTAGTACAAAATGTATACCACCAATCTTCCGTCCTTAAATTTATGGTGGCACAAAAGACATACCATTTAATTCAGAAGTCCTGATTCGTCAAGCATGAAGACATGTTTGTCGAACCGTCCACCGTACGTAATGTGGTAGATAGCACTCGGCTGACCAACCTTCAAAATCTGTTAGAAATCGGCCACAAAAAAAAAAGTATGGGTAACATGCCCTCTTGCTTCATATGAAAAACAGGTATTTCAGGGTCATCCACCTCTGTTACCAAGAATTGTGTTAAAGTTGAGGCCCTACTGTAGGTTTCACTGCTAGTGCCACCACTCTTGCTGTAGGCTTGGATCTTATCCATGAAAAAACAATTTTTTAGGATACAGGGTACTTACTAATGGTGGAAAAAATCGAAATTTTTTATGATTCCATTAAATTCTATAATCTTTCCTGGTTGCATTGATATATACATTACAGGGTTTCAAATTAAAAATGACCTACTTATACCAAATTTTAAAGTTACGGTCATGTATGCCGCCACGCCCCCTTATTTCTGTTACAGAAACCACTATTATTACGAAAAGAACTGTGAACTTTGTTTTCCAGCGATTATACGTATGATATATTGTATATGTTAGTAACAGTGCAGGTTTCTAGTGTCTGTAAATGATTATCTTTGCTAGTATTTACTTTTGTTTCGCTGAAGCAGTTTGTTCACGTGTTGCTGAATGTATGTTGCCCAAGTGCTATATATATTTGTGGTACTGCATATCCTTTAGTGTGCAATAAATATGAACTATGCCACGCATCGAGAAATTCAATAAAAGGAAATTCCATGGTAACCAGTTCACAAACAAAGCAAGCCACACTGTTGAAAGTAGCCTTTGTATCGGTTCTTCAGGGAAGAAACTCCCACACGGCACGCCTCCTGGTGATTCAAATTTGTGTGTTAACAATGACGCTGTTTGTAGTGAATTTGTTGTTGTTGATGTGGGCATTCTGTATTCTTTGATAAATAAAGTGGCAAAATGTAAACAATGTGATGGTGTAGGCTGTCTGGAAATAACTGAACAACAAAGTAGCAGGAAGGGCTAAGCGTCAAAATTAGCTGTTCTGCGTAGATCCTGCAATAAATCTACCTCGAAAATGACTTCGAACATCCTGCATAATTCATATGATGTGAATTTGAAGTTAGTGTATGCAATGCGTGCAATAGGAAAAAGAAAAAAGACTGATCAAACGTTTTGTGATTTGATGGACCTACCTCCTGCTCCCAGTAGGTTCAGCAAGTACATAAAAATTCTTTTAGGTGCCTTGACGGTTGTGTCTAAAGCATCTATGAAACGTGCTGTAGAAGAAACTGTAAATATTAGTGGAACCAGGGACAGTGCTGTTGCACTTGATGGGACATGGCAAAGTCGAGGACATCGTTCCTTGGATGGTGTTGTAAGTGCTACTTCTCTGGAGAATGGAAAAGTTGTTGATGTTAAGTGCTTATTGCCACACCTGCCATCGTAACACTGAAGGACATATTGAACATCAGTGTTCTAAGAATTATGATGGTTACATTGGAGGTATGAAGTGTGATGGAGCTCTAAAAATATTTCAGAGGTCGGTGCCCGTTTATAACGTTATACATACGAAGTAGCTAAGCGATGGGGACTCTAAAGCTTTCAATAAAATTAATGAGTTCAATGTTTATGGTGATACCTTGGTAACAAAACTGGAGTGCTGTGGATATGCGCAAAAGAGGATGGGTCCTAGATTGAGGAAGCTACGAAGAGAAGTGAAAGGAAAGCTGCTATCTGATGGAAAATCTCTGTCTGGCCGAGGCAGATTGACAGAAACTGAAATAGACCTCCTTCAGAGTATGGACTGGCCGTTAGACGAACTGCTCCTCCGAATGAAGTTACAGTAATGAGCTACTTTCATAAGTTGTCCTCAGATGACCACCCTGTTCACGGACTTTGTCCTAAAGGAGCAGATTTTTGGTGTGGGTACCAAAAACCAAAGGCAAGTGCTCAAATATACCATCATAAGCATTCTTTTCCCGAGCTTGTTATGAATGAAATAAAATCAATTTTTAGAGACCTGAGTGATCCTGTTTCGCTTAATAAATGTCTTCGTGGGGGCACTTATAATACAAATGAAAGTTTCAACCATTGCATATGGGAAAGATTACCAAAGAATGTGTTTGTTGGGCCAAATACATTAAAAGTTGATGTTCTAGATGCAGTGATATGTTTGGATGATGGAGTGATAGGAAGGTTGGAAGTCTTGAGCAATTTAGGCGTAAAATGTGGCGCTAATGTGGAATATCAATTGCTTCCTTGTGACAGACAATGGGTGCTTGAAGCTGAAATATTCGCTCTTCAAGTTACCAGAGAAGCAAGAAGTGCTAAAAAGAATTCCAAGAGGAAGCCCAAGATGAAGAAATGCTGCAGGATGAAGACTATGCATCAGGAATGTTCTGAGGCACAGTTTAATTGGACTCATATCTTCATTTGCAATTTCCCGCAAGTTGTATTTTACAGAATTCAGGTACAAATATTTCCTGAAGTTTACAAAGCATTGGTATAATTTTTTTCTGTAACTTGCGATAGTCCACACTTACGTAATAGACCTAAGCTGTCTTGCAGAATCAACTAAATTACTGAAAAAATAACATTTTTATTAGGAAAAATTATAAAAATTGCAGTGGATGCTGATGCAGTCTGGAATTCCTGTGTGATGGTCTGGATAGATGTCTGCCTATTACACATTACGGCCCTCTTCAACTGTCGACGGTCTGTCAGTCAACAGACAAGGTCGGCCTGTACGCTTTTGTGCTGTACGTGTGCCTTCACGTTTCCACTTCACTATCACATCGGAAACAGTTGACGTAGGGATGTTTAGGAATGTGGAAATCTCGCGTACAGACGTATTACATAAGTGACACCCTAACACCTGACCACGTTCGAAGTCCGTTAGTTCCCCGGAGCGTCCCATTCCGCTTTCTCACGATGTCTAATGACTTTTTAGAGTTCAAAATAAGTACTGCTGCACATCAACGTTCCTTCACTAAGTTAGATACTGTGATGAATGCCGCTTTGTTTGTGTTCATGAGAGGGTTGATTGGTTGGTTTTGGGGGGGGCGGGGGATGCGACCAAACAGCGACGTCATCTGTCCCATCGGATTACGGAAGGATGGGGAAGGAAATCGGCCGTCCCCTTTCAAAGGAACAATCTCGGCATTTGCCAGACGCGATTTAGGGAAATCGCGGAAAACCTAAATCAGGGTGGGTGGACGCGTGCTTGAACCGTCGTTCTACCGAATGCGAGTCCAGTGTGCTAACGACTGCACCGCCTCGCTCGGTCAACGTTCACCTGACAAGGATACACAGATTGTAGTGACGACGACCCAGATTCCATGCGAGATACATACCAAAGCCGGATGAGAAGAGTTATGATTAGCTGTAAAAGTTACGACCATTTTTGTCTACGATGGTTGACAGTTTCAGAAATTCCTGTCATCCAAGTGGAGGTTTGGCTTACCAGGTACCTGTCCGCTTGGGGGGGGGGGGGGGGGGGGGAATCTTGTTTCCAAGTCTAGCACCCTTCTTGGACTGTTACACATGGCAGGTTCCTCTAGTTCTGCAAGAATAAATCTTGCATCCAATACTGCTACGTAACTTGGAAAGTGGTGATACACATATTGTACTGCCATTGTTTTCGAAAACATTGTTTTGAAAAATATCTTAATGTCAGTTACACTACTGGCCATCAAAATTGCTACACCACAAAGATGACGTGCTACAGACGCGAAATTTAACTGACAGGAAGAAGATGCTGTGATATGCAAATGATTAGCTTTTCAGAGCATTCACACAAGGTTTGCGCCGGTGGCGACACCTACAACGAGTTGACATGAGTAAAGTTTCCAAACGATTTCTCATACACAAACAGCAATTGACCGGCGTTGCCTGGTGAAACGTTGTTGTGATGCCTCGTGTAAGGAGGAGAAATGCGCAGCATCACGTTTCCGACTTCGATAAAGGTCGGATTGTAGCCTATCGAGATTGCGGTTTATCGTATTGCGATATTGCTGCTCGCGTTGGTCGAGATCCAGTGACTGTTAACAGAATATGGAATCGGTGGGTTCAGGAGGGTAATACGGAACACCGTGCTGGTTCCCAACGGCCTCGTATCACTAGCAGTCGAGATGACAGGCATCTTATCCGCATGGCTGTAACGGATCGTGCAGCCACGTCTCGATCCCTTAGTCAACAGATGGTGACGTTTGCAAGACAACAACCATCTGCACGAACAGTTCGATGACGTTTGCAGCAGCATGGACTATCAGCTCGGAGACCACGGCTGCTGTTACCCTTGACGCTGCATCACAGACAGGAGCGCCTGCGATGGTGTACTCAACGACGAACCTGGGTGCACGAATGGCAAAACGTAATTTTTTCGGATGAATCTAGGTTCTGTTTACAGCATCATGATGGTCACATCCGTGTTTGGCGTCGTCGCGATGAACGCACATTGGAAGCGTGTTCTCGTCATCGCCATACTGGCGTATCACCCGGCGTGATGGTATGGGGTGCCATTGGTTACACGTCTCGGTCACCTCTTGTTCGCATTGACGACACTTTGAACAGTGGACGTTACATTTCTCATGTGTTACGACCCGTGGCCAGTCAATACGCCAGTCACTACTCTTGATGAACTGTGGTGTCTTGTTGAAGCTGCATCGGCAGCTGTACCTGTACAAGCCATGCAAGCACTGTTTGACTCAATGACCAGGCGTATCAAGGCCGTTATTACGGCCAGAGGTGGTTGTTCTGGGCAATGATTTCTCAGGATCTATGCACCCAAATTGCGTGAAAATGTGATCACATGTCAGTTCTAGTATAATATATTTGTCCAATGAATACCCGTTTATCATCTGTATTTCTTCTTGGTGCAGCAATTTTAATGGCCAGTAGTGTAATAGTCTTATTCTAATGTGTTTGTACAACTTTTCACCAATTAAAAAAAATTGTTCAAAAAGTAAGTCTTGCGCAATAAGGGGCGAAAATTTGACTCGTATCACTGTGTCGATAACGCCCCAGGTGCGGTTTCACAGACCGCTAGCGTTTATTGTTACTCTGTTGCTAATGCATAATAGTGGAGTAGATTACAGCGTTCTCTAGATGCTGCCGTGATTGCTTTTGTCAGTAGCTATTTGAATGTGACATGAGTCTATACTGTTACTGCTTCTTTCGTGCTAGTGGTCTCCGAGACCGCACCTGGGACTTTGCGTTATGGATTCAGTAGCCAGGTCTTCGTCTAATGTTCATGTTTAACGTACCATTACTTTGATGATAACGTTTTCAAATGGTTTGAGAACAGTTTAGGAAGCGATGTTTGCTAAGATGGTGGCAACGAAAATGAAAGCGAACACTATACAACATAGGAACAGTGCGAAAGTGAAAATAAATTTATTTTGCCACATGTGAATTCCTTGAATTAAACAAGTGATCAGAGTGATGAAGACAGAAGGCTCCTTAGCCAGAGGTTCTGTCAGAAATACAGTAGGTCGAAACAAATATCGCTGCTCGTCGAATCGTCTTCCAACGATGGCCAATGGCATTATTTTTTCCGCGTGATGGACATAAGTGGGGCGAATGCGTTTGTCCTCAAGATGCCTACAAAGACAATATTCAGGTGAACCGCTTTGATTTTTGAAGAAGCTTGTAAACTTGTTGGTGACACCACAGATAAAAAGTTAGTCAACAAGTATCGCATACCACTTGAACTTTATGCATCCTTTACCGTATTTTGGCTGTAGCAGAACCAACAGTAGAAGTGATTGTACAATGATTAGAAAAACACAAAATATGCTCCACCTGTGTCCCAAGAAAAAGAGGAAGACACCTTATATTTGCCATTGTTGCAAGAAGCCAATCTGACCTGAAATCTCTACAAAATTTTCCAGTGAGTGCAAAGTGAACCTCTGAGAAGGAAACTAAACACCAAAAAAATACTAGTGTAATTTTAATTTTTTAATGTTTTGTGGGAATTTTCTGTGTTTATATTATTACATGTGTGATAAACAATAAAAGCATAGCAAAAAGCAAAATTTGGAGTGCAGCATATTTGAGTTTCCATAGCATTAACATGATCATGTATATTATGTTACTTTCGTGCAATTTTCTCTAAAAATGCGATTTTTTGTAAAAATAAACTTAAAAATTTATTGAATATATATTTTTGTATGCTATTAATGTAACATTTTACATAAAATCTGAACTGTACCACTGAAATTTGTACCACTGAAATTGCTGAATGTAATTTTTATGGCTGTTTAAATACAGTGTTCACTCAGACCGCCTTATCTTTTTCCTTCTTTCTTTCTGCCTTCCTTTCCTTCCTTTCAGCGAGTTAAAAACTGAAGCTAGAAAATATTTACAAAAGATTTTTATTCATATGCCAAAAATGTTACGCTCTAAATCTACATCCATGCTCTGCAAACCACCGAAAATGACATGGCAGAGGATACGTCCCGTTGTACCAGTTATTAGGGTTTCTTCCCAATCCATTAACGAATGGAGCGCGGGAAGAATGATTGTTTGAATGCCTCTGTGCGCGCTGTGATCATCCTAATCTCGTCCTCACGGTCCCTATGTGAGTGATACAGTTTCTTCGGTATTCCTCTCCCACGGGTCAAACAAACAAGTGACCATTCGTGCTGTCCCTAATATCCCGTATTAGTCCTATTTGGTACGGCTCCCAACACTTGAACAATATTCTAGAATGGGTCGCAGATGTGATTTGTAAGCAATCTCCTTTGTAGACTGTTTGCACTTCCCCAATATTCAACCTATAAACTGAAGAATGGGTCGCAGATGTGATTTGTAAGCAATCTCCTTTGTAGACTGTTTGCACTTCCCCAATATTCAACCTATAAACTGAAGTCTACCCACCTGCTTCACCCCCGACTGAAACTATGTGATAATTCCATTTCATACCCGTACGAAATGTTACGTCCAGGTATTTTTGTGAGTTGGCCATTCCGTAAGACTGAAATAAAAATAAAATAAAAAAAAATGGAAGAAATTTTGTTGGGTGACACTGACTAATATTAATCAAAGTGGAGAAACAGAAAACAAACTTTAAAAGCTGCCTATTCAACTTTGATTTCGTCGGTAACATTTTTTTTATTACGAAATTGCAAATAAATAGATTCTAGTTATTAAACGTTGATTGGCACGATACAAGGTAAACAAAATGCTGTTTGAGTACTGAATTTGTTGGGATTGTTTGTGTAAAGTGTAAACCTGGGGCAGCGATGGACGCGATGACAGCCCTCATAGTGGCTCGTAGGACCGACTGTTGCCTATGTATTTGTGTCCATAGATGAACACGCGTACAGAATGACATTGCCGAAGCCTGGAGATACTGGAGGGTATCAGATAGGTTATATAATGGTAAGACAGAGATTCAGGAACCAGGTTTTAAATTGTAAGACATTTCCTGGGGCAGATGTGGATTCTGACCACAATCTATTGGTTATGAACAGCAGATTGAAACTGAAGAAACTGCAAAAAGGTGGGAATTTAAGGAGATGGGACCTGGATAAACTGAAAGAACCAGAGGTTGTAGAGAGCTTCAGGGAGAGCATTAGGGAACGATTGACAATAATGGGGGAAAGAAATACAGTAGAAGAAGAATGGGTAGCTTTGAGAGATGAAATAGTGAAGGTAGCAGAGGATCAAGTAGGTAAAAAGACGAGGGGTAATAGAAATCCTTGGGTAACAGAAGAGATATCGAATTTAATTGATGAAACGAGAAAATACAAAACTGCAGTAAATGAAGCAGGCAAAAAGGAATACAACCGTCTCAAAAATGAGATCGACAGGAAGTGCAAAATGGCTAAGCTGGTATGGCTAGAGGACAAATGTAAGGATGTAGAGGCACATATTACTAAGGGTAACACAGATACTGCCCACAGGAAAATTAAAGAGACCTTTGGAGAAAAAGAGGACGACTTGGATGAATATTAAGAGCAAAGAAGGGAAAACAGAAAGGTGGAAGGAGTATATAGAGGGTCTATACAAGGACGATGTTCTTGAGGACAATATTATAGAAATGGAAGAGAATGTAGATGAAGATGAAATGGGAGATATGATACTGCGTGAAGAGTTTGACAGAACACTGAAAGATCTAAGTCGAAACAAGGCTCCGGGAGTAGACAACATCCCATTAGAACTAATGACAGCCTTGGGAAAGCCAGGCCTAACAAAACTCTACCATTTAGTGAGCAAGATGTATGAACAGGCGAAATACCATCAGACTTCAAGAATTATAATTCCAATCCCAAAGAAAGCAGGTGTTGACAGATGTGAAAATCACGGAACTATCAGTTTAATAAGCCACGCCTGCAAAATACTAACACGAATTCTTTACAGACGAATGGAAAAACTGGTAGAAGCCGACCTCGGGGAAGATCAGTTTGGATTCCGCAGAAATGTTTCACCCTACGACTTATCTTACAAAATAGATTAAGGAAAGGCAAACCTAAGTTTCTAGCATGTGTAGACTTAGAGAAAGCTTTTGACAATGTTGAGTGGAATACTCTCTTTCAAATTCTGAAAGTGGCAGGGACAAAATACAGGGAGCGAAAGGCTATTTACAATTTGTACAGAAACCAGATGGCAGTTATAAGAGTCGAGGGACATGAAAGGGAAGCAGTGGTTGGGAAGGGAGTAAGACAGGGTTGTAGCCTCTCCCCGATGTTATTCAATCTGTATATTGAGCAAGCAGTAAAGGAAACAAAAGAAAAATTCGGAGTAGGTATTAAAATCCATGGAGAAGAAATAAAAACTTTGAGGTTCGCTGATGACATTGTAATTCTGTCAGAGACAGCAAAGGACCTGGAAGAGCAGTTGAACGGAATGGACAGTGTCTTGAAAGGAGGATATAAGATGAACATCAACAATAGCAAAACTAGGATAATGGAATGTAGTCGAATTAAATCGGGTGATGCTGCCGGAATTAGATTAGGAAATGAGACACTTAAAGTAGTAAATGAGTTTTGCTATTTGGGGAGCAAAATAACTGGCGATGGTCGAAGTAGAGAGGATAGAAAATGTGGACTGACAATGGCAAGGAAAGCGTTTCTGAAGAAGAGAAATTTGTTAACATCGAGTATAGATTTAAGTTTCAGGAAGCCGTTTCTGAAAGTATTTGTATGGAGTGTAGCCATGTATGGATGTGAAACGTGGACGATAAATAGTTTAGACAAGAGGAGAATAGAAGCTTTCGAAACCTGGTGCTACAGAAGAATGCTGAAGATTAGATGTGTAGATCACATAACTAATGAGGAGGTATTGAATAGAATTGGAGAGATGAGAAATTTGTGGCACAACTTGACTAGAAGAAGGGGTCGGTTGGTACGGCATATTCTGAGGCATCAAGGGATGACCAATATAGTATTGGAGGATAGCGTGGAGGGTAAAAATCTTAGAGGGAGACAAAGATGAATACACTAAGCAGATTCAGGATGATGTAGGTTGCAGTAGGTACTGGGAGATGAAGAAGCTTGCACAGGATAGAGTAGCATGGCGAGCTGCATCAAACCAGTCTCAGGACTGAAGACAACTACAGTCTAAGCAAGCTTTGACGGTCCGCGGATAAATGGTAAACTAATGATTAAGTTCTGCAGCTGTGGAAAGGCTGTCCTTGTGCGAATTTGGGACGGATGTCTGGCAGGTACACTGCCACCAAGTAAGTTTTGTGTTTGGTTATTGGAACTGCAGATGGATAATGGGTGTGGGAGGAAGCGGCATAGGTTTGGGGCAATGTCTACATCCGCCGCGACCGTAAATCAGCGCCAACAAAAGGATACGTCAGTAGTCTGACAATCAAACGAACCCGATTTGTTTTTTGCTTGCTAAAGCCACAGTGTCTGCCGTTTTATATGGGAATTCTAAATCTGCGCCCCAGATTCTAGGTGCCAAAAGAACATACAAAACGAATAGAAGAGCGTCGTTTACCGAAGCTATCTTCTACTGTAGCAACTAAAAAGATGAAACGGTACTAGATGACCAAAGCAAACGTGAACCGAGTTATAGGACAGAGCGTAGCATGTTATCCTTTAGGGGTGATGACGCCTTTCCTTTCTATTTATTTTTTATCGGAAAGGAATCTACCGTAGTCTTAGGAAGTCAATTCAACATTATTCTGTGAAGTTTTCCGACGGATTCGGATTTATCATTCACACCTCATTTAACTAGGAAAAAGAGTTTATCGAAGTCGCCAGGGGGTTGGATATAACCCTTCAACTGATCGGGTGCGCTCGCCTGTTTGAAAGTTATTTCCAATTTTGCCGGAGTGTTTATTGATTGCATATTGGGGATGAGGTGGGGTGGGGTTTGGCGGAAGGTGGGAGGAGGGGTTGACTGCCAGTTAACTTAAACTGGCGCGCTCTCTCGGTCGAAACGTTTTGTTTGAGGCCAATCTATTTGTGAAATGCAGCTCACGTACAAAGGTCATGCAGCAGTTTGAGCGCCATATGAGGCCCAGGCCTAATGCAGTCTGCTGATACCTTCCCGCCGGTGTTCTTTCATGAATTACAGTTAGTGCACTGTCAACGTAGTGTTTTTTTATTCTCCAGAAAAAGATTGAAGCATCTGAGGCTAAAATGTCATTTGCCACATCGACAGAACTATAATAAAATTAAAATATTTTTTATGTTCTCGAATTACTTAAGTTTGTCGTGAAGCCTAGCCTTAGGGCTTCGTTAAATTTTTTTAGTCGACTTTCTGTTACATATACAGTGTATAACAGTGACTGCACTTAAATTACGATTTCTGTAAAAAATAACCGAACGTCTGGCGAACGGCCTTACTATTACGATGACCAATGGTTATTTAAAACGTCAAATGCCTCTGGTGAAAGGTTCCGCATATTTCTTTCTTTGTAACGGTACGCCAATGTGACGCCGCTAATATTGCTGTTGTGACGAATTGCACTTACGGCGGGCATTTGCATTAATTCTCAAGTCTCGTTTCATTCCATCACCGGCGTTTATTACTTCTATACTACTGTAGCAGCTCGAATTTATATTATTATGAATTTGTATTATTATACAAAGTAGCATGGAGAGCTGCTTCAAACCAGTCTCAGGACTGAAGACCACAACAACAACAACAACAACAACATTATTATACAGCTCCTTATGGCTTTGATGAACTTCTTTCCTGTACTGTGCAGTTAGTATTAGCTTGGGCAGTGGAAAACAAGTGATACTAGATTTTTTTTAAATCAATCTAAATAGACATTTCTCCCACGGCATTGCTAAGCTATGTAAATATTGTTTCAGGAACTCATCAGTTGTACAATGCACCGTGGTCCCAGTCGGAGCTGCAGCTATGATGGAAAAATTGCAGGGTTATATGATTTGGAGGAGACATTGGGCAGAGGACATTTTGCTGTGGTGAAATTGGCAAGACATGTATTCACAGGAGAGAAGGTTGCTGTCAAAGTTATAGACAAAAGCAAACTAGATGATGTGTCAAGAGCTCACTTGTTCCAAGAGGTGAGTACCTTATTGTTGCATCGATTTGTGGAGTGTTACTGTGACAATTAATGAAATGTGAGGAATATTGTATAAAGAGCTGTTTTTCAGATTGGATTTGATTGGTTTTATAACATTTTATAGTTATTGTTTTTTGTTTTTACTGTTTAAATTTGAACCTACACACACTTTGAATAGATATGGGAATTCTTTCTGGGAAGGTGATTGATGGATGTAACATGAAGCAAATTAATGGATATAAATATACAGTGTTGAATGAAACAGTATGACCTTGTAACAGAAACTTTTTTTTAAATTTTAAGAGTTCATTTCTTGGAGTTACATTTACATAGGGAAAACTGAAGTAATCTTGAGAATGTCGTTCATATGTGAAGAATGACCAATATTTGTGTAAACAATTCAGGCTATTGTAAAGCCTAACTCACATTAACCTAATTACTCTATGGATGTGTGGTACATATTGAAGCACCACTGTTTCAACTGTGTAGATAATGCTGCACTGGGGAGTTAAGTCAGATCCAGTTGAAACCTGCTAGCCAGAGGCTGCCTATTGCACTGCCCAGGCATGGTTTAGTACTGGGCCCAGTTAAGATGACAGAAGTATTGAAAAGAAGTGTGTGTGTTTTTACCATACCTGTGCAGTGCTACCAACACGAAGCTTGCACACTGCTGTGGGGCGTGCACTGTTTTGAAACTTCCTGGCAGATTAAAGTTGTGTGTGAGATAAGGAGTAGTGCTGTTGCTTATCTTTTAATGTTCTTCACTATAACAATTAGGCAGCATTTTTTTTCTCTACTACTCTTCTCTGCAGAAGCTTTTCCACCAATCTTGATTAGTGGCCGTCGTCTTTAAGTTCTTCACTGGTGTAGATTCCCTATATTCCATGTCAGTTGCAACATTTCCTTAAAGAAAACAGAAACATATATTTTAATTCCCATTTAAAATTTTCTACAAAGCTTTCCTTACTTATTAAAATTCTCACAGCTTCATTCACAGTATGTAAGGAAAGTTAAATTTGAACATGAGTTTGCAAATGTATGTTTGTTTGCCCTCCCCCTCTCTCGCAGATGAGCTTAACAGTAAAGCACACTAAAAGTTGTTCTCTTCTGTCTGTGAGTTAAGAGTTGAAACAGTGCTCTTTCTAATACTTAAGATAATTATGTCTAATGCTTTTAAAGTTTATTGATGAGAGTTATATTTGTTTGAAAGCTGTTTTTCCTTTTGTATTTGTTCTTATTTCTAAAAGTCCAGTCCAGTTTCTACAAATAAACTACAGAAATAACTTATAACAATTTTTCTGTTTCGAAACAGGTGCGATGTATGAAACTTGTCCAGCATCCAAATGTTGTGCGCCTTTATGAAGTTATTGATACACAGACAAAGTTGTACCTAATATTGGAACTGGGAGATGGAGGTGATCTCTATGATTATATTATGAAACATGACGGTGGTCTGGGTGAAGAAGTGGCTCGTGAATATTTCCGTCAGATTGTGCGTGCTATTTCGTACTGTCACAGGTTACATGTTGTGCATAGGGACTTAAAACCAGAAAATGTTGTATTCTTTGAGAGACTTGGGATGGTGAAACTTACAGACTTTGGTTTTAGTAATCGTTTCAATCCAGGGCAGAAGTTGGAAACTTCATGTGGATCTTTAGCATATTCCGCACCAGAGATATTACTGGGTGATTCGTATGATGCTCCAGCAGTTGGTGAGCCATACCTAAACTGTTGTATCTAGCTTAATATCTAGCTTTAATTATTTTTTGAGCACGTCTTAATTCTATATTATGTCTCACTGTCCTCTTATCTTTCCTTCAACAGCCCTGTGTGTTCTTACCTCACTAATCTCGTTCTTCATGTTTCTATTTGTCCACACTCATCATCCCTTCACCTTACTCTCCAACAGTTATTTCAGTCAGTATGACATCTGTTCAACTTGCTATTGTATAGTTCTTGATCCTGCATTGTATATTTGTCAGACACTGATATTACTAGCTTATACAGGATGTAGAAAAACAATGTATACAAAATGTGAGGTGGTAGAGAATGTAAAAAGAATGACTTTTTTGTAACAAAAACATCATGGCATATATTTTCTCCACACGAGTTCCATGAAGGTTTTGATGCTAGTGATATTTAAAGACAGTTGTAAACCCAAGATTTCTCGTAGTATGTTTCACACACAAGGATGGGCTTAGCTGTAATGAACAATTTGTCCAGTGCTTACAAAGAAAGAGTACTGATTTATTCAATAGATGTAAAATCCAGTCACAGATTCATATGTAGTGGAAAATTACAAATCCAATGACCTCACTCGTGGCTCAGTTGAGTTGGAAAACTTGATATGCAAATTTCTCAAGCGGATTATAAAGTCTAAATATTTTTGATACCCACCAAGTGTATTATTAAGAAAAAGTCCTAACATGGCATGAACCATTGAAGATAAGAGCTGTTTGGTTCAAATGGATTTTGTGACCACGCTGGCATGGAGGAAGACCTATTTCCTTGGTGTGTTAAAGTGGCACTATTTCAGAATGCTCATCTTGGATGGATGTTGCCCCCACCCCACCACACAAAAAGAAAAAAGTAGTAGTCATTATGGTCTCTGCTCTGATGTTGGCTGCAGGGGCTACGTTTTACACCGCCTAGGAAGAAAACCAATGGAGACACATTCTCCTGCCACTCTGGATGGAGGTTCTCATACTAACTTAGCTAGTAGTATGTTCTGACTTCAATCACCTCAGTCAGATTACGTAAAGCAATTGTGGTAGGGGACATTACCAATTAGAACTCCTTAGGAGTTCACTAAACTTTTTATTCACCTTTTGTATTATTATTTTATGAACTTGTAGTCTGTGGATGACAGGCGATTACTATGGATAATATGGCATAGTGAAGTGGTGCTGTCCAACAGTGTAAAGGTGCCTCACATTTGTGTTTGTGGATCAGTATATACAAAAACTAATTGACTTCCTGCCCCTTTGTTACTTGTTTGTGGCCTTCCCCTCTCAATAATTCTGCAGCACTCTCCGGTTGAAATACCTAATGTAGATTCTGTTCTCCGATGCTGGCACTATCAAGGAGACAGGAAAATCTTTCAGGTAAGCTATTATTTATCTGGAGATAGCAGGAGGAAGTTACAGATAGGGCTATTGGTCCAGAGGTCATAATCAATCATATTCAACCATTACATTTTACTATATCTTTCAAATGATTCTATTGCAACTAATGTACATACCCTTCATTTAATACTCACCTCTTGAGTTGTCAACTCACACTCCTGGCATAATACTATTTAACCACTGTAATTTAAAAAAAATCCAGCTAGGTAACATTTAATCTTGCTCAGACACTCTTTGTAGAGGAGAAATTTGTAAATGAGTCTTCAGAATATACTTGTGACACATTTTAAATTGGAGTACTAAATGCAATTGACAGCAAACCACTTGTATCTGTGAAAACAAATAATTCATTTCTTTAAGGAAGATTGATGGCCATCATGAAAAAAAAAGCAAGCCAGTGTTCAGATTGCCCTCTGATGAATACTGTTTTAGAGATTTTGCTGAAAATGTCACACACATTAATGCACAACTGGTATCTGCATGCTAATGATTGTCAAATACATTCAAAACCATTCAGTGTTTCAGTAATAATGGCTCCAGCTTCAACCAAACGGATAGCCAGCTCTTCTAGAATGTCTGTTGCTGTCTGATACACTAAACACTCCATGTCCTCCCAAAATAATAATAATAAATTAGATATGAGTGAGGCCAGGAGAACATGTTGGCCATTCCACTTGTCCACACCTCCCTATCAAACAGTTGAGCAAAACGATGTCAAAATGTTCTCTGAAATCAGCAGCAAAATATGGTGGGGCTCCCATCATGATGGAACCATAAATGTTGCCTAACTGCTAGTGAGACATCCTCCAATTTTTCCAATAGCACTTCATGGAGAAAGATATGTCAATTTTCTTCACCAAGCAAATCATGCAGAAGATAAGAGCCATGAAGTACAAAACCTAATCTGGGACAAGGGAGTACCTCTAAGAGCTAAACAGACGACGTGTAAAACCTATCCCCTGCCAATCATGATATACACTGATAAACCAAAACATAATGACCACTGCCCACCGACCAAAACATTATGACCACTGCCCACCATGACATTGAATGCCACCTGGTGATATTGTGGGCACGTGACGCAGAAATAGAAGTATGTAAGCGGAACAGACAGATGGGGGATCACTTGAGCGAAGATATGAGCTGCAAATGGGGAAATCCATGGTGATAAGAGACATTGACAAAGGGCAGATTATTATTATGCAGAGCCTGTGAATGAGTATCTCGAAAATGGCTGGTCAGATGTTCACATGCTACTGTCACAAACATCTACAGAAAGAGGTAGGACGACAGCGAAACTATCACTAGGCACTAACGGGTTGGACATCCATGACTCTTTATAGAACTTGGGATTTGGAGGCTTGTCTGCTCCTGAAAGTGGGATAGGTGTTGATCGGTGGCATCTCTGCCGAAAGAGCACAGTGCTGGTGTATGCACAAGTGTTTCGGAGCACACTGTTCATCATACTCTATTGAACATGGAGCTCTGAAACAGACCACCTCTACGTGTTCACATGTTGACCAATCATCTTAATCAGTTACAATTGTGAGATTTGACATCGATCAATGGAAATGTGTCAGCTCTTCAGGTGAATCACATTTTTTGTTACATTAGGTTGCTGGTTGTCTCCACAAACACCATCATCAAGATGAATGATGGCTTGCAACGTGCAGCAAGCCATGGATGCAGGCTTGTGGGATCAGTATTATGCTGTAGGAGACATTCTCCTGTGTTTGCATGGGACTTGTGGTAGTAATCGAAGACACGCTGACAGCTGTGAACCACCTGCATCCCTCCTTGCTTGATGTCTTTGCCGACAACAATGTCACCTTTCAGCAGTGTCATTGTCTGTGTCTTGAATCATGCTAACAAGGTTTGAGGAGCATTATAGTAAACTCACACAGATGTCTCGGTTACCAAATTCAACTGATGTAAATCATATGGAACTCATCTGGGTCACTATTGGGCACCATCACCGTGTACACAAATCAGTGGCCTATTATTTATGCGAATTACATGACCTGTGCACATGCATCCAGAAATCTATCAACAAACTGTTGGATTCCTGATATGCAGAATCAGTGATGTAATTTGTTCCAAAGATGGACAAACAAGCTGTTAAGTTGGTGGTCATTATGTTTTGACTTACCAGTGTGTGGTTTGGAGACCTGTGTTATTGTAGAGAGAAGCAGCATGTGAAATGAAGTTCCTTTGGTCATTTCAAGCAAGTATACCTGACTCGAACTCCATTTGGAGATGGTGGTACTGAGGAGGAGGAGGAGGAGGAGGAGGAGGAGGATGGTACTGGCCAACACATTTATAGTACTATTCTGTTGGTGGAGCACAGGATTCTCCAGCTCCCAGACATGGCTGAATATTTCTTCCCTTGTGAAGGCAACTCATCAGGAAACAAAACATATTTTGGAAGTTGGGGATGTTTGCGATTTGGAGTAGATACTGTTGGCAGAATTCCCCATGTTAGGGGAAGTTTTCGGTTGATAGGTCTTGTACCTTCCGTTACTTGAATGGATGCATGCCTGTTTTGTGTAGGATGTTCCAGAGATTGGCATTGGAGGTATTCAGTTTTTTGGCAATGGATTGTGTGCTGACGGTGGGGTTGTCCTCATTTGCTGTGACACAGTTTCCTCAAATGGAACACTCTGCCTACAAGTTTCATGTTGGTCTGACCAAAGAAATACTGTTTCAGAAAAATGCATGTAAAGTCTTCAAAATGTAACATGATTTGGTATCCTTCTTCCTGGAAATCATTCTGCCCACAGGTGCATTGTGCCTCCCTATAAGTGAGATGCATGTCAGCTAACTCGATTGGAGTGTAATCAGCCACCAAGAACCTGTCAACTTAAGTAGAGACTTTTTGTAACCTCAACATAGCATAAATGATAATGTAACTATTTATCCATAGAGGTGGACACTGCTAGCAGTAGTAAGAACTTACCCTTCCTAGCAACAAGACATTATTATGTTGGAAATCAAATTCCGATGTCAAGAAGATACATACGAAATGGTTAAGACAGCTGTAAACATTGACCTAAGGGAAGTCCAGTATCAAACCCTTCAAGGACCTCTAATGGGGAAATTGTGCACTTGTGACATTTGCTTCACATAATGAAAATATTTCTTTTTATCGCCTCAAATAATTCTACAAATTTGTGTATGTATAATTTTTACACCCTATATATGATCAGTCAGTATCTGTACTGGCTCTATCACAGCAGCCCGCGATACTGCTTATTCAATTGTTTATGTTTTGTTAGTGTCACTATACTGTTTTATATTGGAATGTGGGTTTTGTTTATTCTTCTCCATTCTTTTTGTGTATCCCACTAATATTTTACCATTTTTTGATGAATGTACAATAGAAGTTCATGTATGTTCACACTGTTTTCTTTAATACTAGCAATTATGTACAGTTTGAACATGTATTAGCCATTATTATCTGTTTTCTTAAGGTAAACATACATATGCTATTGGTTAACATACATATGGTATTGCAGAATGAAGTGTTTCAAGTGGTAGTCATGATTAGAGGCTTGGGAATATTTAATAAAGTACTGGTTATTGCTCTTGGGTTTTAGATGAACTAGTTGAACGATTCTTATCTACCAGTTACACTTACTTCAGGGCAGCAGTTAAATAATTATTCAGATTTATGTAAACAGTAGAGCCAAGAGCAAAATAATTGAATCTTTTATAACTGGTGTTTGCAGACTATAAGTGTCCAAAGTAGAAAATTAACAACAGCAAACTAACAGTAGTTTTTCTGGTTATGCTGTACTATTATTGAGCATGTGATTGCTTGTTTCTGTTCACAATCACATATGGAACATAACCAACAAATGAGAACAATGCCTCAATATGTACTCAGTTGCTGATATTTTTACCTGTTTGACAGAAATGAGGATAGATACAACCAGGTGTAAAGATCTGTTCTCATGTTCAGTAACTGGGCTAACTGAGTGTCAGACTCATACACATTTTCTGAGCCTATTTTATTTTGCTTACCCTGTATGTGCATAATGTAACAGAAATGTAATGTTGAAGACAATGTTTCTGATTATAAGATTTTCAAAATGCAATGTCCACAACTCTAATAAAGATTATGTTTTTTGCATACACAAAGCTTTGTCATACATATATAATATTTTAGCTGTGGTCTCACAAATAGGACATAACCCTTATAACCCTTTAGTGCGGTAAATGTCTGTTTAATTTATTTATTCTGTGATCTCTTGGCAGATGTCTGGTCGCTGGGAGTAATTCTGTACATGCTAGTATGTGGGCAAGCCCCATTCCAAGAAGCAAATGACAGTGAAACCCTCACAATGATAATGGATTGCAAATATACAATCCCAGTCCATGTGTCAGAAGGTTGTAAAAGGTAGGAGGAAAAATGCCAGTAACATGTTTCCATAGCACATTCTATCCTTGGTTTGTGTTAAGACACCCTTCATAAAATCCTTTAGTGGTAAACCTGTTTTCATAAGTGTCTTTGTGTGGCCTTGCAAGGTAGGACTGCACAGCAACTAAAACAGTTCTGGTTCAGGATGTATTTGTGAACTTCTTTTTGTCTTGCTTCCAAGTCCAATTTTTATTTATTGGTCAGTTTTATCTACCCTTGCAAGATTGTCTCTTATGTTTAAACAGGCATTCTACATATTTTACATTACATTCATTGTGACAAGTTATATCTAACATAGAATCCAAACATTTAGAAATTAATATAGTGTGAAGGAAGAAACATTTGATACAGAAGTGATGAGCAAGACAGAATTTAAGCTTATACTAGAACAACTCAGACAACTGACCAAAGAGATTAAGTAAATAAACTTTGAAAACTATGTGAATGATTAATATTAGCAAGTTGTTTTTGTGGTCTTTAGTTAAAACAGTTGTGCTGCAGCTGTTCATGCTAGTGCATCTATATAAGCCTCTTTTTTATCTCTCATGCTTTGGTCTCCCTTTACAGTTTTTAACTCTCACACTTGTCTCCATTACCAAATGAAATACGGGGTGAGACAAAAAGGATTTTAGAACTTTGAAATTGTATAGAAATTTATTGAGATAACCAGTTGGTAGATGTGTCATTTTGTAGCAAACAATCAAAGTTTAACACAAGTGTCATTTTGATTCGATGTGAGTACTGTTTGTGATGTGGCAAACATTCCACCAGTAATCAATTTCTTCCCATTCTCATTGCTCCAAATAGAGTGTAACTTGTACAGCATCAGTGTAGATTTGATTTTTCGGGTCACTTAAATTGTTTGGTAGGGGAAGAACATACACACAGTCTTTAATGTAACCCCAGAGACATAAATCCAATGGTGTCAAGTCTGGGAGAGAGGTGGCCATGGGATTGGCATTCACGGCCAATCCACAGATCTGGGAAGTTATTATTGAGGAAACCTCGAACTTCTATGAGCAAATGAGGTGGTGCATTGTCTTGCGGGTAGTAAACCATCCTATCTCAGTCATCTTCATCGATCAATGGAATTAAAAAGTTTTCAAGCATATCCAGATATGCAGTACCAGTGACAGTTTTCTCCATGAAGAGGAAAGGGCCATACACTTTCAGTTTGCTACGGGTGCAAAACACATTAACTTTGGGGCTGTCATGAATGTGTTCCAGTGTTACATGTGGATTTTCACTGCCCCATCTTCTGCAGTTGTGGGTGTTCACCATACCATTGATATGGTGTGTTGACTCATCCCTGAAGGTTATTGTATTCAGGAATGACTCGTCATCCTCTATCTGATGCAAAATTTCCACACAGAATTCCCCAAGAGCAACCTTATCTGCATCACTAATGTGTTGTGTCATTATGAAACTGTATGTTTTCAAGTGTAAACATCTACACAGTAGTTGTCAAGCAGTCTTTTGTGGAATGCCACTCTTGTGGGATGCACAACGTGTTGATCTCTATGGATTGCTGCAAAGCTCTCCATAACTTTTTCAATATAATCATTAACACACAATCGACCTGTTGATTTATCATGTCACAGTGAACAACCCATGTCAGCAAAGTTCTTGTGTGATGAGTAAATTGTAGGCCCTCTTGGAGGTTCCTTAGCATATTTGGTGTAAGATTTATGCCAAACAGTTGTTGCAGAGTTTGTTTCATGAAACTAAAACACACAGCGAGCATGCTCTGCCACATTTTAACTATGGACTACACTTGTGCTCCTAGTACATGAGTCAAACTTCAGGTCGTTCGCTGCAAACTGATACATCTACGGATTCTTTAAGTTATCTCAATATAGTCTTTCTAACTCGCCCTCTATTTCTTGATTCCTCAGGATGAGTACTATTAATCAGTCCTTTGTTTTTGTGCAATAGATTTCTTTCGTCCCCACTTCATTCAGTACCTCTTCATTAGTTGCCCAGTCTGCCTGTCTTATTCAACATTATTCTGTAGAACCACATTTCAAAAGCTTCTACTCTCTTCTTGTCTAGACCATGATTGTCAATGTTTCACTTGCATTCAAGGCCACATTCCAGACAAATACCTTCAGGAAAGACTACCTAACACCTCGATTTATGCAGGGGGGTGGACAAAAATATGGAAACACCACTAACACAATACATTACCATGTCTAATATGGCGCAGGAAAATGTTTGACATTCAAAACAGCTTCCATTTGTCTCATACTGGATGAATACAGCTCTTGTGTGGTTTTCAAGGGAATCTTATACCATACTTCCTGCAAAACAGTGGCAAGCTAAGATAATAATAATGGAAGTCTATAGGGATCACACACCCATGTCTCCAAAGTAAGCCACAAAGGCTCAATAAGACTGATATATGATGACTGTGATGGCCGGGGCAGGTATGACAATTCATTCTCATACTCACAATACCAGTCCTAGACAATGTGAGCTGTGTGAGTAGGGGCACTGTCATCTTGGAACACAATATTACCATTGGGGAACAAACATTGTATCATATAATGGACCCGATCAGCTAAAATGGTTACATAACCCTTGCAGAGTAACCCTGAGCCCATGGAATACTAAGGTATGGCGGATCAAGTCATAACTGAACCCCCTTCATATTCCACTCTTGGGACATAAGCTTGACCAAAAGTTGGAAGCAGTGTGCAACAAGACTCAGCTGACCAAATTAATTTTTCCTATTGCCACACATTCCAGGTTTTATGGCTTCTGCACCATGTTTTCATGTTAAGTGCATTTGCATCACCTATGACTGATTTTGGAATTACAGCTCACCCTAAAATTCCTTGCTTATGGAGCTCCCTTGTGTTGTATTGGTGCTGACAGGGATCACGAGCATGACATTCAGTTTTGCAGTGGCTTTTGCAGCCATTTTGTCACAACTCTCTATGATGACCGTCTGTCATGAACACTCTACACACATTTTTACCTGTGTTGTGACTTACCACATGATGTTTTTCCACTTTTCCTGTATGTGGTATAAATCTTCGATATGGTGCCTCTAAAAGCACATAACACTTGCAATGTATTGAGGACATGACACAGGTGCCATTTGTGATCAAATACGACTGTGCAATCCTCACACATAGCTATCCTCTACATTTATGCTCAATCAAGCATTTCTTGTGGTGTTTCCATATTTTTGTCCAACCCCCATGCATGATGATGACAATTTTCTTTTTTTCAGAAATGACTTTCTTGCTATTGCTGTTGCTAGTAACTTTTCATGTGGGAGGGATGACAGCTGTCAAAATTCAGGTCCCCTTAATAGTTAGTTGGTTTGATGTGGACAGGGATGTGAATGGAGCCAACCAAGAGAGAGAGACCAATGTCAAGGAATATGGTTTGTTGGGCTGAGAGCAACCAGATGAAGTGGAGGGGGAGAAACTGTCAAGGTTCTGAAGGAATGATGATGAGGGGTCTTGGCTCTGAGTCGAGAGCAGGAAGATCTTATCATTGAACCTGAACTGCACAAGTGGTTTGTGGTTCTGGGAGGCTAGGAATGTTTCCTCTAGATGTCCCGTAAAAAGGTTGGCATAGTAGGGTGCCATGTGGGTGCTCATGGCTATGCCATGGATTTTTGATGTACCTTCCCCTCGAAGGTGAAGTAGTTGGGTCAGGATGTAGGTGGTGATGTGTGTGTGTGTGGAGTTATGTCTTGGATTTGGAGTTTGAAGGATGTGTTCAATAGCAGCAAGATCATGAGCAAGAGGGACGTTGGTGTATAGTGAAGTGGCTTCAGCAGTGATGAATAGGGACTTTGGAGATAAATGGGTGGGGATGGTGGATAGTCAGTGCAAGAGGCTAGCATTTTTGATGTGAGAAGCTGGGTTTCAGGCAGTGGGTTGAGGTGTTGATCAAAAAGAACAGAATTCTTTCAGTAGGAGAACAATAATGAGACACAATGGGGCATCCAGGATTGTTGACTTTATGGATTTTGGAGAGCTTGTAGGAGCTGGCTGTCCAGGGTTTTGTTTGGGTGTGGAAGGAGACTGGCTTGAGGAATCATGTGCTGCTCCTCCCAGCTAAAACACATGTGCCCACATGCCTAGCCAGTGCGCCTTCCAATTCTTCCTCCCACATTCCTGCCCCACAAACCGGCAGTCTCCCTCTGAGCCACTAGCTACGCACTACAACCCCTCTTCTGTCTCCTGCCTCTTTCTCTCTGTACCCATTTCACTTGCTGACACGTCTCCCACCTCACCCTAGACCACTTGCTGAACAGCAGACCTAGTGTTGCACTTCCGGTCAGGACTATGTATGGACGCGTGTGTGTGTGTGTGTGTGTGTGTGTTTGTTGTTGGGGGAGAGAGAGAGAGAGAGAGAGAGAGAGAGAGAGAGAGAGAGAGAATATGAAAGTTATTTGTAACTTACAATAATTCCACAGAAGGTAAGTTGCTACTCACCATGTAGCGGAAATGCTGAGTTGCGATGGGCACAACAAAAAGAGTCACCAATTATAGCTTTCGGCCATTAAGGCCTTTGTCAGCAGTATATATATATACACACACACACACACACACACACACACACACACACACACACACACAATCGCAAACGCAACTTGCACACACGTCTGCAGTCTCAGAGAGCTGTGGTTTCAGCTGAATGGTGAGTAGCAACTTTCCTTCTCTGGTATTGTTACATTCCATCCTGTAGTTTCCATTGTTTGATTATTTGTAACGGAAGATTTTATCTTCTGTTCCTGATGGATTTTGCAGGCTAATAGCTCGGATGCTGATTCGGGAACCAGAAAAGCGAGCCACTCTGGAAGAAATAGCAATGGACCCATGGCTGAGAGAAGATGCCAACACTGAGCCAGCAGACTTCCTCCCATTAGTATCTCGAGAACACGTGTCTGAAGATGACCATGCTCTTATCATACAGAAGATGGTCAATGGCAATATTGCTACTAAAGAAGACATTTTAGAGTGAGTTGAGGGTATTACAGTATTAATGGTGATTGAAGCAGTTTCGTTTGTGTCATTACTAATTCACAGTCTTATGAGTGTTTATTCCACTTGTCAGTAAATACTCCATTATCAAGAGAATTACTGAGTTTTTCAGTCGGAGCAGACAGGAAAACGGTTGTAGTTCTGTGCTTAAAATAAGTATGTTTTACCAAATCACATGCAGTCTATTCTCTCTGATGTTTTAAGAAAATTTATTACTGTAAACAATATTGTTGCACCTCTGTCACAACATAATTTCAACAAAAGGCATATGCTGTTTGTTCACAGGGCACTTGATAAGAATGAATACAATCACATCACAGCAACCTATTTCTTGCTAGCTGAGAGGAAACTGCGTGCACACAGACAAGAACAAGCTCAGCAGCGTCTTCGTCAGGGGCAACAGTTGCAAGAATTGTCTCCCATAACGTCTGGGTAAGTCAGTAAGACACTCTCTAAGTGTTACACATTTGTGAGGTATCTGTTGTTATATTGCCCTCACACATTATTAAGAACTCTCTGTCTCTCTTTCTCTTTCTCTCTCTACTACGATGAAGGACATGTCCGAAAGCTTAATGATGGTTTCGGCTTGCTTATTTGTCTTTTTACTGCTCAGTTCTTGATCCATAATGTATTCTCACCCTGACTGTCCTTCTGTTGTTTACAGAACAAATTTTGTCATGTGTATTTTGCTTCCTTCTGATGCTTAAATATTTAGTGCCATTCTTAGACTAGAACTGAGATTGTTTAAAAGTGAAAACATGAAAAGACAGTACATGATACACAAAAAAATGGATGGTCCAAACACTCAAATGACTTCTAGAAGCAATATTTCAACATTCGTACAATTTAAATGTTGTCTTAGGTTAACTTTTTGTCTATTTATGTCCTGATCCAAACCATGCCAACGGCCTTTTGTGACCATCCGGTCTGCCAAGTGTTGTTGGTAGGCGGGGTGCAATCAGCCCTTGTAAGGCAAACGGAGGAGCTATTTGATTGAGAAGTAGCGGCTCTGGTCTTGTAAATTGACATATGGCCAGGAGAGTGGTGTGCTAACCACATGCCCCTCCAAATCCGCATCCAGTTATGCCTGGGGTGACACGGCGGCCAGTCGGTACCGTTGGGCCTCCATGGCTTGTTCAGGTAGAGTTTAGTTTAGACACCAAATATGATATCTGTGGTCATTGTCCTTCTGGTTACATCCAACTGTAACCTTCTTCAGCTTTGCAAACAGTATCATTCATGTGATTTCTTAGCTTCTCGTGGCATATTTGTTGGGGGAACATTCCATAGGTGTACTGCTGGTACTCAGTATCCAATGTGCTGTAACATTTCAGTGAACAATACGGTCACCATCATCAGTCACCAAAATATTGCACCCATTGGACACAGTGTACTGGCTGTACACCCATTATTGTTCATCACTGGTAGCAGCTGTATTCAAATGACTGCTCCAATCGTATGGCAGTTTGAAAGTAATGAACTTAAAATGTTAAAAAAACAGAAAAGAAAAAGGCCAGGTGCGAGTAGGAATCGTGCTCTGTGGGTTCCATATAAACTTAATTGTGGATATAGACCGTTCATCCATTCCAGGAATTGAGAATATTCATGATTTTTGCCTGTTACAGGTGTTGATAATGGCAGGAGATCGTTCCAAAGAATTCCAAGACTCTTGAGAATGTTTTACGTTTGAAGTCTGATAACAAATGTCAAAAGAAATATTTTTTGTATGATTTAATTACAAATTAGCAATTTTTCTGATTTTGCTCTTTGCTTGTACTGTAAAACCTTGCTTCTTGCCAAATTTCATGATTCTTGCCAATGAGAAGCATCCTACAGTTTTTAATGAGTGATTTTGTGAGTATTGAAATATGTGATATAAATGGCCCTATCTTCTCATTACATTGACGTAGAAGCTTAACATTTTTATATCACTAATGGACCCTAGAACATAATATGTGACATAAATTTCAACTTGATAGTCTATTTGCTCCTGAGAAAAAGATATATTAGCAGATGGATGGACAGAAACATTTTGATAACAAATCACCAAAACAAAGTTGTAGTGTGATATATTAACAATTTTTTCATCATTTCCTTTAGCTGTTCTGGGAAACTATGCTTTGTGCAGATTTCACAATTCCAGGTCAATTGGAAATAACCTATGGGTTTTGATGAGTTAGTTTGCGAGTGTCACAATATGTGCCATTAATAGCTGTATCTTTTGACTGCATTGAGTTAGATGCTTCAATTTTTTTTTCACTACCAAGGGGCCATAAACAATAGAATGCAGCAGAAATTTCAGCTTGATAAGTCTATCCTTTCCTGAGAAAAAGCATTTTAGATGGACAGATGGATGGGCAGGTGGACACAAAGTGATCCGTAAGGATTCAGTGTTTACCAATTGAGGTATGGAACTCTAAAATGACAATAGTGTTGGATAGTCTATGTGGTTACATGAAGTACTTCGCACCACATCTGTTTCTGTCAGAGGCCACACACACTGACACAATTTGATCATTTGACAAGAGGAGAACTTGTGTAAAAAGTGGTGTAATTAGATGATGAATGCCATCGATCATGTATGGGACATAATTGAGAGGTCAGTTTGTGCATAAAACCCTGCCCAGCAATACTTTCACAGTTACAGCCAGCTATAGAGGTAGTATGGCTCATTACTTCTGCAGGGGCTTCCAGTGACATGTTGAGTCCATGCCTTGCCAAGTTGCTGCACCACACTGGGAAAAGGTCTGAAAAGATATTAAAAGGTATCCCATGACTTTTGTCACCTCAATGTATAAGTTATAGCACCCCTTCCCCTTTGAGGAGAGAGGACTCCATAGGTGTGGGTGTCAGGGCAGCTGTTATATATCCATGGGCTCTGCGGCAGATGCCACAGGCGATGGCAGTGGCAGCTGATTCTGTGCTGGAACCAGGGATAGGAGCAGAAGTGACACAGTGATTGACATGCACAGTGGTCGCTCCCCCCGTGAAGTACCATAAGAGAGGACAAGTGACGAGGGCGCTGGTTGCATTTTGACGCCCAGTTTGTCAATGTTGTGGAACTGAGCCAATGGTGAAGGCACTGGATCTCAGTTGGAGCGGCAGGGATGCCAGTGGGCAAGGTCTCGAAGGCACCATCCCAGCCGGCAGTGGACTTGCTGAGGGTCTGGACCCAGGAGGAGAGGTAGTAGGAGGCAAAATCCACAAGGAGGATGGGACACCCCATGCAGCAGGATGATTTGAACCTTAACATGCAGATGAGACAGTCCACTTCTCCATTACGTTGGGTGTGGAAAGGAGGAGCAGTCATACAGTGAATGCTTTGATGGGCACAGAAATCGTGGAAGGTCTGAGACAAACTGTGGACTGTTATCCGTCACAAGCATGTAAGGCAATCCTTTAATAGAATAAATTTTGGAGTCAGTTGGAATTGTAGCCGTGGCCTGCGCTGAAGGACAGCTGATAACATTTGAAAATTTAGAGAAAGCATTGACAACCAACAACCAGTAAGAATGTAGGAAGGGTCCCGCAAAATGCCTGTCCTGTAGAAACTGCGAGGTGGGCTGTGGAGAGAGCATTGCTCGAGGTACTACCTGTTGGGCAGCACACTTGGAGCAGGCCCTGACAATATGTGCACCATCACCATCGATGCTGGACCAAAACACATGCCAATGGGCCAATAACTTGGTACCCAAGATCACCCAGTGTAGGAGCTGAAGCTCAACTCACTGTAGAGTAGCCTCAGTCACAATCTTATGCGACAGCCCTTCCATAGTTCAGAGAACGCCACCATCAGGTACCAAAAGGCGGTGAGCCCTGCCTAAATGCCCGTCTAGCCAACTATGCTGAATGAGGTGACCAACTTGATGCAAGATTGGTTGGCAGCAACAGCAGCTAAGGTCCAGGAGCCCATAATAGGAAATGCTTCCATTGATGTTGTGCCTAAACATCTGAATGAAAGCAAAGTAGTTCATCCTGATCTAATATAAGACCTGGTCCCGTCAGAAGCCGGAACAGTGCAACGGCATTGGCATGCTGTGCAGTAGGCTGAAAAAATATTTCACAGTTCTAGCGAAACAGAAACAAGGCCCAATGCAGGATGCAAAGTGCCCCTTTGTCATTTGATGAAGCAGAATGATTAAACAATAAAACCAATGACTTGTGGCCAGTAATGAGGTGGAACTTATACACTTACAAGAACACATGAAAGTTTTTGAGGGTTGGGCAATAGCAAACACTTCCTTTTCAACTTGGGAGTAGTGCTGCTGAGCAGAATTGAGCATTTTTTACGTGTAAGCTGTCGGACTTTCAGAACCATCCTCATATCAATGCATAAGAATGGTCTCACATCCGTGCTGAGAGGTGTCCATAACCAAAACCAAGTAATTGCCACGATGGAAAGTAGCCAAACTAGGAGCAGAATGTAATTTAGATTTCAAAACAGTGAACGTGCACTTGCAGGCTGGCTTCCACTGAAAGGAAACTTTCTTGTGGAGCAATTCATGAGAGGAGGAGATTGGCCAATGTGCCCAGACCCTGAATAAATTTGTGATAGTAAGCAGTTTTCCCTAAAAATGCTTGGTGTGCTTTGACTGTTTTTGGGCCAAGCAGAGCTGTGACTGGAGCGACACATTGATGTGATGGAACAACATCCTGAGATACCTCAAACCCCAAATGCACAATTGTTGACCGCAAAAAGTATGAGTTGGACAAGTTGCATTTCAACCTGCTGTATGTAATACCAAGAGCAAGGTGTGTAAGTTATGTAAATACACTTCCACAAATGCACCTGTTCAGAATGGACTTCGTCAGTTGTTCCAAAAGATACGAAAAAATCGCTGGGGCACTAGCCACACTAAATGGTAGGCACTGATATTGTTACAATCTGAACGGTTTGTTGAACACAAGGAGCCATTTTGAATCCTCATCCAACTGAACCTGTAAATAAGCTTCAGACAAATCAGTTTTGGAGAAAAACTGGCCCCCAGGGGCTTTAGCCAATTATTCGTGTGGACAGAGCAATATGTTAACTGAAACTTTAAAGTCGCTGCAGAGGCGAAGCTGATTGCATTTTATTTTATTTTTTTTTTTACTCTCTGCACAACCTCCAACAATGCTGGCGTGTTCAGTTACGCTTTCATTTGATCATGCAATGCCACTCGAATGTGGCACAGTCAGAAACTCAACTGCACAGTAAGTTTCAGGGTCAGGTGGGCCATCGGAGAAGAGAGACGAGAACTCTGAACACAGAGAATCTAACTGCTGGTAAGGAACTGGCTGGAAACGAGGTGCACTGAATCCAAAATGGAAAAACAAAAGTGTTGAAAGCATCCTGACTGAATAAAAATCTGCTGTGTCATCTTCATCCACTACTAAAAAAGTCAAAGAATGAACTGCAGATTTATACATAGTGGGAGCTGTAAACTGCCTCAAATTGGAATATGCTGCTTGTTGTAACCCCCACACATTGAGTAACTGGAGGCAACACCGGAGATCCCAAATGCACACCAAGTTTGTGAGTTCAGTAAAGTCATGGCTGCACCCGTGTCCACTTGTAGTCTGACAATTTTGTCCAACACCTGCACTTCAATAAGAAGTTTGTTATAATTCGCAGACACTGGAGATAAACAATTAACATCCATGGTCATGTCCACAGGAGGGGACTGAGAATGGCACACAGATGCTGTATATTCTTTGCCCTACTGTTGTTGCAAGTCTCCACCACTTAGGGCAAGCGGCACTGTAGTGTTTCATGAAACAGTATGGGCAAGATGGGATCGGGGAGTGATGCCGTTGCTATGGTTGTTGTTGGTGGTGGTGGTGGTGGTGGTGGTGGTGGTGGTGGTGGTGGTGGAGGTGGAGGTTTTGTTTGGGACATCACTGTCCAGTGCGGTGCAGAGGCCGCGGTTGTACAGATGCGACGTTGTCCTCCCCTGAGAACTGACTGACTCCCAACGACCAGGAACAGGAACCACCACGGTGATGTCACACGCAGCCTCAGTTTGACCACTTGCAGCACAAGATATCTCCAGAGATTGAGCAATATTTAACACTTCAGCCAAAAATGGATTCTCGAATTGTTAAGTGTGTTGACGCTTCTCCTTGTCAGGAGACAACAGAATGTGGACCATAGAATCAGCATAGGAATTGTGATGAGTGTCAGTAACAAACTGACATTTGCCACTGAGGCAGTGGAGTTCATGGTTGCATTTACAGTGATAATTTGAGAACAACTTACACATTTCATTGAGTGAAAGAGACACAGGATCCTGGAGTGGGGCTAACTGGCTCAACAGCTGGTATATCCGAAGAGAAATCCGAAGCAGGAACAAAACCTTACACATGTTAGCACCACAGACAAGGAAGTGTTGCTGAAGCTGCTTCTTGTAAGCCTCCGAGTCTTTCGCCACACCATCGTTTGGGGGGGGGGGGGGGGGGGGGGGGGCAGTGTGGATGCCTGCCTCAATGGCCAGAAGAACCAAAGAAACCAACCAATAGACTTGAGTTAATGGAAGTGAATGCCACACTCGTCACCAGTTGTGTTATGATGTAAGACACAAACAATGGCACAGCCACAATGAATCAAAGTTTATTCTTCTTCCACAAACAAGCAAACAGCAGTTGAGAATACTGACATAAACATAGAAACAATTCTGGAACTTACAGAAACTCTTATATTGTGTTCTTATTTATTGTCAGTGAGTGCCTGCTGTGCAGTTCTTATAAGGACAACAATTCTGGTAGATGGCAAGGTTAATGCTGTGCTGTGGGCATGACTCATGTGACCACCACAGGTGATCTCTTGTGTCCATTTCGTGCAGATGCCATTGGTGGAATTTTGAAGTGTAGTGTGCCAGAGGCCTGATGCTGCAGTGTGTATCCAAGTGCTCTTTACAGGGTTAGAGCAAAATGTGTATTAGGTTATGTAGTTGATACTGACTAACTATAGACATCAGTACTTTATGTAGACAATGAAGAAGTTGTATTTGAAGGATGCACTGAGTCAGTAGTAATGATACATACAGAAAAAAATGAATTTGTTGTGTTCAGATTGTGCCTTAGTTTTGTAATATGAACAAAGAAAAAAGTAAAGTATATGTTCATTTATAGTATAATCATTTTAATTGAGTCTCATGTATTCGTATCTTTGAGGAAGATGCAGGTACAGTTCATTTTGCATCCTTGTTTTCTTCTTAGTCTCAATAATGTGCATTTATTAGCTACATGTAAGCACATTTACTTAGTCCTTAGTTGAGTAGTAGATGGATTTCACAGTACAAATTTTGAATATTGTAATATCTCACTTGCCTCAACCCCTTTTCTGCCCGCAATTTTAATTATTGATATGTGGTAGGCTTCTTGATAACAAAATCTTCTCAGTGAATAATGCTGTTAATAGCAAAAATATTTTTTGAGCTGTAAACAGAAATTTTGTAGCATCTACTTTAACTGGATACATTTATCCCACAAATTTGCAGCAGCAAGCCTTACGTGAAGATGGACAAGATCACAGGAATGAGCAACACAGATGTTTCATGCCAACAAGTGAACCAGTCTTTACTGAGTGCAGCGCGCACACCCGGGGACCAGGTGAATCAACAACAACCACCTCTGGCATGCCTGCTGCATGTTGCAATTGCTTCACTTTGCGTTTTGGCGCTCTGGTGTGTGTTCTCACATAAAACACTGTCACAGACTGTTAAAGCTGTGTGCATATTGCAATAGTGGAATTAAATGCACGGTCAACTTACATGCATGGAAAAGTAAAGACTAAAACAACTTAAAATAAAATCAGCTTTCTTATTTTTAGTGTACAGTTTATGAAATCATTAAATACTTAGTTTTTGCTTCTGCTGTGAGCAACTTTACTCTGTTTATATAACATTTACACTTCAAATGTGGTGATAACCTCTGATTGGCATAACTAATTAGTTTCAAAGTATTACTAGAATATTCAAAACAATTAAAGTTACAGTAACTATTGAAAAACATAAGAAATTTTGTGTATCTTTCTTTTAATTTGGCATGGTCTAGTAGAAACTAATTTTTTGATAGAATATTAGAACAAGAGTCTTTGTATTTTACTGGCCCCTCCTCTTTTTATTGAAAAATCTTGCATCTTGTCAGTTTTCTGCTGCTTCTGTGAATACTTAAATGAAGTAAACATTTCCTGTTTCATGTTTTAAAGGAGACATATCTTTCTGTACCAGAATGATACTGCTCAGTGATTATTAAACAATGACCAGTATTAAGTGCTTTGTAACTTCTTTGAAGATTTTATTCTGTGTAATAAGACATTTCTTCTCAGTTTCTTGTATCCAAAACATGCACAGTTATTTTGTGATTGTAAGTTGTAGGTGGCACTCTCTTCCAGTGAAAACATAATGTATTCTCTCAGGAAGCAGAAGTTGCGTGTCATTTCTCGTTGGTCAGTAGATTGCTATAGAATACATCATTTTTGTTTGTATTCACAGATTCATTATTTGTTGTTCAAGTCATGTTTCAAGGCAAATTCTGCACTCCTAAACATTATTGCATGTTTAGTTGGCATTTTCATTTGGTTTCAGTATTTCACTAAAACCGTAATTCAGCTTCAAATGTACCTTATGTAGCAAAAATGCACATCAACTGTTTCATATACTTCACTCCTTCATTCAAATGAGTCTACAATGTATATGTAGTTTGATAGGCATGAGTAGTGAAACTGTTTTGGTATATTGGCACTACTTCTACTGCTTTTCCATTTTTGTACTTCTTCTAAATCAGCACCTAAAATAGTATGAATTATTATTGATTAACAGTACTCTTTATTAGATGCATGTTGCTGACGAGCTACTTTGTAAGGTGCAATACTTCATGACTTAAGATACAAGATTTTAGTACTACTGTAGTAACTTCTATGCTATGGAATGTATGGTCCAAAATCTAGAAAATTTAAGAACCCTGAATACATTTTCAGTAGACACTCTCTCAATTAATTTCACTGTTTCGTTGATTATTGTGTTCATTGAATCTATGTTACTGTGTGTCACTGATTATGAATACTAACTGAAAATGATTTTCTTGTAAACTTACTACTAGTGGTATTTATACTAATTAAATGTTGTCATATATTTTAAACAACTTTAGGAATTTTACATTAATTGGAACCTCATTTATATAACTTTAGGGATGTAATTACTTTTCATGACTCTACTGCAGAGCAAGAAGTGTGATTTTTTTCAGTTTATTATTTTGAGTTTAGTGTCCTTGAGAAATGCTGAGGCTCATGATTAACTTGTGAATGTTAATCCTAAAAAGGGGATTCCAATTATGTACAGTGAATAATTTTATGTAGCTTCTTGTAAGTAATTAGTTTGTAGTAAACTGTCTCCATTAACCTACAAAATTTATATTTATTGATATGTCAAGTGCCTGGATAAGGGCAGAGGAAGAAAGAGGAAGGGATGAAAAATTATATAGAAAGAGAGAAGTCAAAACTTAAGAGTAATTTACAATTACACTGAGAGAAAAGTCAAGCATTTAATATCAGTGTAGATCATCAGAATTCCTGAGAAATTAACGGAGCACTATTATTTTTACATATCATTTATTCAGAGATTGTCATATATCTTGCTAGACTAGCATTGGCAGACAGTGAACAAAGTGTTTATAAATCTACTAGGAATGCTTTGTGTGAGTTCTTTATCTTATCGAGGCAGATATTGTGGTAGTTTCTTGCATGTCTGCTTGGGAGCACCAATCTGCAAAACAGTTCCTTGAGGAATAAGGAGTATTTGCCAGCAAACAGGACCTGTTGGGATATTATGCCCTATTTAAATGTGCTATGCCTTTGTCTGACGGCACCCTGTGCTTTGAGTTGCTGGAAGTCCATTGTACCATACAGCATAAGCAGAGGCAGATTTGAAAATATTGTACAGTAATTTATATGCCAATAGATGATTTTCTCACCTTCAAACAAATTTAATGTTTACCAATAACAGCAACCATGAATACAAATACATGTGCTTTATAGTAGTAATGCAGTTGAATACATATTTAAAAATGCAACATTGTTATGTCACCAATGGTAGTATTATTCACAATGCCACTTTCATGAATGTGTATTCAATAGGACTATTATCATTAAAAAACACATGTGGGAGGACTAGTATTAATAACAAACATTACATTTGTTCAAAAATCTAGCATTGGTTTGGGAACGTATGTATTGCCTTAGTAAAATTAAACAAAGCTACCAAATAATTGCCAGCAGCTCTTGACTACTTGCAGATACCCAAAATTGTATCTAGGAATCATCCCACTGACTGCTGCCTTCAAGTAGCCATACAGAATAGTACCACAATACCTGTGGAAGATGCAGCCCAGTGCTTTTCATTTGGCCGCCCAGTGCTTTTCATTTGGCCACGCAGTTCAACATTGCTGTTTGATTTTTGCCTTTTGTATAACTGGCCATATATTTTGACTCTGTTTTTAAACAGTATTTGCATGTCATTAATTTCTGCCACTTAGTGTGCTGATGAAAGAAAGTATTAACTTTCTCTTTCAGTATCTGTCTGGTATACTTGTAAGACATACAGCATTTTCATCTGTCTTGATTTGTTTCAACTTTCTTTCCACTTTTGATTTGATTTGTTATAAACTATATTTAAAAAAAAAATAGTTGGAACTTTCTTGGAGTTTGTTCTTTTTCATATCGTCATGCTACAAGATGTTTTCACATTGGTTGTTAGAATGGGAATATTTTTATATAAAATCTTAAAAAATGTATTTATAATCACATTGTACAAATATACTCTTAATGAGAATGTAACTTATTTCTTTTGGCCTATTGATGGTTTAACAGTTTAACAAAAAAGTTAAATTTTGCATGTTTTTCAGCTGCTTCTTTGCATGATGCTCATATATTCTACATATCTAAATATGACACCTATATTGCTAATGCCATAATTTGAGTAGCATTTTCTGTTTTTAATTAGCTTATGCATGTTGAAAATAATATATTTGTGTATTCGAGAAGTTAAAAAAAATGTCTTTGTGATACTTGAATAAATATGAAACTCAATAACATTGATGTTTAATTTGATAAAATATGGTATAGAAAATAAAGGCATTCCCTGAGCACTTGTCACCAATGAAGGCTATGTATACATAATATCCAGTATTATAAATTGATTCAGTACACACTTCAGAGGTGTTAATTTTTTTTCCCCCCTGGCAGGAACATAAGCAAAAACCATACTGAGATGTGAGTTGTGAAATGAGAAAAATGAGTAATTTGTCACTGCTTCAGTAATTACTTCAGGGATGTGGGAAAATATTTGGCAGGAGTTCTGTAAACACAGATCATAAATGAGTAACAACATGTCCCAGCATAGCACGTTATACTGCACTTCTGTTGACTCTTTAATGTTTAAAAATCATTGTCACTATAATTAATGTTGGTTGTTGATACTTCTTTGCATTCAGTCATTAATTCAACCATCCTCACCTAATTGAAAATGGAGTTAGGTGTATTGAAAAAATGTGGGATGCTTTCTTTTTGTGTGGCTGGGGAAGTCTGTTAGAGCAAGCTCTATGATAATGATAACTAGCAATACAATACAATTCAATCAAATAAACCCTTCACAATGTGTTCCCAGTTTCACACAACATGTAAGGCAGATTTTGAAGTTGGCTGAACACACCCAAGTGTCTATGACTTGTAGTTCCTCTCCACATACATCTACATGTGTACTCGTAATCCACAGCACTGTGTGTGTTTTAGTGTACCCTCTACCACTACTACTTATTTTCATTCCTGTTCCACTCGCAGACAGACCGATGGAAAGACTGTCTATATGCCTCCATACAAGCCCTAATATCTCTAATCTTATCTTCATGTTCCTTAAGTCATTATGCACTCAGCCTCAAATGCCGATTCTCTAAATTTTCTCCATAGCGCTACTCGAAAAGAATGGTTTGAGTTCCCAAACCAACTCCTTAATACTTGTATGTTGTTCAGACTTACCTGTAACAAATCTAGGAGCCCACTTCTGAATTTATTCGATGTCTCCCTTTAATCCATTGTTGTGTGGATCACAAACACTCTTAACAGTACTCAACAATGGGCTGCACTAGTTTCTTGTGTGCTGTCTCCATTACAGATGAACCACACTTTCCTAAAATTTGCCAAATAAACTAAAATTGATAATTCAGCTTTCCTCCTACAATCCTCAAGTGCTCATTCCATTTCATATTGCTTTGCAACATTACGCCTAGAATTTTAATTTACGTGACTGTGTCAAGTGGTGCACAACTAATACTGTACTTGAACATTATGGGTTTGTTTTTCCTACTCATCTACATTAAATTACATTTTTCTACATTTATAGCTAGCTGCCGTCCATCAAATCAACTAGAAATTTTGTGTAAGTCATCTTGTATCCTCCTACAGTCATGCAATGATGACACCTTCCCCTACACCACAGCATCATCAGCAAACAGCTACAGACTGCTGCTTACGTTATCTGTCAGATTGCTTATGTATATGGGAAATAACAGTGTCCTCTCACACTTGTCCAATAACATTTTTGAAGTGGGTAGGGGCTATTCACTTTTATAAGATTTTGCAGTAGACCATTTGTGAAATGACACAACTTTATGCAACAGAAGAAGATATAGTTGGTTTTCTCCATTCATGGTATCCACTCCTTGGAGAGGATGTGGTTAAAACTCAGTTTAATTTAGTTATTGGCTTTTTCCTGGATGGCAACTGCCATCCCTAATCGTGACATGGAACGAGTCAGTTTTACAATTCTACTTCACTTTGCCATTGAGAAATATAGGTGTTCTCTTAAGCTTGTCTGCGAGATATACTTAACTACTACATTTTTTGATTATGATTGATAACTGAAAACAAACTTCATAATGCAGTAATGGACTGTGAGGCTGTGGTCAGTAAGCTGAAAACAAACTTCATAAGGCAGTAATGGACTGTGAGGCTGTGGTCAGTATGCCCAAAAGAGTTGGCTACAAGAGATTCTGAAATGAACGCCGTGTATTGTCCATGTTACACATATTTGTACAGCAAACACTTTTTTCCTCGGCGATGAGTTGCCCCAGAGTATGATGTCAATAGAGGTAGGTAGTACGTTGTGTACCACTGTTACTCCACCCATTTTCCCGTTCAAGCAGTGACTGATGCTCACTTAAAATGAGTATTAGTAAGCCTCATGCAAGCTTGGAGCTCTCTAATTTTACTTTCATATCCTTTTCACTAGTTATGTGTAGGAGGAATCAGTGTATTCATAGACTCTTATAGCAATTTATGATCTTGGAATTTTAACAGTAAACCACACTGTGATGCAAAACAACTGTTTTACAGTGTCTGCTACTGGAGTTGGTTGTGCATCTCATGATGCTTTCGTGCTAACAAACAAAATGTGCTGTTCTTCTTGTTATCTTGTTTATTTCCTTTATAAATCCTATTTATTAAGGATCCCAGATGGTTAAGCAATATTCAAATATTGGTCAAATGAGGATTTTGTTACGATCTCCTTTCTAAGTGGACTATGCTTCCAAGGTTGTACAAATGAATGTCTACCTGGCATCTTATTTCCTACATATTTCTACTTAACTTGTCATGCATTCCTACTATGATGGGATCATCTCATTTTAAAATCAATTTGAGTGAATAGTCTCAGATCCTGATAGCGACCTACTGTTTCTGGTGATTGTTCTGATATCATATAATCAAACAGTAATGGATCTTTCATCTTAAGCCCTTACATATGCACAATATCTTAAATGTTAAGTTGGTGGTCATATGCCAATCTCTGCACTGCATATCAATCTTCTGTAACTCTTCTTCCATTTTGCTGCAGTTTTCTAACATAGTGACTTCTCTGTATATGACAGCATCATCCGCAAAGAGTCTTATAATGTTTCTTAAATCCAATAAGTCATTTATACACATTGTGGAAAGTAATGTCAAATAATACTCCCTTGGGGTACACCGAAAACTGCTTTTATGTCGGAATATTACAGTGTTTTGAGAATGACGCGCTGTGTTTTGTTTGCTAGGAACTCTTCAATACAATCCTACAGCTGCTCTGATGAACTGTACAGTCATATTTTGTTTGTTAGTTGACAGTACAGAACTGTGTCGCATGCTTTCTGGAAGTCGAGAATCACAGCATCAAATTCGGTACTGGTATTTACTGCTTTCTGGGTATCATGGACGTATAGTGTGACTGGATTTCGCATGATACTTATTTTCAGAACTGATGTTAATTCCTATAGAGGAGATTTTCAGTCTCTAGGACTATCATAATATACAAGCATGAAACATGTTGCAAAATTCTGCAGCATGTCACTGTTACAGGTATCTTAACCTAACCTAACTGGCCTATAGTTTTGTGCACACGTTTGCCAACCCTTCTTGAAATCTTGAGTGACCTATGCTTTTCTCCAATCACTAGGAATACCCTTGATCTATGGTACGCTGCTGCTAGAGGAAGAGCAAGTTCTTTTGCATACTCTCATGTATTAATATCCCTTAAGCTTCTGTGACCTTTCCTCTGTTAAACAATTTGAGTTAAATTTCTGTCCCACGGTTACATATTTTGGTGTATTATTTTGACATTCATATGACAATTTAAAGGAGGAAGTGCAACATGATCTTCCTCACTCTAACAGTTCCAGAAAGGCATTTAGTATTTTAGCCTTCTCTCTGTCATTCTCCATTTCACTGTCATTATATTCATAGAGCATCTGGACTAATGGCTTTGATACATTTACTGATTGCAGGATACTTAACACTGTTTGCTGGTTTTGGCTAGATTTTTGTTTGACTGTGATGCTTTGGCTTCATTTAAATGTGTAGAGAAGCTCTCGTTGCTTTGGAACAGCTTTGTAACACAGATGTCAAACCAAGGCATGTCTTTCTGACCCATAACAACTTTGCATGGCATATACCTGTCTAAGGCATATTGTACAATGATCTTTAACTTTGTCCAGGAATGTTCAACATTTTTGGTTTGAGTGTGAATGTTTCATGTTGACTACCCTCATAATCTGAAATTTGTTTAGAGTTGCACTTGTTAAGCAGAAATGTCTTCCTACTATTCTTTACATTCCTATTTACAGCTGTGTTCAGTGATGCTGTAATAGGTTTTTGATCACTGCTTCCCCATTCTGCGTTTAGTCGGAAAGTTCAGGCCTGGTGGTAACTAGGAAATCTAAGATATTACCTCCATGAGTCAATTCTCTGATTAACTGCACAAGGTAATTTTGAGATAAGACATTTAGAACAATTTCACATAATGCCCTGACCTACCAGCCTTAGTCACTTAAGTTCCCTGGTCTATAGCCAGTAAATTGGAATCTCCCCCGAATACTATGACGTGATAAGGAAACTTGAACGAAACCTTCACTCATATCTTGTACCGCTATTGCTCCTGAGGCAGGGGGTCTGTGAAAGCACTAACCTCACTAGATATTATCATATAATTTACAGCTGTAAACAATGCCTCTTCCACCAGCGCTGAACATCCTTGTGATATGCATTCCGGTTGGAATTTCATTACTGTTAACATCAGGTTTCACTTAGCTTTCTGTTCCTTGTCCTGTTTGGGTATATTACTGTTCATAATCAAACAATGGAAAATCCAGGATGGAATGTAACAATATTATGAGAAGAAAAGTTGCTACTCACCATATGGCAGAGATGCTGAGTTGCAGATAGGCACAACATAAAGATTTTTCACACTTAAAGCTTTCAGCCAATGGCCTTTGTCAACAATATACACATGTACGCCCCCCCCCCCCCCCACACACACACTCACGCAAACGCAACTCACACACACGTGACTGCAGTCTCCGGCAACTGAAACCACACTGCGAGCAGCAGCACCAGTGCATGATTGGAGTGGTGACTGGTTGGGAAAAAGGAGGAGGCTGGGGCGGGCAGGGGGGAGGGAATGTATGATGGAGATAGTGGACAGTGAAGTGCTGCAGGTTGAGCAGAGGCCAGGGGATAGGTGGGGAAGGGGGAGGGAAAGTAGTGGAAAATGAGAGAAATAGAGAGAAATAAAAAAAATAATAAAAAAATAAAAAATATAACAAAATAAAATATATAAAAATAATAATAATATTTATTATTTTTATTATTATTATTATTTTTATATATTTATTTTATTTATTTCTCTTCTTTTCCACTCGCCCCCGCCCCCCTCCGCCATCTCTCCTCTGCCCACTCAACCTGCAGCACTGTCCGCCATCCCCACCATACTATCCCTCCCTCTCCCCACTCCAGGGTGGCGTTTGAACCCAGGTGGCAGCACTTGAAACCAGGTGGCAAGTGTCATTTCTACTGACTTGAACGATGATCTACAACCGAGTGGATCCATTGCATACACTTGCTGTTCAGCAAGGCTTTCTCCGCATCTTTCACATGACCCCAGATGGACAAACAAACTGAACACTGATCATCTTTGTGGCCTGCCACTATTTCCTTAAGAGATCCCATCACCCACCTAATGTTGGAATTCCCTATGACAAGCAATCCCACTCTCTGCACCTGCCCAGACCTTTCAGGAAGATCGGCCCCAGCAGACAAGGTGCCCTGTGCTGGCTCAGATGTACTTTCAGCAATGGGCAATACCTCATACCCAACTTCAAGCCATAAATGGAGAGCTGTGTGGCCAGAACCCATTTTCATATTTCACCCAGAGATTTGTGACCCTGCCACTATTCACTGTTCACTGTCAGGTGAGTGTTGACCGGCCAGAACAAGGGAATCAGTAACACTGTGAATCAGCAATTCCAGGTGACACTATAGGCACCAGAGTTGTTCAAGCATTTGTCCCAGATGCCCCAATGCTACTTCAGCCTAAAGCAGAAACCTGAAGCCTGTCAGCTGTGGCCAATTCCCCTTACATTCATACACAATTAAGTGCAGACTCTATCTGTCTTTAATCAGTGATTGTCTGTACTAGAGAGAATAGAACACTAACCCAAGTAGTTGCTCCATGGACTCTTAAGCAATGCTGCTTCGCTGTTTCTGCTTATCACTGGACTACGAAGTTAGCTCACATGACACTATTCTCGGAAAATATGCGAACACTCAGAAAAAGTTAATTAACACTAATCACAGAGTTAAATTTTCAGACACTGTTCTCTTCTTTGCAGAAGCATGTGAGAAAAAAAGACTCAAGTAAATGGGTGTACTGTATAAACAGAAACTGCTGCTGTTAGTGGAACACCATCATTGTGATTCATCTAAGTTCAGTGACAGACCATGTGCAGAGAACCAGTTTGTAATTCAGTGATGACTTTGCAACTCATTAAATGTCAGTGATTATGTTATTAGTGACGCAGTGGAAGTGAAGCACATCTGGAGGACACCTGCCACTTTTTCATGACTGAAGCTCTAACTCTGTATAGGAAATAGCTAACAGCACAATGACAAAATTTTGTGGATCATTAGTGCTTTCTTAGCAAAAACATAAACAATTTAATTTCATTTAATTCTATAATGTGCCTTTATTCAGCAGAGACTGACCTGCTGTTGAAGTTTATGGAATAAGGTGTAAATGCTTCAGGGGAGAAAGCTTTGAACTGGAATCAGACTACATGATGGTTGGTTGTTCCACTTCTTGGTAAGCATATTGGAGATCCTATAGGATGGCTATCAGCTCTCAGCTCTGATGTGAGAAAGTCATGTTTGGTGGAAGCATATATCTTCCTTTGTTTTTGCAATAAAACCCCAGTTAGCATCCTCCTTTTGTTAGTGATCTGTGATGTACATGGGCCTGATGCATCTCCATTTGAGTAGATTGTTTGCTAGAACACTGCAAATAGCTCTGTCTGTAAAAATGGTGTCTAATAAGACTTCCAGCTGAAAAACAATGCACTCATAACTAGCAGAAAAGTAGTTTGATCTCTGGGCTGATCTGCTCCCAATGATACGACTTGCTGTTCCAATCTCCATCTTGGATGGAGAAGACACCTGTTTAGCCAATATCCAAAGTAAAACTCATTTTGCATAGTTCTTGAATATTTGATAAGAACTTATTTTCTGTAATCTGTGCTTGTTTTAATAAGAATCTTACATTGAGGAATTGATGTAGATGTAGTAAGGGTTTGTTCATGTCCATAAGTAATGTGTTCCTTGCCGAGCACCGTGGCAAATACCGAGTGCTTTGCATTGACACCATCAAGATAGTGTAAAGTTGAATTGTAAGCTGAACCAAAGCACAAAATAGACTTGTAGTTCAGTGCAGTATTATCATTTGTCTGGCTGTCTGGTCTGCTTCTCAGAAGTCACCCATTAGTGAACATAGTAGATTTATCAGTATTTTGTGCTTTACAGTAGTTTGTTTAATGTTCAGAACCACTGGAAATTGTTGTTAATGAAAAAATCTAAATATTTTACTGCTGTCTAAACAGCTATTTACTTTCAGTTTCAAAGTCTGTCTAATTACTGGTGTCTGATGAATGTACTCCATCTTAATTTGTTGAGGCGTGTAACACATTTACCAAAAAGTACAAGCAATTGAGCAACTGATTGCTTCATTTTATGCAGATCCAATGCCACTGTTACACATTCTGTGTAAACACATAATTCATCAGCAAAATTTAGATGGTTGATGTTTGATTTGGGTACCATTCAAATGTATGTGAATATTTTAAATGAGAATGGGGATTGGACTGAGACTATGGATGACCTCAGCTTGCTTGCTGAAGATTTCAAGAATTAAATGAGAAACATAATGCTTTTGGATTTTTACATCCATAAGTTGTTCAGCAGTACAAGAGAATGAAAGGTAGCAAAATCTGTAGAGCTCTGAAGAACTTGCATGTGTGATAAGGCTTCCAGAGCCTATGGATCATGTTTTAAGACTTACAGAGTACAAATTTATGTATTCGTAATAACGAATGTTTTTCACTGGCTTTTGTCTTGATACTGTTACCAAACCACTATTAGACAGAGATCTTAATAGTTAAAAAAGCGTCTGGCATTGTTGCCAGGAGAATTTATTTATGTTAAGCACTACTACAACAAATTTTAAGGGTTGGAATACGTGTCTGTTTTTAGCCAGCATTATTGTCAATCTGAATTATTCTATTTCTACTCAGTATCCATTCTGCTAGATTAATTTGAAACTAAAATAATCATAATAAGGAAAGTTCATTGCATGGCAAGTGCTGCGATTAGAGCCACAAGAAAAAGAGCTGCAACAAATACACTAGTTTCCACAAGTTAGAAGTTACAAAATTACATCACTAAAAAAATATATCTGATGAAATAAACAAAGGGTAGAGCACATAGGATGACTGTAATAAAACATGAAAACATATTTCCAACAGAGTTTGTACAGGAGCTGTTCAACATGCTTGAAATATACAAGTAGCCAGTATCTTGTCAAGTTGTAATGTAAAATAAACAGTAGTGTTCAGACACTGAGAATCAGCTTAGCACTGAGGAGACAGTAATGACATGGGGAAACCAGGAAAAAGATAATCAAAGAGGCAGTCTGCTATGTATGTGGAGACCCCACACATCATTTGAATCCATCTCATCCTGGAGTCTGAGTGCCCTGCACCTACTCAATGTAGCCAATGAAGGAGCTAATAGTTTTGAAAGCTAGGATACTTTTTGACTTTTATGTGTTTCTGTAGGCAGTACTGGAATTTCACCTACTAATGTACAGCCACCAAAGCATAAAGGATGATGTAATACTGCTTTCATGTTTCTCTCATTATTCCAGGTACAAAATCAGTTATAAGGTCATGTGTCAATACCTTGTGTTTTACTTTAGCTAAAAGGTCTGTTGTGATATGTATTGTATTTGATTGTACATGGGCATCATCATTCCTCTCCCAGAATGTTTCACCGTTGCTAGCTACAGGAAATAAATCATAGAGCACCATTGAAGATTGTTAAATGGAATTTGCTTGCTGCAGGTCTGTGCCCGTATGTTTCTTAGCCAACCTCTTCTGAACAATCACCCCCTCCTACGATATACACTATCCAGGACTAAACCTTACACATTTTGCAGTAGCATTTATGTAGTTACATATTTCAAATCATACAAACATTGTCTCTTTCTGTTTTGCACTACCACATTATCTCAGTCATAGCTTTGAAATCTTTTTTCAAGTAGTCTTTTTATTTTGATGATGAAGCAATTGTGTCCACTGCTGCTAATTTTACTCATCTGAAATTATTAATACCCTGCCATTTGGCGACACCACAGTGGTGTCGTGAGCATAGTATTGCACAGTGGCCAGCAACAGCACTTCAGTATCTTTTGCATTCTGTTGGTGTTTTGTTTAGGTAACAATAAGTTTCCGGGTGTACCGGTATGAAATAATGTGTCGATAGGGAACATTTGTTGTGAACGAGCCTTAATTTTTTTTTGTTTGGTTGGTATGACATCTGTCAAAGATATTTAGTATATATCAAGTCATGGAACAAACATCATCATATGTTTTCATTGTGTTAACAATGTCGAATTTTGTACCAGAAAGTGATTTTTTTTGGAAAGCATTAATTTTTTATTTTCATTTGAAAAAAAGTGCTGCAGAGTCGCATGAATGCTTGTCGAGGCATATGGTGATCATGCTCTATCAGAAGCAACATGCAAAAGATGGTTTCAACGGTTCAGAAATAATGATGTTGATGTAAGAAATGAAGAACGTGGAAGACCTCCAAAAAAGTTCGAAGACACCCAATTGCAAGCAATATTGGACGAAAATGATACTTTGAGTCAGAAGCAAATGGCAGCAATGCTAACTGTTGCACAACAAACTATTGAAAGCTGTGGGAAAGATCCAAAAGTGTGGAAAATGGGTTCCACATGAATTGAATGAAAGACAGATGGAAAACTGAAAAACCATTTGTCAAATTTTACTTCAAAGACATGAAAGAAAATCAGTTTTGCATAGAATTGTTACTGGCGATGAAAAATGGATTTATTTTAAGAATCCTAAACGGGAAAAATCATGGGTTAATCTGGGACAACGATCAACATAGACTGCAAAACCAGATCGATTCGGCAAGAAGACAGACAGTGCTCTGTGTTTGGTGGGATCAGAAAGGTGTGGTGTATCATGAGCTTCTAAAACCTGTTGAAACTGTGAATATTAATTGCTACAAACAACAAATGATCAATTTGAAATATGCGTTGATCGAAAAAAGACTGGAATGGGACAGAAGACATGGCAAAGTAATTTTTTTACACGACAATGCACCTGCACACAAAGTAAAACTGTTTCAGGATACAATCAAAACACTTGGCTAGGAGCTGTTACCCCAACCGCTGTATTCACCAGACTTGGCCCTCTTCCGACTACAATTTGTTTTCGTTAATGGGACACACATTGGCTGAGGAACACTTTGATTCCTATGAAGAAGTCGAAAATTGGGTGTCTGATTAGTTTGCTTCAAAAGACAAACATTTCTATTGGCATGGTGTCCACAAATTGCCAGAAAGGTGGTCAAAATGTATAGAAAGCAATGGTCAGTACTTTGAATAAAATGTTTTTACTTTTCAATTCAAAATTAGTGTTTTTTTTCCCAAAAAAAAAAAAAAAAAAACACACTCATTTCATACCGGTACACCTGGTACACACGTCAACAAGTTTTTGGTTTTTGCAAGTACGCAAGTACTTGTGCTCTTTCATCATGGCAGACAAAAGAGATGATCCAATTATTTATGATGAATACATGATGAATACTTGGAGGTTGCCACTACATCACATACGTCTCATCATTATCTGGTGGAGACTGTTTTGCTGCGTATCATATGAAACAGAAATACTAAGTACCAAAGACAATGCAAATAAAGAAATCTATGAAACAAACGAAGTTTGTATTTATTTACATATGTATATCTTCGGAATTTCATGAAGGTAGGGGAACAGGGTTGAGAGCTTACGAGAACGATGAGATTAGCAAAACATAATAATTTATAATCTCCAGATAATGTCAAGAACAGCCAGTGACAAGCCAAGTAATCCGAATTAGCACTGCCAGCGCCAAGTGAATAAGTTTATAAGAGACTTGCGGACGGCAAAGTTTTAAGTGTACTGTAATGTATGACCGTGCATCCTCATATTTGACTTTTTGACATCAGTATTATCTAAAAACTGCTCAATGTTTGTCACTTTAGATTTTTCATTCACAGCTATGGTTTTTCCTTCCTTATATGTACCACACCACACCTCAACACAAATTAAATAATGTTATCATCACTATCTTCTGCTCCCCCTCGCCCCCCACTCTCTCCTTTAACATTAAGCACAGCAAGTAAATTTCAGGGTACCAGCAGCAAATGATTTATTAGCATCTTGTAGTTGGTTACAGGTGCCTGTTTACGTCAATGAGTATTCGCCGATAGACAGCGGTAAACTATAACATTTGCATTCAGAAATAAAAGTTGTTCTTTGCTTTACACCTTTGTTGACTTGTATATTCTATCCTTAGGATGATGCACACATCCATTTGGCAAAGTCGGGGAATATTTTTAACCAGGCAAAATCTTCCAGCCAGAGAATTTTTTTAGAAACCTGGGAAGTTTTCATTGTTTTAGTTTTCAGTTAAAATTGTGTAATTTTGGCTGGTAAGAACTGAAACTCTTACAAAGAATTTTATTTTAGTTCATTACTGCAGAATAATGCTGCAGCAATAAAACATAACCGAGGGAATAACACCAAAATAAAACTGTAGTTACCAAGAAAAATAGGTCACTTACAACAACTAAACACAAGGCACACACAAGCATCTTCTGACAGCAAAATGTGTCACAGATTATGCAATACTCCTGAACAACACACTGCTTCAATGTGTGTTTCTCATGGGCCTCATTTTGATGAGAGCCTGATCTCACAACTGTTTACATTTCTAATAGGTCGCAAGAAAATATTGTGAATGGTGGTTTGAGAAGCGTTACTTTCAAAGTAAATTTCCTTTTACATAAGATGAATTGTGTTACATGTGAGAATGTGAGATGAATTTCTTAAATGATGGAGTGTTAGACTCTCATTTCAAATTTAACACTGAGGACCAGCCACTTAGAAATATTTTGGTCCCAGAAGACAAACCATTTAGGCCATTATTAAAAATTTTACTGGCACATATAAGTTTGATATCTTATACGGTAACACATGCTAAAACAGACCAAGGCTCAACGTTAGTTTTTCATATTCATTTTAGTTCTTTCATAGATATCAAATTATGCAACAGTGATGACAAAAAGTCCGAAGTGAGTTCTTGAGAAATTTCACATGTGGGCTTTTCTGTAGAAAAGTCGAAGTGCTCGATGGAAATTGTATTCAGAGAGGCAACTCATGAAATATTCAGTGCACAGCAGTGAAATTTATAATCATGCTTGTTGAAAATATTCTGCTACTGCAATTTAAGCTGTGTGCTTAAGATTTTGCTTAAGCACACCCTCATAAATAACAGCAAAATTTTTTTTAGCGATCGGTGTTATATGTGAAAGCTTAACTTTTCTTGTAGCTGTACCGTATGCACATTAATTTAAACCATTAACTTTTGCTATTTGTGTGTTTGTGCTATGTAACAGTGATGTTGCTGTTGGCTGAGTACATCACATGTCCTATGCTTCAAATATCTGCTGTAATTGGCTGGTGAGGCCACGTGCCGTGCCAGGAAGTTCAAAGTTGGTGTATAAAACTTTTACCATTCAAAGTATTTATAAATTTTACAGCTCCAGAGGAAAGTATATTGTCATTTAACATGGAAAAATGTGCTTTCACTTGGGGTATAGTGTATTTTCAACCAGCAAAAAGTATATTTACACCTGAAGATAGTATATTTACACCTGAAAACAGATATCTTGGTTAACAAAATCTGCGAAAAATCCAGGATATTTTTTTTTTCTCCCTTGTCTGCATATGCACAATGTCTTACTGTTGTTCTTAATTCTGTAGATTGAAATGCAATAGTCCACCATTTGGAAACATATTATACCAAATAATACATGGCGTCCATAAAAGAATGTCCCAGTTTCAATGGTATATTATAACAGTGTAATTTTAGACTGTTTACAACAGATCATACATTAAATTGAAGGTAAACTAACCTAGTTTTTATTACAAATATGCAATATGTGCACTTTTAGTTATGTGTCACACATCCATCCTAAAGTCCTGTTTTCTCACATTTCGGTCAACAAGTCTGGAGTAATGGAAGCAATTTTGTATCTCCACTGTAGCCAATCATTCGGTAGCTGCGAATCTTTCATAAAGCCCCAAACAAAAAATTCGCGTTGTGGAGGTCAGGTGAACAGGGAGGCCAGCGGGAAAGAACTGTGTTGTATTGGCCATTATGACTATTCCAACATTAAGGGACTTACATGCTCAGTTGCTCCTGTACAAAGAGATGACAGTGGAGAAGGCTCCATCTTTTTGCCGTATAAAGTTTTCAGTTTCAGCTTTATATTAAGGAAAGAGACGTTCTTGCAACATATGCAGATATGCCACCAGTTACAATAACTTTAGTGGGGGGGAGGGGGGGGGGGGAGGAGATCCATACTTTTGATGTCAAGACACAACACAGAAAATATTTAAATCAGGGGTATGTCTTTGAAAGTTCACGAGCATGGCCTGATACCTCACCCCCCTTGCCACCCAGATATGAGTTTTATGGGTAATTTACGTCCTTACTTAGATGGATAGTTCACTCACAAAGTTAAAGAAAGGAAAATCCAGAATGGAATGTAACAATGTTATGAAAGGAAAGTTGCTACTCTCCATATAATGCAACTCGCACACACAACGGCAGTATCTGGAACTGAAGCCACACTGTGAGCAGCAGCACCAGTACACGCACTGGGCCTGACTGACTTCTTAGGGCTACGAAGGTAAGATGTGCTGACTTGCTGGGTTGCCACAAGTTCTGGAAATCGGAATATCAGAGAATTTCAAATGAGTCAGGGAAATCAGGAAAATTTGGAAAAAAAAAACACTGGAAAAATTTCATTTTTGTCTGAGTAGATGAAATGGTTTGTTTACCGAGATGTCGTGCATGGCTGGGTGCAGTTGAGTAAGTGTGTCACTTCCCTACTCCCTCATTCTTACTGCTTTTTCCCTTCCTACCATTCCCCGCAGCTTGTAGTCAGTGCTGCCACCACTTTTTGTTACTACCCAGCAGCTGATGACAAGAGGGAGGGAGGCATGAGGAGTGGTTTGTTTGGATCTGAGTCTACGAGATTGATGATGCAGTAGCCCGAGACGGCAGTCATGTATGCATGAGGTTTGTCTTAGTGATTGTGTGAATGTGTGTGAGTGCTCTCGTTTTCTGATAAAGGCTTTATCTGAAAACTTAGTTGTGAAAGTGTGGTTGTCCTTTCTATGTGCCTGTCAGCAGCTCAGCAATCATCTTTATGGTGAGTTGCTACCTATCCTCATTAGTACTGATTCTCAGAGCCTTTGCACAAGTTATCTGTTGCATGGATTGATCCCCATGGTCTCATTTCATCAACATGAAGTCTGCGACATGTGACCTGTGAATAGCTGGCCACATGAGTGTATTTCCACAATGGGCCAAAACTGCAGGGTGTTTCTGCGGGTATCTCTAATAGACCACACCTGCTGTTCTGAAGCCGATCATTTCCCACTAATGGCCGGCCCAGCCCAACGGATCTGGTCTCACTGATCTGCCCACAGGCCGGGTCTATTTAAGTGTGGCATAAACTGGAAGGTTTTTGTGGTATACCCATGGACCCAGGACAGAGGTGCTCCTTGGCAAGACAGAGGCCACAGGCGATGGATTTAAGGAATTGTGACTGTCTCACTGCAAGTACAAGGGTGGTTTGAAAAGTTCTTGGAATGGAATAGAAAAAAAGTGCTTGCATCACTGAAACTTTTTTTATTTTTCAATGTAGATTAATGTACTTCGTCCAACAAGGTTCCAGTGCCTTGATCCCATCTCTAAAATGAGTTTCCTCCAGGCCTGCAAAATAGTTGTCAACTCCAGCTATCAGTTCTTCATTTGAAGTGAATCTTCATCCACCGAGAAAAAATTTCAGTTTTGGGAAGAGATGGAAGTCTGACAGATCCATATGAGGTGAATAAGGTGGGTGTGGCAACAATTCATACCTGAGTGTTTGTAAGTTTGCCATGACGACAGCACACGTATGTGGGCGCGTGACGAGTCAAGGCACCCAACTTGCAGATAATTTTTTCATTTCTAATTCTTTAGTTAAAAATGTGATGTACCCTTTCAGATGAGATCTGGCAAGCGTGAACAGTTTCACGCACTTTCAATTGGTGATTCTCTATGACCATTTTGTGCACTTTTTGCAGTGATTTCGGAAGTAGTGACACATCTTGGCTGACCACTGCATGGATGATCAACTAAGCTCTCCCAACTAAATTTAAATCCATTTGTCCACTTGGCAGCAGTTGAATATGAAGGAGCAGAGTTCCACAGTGTATTCTGGAAATCGGTGTGAATGTCCTTTGCTTTCATACCTTTCTTTATGAAGCACTTAACTACTGCTTGAATCTCGATTTCCTACCCCCCCTCTCCCCTCCCCCCTGCCCCTCTCATCTTTGCAAGTCATTGTGCGAGAACAACAACAGAGCCACATCATCGCCACAGCCCTCTTCCAAGAGCACAGACCTGGCATGTGTTTACAGGCAACAGTCCAATGAATATCACATGAACAACTCATCTCACTAGTGCTGACCTCCCGTGGTGATTCAGAGATCTTTTCAAACTACCCCTGTACATTGTACAGTGCAGCATTTTATAGACATTTTATTTATTGTTCTTCATTTTGGCACTTGGAAAGCAGTTTATATATTAGAAAGTATGCACAGTAAGAAGAAGAAAATTGTGGCAGTTGCTGGTGGTTTGTATTCTATGTACTCATATATTTCTCAAAAGAAAAATCACACAATACCTGTAAAATAACAGACATAAGACAATAACAAACATAGTAGAATGAACATTTTATTGGCAAGTCAGCTATAGTGTTGATTTACACAACTCTTCCCTGCCTTATACACTTCTTTCAAGATGCCTACTTTTTTCTCAGATTGTTTCTGAAATCAGTGAAGGTCTTGCAACTCCAAGGAAATGTGTAATTTTGTCACAAAATATGTTTTGTTTTATTGAAATAAGATAACAGCAGTGGTCTTAACATTTGACGTGCTTTCTCCATCTAAAAACCATTCATTACAAAAGGTGTTGATGTTAGTATTTCAGATTTTTGCTCTCTAGTGGTGAATTACAGAAGTCCTTACATCTTTTTGTGAACTTATGTCTTTACTTACCCTGGAGATATCAAAATTTGTCAGGGAAATAAGCTAAAACTTGTCTGGAAAGCAGGGAAATATCAGGGAATTTCACTTGGGGAAACTTATGGCAACCCTGCTTGGTCAGCACCCTCTGTAGACACTTTTGGTCTTCCCAGGCCTTTACCTCTGCACACACATATCCGGTTGTTGTGAACCGACTGTGCCATAGACAAATGTTTTTGACACATGGGGGATCACAGTCAAAGTGTAAACGAAATGCACTTTGAACTGAAATCACGGATTCGTTGTTTAGGGGATTGATATATAATTATTAGTTTTGAGTAAGACGTTAATAATGTTAGGCTTCGTTATCAACTACCTAAAGTTTTACAGCTCTCTCACAAACTGTGATGTGAAATACAGAGTAGTTAAAATTTCCACGGTAATGAACTAGCATGATCGTGGTTGATATGTGTACAAAGAAATGCATGACACAAGTATAAAATTCCTAATCTTGAAGAGATTAGCATAAAAAATTTGGGTAGTTTTGTTACTAGGAGAAGGAACATCTGCCACTACAACAAAAATGCTGGAGCTGTAACTGACCTTGTATTACAAAATTTGCGCCATAGAAACTCATTGTGCACTTCTGTTGCTCTCAAGCCATTCTCCCCCATGTTTCTGGTCTGCCTTTTACTTATTATCTTCTAGTTGACAAAAAGAGAGCTTGCTTTGCATTTTTATTGCCAACTAGTGTAGTTGCTACTTGAATTATTACTTTTATGTTAATGTCATGTATTGGTTTTAGAGTATTTTCTTTCTGTCATTATCTTTTTTTAGTGTTTCTTTGAACTTGGATAGATAAATAAGTAATAAATAAGATTACCTTTTTTGTACTATTTATAGCTCCACAATATAAATTACAATCTCTTGACTGAGAGAGCTAGGACACTGTGTAAATTATCATGTGAAATGTGATTAAAATCTCTCCAGCTACCTCATATAATATTTTCCATTGTTGCCCTTAATTGCAAAAACTGAATATAAGGATGGATCCTTTGAATAGAACATGGCTGATATCTTACCCTGCTCTTTTCCATTACAAGCTTGTGCTCCATATAATGACCATGATGTTTAAACCCAGTCTCTCCCTCTCTCCCTCTCTCCCTCCCCATGCCCCATTTTTTTTTACCTGCTCATATCTTAGTTTCTATTATGGAATGGTAATCAACCCACACCTTACATAATTGAGGGCAAATCACATCATTCTTCCATAAATTTTTGGCATGTGTTCTTTACTAATGGTGTCCAATTGGAGTAATTAATTTAAGACTTTTGTTACATATGTGTTTATCTTTCATTGTTTTATATTATACATGTTTGGGTTAGATGTTTGAGTAAATTTTCTTACTAGTTAAATACTAGTGAGCTCTTTAGAATTATAAATACATTGTTCTCTAAATTGAGAAATTTTATGTAATAGACATAAATTATTTACACAAATGTCTTTTGTTGTAGAATTACCGATCCCGGAAGTGTAGTATTGTCCAGGAAGAGGAGGACGAAGACGACATGACATCGTGTTCTGGCCGTGAAGAGTTGGCTCCACCTCACGGTTCCTTGAATAGACGTGGTTCTCGCTCAGAGGGAAAATTAAACTTGGCGCTGCAAGAGCGTCTGGCAGAGTCGGAGCGTCGAAAAGATGGCTCCTCTGCAGGGAATACTGCAACACACAAGATGTCAGTTCCATCCAGCGGTGCCTCAAATTCTGGAGGGGGAATACTCCACGTTGGCATTCGTGATGATACATCACAGCGACCAGTTACAGTGTGGGCTTCACCGGCAAAGAAAGTTCTTCCTGCAACAACCGAAAGTTCAAGACTGCGATCGTCAGCAGAGTTGTCTACAAAACTAACACCTACGTATGCCACAAGTAGCACAAAATGGCAAACGGGAATGAAACAGACAGTTCCATTAGTGAAAGTGCCACTAAAGAAACCAACCTCATTAACCTCAAGAGACCCCATTTCGTCCCAAACCCCCTGTCCATCCACAACTACATCTTTTATAACAGAATCGTCCACGATATCCATACCTATACATACATCATCTCCAGCTATGGAGCAACCTTTACTTCCAAAATATAAGACAATGCCATCACCTACTCGTCCATTACATACTGTTCTGGGTTCACCTCCACTGAATGAAATATTTGAGGAAGGTGAAAGTGTCATCGGAGATACAACACGCTCTAGTCAGACCTCTCGCAGCTACGTCAGTCGTCAGAACTACGAGCAGCGCCGAAGTAGGTTCCACAAGACACGGACAGCATCATGTAGTTCTTCGGATGCCAGTGATGATGATAGTGAGAGTCGCAAGAAACGTGCTCATAAGATTACTGGTGACGCAAAGCCATTCCAGCAACAGAGGAGAGATTCACACGACGACTCTAGTGATTCCCAAGATCCCGGTGGAAGTGGAGGTGCTGGTGGAGGTGGCAGCCGATCCCGCGAATCTGCTTCTGAGTGCAATAGTGGTACGGCCCCAGAATCGCATGCTGATTCTGAAAGGACTTCTGCCATAACTAGCAATGGTAATAAAGGAAGTGGAGGGGGCCGGAGACAGTGTCGTAGGCGGCCTGGAGAAACTAGGTTGAGAGAGAGTCAGTCTCTTAATCGTATCACAGAAGTGCAGGAGGCAGAATTATCGCTTTCACTGCCACCACATCAGCAGGCAGAGTATGTGGCTCCTCTGCCTCCCAGCAGAGTGAGAGGTTTTGGGGCTCGTCTGTTCCAGGGCTGGCCTCTCTCACCATCCTGTGCAACTCCATCCAAAAAATCATCTCAGCAGCAAGCATCCCTTGTGATTTCAGATAGAAGTCCTCTGAAGTCAGGGAACTTCAAAAGTGAGAAGAGTACAGAAACTAATGAACAGTCAGTTGATAATTTTTCTGTGTCGCATAGGATAATGGGTGGTTTTCTCGACACCTCGTGTAAGGAATTGGACAGTATCCCTTTAGCCAAATGTCATGGGGAGGGCAAAGAGAACTGTTGCAAATCTGCAACTTCAAAGAATGCAGTAGGAGAGAAGCAGAAAACTAACACCGGGAAGAAAGGAAGACTATTGAGTCGCTACTTTCAGGTTCACAAAAAGCTCTGCCTTCCACTTCCGGGACTGTTTGGTCGAGGCAGACTGTACAAAGCCCAGTCGTGTGGCTCAATTGTTCGTGACCGAGTGACATCCTCTGCACCGGCTTCACTTCTCGTGTGTGGCGAGGAGAGGTGGTGTACTGCTGCAGGCAAAGTACCTACTGGCGAAAGCACCCGCAGATGCAGTGGGACAGCAGCAGGTAATGAAAATAATAAGACTGCTATTGTTGTGGGAGTGGGTGATATTAATCAAAATTTAAAAAATACAGAAACACACTCAGAAAGTCTAGTGCCACTTGGTGCAACTTGTCCGGGTATAGGAATGTGTCAAGTCCACTTAGGTAATACATCACAATGCTGCAGTCTTTGTTAAAGTCCATAGATGAGAACGGCTTTGCTTGTCATGATAAGGCAACAGTCATTCCCTGTGCTAGCACTGTCCAGATTAATGTTTATGTAGTTAAAGTCTGTCATACATGACTGATGAGTGCGGTTATAGAATTATATATACTGTGTCAGTTGTGACTGACTGATCTAGTCAGTCATTTTTCAGTAATAGTCCTTTGTAAGTATTGTTTCATGTAAGCAGTCTTAACATTTAGGTCCAACAAATCTGTGTAGTTAAACATCTGTTACGTAATCTTTTTTCCTTCCACTTTAATATATAATTTGCGATACGTTTGTATTTTGCATTTTGTTACAGTCCATCAAATGACAAATATGAAAGTATAATGTATATATGTACAGTAACTTTTTTAAGTTATGCCAGTCAGTTTTACTTCTGAGTATGACTTCAGAGATCAGAAACTTCGTGATCATCCTTGTAATGAAGCTGTTTATATATGGATCTGTGTAGCATGCTGTGTAATGTAGTAATTTTAATTTTATTTTATGTCCCACGTTACATACTCAGAATCTTTTTTCCTTTCTTCTTTTTATTTTTTATTTTATTTTAAACTGAAAAACTTCTTTTACTCTCATATTACTGCAGTATTGCTATATCCCATTCAGTGTGAAGCATATACTGTGATCATCATTTTCTCTATTATTCTTTAGTGTTAACTGCTCATTATCATTTTCTCTAAGATCATCATAAAATAATGATATATCTTTCTCATAATTTTTGTACTTGAGTTTGTTCATTTATTCTGCAGTCCATGCTTGCTGAGATTTTATTTTCACCATAAGAATTAATTTTTACATAAAGACAATTTACCCACTTCGTCCCCTCCTTCTCCCAAACCCATCGCTAATGTAAAAACATCCGTAAAAGACAAAACAAGTGTATCAATAACTGTAGGAAACATAATTAAAATTTAATTACTGAAATGAGTTCATTAGCAGAGAGTCACGATTGGACAATTTTTTTGATACTCACTTATGTGTAAACTGCATAAATAAGATACATAATGCATCCTATTTTCATAACAGAACAGTAGTTTTCTGCCAAAAGATATTTCTGTTAGTAGTTGGGCAACTCAGAAGTTTTATTTAATAATTTATTATGTTTGCATGCAAATAACACATCATTTCATATCTTAATTCATATCAGACATTTCATATCTTAATTCATATCAGATGAGTCTCAGTAGGCACCTAAAAAACAGTGAAAACTTTTACAGCTTTTGGATGACTCATTCTTCAGTGCTATTGCACGCACATACCAAAAGTTTGCAGAAGTCTCACTCTTCTTTTTGTGCATAGTGACAACTGAAAGCCTCTTTTATTCAATGAATTGTTACCTCTACTCTATAAATTATTTATATACTGTCAAGGATTTCCCATTAGCATGCTCATATTAAATGGACACTGTTAATGTGTGATTTTATTAATAGGTTGCTAAATGTTATATGGTATCATTTTTATTCTCCAGTTCTTTTGCGGCTTATAGATGCAAATTTTTTGTTGCATTGACTTTTTTCCTAGTAGCTGCTTTTCACCTCTTTTCGTGTTGCTTACAGCTTAATTCTCTGTGTTAACACTTAGCATGTGCATGTCCAAATATTGCATGCTGTATGCTGTATGGAGCTAAACTGTGCTGTACATAATTCAGTATTTGCTGTCCAACAGTGTAATAAGAAAGTTCTCCTCTAATGAATACACAATACGCACAAGTAATGTCAACAGTGGCACAATAATTTATAAAAATCTTAGAAATGAAAATTACTTGCATTTTAATTGCACAATGCAATGTGGAACTCTGACATTGCGAAGCTTGAAATTAGCATTTAGTTACAGATGAAATTATTAGTAACTTGATAAAAGTAGAAACATTAGCTGCAAGACATTCCCTCAGTACAAGTGAAATTCAAATTCTGATTGACATATATGTTGACTTATAATCTTTCCTTCTCTGATTTTTCTTTCATTTTTCCATCTTTACTTTATAGGGAATATATCTGAAGTTAAGTCTCATTTAGATTAGATCTGATCGTGTAAGATATCTTGTGGTACACTTGATTAGTAATTAATGACTTGTAATCCATGATGACTTTAGAGACCCATGTTACAAAAAATAATCCAGGGAACATTCCATCATAGCAACAAAATGAGTTTGGAAAATAAACTTCCAAAAAAATCTCAAAATAAATTGAAAGTGGGTTGTATCAGCTGTGGAAATAATATGTGCCAAAATTTTGTGCTTCAGGAATAGTGACCATTCTAATTCGACTTACAGGTGATGGGCATTGTTCCAATATGAAACTTCCTGGCAGATTAAAACTGTGTGCTGGATCGAGACTTGAACTCAGGAATTTTGCCTTTTGCGGGCAAGTGGTCTACCGAGCTACCCAAGCACAACTCACGTCCCATACTCATAGCTTTACTTCTGCCAGTACCTCGTCTCCTACCTTCAGTGGGGCGTGAGTCATGCTTAGGTAGCTCAGTTGGTAGAGCACTTGCCCGCAAAAGGCAAAGGTCTCGAGTTTGAGTCTCAGTCTTGCACACAGTTTTAATCTGCCAGGAAGTTTCATAGCAGTGCACACTCCGCTGCAGAGCGGAAATCTCATTGTTCTAATATTTTCGTGAAAGCATGCAACGTTTTCTCAGTTAGGTTGTTTTTTTTTTTACATGCCGTCAATCGTACACCAAAGCTTTTGGGCCTAGATAGTTTTCCACTTTATACATTTCGTTGCTTGCTGTTCAGCGATGTGTCAGTCTGATAAATGACATTATTATGCGTAGCTTACACCGTAAATTCCAGTTATAATATTTCATGTAAATAAACCAGATAAGAGGAATCTCATTCACTTTGCTGTTATTATTATTATTATTATTATTATTATTATTATTATTATTATTTACCATATCAATATACATATACAATTCACAACAATATTTTCACAATAAAGTGCAAAAGAATTATGGAAGAGTTTTTGTCTCAATTGGCCTTACAGAGTGATGTCAAGAGAGTATCCATTCCAATGTTGTTGGAGGGGCAGTGACAATATTCTTCCAGTCTTCATGGAAACAAGTCTTTGAATATTCTTCTACACTGTGGTCAATATTTTGCTCTGAAGCTTCAGAGTCACACAGTGGGCAGTTTGAAAATATCCAGTTGTACATGAAGGACATAGTTCTTTAATGTTAACACTGGATTCTGTCCAGTTGCTTTAGTTTCTCCTAGACAGTTGCAAGCCTATATACTTGTGGGGTCTTCAAGGTCATGACAACATATGCTGGTCCATGTCTCCTTCTACATATCTTCAGTCTTGAGCAGTTAGATCTCACGAGATGTCCAGAATGGTTTCCTTGACTTGAGACAGCTGCTGGATGGACCAAGCAAAATGTCCTGGACAGGTAGCTTTTGGGAAAAATCTCAGTTATTAATCTTTACCCTTTCACACTCACTGCTTGTTGTTGTCTCAGATGTGGCAGAGCAGTGTTACTGAGAGCAGACAGCCAAGATAGAGAAGCTGATGTCAAGGTGCTTGATATGGTTTCCATGGTATCATTCAAATGAACATTCACCTTACTGACATAAATACTCTTGTACCATACTGGTGAGCTACAGCCACAGAATATACAAGAGACCAGGCTGCTGTATGGAGAGAGTGGAATGTGTCAGCTTAATCTCCCCCCCCCCTTCCCCCCCTCTCATTAAATAGTTCCAACTGGTTTCTGGATAATGTTGTTTCTGGTCGTCAACTTTTCTCAGTCATTGGCAGCTTCAGTCAGTCTTAAGCTACTTAAGTGAAACATTGTTCTATGTATACATTAAGGTCTGTTTACTTTTTTAATAAAAAAAATGTTTAAATATTAAACAGAATAGAAATGGATGTGTATTATGAACTATTTGGAAATATCTGAGAGTTTTATATAAATTACAAATCTCTGTTATGCAGTTTACTCTTCTGCATGCAGTCATTTATTATTCCTCCACGTTCTTCCCCATTAGCTGGTCTGTCAAATGTTATCTGATTGGCACAATTAACATTTCAAAATTTTCATATGTGCTCCATGATGTATTTTTATCTAAAATTATTTGGAGTATTCTTTTAAGTGTTCATTTTCCTTGAAGAAAGATGGATGACAACAAAAAATAAATAAAAATAAAAATGCTGTCATCTTGCTACAAAAATGTCAGATGCGGATTGACTTTTTTTATCAGTGACAAGCTTCATAATTATTCATCATAACCTGTGTTAAAAAATGTGATTGCATTGACACTTTCTGTAAATTAGAAAGTATAGTTTAGGTTTTGGATTTTTACGAGGTGTGTAGCTTCAAAAAACATGGCCATTTTTTATGATCTGGAAGAATGTCAATTTACACTGGATTTCTGTTGCCAACTTCACTACTTTTGCCACACAAATTTTGTAAAGCCCATTATCTCCCCTCTTGTAACCTGTAAATTAATGTTAGAAACACACAAAAATGCAGTCAGCCTGAAAAGTATTAAGCCTTTTTGGTTAAAGACTCAACTTCTTGCAGTGTTATTGGTGCAGCATCCCTTCAGACAAGTTAGAACACCATTTAACATTCAGGATACTTTAATGCACAAATTATTACTTTGTCTTGTCCACCAACTCATTGTGGCCAAATAATGTGATGTGTGTATTATTTAGTAGAGCGTATTGTAATGCGTACACAGCTTTTCATGTAGTTTTTAGAATCATACTCAAAAATTTTCACTAGCAGCATATCAGTTCTTGCTGTAATAATGAAATGACTGTTAATGGAAGTGCTTTGGATCTCTCATTAACAGAGATTTATTGGCACAAACACCCATTATCTTCATATAGGTTTCTTGCTTGATTGTATATTATTTTTAGTTCAGTGTTATGAACTTCATTTTTGGTTTTGTAGCATAATTCATAAATATTCATGACTTACTGATGATCTGACAAGCACAGATATGGAGTGGAAATAAAGACATGTACGCATAGTGAGCATCATTGTCTTTATTGTAGGAAACGTGTATACTTTCCAAAAGACTATTTCCTGCCATTGTGCTACAATGATCACTCTAACACATGACTTGTGTAACTTTTGATACAGATGTGGAGCTCTAAAATAGTAAGTCACAGAATGGGCCAAAGAGTACTTTTTGTCATGTCCAGAAATTCAATCCTTCTTTTGTTAGTCTTTTTTAATGAAAAATGTGTGGCTTTTTTTTTATTTTATTTTATTTTTTATAATTTTAGACTTGGAAGGCAACTGACCTCATTGGCTCATTTATATGCCAAATAATCTTATAATATTTGATAGTTGCAGTTGTAATTGACAGTGAAAAATGCAGGGCTGGGGTGCCTTTTGTGCTACATAATAGATATATTATCAACTCATAATGATTTCACTAATGGGTTCATAATAAAGACAGTTATCAGCATGCTACAATTTGAACGATGCAGCTGAATCTTCAAATATCTGGTTGGGGGGAAACACAGGGCGGAGGACATGTATGTCCATTATGCTTGTCATTGCGTATTAAGTTGTGATGTCTTCAAGTCTATGTTGGCCAGTAAACTGTTTGCTGTGTTGCCCTTACTTCTCTCTCTTCCCTCCAATTCTCTAATGGTATAGTAAATTCCCTTTAGGAGATGATTAAATTTTAAAGTCAAATCGGATCAGTTGCTTCCTTCTGTCTTATGCACAAAACAGGCAGTGTGTAAATGTGTGTAGGGGTATTTTGCTAGCAGATTTATGACCCAGACAGTAGTTTTGCAATGCTTATAGTAATTTGTATGTGATGTGTACAGAGTTGCCTTTCATTAGCTTTCAGATATGTGTCTACAAATTATAATCATAAAAAGATTGCTACTTCAGTTATTTGTAAACTAGGGGTTATTTCACTTTTGTATAATGCTTGGTTTCGAAGTGAATCATATTGCTTTTCCATAAAAATTATGTAAAAATAAATGAACTCCATTGTACATCAATGTAATAAGGAATAGAGGTATGTAACAAGTAAAGTGGAAAATATAAGTATTTGTTAGAAAATCTTCTGGGCATACTTGAGCTAAGAGCTCTCAGGTCCAAATATTTGTTTTGTCTGGAGCACAGAGAAGAAATAAGTTATGAAAACATTCATAAATATGGGAAGGAGAGGGACTGACCAAGTTATGTAACTGAAGCCAGAAAAACAGTTAAGATGTAGAAAGGAAAAGAAGTGCAGAATAAACTGTCACGGTGAGGTCATTAGAATACAAAAGTTAGTTTTTTTGTCATGTAAAACAAAAGTTTAGTGAGTAGTAAATGAAATAACAAAACAGGGATTTAGATGTAACATTAATACAATTTTAGTGTGTCATGACTATCTAAAGATGAAATGTTACATTGCTGATATTGACACGGTCAGATAACATTGAATTGGATGATAAAGGTGAGGATTGCTGAAAACAAAGAATTGTAAGTGGTAATGCAATGGTGTGATGGAAAGGCTGGGGCATTGGTGATAACATGCTGGCATACCTGCAAGAATCACCACAGCAGATGAGCTTTTTAAACTTTAATTTGGTGGCAGGACTAGTTTCTTTATTCTTTGATGTTTTGTATTTTAATAGCTTTTCTTCAACAACTTTATGTACAGTACACACTTCTTGGTGTTGCATTAACAGTTAGATTCCAAAGAATTCAAGTGACGGTAGTGAGTATTTGTGGGTGTTATTTCTGACCATTTAACATAAGTAAGTGTTTGGCTTATCTGGAATGTGTATAAAAAGGGACAGCTGCAATAAAAAGTGCTATGATGGTTTTCAGCATAAATCAGAAGTAATCTTAGACAGAAATGACAGGCTAGAGGCTGGAAGTCTAAGACTACTCACGATGAAGACTACTCATGATGAACTGCATTGTATAAAGCATGTGCACACGCACGTGCCTCTGTGTGTGTGTTTGTGTGTGTGTGTGTGTGTGTGTGTGTGTGTGTGTGTGTGTGTGTCACACAGTCTGACCAAATTTTTTCAGAAACAGTAAAAGTATTGGGAGCTGACATGTCACATGTGAAAAACTGAAATAATATGCTGGGCCAGGATTTTAATCGAAATGCCATTATGTTACGTACATTCATTAACATGTTAACAGAAGACTGCAATGTTTTGTTCCCATAAAAAATTTAGAAAGTAATCTTGCTTTTGAAATAATTGCTTAAACCAGAAACACATTTTATTATAAACTTTCACTAACATTTTTACTCAATGATACAATGCTTTATGTTAATCTTTAGATTATTTCATGTCATACCAACCTGAAATTTACTTTTTTTGTGTTCTTTCATTATGTGTCGTTAAACATACATGGAAATTAAACACCACAGTGTAAATTGTGTTTTCACAATAATTTCTGTGTAATGAACAACTTGTTAAACCTGCCCTAAAAATGCAGTGCTTGCCAGAATAGTAGTATGAATTGGGAGATTTTCTTCAGCTCTCATTTTTAAAGTTCACTTACATTCCTAAACATACACATCACTTTTACTTGTGTAATATTTTCAGTAAGCAAAGCTGCTAAGTGATGGGACTGTATACAGAATCTGAGATGGTGTAATCAAAACATTTCATGAAGAAACTTATTTCCAAATGCCTTTTATTCCCCCTTACTTTTATTTACATTTCTTATTACTTAAGATTTCCATGAAGCATTACATTTTTTATTGCTGACATAAAACTAATGTAGTTAACATACACATTATTTGTGTATTTGATAGTGTACAGCCAAATATTAATTGCTCATATTTACTATTATAAATTATTCTTTAAATCATTGCAAGACATTTGTTTGCACTATTTTGTGTTGAAATGGATATTTCACACCTAGAAAATCAACAAAATTCTTTAGGTATTGCAATTTTACACAGTACTGAATATAAATCTTCAGATTTTTGTGAAAACTTATTTGTGATATATGTGTACGAAGCTGTTTTCACAGAGGGTTTCATTTTTGCTCAAGTGTCCTCCTCTCACGTATGATACACAATGTCAAATGCGCTTTCCCAAAATATTAGTATAGTTACAAAGAACCATTATAAGCAAATTTACTGACTGCCCAGTACATATGTCATTGGAGTTATTGCTTCCTCCAAGAGCAACTACAGGCAGTTACCTTGTTCAAGCTGTACAAATTGCTGTGCAAAATTAGTGTCAAGTTAGTTAAAATAGTGTGATAAAGCAGTGAGAGCTGTAACTCCTTTATTTATGGTAATTTTGTGTGTAAAGTTGACAGACTTTTAGATTGTAGAATCCACAAAATAGCACTTTTAATGTGTTGAAAGTGGTGAACAACTTTTCTTTTAAGAAATATTTTTGTTTTTCAGTACCTTTATTACTGTGTAAATAAGTAATTTTCTAATGCTATTACACAGCAATTGAGATGAATAAAAATAAATCACATTGAATGTCCTGTCTTCCATTTTAGTACTCTGTAAAATTCTTTCTGTGTGTATCTGTGTATATATAACTAATAAGGTATCATATGCTACACACGGAATCTGCAGTCTTACATTCTTTCATTTTGAGAATAAAATAAATTTGGGCTTCTTGTCTTGATATTCTGTTGCTTTTAATTTGCCTTTATGCAAATGGGAGCCAGACTTGTCCATTAGATGGAGACAGAAAATTTTTCAGGAGTGAATATGTCTGTCAGTCTTTAATTTTTTGTAGTTAATGTCTCTGAAGCATTAGTTCTGCCCCTCACTTACGTGTAGTGTAAACTGTGTAGGATTTACTGTGTGTGTGCTGTAAAAATAATTACTGCATGTTTTATTTAACAGTTTTTAAATATCTAGTCAAATGCTCCCCTATTTTTCTCTTATGAAAATGTTTGCTGCTTTATGTCAGCACATTGACTGTATTATATGAAACGCCTCATTCAAAGTATGTTAAATCTCAGATTTCATGTAACTGTACATTTTGTAGTCAAATATTTAAGATATTCTTATTATATATGCAAAATATGTATATATTTATGTGATGTCAAATATTGTTGTCTTTTAATATCATTGTTATGAAAGCTTTTTTCCATTACTATGTTGTATTTCTAAAAAGTGAGAGACATACATCTGTTTGTTTAATCTTGAAACCTTGCATTCAGATAATGTACAAATAAACTGTTTGTTGTTAGAAAGGTGTTGTTATTAGTCCTTGATGCTGTATTGTGTGTGTATATTTCATTGATATCAAGAGATGCAGCCAAGTGTATTACAATAAATTGTTTGAAAAATTATAGATGACTCAATGTCAAGAAAGTATACAGGTTTACTTTTTATGGAGACATGGACCGTTAATGCACATTCAGTAGTAGATGACACTCAGAGATGGAACAAGCTTATTTTGTTCATAAGCTTTTGTCAGTTCTATGAATTTTTTCTAAGTTTTGTTTGTATTTGTCAAGCCAGTCATTCAAAGCTCAAAATTCAAAATTTGTTACATGGTAAATTCATGAGGTATTATCTGACCTTTAGATACTTCTATGTATAACAGATTCTATGCTAAGGTCTTGGTCCTCTTGTAACTAGATGACTAAGTTAGCTAAGTAGGCAAAGGAAGGTAAGAAAATACCACCCCCTGTAGGACTATGCTTAGTAAATGACTAGTGCATTATACCAATCTTGAGATTGGTGACAACAGGGACTATAGTTTGTGACTTCATCACAAGAAGCTAGAAAATGTTCCTGGGAAGTCCATGAGTAATGCAAGTTTTGCTAATATGGCTGTTATTTTTGTTAATGTATCAGGGAAACAATGTATATTTATACAACTGGCTTCTCAGGACAGCTTCCAAGCATGAAGCATATGGTTGCATCTCCGTGCACATTCTTTTGTGTTAATATCTCAGAAAACAATGTAATTTTATACCATTGTCTTCCGTGGTCAGCTTCTGGGCATGAAGCATGTGGTTGCATCTCTGTGCACATTCTTTAGCATTCCACATTACTTCATAACCATCATACACTAAATATTATTAGATTCTCAAGTACTATTGCTACAGTTTTCAAAGTGCTCACTTCATTACCTACACTATTTCTTATCTCAGTAATGCTGTCAAAGAATTCTGAATACTGCAGTTACAGTATATCTGTTCAAACTGATTTCAGATTACACATTTTTAATGCTTGGAGTCATCAAACAGATGGTCTTTGTTAATGGCATGAATAATAGAATGCAACATACAATGGCAGTAGATCCAGTTTTGAATGGGATGCAGTGACAAAGTACATATAACTCAAAATTAATGAGAGGCTTCATGTACCTCTTGTAACATATTCCTGGTCTCTCCCCCCCCCCCCCCCCCCCCCCCCCCCCAATCCCCCCACCTCCCTCCCCCCCCCCTCTCTCTCTCACTCTTTTTCTCTCTTACTTTAATTCAGTTCTGATGGGACTGGCTACATGCCCATATGTTTAATTTTTCTGCTTCAAGCAAAATCTTATGCAGGAAAAAAGATTACTGATATTTAAGGCTGAGAAATACAATGTGCAGAGGAGAACAGGGACTATAATTTGTGACTTCATCACAAGAAGCCAGAAAATATTTTTGTGAAGTCCATGAGTAATGCGTTTTGCTAATATGGCTGTCATTTTTGTTCATGTATCAGAAAAAAATATGAAATACATTAACAGTGACATTGTTTGCAAATGAAAATTACCTTGAGGTATTATTAGTCCTGTGTAATTTCTCTTTCATTTAGGTTGGCACGCACAGGTTTTGAAATTGAATAATAGCAAATAATCTTGGTCGAAAAGTTCATCAAACCATCTAATTAAAAGATATGCACACACTTTCTCCAATTTCTAGGACTGTTGTTATCATGAAAATATATGACACAATTGAAAGTACCTGTCATTAAATTATCTGTGGTAAGAGATTTGATGAGGCGTGAGCGACGATCTTCATTACGCTGCAATAGTACGAATCTGTTTTTGTCATTATTTATTATTATTAGTGCTTTTAAGCGTTGTGGATAATACTGACACATAATGCAACACAGTACACAAAAACACAGTGGCCCCTTATGTTTTTCTGTTTGTGTGTTTGGAAAACATGTATCAGAATGGAAGGCCAGATAGTGACAATTGTGGAAGGAGCTTATTTATTTTTTCTTTTTTTTGTGAATTTATTAAACCGATGTCTTTCCAAATGTCATAAATAATAGTATTACAGTAACCATATTTAAAGAATTATGGAACCTAAAACAGTTGCTGCATATATATCGATTTTACGTGTTTATTATATTACGGTTTGCGCACGATTGCTTCATATTTGTATTGGTTTATAACATATGCAGTGCCCTCTAATCAACCTGTGTGCTAAACTTCTTATTTTAATTTTTTTGAATGTTTGTAAACATTCTTATATTGATATAGATTTTAATGTTGTGTTGAAATCATTCCCCTTACATGTTCTTAGCAAGTTCAGCATCTTATTAAATCAAATCGAGCCATTGATCTTTGGGATTTGTGGGCTTTGATCAGTCATTTTTAGTTTTGTTTTGAGTAAAAAAGTAATTACATCTTGTCCTGGTCTTGTCGTAATGTACACCACTGCACTCATTTGCTTCAGTTTGGTGACCCATAAATGTGTATTTATGTTACATTGGCACAAATAATTTATTTTTAAATATTTATGTTACTTAAACAGTTCACAACATTTCACAGCACCATAATTTACAAAATTAAGGAAAGGACAAATTCTTGCACAATATACAGTTATTAATGTAAAACTAATAGCTACCTTTGATAACAGGCAATGATACAAATCACTTCTGTTTTCCCACATACAAAACTGTTGTTATTTACCCGTCAAAAATTTCCATACATGTATGCTCAAAGAAGTATACAATCGTCAGTTTTTGTTGCCTAGACACTAAATACTTTATTCAAGAATGGAAAAGCTGTGATTGAATTTAACAATATTATGAAAGAATAGTTGCTACTCTCTCTATGTAGTGGATGTGCTGAGTCACAGATAGGAACAACAAAAATGTGTTTACATTTATGTGATGAGAAATACCTATTTTAAATGCGAACAACTGAGGCTTACTGAAACTCGCTCATCACTAAGATATTTTTTTATTTCAATCATGCCATTACACATAAAAGAATATAACTTCTTCCACTATCTTTCGTTAGTTATGTAGGAGTTAATGGGATGCGAGTTTTTTTTATGTATATGAGGTATGTCCACAAAGTAAGTTCTATTTGGTTGTATAAAACAAACATGTACAGATACAGAAAAAAAATTTATCGTACAAAAATCTACAACTGTTAAACTACTATTCTACCTAGCTTCCGAAATTTTGTAGTCACTTGTCATAGCGTGGTACAAGTTTTTGTATGCCTTCTTTATAGAAGGTTGCTGCCTGTGCATTCAACCATGTGGTAACATGTTCTTTCAGCTCATCATCACTGAAGTGTTGACCACCAAGGACAGAGGTCCGGGCAGTACGGAGGATGATCAAATGTGTCCCATTGAAATTTCCATAAGAGTTTTTTGGTCACATTTGCTGTGTGAGGTCTACATCTACATCTACATCTACATCTACATCCATACTCCGCAAGCCACCTGATGGTGTGTGGCGGAGGGTACCTTGAGTATCAAGCTACTGAGCATCTCTCCTGCAGAGTCTTCCACTGGAGTTTATCTATCATCTCCGTAACACTTTCGCGATTACTAAATGATACTGTAATGAAGCGCGCTGCTCTCTGTTGGATCTTCTCTGTCTCTTCTATCAACCCTATCTGGTATGGATCCCACACTGCTGAGCAGTATTCAAGCAGTGCGCGAACAACGTACTGTAACCTACTTCCTTTGTTTTCGGATTGCATTTCCTTAGGATTCTTCCAAAGAATCTCAGTCTGGCATCTGCTTTACCCATGAGGACTTACCTATAGTCCACTAAGTCAAATGTGTTTGGCAGGTCGAAAACTATACCCACAGCTTACATACTCTGATCTAGCAACCGGAATACTTCATGAGAGAACTATGTAGCTGCATTGGCCGTGTTCAAATCCTTCCTAAAACCTTGCTATGCTTCTACAAGTACTGGTAATTTGTGTCTTGTGGAATAGGAACTAACCTGAAACAGTTAACAGTTCGAACTATCTTACTACAGGTGGAGATTAATAATATTGTTTTTTAATTTGAGCGTTATTCCTCTCTCTCTCTCACACACACACACACACACACACACACACACACACACACACACACTCACTCTTTTAGTGATTCCTTCCTTCACAGAGGAAGTATTTAAAGAAATTTAGAGTATTCTTTAGTTACATAAATAAGTCACTCGGGGTCCTGACTGAAAGGAGACACATTTAGACAGGACAAAAATGAAACCAACCATGAAATTTCAGCAGCTGATGAAATCTGAAAATTTGAAGTGTTGTATTTAGTGGAAATGGCAGTTATAAAGTTAGAGATAAATGTAAGAGTGACTGAAAACAGGAACGTAATTGAGTCAATAACAAGAAGTGAGAAGAAATGGTGAAAATGATAAAGTGTCAAAATGGATACACATTTTACCCTGTGAACTGCTATATCATGTAACAAACAGTACAGTGTGTACCACTGTTTTTCCACCAATTTTTGTTCAGTTCATGGCAGTACCTCAAAACAGTTGTACAACTGCTGTCACACATCCGTATGAATTTGAATTTTTCTGATTCTATAATTATAGCCATTATGAGATATATATGGGAGGAAATGTGTTTCATGACTCATCTTGTAATATTTCCTCTAAGAAAAGAGTAAGATTTTACATAGTACAAAACAGTTTTCTTGCATTATTTGGAATTAAAGCAAACAAAGAATATTAGGACTATTTTATACAACCATCTCATTACATCCTGTACAATGTCTGATATACAGGTTATCATTCACAATCTTTATTGTGTATTGCTGGCAGTCTGCCTGTGAACTTAACATTCACGCATCTGTTTCAACACAGCGTAGTGTGTAACATTGAAGTAGTTTGACTGTTAGGCATAATAACTGCATGTTAGACTCTATTATGACGGGATACATTATGTAGGGTGTAAAATAGAGATGGTTAGAGTTAAATATATTACTAGGTAGTTGTAAAGTATGTGTGCATGGCTTGTAACTACTGTGTAGCATTGAGCATGAGGTAACAGGAATGATTTAAAAGTTAGCATTTCACAAAAGCATTAGTATTTAATACTGCAGCAAGCACCACTTTGCTCCATACTCTGTAATTTGATTTTTAACTTTTGTTTGGTCATATATATAATTTGCCTAACCTGTATTGTAAAGCAGAAATTTAAGCTTTTGCTTTGTTGTGCTTTTCAGTTAACTTTTATTCATCTCTGCCTAAATAATTTGAGTGCATACAATTGCTGCTTATTGTGAGGTGAGAAAATTTAATTTTGGAAAATTTTAACTTTCTTTTCTCTGGTTTACATTTTTTGTCACACTTTGTGCTTCACCCTCATTGTAAACTGTTTTGGAGACTAGTCTGAGCATAGTGAGAAGAATCATAATGTGGAGTTATTTTTGTGTTGCACTTGGCTATGTTTAGAATATGGTTTTTGTATTGGATGAGGACAGAGGCAATGACAGGATCAATTGTATGAACACCGCATCTGGTTTGTGGGCTTCAAACACCTGATGGACAGTCATGCTGTTATGTATGTTTGTGGCTGTGCAGGGTTTTTGGGGGCTACTTTTTCACTTGTTTTAAATGGTGTAAGTTTTTCATGTACATTAAAACAACAAAACCATTCTATACACTGTGGTAATAAACATATTTCTTGTATTTTACAGAAACTCATGTTATGAGGATTATTAAGATATCATATGTTTCTGTTACTATGTGTTAATACAAATACTACGCTACATGAGTATATTTGTAGGTGTTATGGCATAGAATTTCAGGGTGTTACAGATCTTTTCAGGGAAATCTCAAGCTGGTGGATGCAGTTCGGAACATATCAACAATTACAAAGAATGTACAAATAAAAGTGAAAATGTTAGGCAATGATAGAGAACCTTATATCTGTACAGTGCCGTATTGTTGCAGCAGCTATTATTAGTTATTTACTAGCTAATCAAATGAACAAATGACTTCAATGTGTATTTCCCATTGAAATTAACATTATTGCAGATTCTCTCACTGAAAGTATGAGTGTTTTCTCCTCTTTTTACCAGTCTCAATTATGTATAAAGAATGCATAGCTGACACAAGTATTTAAACTTTGACATTTTGTAAGTACATTCTTGACAAAAATATTGCTGAACATGCAGTTTTTCATAACGCAAATTGTTCATGGATTCGAGTCACCATCCCATATTGTAAGGAAAGTACAACTTCTATAAAAAAATAAAACATCAGTATAAGGTAGATACCTGTTGAGTTTAAAAGCCATTACTGAAAAACCTCTGTAGCGTCTGCAAGCCCATCTGTTGTATTTTATGCTTGTCCAGGTAAAGGGAGCTTTGTCAGAATCAAGATTCATTTCCCTCACTGCTTTTTGGGCTTCCTGGATCATAATAATTCTCTCAGGACACTCCCTATAATTTGGGTGGGTTGTCAGGTAATATTTACACCCAGCTCAACAAGAAGAATCATGTGTTCAATCCTCTTGAACATACACAAGTCAAAATATGACTGGAAAGCAGTAAGTGAACCCAGTTCAATTACCAGAATGAGAGGGAGATTTTGGAGTTCACAAATAGACATTTACTCCATGTTGCATTTGATTGCTAAATAGTATGAGAAGAGCCCAGTTGTTACTGAGCTCCACAACACTCTTAAATACAGCAAAAGGACAATGACATCAGAGATGGGGAAATTTTTGAAGTTGAGAAACATTGCAAGATTGAAGGTGTCACATATTTTAAAACTATCATTTTACATCTATTCCTTCGATATGTTTCACATGCTATTGATTTGGGCACTCTTCTGTAGTAAGTAAGGTAAAGGCGGTGTGCAGAAAATTGGTAAAGCAATTCACAAAGAAGGAACATTGTGTTCACTACCACCATGCTGTGCTAACTGTGGCATACCACTATACTGCATGAAGTTAAGATTTCTGCAGTGTACCCCAAGAACAAGAAATTATTAGAGATAAAGACTATCAGGCATGCACTATACAGCAAAGTTAAGAAAGTATACAAATCACAAAAGCTATTTGTGTTTTCAACATTGTTTATGGTAATGTTGAAGAAATAGCAAGTAAAAGAGGTGGGGGAGGGGGGGGGTGAGCCTTTGGTTCTCCAAATCTACAAGAATTGTTTCTTCACTGAAACAGACACAAAGTTATGATTCATAAACCCACAAAAATGACTCAAAATCCATCTGACTGCCTAGATTATCGTTGTCGACCATGGAGCCTCGTCCTGAGACTGTTCCACATATCTTGATGAGCAGGCTGTCCAGAAAATCCGGGTGAAGGAAAAAGTGCCTTACCCTGTTGTTTGCAAGTTGGTGGCTAGTCAAAAGTCCTGTGATTTACCACCTGGCACTTACAGTACTGACTTGCTACACCTCACTCCATCGAGGACACAGCCATGCAGACTTGCGATCTCAAATTCAGCACCACAATTGTGAAATCGCCCAGTGTCGCCATAGCATCCTCATCTTCTCTTCCAACTGTCCAACAAGCCAGCACATCTTTGCTTCTAGTAGCAAAATCACCTGCTACACAATTGGCAGGCCGTAAAGGACAGGAGGAATATTCCCACTAAGACTTTTTAAGTCCCTCCAGTCAACAAACATTTTGAGTCTTCATCTGCCAACCACAAAGGCTCCAAGAAATCAAACAAAAAAACAAACCGCCTTCTCCTTCTCCAAATCGGAGATCCTCTGCAACACCAGCCTCTGCATTCTTAGCAATGAGTCTGTGAAGGATGGCACTTGGCAGCCAGCAAGGTGACAATTCTTGCCATTTTTTCCCTCCTTCCCTTTCTCTGTCGTGATCCTCCTCCAATGAAATGTTTGCAGCATTAGATCCAACAAGGAGTAATTACAGCTTCTCTTGTAATCACAGCTTCCATTTGTTTTCTGCCTCCAGGAAACAAAATTGAGTCCTCATGATCATTTTGACCTCTTGCATTTCTTTCCAGTCTGCTTAGATTTTGCCCCTGAGGACTTCATTTCATTTCGTGGGGGACTCATGTTGCTCATCCGGCATGATGTTCATAGTCAAACCATCTCACTGAACACCCGGCTGCAAGCTATGACATCTATGGCCATCCGTCATCCGGTGTCACCAGGGAAGACTTTCTCCCACTTACTGATCAACTCCCTCACCTCTTTTTTGCTGCTTGTTGACTCAAATGCACACCGTCCCCTCTGGGGCTCTTCCAGAACCTATCTGAGAGGTGCCCTCTTGGTTGACCTTCTCAGTCAACTCAACCTCATCCACCTTAATACTGGAGCATCCACGTTCCTTCCAGTCTCCACGCACACCTATTCTCATTTGGACGTCTTGTTCTACACTGCCCAGCTTGCCCATAGTCTCAAAGTGGTCCTTTTTCTCTGACATGTACTTGAGCAACCATTTCCCATGTACTATCTGTTTGCTGACTTACATGCCAACTATGTGTAAACCCAACTGGCAGCTTTCTAATGCTGACTGCAGGCTTTACTCCTACCTGGCGATCTTTGCCGAACAACATTTCCTCAGTTGTGATAACCAGGTAGAATACCTTACAAGTGTTATCCTTACCACCACAGAATGTTCCATTCCTCTCACTTTGTGTTTACTGTGCTGTGTCCCAGTCCCTTGCTGGACTGAGGCGTGCTGTGATGCAGTTTGCACATGGAAACATGCTCTCTGAATTTTTAATTATCATCGTATGATGGCTAACTGTATCCACTATAAACAGTTGTGTATGCAGTGTTGTCACACTCATCTGATAGCAAAAAAACTAGCTTGATCTTGTTTTCTCGTCCTTTTAACTGTTCCACTTCCTCTTCCGTTATGTGGACCAGCCCCCAGCAGCTCTCTGGGACCAATTTCTGGCGTGACCCTATTTCTATCTCCAACACCTTAGGATGCTATTTTGCAGAGTTTTTGAGATCTAACCAGTATCACCCTACCTACCTCCCTTGAAAATGAGTGGAGGAGGCTTAGTGATACCCTTCTACTCTCAGATTCGCACCTTTACTATGAGGGAGTTAGATCACGCTCTCACTTCATCCCGATCTTCCATCCCAGGGCCGGACAATGGTCACGTTCAGATGTTGCAGCATCTTTCTCTTGTGGGCAAGCACTTTCTCCTTCATACGTTGAGTGCACCACAAACTAATATCATCTCCTTCATATGTACAATCGCATCTGGGCAGATGGCTTGTTTCCAAGATGCTGGTGTGAAGCCACTGTCATACCCATAGCAAAGTGCAGTAAGGCCAAACACCTTCTTTCTAGCTACTGCCCCATTTCTCTCACCAGATGTGTTTGCTAGGTGATGGAAACGTATGATTCGTGCTTGGCGGGTATGGTGGCTCAAGTCTTGCAATTTACTAGCCATCACACAATGTGGATTTCGAGCCCTCAAGAATTTTTAAAAGGCAGAGTTTTCAGGGTCTGTGTGCATTCTGCCTTGTTGAACACCTTTATCCAGGAAAACGGGGTTGCCTCAGGGCTCTGTCCTGACTGCCGTCCTCTTTGCTACTGGCATTAAACCTGTTATGGGCTCTCTCCCACCAGGCATCTCTAACTCTCTTTCTGTCAATGATTTTACGATCTATTACAGCTCTCCGCAGGCTTGTCTTCTTGAGTGGTGTCTTCAGCAATGTCTCAATCGTCTTATCTCATGGAGCATTGACAATGGCTCTCGCTTTTTCACTGACAAAAACATTTGTGTGAATTTCTCTTGTCGTAATGGGTTTCTTCCACTGTCTTTACATCTTGGGCCTGTTGCTTTTCCAATTGTTGAAACTATGAGATTCCTAGGCTCATGTTTGATAGGAAACTTTCTTGGTCCTCCCATGTGTCTTATCTGGCCACATGCTGTATCCTGTCCCTCACTGTCCTACATGTACTAAGCGGTACTCCCTGGGGAGCTGATCGGACTGCCCTCTTCCATTTGTACCGATCCCCTGTCTGTTTGAAACTAGACTACGGGTGTTTTGTTTATGCCTCTGCATGTCTGTCCATTTTATGCTGTCCAAATACTATCCAGTATCGTGCAATCCGTTTGGCCACTCACACATTTTACATTAGCCCGGTTGAATGTCCCTAGGCAGAAGCTGCCAAACAACTGCTGTCATACCGACATGATGTTCCACTAAAGCAGATACACATGCTGTTTGTCTGCCATATCCAGCCACCCATCCTGTGCCACCTTCTTTGATGACTCCTTTGGCTGCCAGTATGAGACACATCCCTCTTCTCTGTTATCTCCTGATGTTCACTTTCGATTATTGTTCCAGCAGCTTAACGTCATGCTACCTGCCACTTTCCTGATGATTTTGAACCCTTCACCACCTTGGCTTTGTTCCCTTTGGACTTAATTTGCTTACTAAGGAAACTACTCCAGATTCGATCTATCGCTGTAAGTTTCTTGATCTTCGCACGGAACTTAGCAATAGTACATTTGGGTACACTGATGGCTTTTGGAATGACCATGGTATTGGGTGTGCCTTCATCATTGCCACTGATAGTTTTCAGTATCGGCTTCTGGAACACTGTTCAGTACTTAACGGCAGAGCTCTTTGCCCTGTATCAGGCTACGCAGTACATCCATCTGTAATATTACCCTCCCACACATTACTATTATTCCTATTAGTCTGTTCATTATTTTCAAAAGCTTCAAGAGGTGTAAGATATACAAAAGAATAATGTTGTTGGCATTAATTCTTGTTGTTTCTAGGGTACATTCTTGAGGTTGTAATTTTGTAATGTTGTGGGTTCTTGAAGATGAAATAACTGATGATGATTTGCCTACTGCTATGAATATTTTTTATTTTATCCCATTCTTCTAAATCACACCGAAATTACAATTTCCACTTATATCATACCACAAATTACATTGTTGTTGACAAACTTAGAAAACATCTACTTCCATCTGAGGCATGCCCACTAGTCCATACATTCTGCGGTACTCACATTATTCCAAAGAGTTTATAAAGCAAAAGAGTTTACAAACTTTCATGATACAAGAAGAATCATCACCAAGATATAACATTATTTTATAAACCAATCCAGAAATAAATTTAATAATTTGCATTAGATTGTGAAACTAATAATATGAATTTTAAACATATCATAAATTTTGTAATTTCAAACGTTTCTAAAACAGGAGTAATTTTCACTGCATGTACAGAGTACTAACAAACTGATTTCTTTTTACATGTTTTAACCTGAAACATAACACATTATATACAAAATCATATGAAGTTCATTCAGTTATACAGCTGATATAATGTTCATCTAAACAAAAATCAATAGTATATATGGTATCGGTTATTTCGATAATTGTTTTTTTTTTATATATTTCTATAAAAAAGTTACTGTTAGAGGAGGGTGACCCATTGTAATATCCCACTCACAACATTTAGAAATAGGGTGTTTACAATATTTTGTGACAGACAACAAGGTTTGACAAACGGTGTACATAATGATGCCCAGGATGGCAGATATAAGTATAGAAGTATCTGATACATAACATATTACAGAGAACATAAGAAAAATATCTACTATATAAATCATAATTTATACAAATATCAGGATATGAAATTCTACACTTTTTTTGCAGGGTTTTATCAACTTTACTGGTATCATAGCATTACTTTGGTTACTCATGTTGTCAGGTAGAGATGGAACACACCAAATGGATTCCATAGCACAACTAACATCATTTATTACTGAAGGAACACAAAATATATTACTGTCAAAATTACATTTCCTACTTAGGTCTTCTTTCACTTCATTCCAACAATTTGGATACAAATTTTGACTAACCACAGCTAACTTATTCCAGAATGCACATTTATCTATGTTATCATCAGTTTGGCCACAAAAAATTTTCAAAAGTTTTCAACTTTATTCTCTAGGCTTACAGATAACTCACCTTTACTGTTTGGATCATTACTCTGCATGACATTAATGAAAAACTGCTTTGACTGGACTGGTATTCCATGACTCTCACTTACATCATCACAAACATCTGTTACCTTACCTGTACTCGCAAGTAATTCAGAAACTTAATTATTCTTAAACTCCACAGAACTGGATAATCATCATCATCACCATCATCATCATATTCTTCCAAAATTACTTCATTAACAACATCATTAACAACACAGGTTTCATCTCCATCAAAGTCCCTCACCTCAGCTACATTCATTTGCAATGAACTACCAGTCTCAGACTTATCAACCTCAGTCATTTCACAGCTCTCATTCACATCTATATCAAAGATTACACCTAATTCAGATCTGATACAGTTATCACCTGTTTCACATACATCAATAACACTGTTTTCTACCAAGAGATCATTAGTACACACATCATCAAAATTCTCATTACCCTCATATTCTGGTTTATAATTAGTACCTACATCATTATAATTAAACATAGTATTCCAAAACTTTTGATCAAAACATAAACGAGATCTCTGATGTTTCTTCTGTTCAACTGCAGATACCTGTGTCACATTATTAATACTGTTATTATTGTACGTGTAAATTAGGTGTCCTGTACTTGTCGTATTTCCTCGCCTGAAAACTGTGGACCTTCATTGAGGCGGAGCGCTGTTTCCTGAATAGTTGCCTCTATAATTGTTTTTCATATTATATTGCCCATAGTTATCCCCATTGTTCCTATTCTACTGATGTTCAGAATTTCTGTCTCTATTACCATTTTGACTGTGATTGAAGTTACCACTATGTCTATTTCTGTAGTTGTTACCATCGTAATCTCTATCATTTCGGTTATTAAGGTACATGGTCCTTTCTGCTGCCCTATCCAGCCTGTCTACATATCATAAAAATTGTTCTAGGCAATCGTCAGATCCATATACTAAACCCCACAACCACCTTTCTGGTAATCTCCTTTTATAGTGCATCAATTAATGTCATTTCATTAAATGGCCTGTCAAGGTGTGCTAATTTTTAAGTTGATCCTTACAAAATTCTTTCAGTGTACTGTCCCTATTCCTATAATTCGGACCATTCAGAAATTCATTTTTAATTCTCCATTGTTCAGCTTTCGACCAAAATTTACTTAAACGTTTTTTGAAACTTTAGTATATTTCCCACTGACTTAAATTTAGATTTACCCATGACAGAGCTTCACCTTCAAGACATCTTTTAACAAATTTAATCTTTTGGTCATCACTGATGCCCAACACAAAACTATCTCTACAGTTGTATAGAAACTCCACTGGAGTTCACGAGGAGATCACGAATGTAAAATTAGAGAGATTAGAGCGCGCACAGAGGCTTTCAGACAGTCGTTCTCCCCGCGAACCATACGCGACTGGAACAGGAAAGGGAGGTAATGACAGTGGCACGTAAAGTGCCCTCCGCCACACACCCTTGGGTGGCTTGCGGAGTATAAATGTAAATGTAGATGTAGATGGATGTAAATTGTCTGATGGAAAACTTTTGATAGGAATGTTGGACCATGCAATACCATTATTTGAATACAGACTGTTGTGAATACAATTTTCCTGAACTACTGAAATTTTTTGGTCTAAAACATCATTTAGTATACTAATTTCAAGATTTAAATTTTTTTAATCTAAACTGCTAAAGTTCTGTTACATTTTTTCTGCTATGGCTTTCTGTTCAACTCTGATGTCATCAACATTCTTCATTTGTTGTGCAGACTGGGCCACGAACTCAATTTCCAAAACAATAAATTTATTTTCTAATACATCGACTTTTTCATTCACACTTTTTAATCCCTCTTTTAGTTCTGAAACCTGATTACTAAGTCGGTCTATTTGGTATTGTACCCTGTCTATTTTGTCATTGGTCGCAGCTTGTGGTCTCGCGGTCGCATTCTCGCTTCCTGAGCATGGGGTCCTGAGTTCAATTCCCGGCGGAGCCAGGTATTTTCACCTGCCTTGAGATGACTGGGAGTTTGTGTTGTCCTCATCATTTCATCATCATTCATGAAAGTGGCGAGATTGGGCTGAGCAAAGGTTGAGAATTTGTATGGATGCTGATAACCGTGCAGTTGAGCGCCCCACAAACCAAACATCATTGTCATCATCATCATCTATTTTGTCATTGTTTTCAGTTTTCAGTCCATTTAATTGTCCTTGTAGTGAAGTAAATTTTTCCGTTAACTGATCACTAACCGTACTAAATTTGCTATTGTTGTCTATCTTCATTTCCTCTAATTTTACAAAAATCAACTGCGAAAAATTGGTTTTCACTGTTTGCTGACTACTCTTTCACTTGGTACAAACATGTCAGACCTATGAAACATGACAGGCCTATGTGCTACAGCTTTCATGTCATCACCACTATCCTCATCTCTATTCATTTTCCTAGCAATTACCCGAGTAAAAAAAAAAAAAAATTTTTTTTTTGATTTCACGAATGATATTTTCTGATGTCCTTCATCATAGTTGTAAAGTCAAGTCCTCTTTCGACTGATCCGGTCCGTCACTGTTGATAGGGCAGCTCTCAGAACTTTTTTCATTGAGTGATTGAAGTTCACAACTGCAAATACATAAATCCAAAATCCATTCTTCTTCTGCAATGGACAAAACTTTATCGTGGCTGATGCTCACATTTATAATCTTACACTCCCACATCCCACACATAACTATTATTTCTATTAGTCTGTTCATTATTTTCAAAAGCTTCGAGAGGTGTAAGATACACAAAAGAAAAACTTTTCACTTATCTTCATTATTCATTATTCACTGTTGTTGTTGGCTCTAATTCTTGTTGTGTCTATGGTTACATTCTTCAGGCTGTAATTTTATAACGTTGCAGGTCCTTGAAGACGAAATAACTCGTGAAGATTTGCCTGCTGCTGTGAATATCTTTTATTTTATCCCGTTCTTCTAAATCACGATGACTTTACAATTTTCACTTCTACTGCACAACAAATTACATTGTTGTTGACAAACTTAAAAAAAGTCTACTTCCATCTGAGGCATGCCCAATACTCTGTACATTCTGTGGCACTTATATTTTGCCAAAGAGTTTACAAACTTTCATGATACAAGAAGAATCATCACCAAGATGTAACATAAATTTAATAATTCGTGTTTAGATTGTGAAATTAATAATATGAATTTAAGCGTACCAGAAATTTAATAATTTCAAATATTTCTAAAAGAAGAGTAATTTTAACTGCACATACAGAGTATTAACAAATTGATTTCTTTTTACATATTTTAGCCTGAAACATAATACATCATATACAAAATCAAATGAACTTCATTCAGTTAGACAGCTGATATAATTTTCACCTATACAAGAATTGATAGTATTCATGGTATTGGTTATTTCTATAAAAAAAGTTAATGTTAGAGGAGGGTGACCAATTATACAATGACACAATCTTTTGAATCGTGTCATCTGCTCTGACTCTCTCAGTGTCCTTCGAAGTCTCTAAGTGCTGTACACCACTCATCCCTTAGTGCAACGGGTCCAGGAATACTGTCACTTGCTTACTCTTGATGGAGCCACTGTGACGTTTATATGAGTTCCTGGTCATGTTAGTCTGGCAGGAAACAAGGCTGTTGGTGCTGCTGCCAAGGCTGCAGTCGTCGTACCTCAGCCCACTAGATCTTATATTCCCTCTGATGATCTCTGTGTTGCCATCTGTCAGGAGGTGGTGTCACTTAGACATTGCCACTGGTCCTCCCTTCATGGGAATATAAGCTCCAGGTTATTAAGCCTCTCCCAGTGACTTGGCTGACCAGCTCTTCGCCCTCTCGCTGCAAGGAGATCATTTTTGATAGGTTGCACATTGGGCAATGTCGTTTTGTTAAGTTACAATCCCCCAACGCCTTTCTCATTGCCATCAACCTTTGTCAGTTTGCCATTTCCTGGCCAAATGCCCATTGTTAACCACTTGTGCTCCGATGTATGTTTGTCGTCTGAGTTATTGGCCATTTTAGCAAACAACACACTGGCTGTCATCTGAGTTTTACTTTTTATCCATTGTAGCAATATGGTTAAGGACATTTAATTTTTAGTTCTGAACCTCCTTTGTCTCTACAGTGTATTTTGTGGAGCTTTCTCCAAGAGGAAGGCCTAGTTATTAGCTCTCTTTCTCCCATTGATTGGGCTTAATGAGTAGTGATTTTTAACTTCTTTTCCATATTAGTGTTCTATGTTTCTGACATGGGTGCATATGGCCTTTGGCTTTTGTTGTTTTTACACCCTAAAACAGACTTTTTATTGAGTGACAAATTCTATTTTGCAGTTAGGGTTTAATATACAGCTGTGCACAGGTAGTATTAAAGAGGCCAAAAACAGATTTTAGCATGAATTTCTAAACACCATCATGAATTACTAAAAAACCATCCAAAAATAACTCTTTCTTTTGAATGATAAATGTTATTCAAAACATGTTAAACTTTCACATTTGCAACCATGAAAAACATTCCTCTCGGCATTTGCTTGTACCGCTATAAGTCATAGATAAACTGATTGTTTATAAGAAAATAGTTCTCCACTGCTATATGATGATCCATGAAACAATATTTCACTAATAACTATCTTTTTCTATCAGAATTCTATGCAAAGTTGACTTTTTTTCAATATCTTTATGGTGTTAGTATTTAAGGCAAAATCTACATATTGTCTTTTGTATGTACAAAACTTGTCACTGATTACTACATTACACCCCTTCAATTTACTAAACAAAATCAATATTTCTCATCATACTGTTTTCCATGTGTCTAATTGATTATATCTCTCTGATTGAACAACAGTAGAAATGTGGATGATGCCACTTGTTCAAGGTCAGCATCATATTTTTGTCAAAGAGCTGGAAATAATGATTTTCCATCTACCTTTGTTCAGTAGACTTCAGTCAGGATTCCATACACACATCTGACATATTGTTTTGAAACTTTCCCCCATAGCTTACCTTCATGTAGAATTGATACTAGCTTTCTTAAGGGCACTATAAGAAATTAGCTATTTGCAGTTTACACCACATGAGAAGCATCTCTGCTACTTGACACTTTTATTCTCAATGGTAGCAACTTACACGCACTCAAAGAAAATGTCTTTCAGTATCAACAACAACATGGATATACATTACTTTAATAATATCATCTATTGAAAAGTCTCTCCCATATGGTCTCCTCCCCTCTTCCTATCCCATCTGCATCCCACTGTAGATGGTGCATCTGTGGTGATGAACAATCCCTTGCCCATTATGCTTAAGGTGTTATTAAGGCCTTCACAAACAGGCATAGAATTCATACCTAGTATACAAATAGATTTCCCGTGCCATGTCCATACATGCCCCCAATTGTCTGATCACCCTTATGAACCAGCTACAAAGAAGCACCCTGCCTTAGATTAACTTAACAATACCCTCTGCCAGGGCTTTGACTACTTATAATGCCTATAAAAATGGAACATTCTACTCCAGTGGAAAACTCTGGTGCAAGACTTGTCCTATACACCCACCAAACATATACTGTTCCAGTCCCATCAGTGGCATATACTCTCCTCTCAGAGGCAGGGCTAACCATGAAAGCAGTAATATTGTATACCAGCTCTGCAGTAACTTCTGTGGTCTTTTATGTGGGCATGATCACCAAACAGTTATCCACATGAATGAATGGTCTTTGCCAAACTGTGGTCAAGAACAGAGTTGACTACCCGATGGCAAAGCACACTGCTGAGCACAACATATTTAGCTCCAATGACCACTTCACAAACCATGACATCTAAACCCTCCCCTCCCCTCCCCAATCTTTCCAGCAATATCCCTTTATCTGAATTATGTACATGGAAGTTATGCTTACAACACATGCTTCTACATTTGTACATTGCAAGACCTCAGTCTCCACTATGCACAACACCCACCCCCAACTTTGTCCTAGCCCCCCCCCCCCCCCCCCCGCCATGATCTAAACTCGCCCCTCTTCTCTGCAGATGACCACTTCCTCTGTTCCAAGTACCCTATTCAGTCCAATCCTTTACACTTTAGTGCATATTCCCCTTCCATTAGTTACAACACATGTTCTGAGACATCAAGGGATCACCAATTTAGTACTGGAGGGAAGGGTGGAGGGTAAAAATCATAGAGGGAGACCAAGATATGACTACACTAAGCAGATTCAGATGGATGTAGGTGCTGGGAGATGAAGAAGCTCGTACAGGATAGAGTAGCATGGAGAGCTGCATCAAACCAGTCTCTGGACAGAAGACCACAACAACAACAACAACAACAACAACAACATTGAAAATTATTGATGGCTTATGTTTGATATCTGGCCAGCAGATGACACTGGAAAATGTTCTGTAGTGGGTAATTCATGATTGTTGGAACCGTCAGTATAAACAGGACTTAGTCAACTGTAACGTGCAGCACATGTGATTTACCATAAATTTGATCAGGAGTTCAACAAATTTGTTAATGTCTTTTCAGTATGGTGGAATGAATCATGTGGATTAATGTTTTGCAAAAAATAAATTCTCTGATCATGTTTGATATGGATTTATTGACTCATGCAAATTTTTTTAAAAAAAAGGGCATGGACATGAGATTTCTTATTAATTAGATAATTAGGCCTTCTGGGAAATGCTATGGGATCCACTTATTTTTAATTCTGAAATGTTGTTATTTTTGTTTTGTTTCAATATTTACTGTATATTTTTCCTATTTGAAAAGGTTGGTAGACTCTTCACCTATTTCAGAGAGAGATTTTACACATAAACTATATTAATTTTCCTCCTTTATTGTAACTTTTTAATTTCTGCCAATAAGTAGTTGTTCCAAAGTGCTTATTTTTTTCAGTCATTGTCTTTATTTAAGTACTTGAAATGATGTATTAAACAACTTTCAGAACAATCATCAGTCATTAATTCATTCATTCATTCATTCATCATTTTCCATAGATTCCATCAAGGAGAACTTTCAGGAATGTGGAACAAACTGAGCTATACCTTAATATGAAACAAAAACACAGAAACTTAATCTGTCTAGTGTATTAGCAGTAAACTATCACTATACTGCTTAAAACTTTGCACACTTATGTCAGCTACATTTAACTGAGGAAATTAGTAAGAAAGCTGTTACTTTGAAAAGAACAGTGCACAAGACAATGTTTCACTGTGAAAGAAAGTGAGTCTACTTTGCATCTCTACTTCAATAAAAGGCAAGGAACTTTTTGACATCCTTGGTCTAAGAGGACTGATATTCAACATCTTCCTTGCGGCATTCAGTGGCTGGAAGCTGAGTGCCATAACTGTTGACAAAATTCTTATCAGCACCTGCAGTGCACCATCTCAAACAATATTAACACAAATACACATCAGAAAAATGGCACTAAGTAGAATTACAACTTTTATTATTGTCACTATCTGAGCTAATGTTAAATTGTAATTTTCTCCTTTTAGTTCACCCAGACTTACGGAGTTAGTTATTTGCATGTTCCACGGATCACAATTGTGACTCTCTGTGTAATAGGAAATGAGATAGGTCTACGATTACAGTACACACAGTGAAAATATGGTGATACACTCAAAACCCACACACACACCATATTATTATATATTCAGAAATTATTCTCGAAATAGAAGCTGTCAAGCAAATATGTTTTCAGTTCGTGCTTGAAACTAAATTTGTTATCTATTAAGTTCTTCTTGTCACTGGGTAGTTGGTGAAAGACTTTTATAAATTAATACCTCCCTTCATTTTGTGCCACACTAAGGCTGAGTGATGGATAAAGTGAGTAATTTGTCCTCTAATATTATGTTTGTGAATGTTACTATTGTCTCCAAACTCTGATAGATGGTGTGTTGAGAACTGTTTACAAGAGGCAATGCAGTGGACAACACACAATATTTTTACTACACAGTTCTGTGCAACAAAGACACACTTCCTCAGTGAATAGTTATCACAGAATATGGTGCCATAAGTCATTAGTGAATGGAAATAGGAAAAGTAAGTCATCTTTTGACATTTTCTTCTCCAAAATCTGATGTTACTCATAATGCAAAAGTAGAAGAGCTCAGACATTGAAGGTTGTAACATGTGGCTTCCTGCTCAGATTCTTATCAATAGAAACACTTAAGAATTTAGAATATTCTGTTTCATTTATTATTTTGCCGCTATGCTGTATTTCTTATGGTGTAGTCAATCCTAATGCAATACTGAAAATATTATTTCCTTTCTTGAATACTCAGATTCCTCCATCATTAACAAAGAGAATTATTGTTGCTTGTTAGATATATGGTGGCAGATCATTACATACAACAAGAATAATAGGGTACCCAATATCTAGCCATGTGGTATTCCCGTAGTGGTTATTCCTATTTCAGGTCTACACTCACTGAGTTTCTTAATGCAACACTTAGCATCTTCACATTTGGACAGGATGAAAACCACCTGTAAAACATTCTTGATTTACTTGCCATGTCAAAGGCACTGCAAGTTAACTGAAAATGTTTTATGCACAGGTAAAGCTATGAGAAACTTCAATTTGATAGGGTGAAAACCAGTTACCAGCAAGATCTGTGCTACCATAATTTTTGAGATTCTCTTAGCGATCTGATTTGTGAGTTGAGAAATAGAACGTACTGTGAAAGGACCCTTTTGAAACAGAGACTAAGTATCTTATTTAGAAAGAGGTGGATTAAGATTTTTGTACCCATCATCTTCTCCAGTATCTTTGAGAAGAAGGTCAGTGGTAAGACTGGTTTGTAATTACGAGGGTCATTGCAGCAAATGTCTTGGCAACTATTCTTTGTCTTGAAATAGTAACAAGTTAACAAATTTTGAAATATGCAAATGGATGGCTAGTTCATATGTAAACATTATGTGTAGGGAGATGGCCAAACACACACACCACCATAAAGATATAGCATGAAAAAAGACAAAAAAATTTGATGTTGCAAACATGTTTTACTGTCATTTGCAACCGTACACAATACATTACTAACTATGCGCATTCCATGGCATCAGGAGTCTTCCCAGGAATGCGCGACAATGCTATGAGGAGCTTGTGGAAGTGATAGGAAATGCTGCTCTACTGTACCAAACGTTTGTTCCGTGGGTTGTGTGGAACATGCTTTTGAACACATGAAGACAATGTCACAGCATTGATGTGCGAGATACAATGATTTGCTCATGGCGAGGCCACAGGTATTTGGCATCTTTGATAACATTGGCAATGTGTGGTGGATTCATTGAGAGCATATTTCAAGGGACTCTGAGATGTCACAGGTCTGTGGTCCTGATCTGTACTATTGTGTACTGTTGAAATTGACAGTAAAATATGTTTGAAATGACAAAATTTGTTTCAGCTTTTTTCTCATGCTATATCTTTATGGCAGTGTGTGTGTTCATCCATCTCCCTATGTGTAATGTTTATGTATAAACTAACCTTCCATTTGTGTATTTCAGAATTTTTTAATTGGTTACCATTTTTGGGACAAAAAATTGTTGCCAGGACTCTTGCAATAACGCTCATATTCATATCTGGCTTCCACTTTTCTTGTAAATTGATCTGACAGTACCATGTTTTGTTATATTAGAAGGAAATTGTTTTTGAAGAGTACTATAAAATTATGAGGCAGTCTCTAGCCAGTACTTTCCATCAGGAGAGATGTCAGTACTGCCAATATGTGCTTATGAAAGTACATATAGTATCCTACCTTTTGGAACTCATAGTTAGTTCTGGGCAGGGGTGGATCCTCTCCTCCTCATCAGGGTATCTGAGTGACCTGCCTTTCCTTTTTAACCTTCTCCATTCTTCCCCTCTGTCCTCCCAGACAAAAGAGCTATTAGTTCTGGAAGATAGTATGTTACATGTATTTTTATATGTAACTGTTAATAATACTAACATTTCTGCCCTTAAAGTGAATGTATTTCAAGCTGTGTGGCAATTACATTTTTTTTTTTTTCCTACTCACTTTCCTTAAGGCAGCATAATATTTCTTGTAATATGAAATCAGTTCTACTTCTGTGTTCGTCTTAACCAGTTCATAGAATTTCCTGGTCATTGCACATGGTATTTTGATCTTTTTAGTAATCCAAGCCTTTTTTGATGTCTTATTAGTGCCATACTTTATTGTTATCTTGGGAGAGCTGCTGTTAAAGATTGACAGTAATCTGTCTACGTAAAATTTGTAAGTGATACTTTTCACATTATACACAGCTTCCTGCAAGGCTGCCTTGAAACTTACTGTTGTATGCACATCACTTGCTGTAACTGTTTCCCAAAATGCCACTACTTAGTAAAGCTGTTTGTGCATCATGGTCCGAGGGGCCATTCACTACTAGATAAACATTGCTTTCTTGTGTAATTCTGGTGAAAAAGTTAACAGGACCTCATTAGTCCTAAACTTAGATTTTATGAATGAGAAGCTTATATTGATGGTCAGTGCCTTGTTCTGGGATGAAATAAGGTTAAAATACTTCATCATCATCATCATCATCATCATCATCTTGGACAGTTTCCAGCCTCTGGCCAGATCTGTATGGAACATAGGCCTCTCCAATGTCTTCTGTCTTGCCACCATCTCTCCATCTTCGCCTCGGTCCAGTCTTCTCCTTTCTTCTGGACGCATTCCTCTACTCCTTTCAGCCATATGTCTCTCGGTCTTCCTCTTGATCTCGTTCCTTCCAGTATCATCTCGTGTAACCTCCTGGGTATCCCCTTCTCCTCCATTCTCTTCACATGTCCATATCATCTTAGCCTTGATTTCTCTCTCTTCTCCTGTAATGGTTCCACCTTCATTAACTCTCTGATCCTCTCATTTCTTAACCTGTCTATCTTTGTCACTCCAATAGTGTTTCTCAAGAATTTCATCTCACTAGCTTGTACTTTGCTTTTCTTTCTTTCTTTCATAGCCCAGGTTACTGATGCAAATGTCTGGATCGTGACAGAGTATGACCAGTATATAACCTTTTTACTGATTTGGGGTACATCCTTGCTCCATATCATGCTTCTGACACTCTTCCAAAATGCTTCTGCTTTTCTCCCTTGCTCATTTATTTGTGTGTCGTTTTTTCCATCTTCCTGTATAAGGCTTCCTAGGTACTTGAAAATTTCCACTCTCCTCAATCATTCCCCACCAATTGTTATTCCAGTTGTTACTCTCTCCTTCTTTCTTGTTGTGATAATCATCTCAGCCTTACTTATACTAAATTTCATACCATATTCTTGTACAGTTTGTTCCTATACATCCAACTGCTCTTATACTTCCTCCTCCTTATTCCCCCAAATCATCAGATCATCTGCAAACAGCATAGCTTTCATCTTCCTTTCACCAATTACTTGTGCTACTGTACTCATTATATCATCCATCACTACAATGAAGAGTAATAGTGAAAGTGCACTTCCCTGCCTCAAGCCTTTCTTCTGTTCAATCGAAGTTGATCTCTCTCCTCTCACTTTCAGACAGCTCACACTCTTCCATGGTACATTACCCGTATCCTCCAAATAATCTGTTTTGCTACTCCTCTGTTCTCTAGGGCTTTCCACAGTTTGCTTCTATGTACACTATCATACACTTTTTCAATGTCCAGAAAGGTCATTAGTAGATCTATTCCAAATCCATAGTGCTGTTCCTGCATTTGTCTTACAGCAAAAATTAGATCCACCATGGACCTTCCTGTTCTGAAGCCATGTTGCTCTTCTCTCATTCTTCCTTCTAATTTTGCCTGAATTCATACTTCTAAAATTTCTGCAAAAATCTTTGCACAATGACTCATCATTGTAATCCCCTTCCACATATTCTTGTGTTCCTCCTTATACTTTACATCTTGTCCACTTTTGTTCATCATTCGAGGATAATCTGTTGTACTGTTCTTCCTCTTACTTTTAATCATCCCATGTAACACCTTTTTTGAACCTTCACTATCCTCCTCCATCATTCTGGTCCACTGTTCCATCCACTTTCTTCTTTCCTCCACCACCACTCTTTTTGCTTCTTTCTTTCTTGCCTAATACTCTTCTCTTGTCTCTATTGTTCTCTTCTGGAACCATACCCAAAAGGCTCTATTCTTCTTCTGTACTATATTCTTTGTTTTATCATTCCACCAGGGTGTTTCTTTCCATCTCTTTTTGTTGCTTGTCCTCCCACATATTGCTTCTGCTACACTTACTAATGTCTTTAATCTACCCCATTCCTCTTCTACCATTTTTGGTTCATCTTTTGGGATGCTTTCCTTTACTACTTGTAGTTACTGTAGCCTGCTTTCTTCCTCCTTCAACTTCCATACCCTCATACATCTCTCCTGGTTTTCTGTCCCTTTATTATCCTTAGTCCCTCTCAGGTTCATTACCAGCAAACGGTGGTCGCTATCCAAGGACTCTGATGGTATTACCTTAATGTCAATGATGTTCCTATTCATCTCACTATCGCACAGGAAGTAGTCAACTATTGACATTCTCTTCAAGTCTTGACTGTACCAGGTAATCTTGTGGCTCTCTCTTTTCCTGAACCAAGAGTTTCCAACCAGAAAGCCATTCCTTTGACAGAACTCCAAATACTTAATTTTAAAAATCAGTAATAAACGTCCAAAAATTATGAAATCAATGCCACTGGAATGTGAAAGTACAGGTCATTGCTGATTGTAGTCCCAATGCTACATGGAAAAAAATATATTGATGTATTGTTGTGATTAAATACACAATCATATATTTGCAGAGTTAGAAAATAAAATTTGGATATAGCATAAGGACTGAGTAGACAATTATCATTTCCAAATTATTTCTTTTCTTTGAATCTTTCAGAAAATTAATATTAAAATCTCCATAGACTATCATTTGCTTTTATTTCTGCTATGTGGCATAATAATGACTCATTTTTTTAAAGTTTCCTTGTGGGATACAGATATATAAATAGGAGGCGAGAATTACAACAAATGAAATAAATGATTCTGAAAGCAAAATTAAAGAATGGAAGGTCCAGGTTGGAAAATCAATGATATTATGAAATCGGTATATTGCTACTCACCATAAAGATGACACATTGAGTTGCAAACAGCCATAACAAAAGAACTGTTACACATTAAGCTTTTGGCAAAAGAAAATTAATTCGTTCAGCACGAAACCTACATTTTTTCCACAGTGGCTGGAGATAGTGGACGTGTACATGCGTGTGAAGTGTTCCTGCTTGTGTGAGTGTTTTCTTTTCTGAAGAAGGCTTTGGCCAAATCTCAATGTGAAGACTCTTTTTGCTGTTACAGTCTGCAACTCAATGTGTCATCTTTAAGGTGAATAACAATGTGTCCCATATGTGACTGTAGGCTTTCCCAGTGTAAACTGTTGATGCAGGTTTCTTGGAGAAGATGGGAAGTATGACACTTCCTGAAACGTCACGAGATGTCAACGCTACCACCTGGCTGAAGACCTGAGAAACCTTCATCAACAATCTGTCCTTTTTAGAATATTGCTGAAGGATAAATTTCATGTTATGTAGCATGTTTATGGATGCTGGAGGTTTGCCCAGATCGAAAAGCAGGACAGGTGACAATCTGTGGGTTAGCTGATGGTCAGGTACAATGCTGGTAAAGGCACAGACATACCAGAGCACACCATTCACTCCACACAGTGAAAAAACTAAAAAAACTAGTTCCACAGTAGTGTGTGTCCTTATTGAATGAACCAGTGGGATGATCAGTTATGATTGCAGTCGGCACAAGAACATTTTAGCTAGAGCACATTTTTTCTGCAGTTATTGTCCATGCCACAGAACAGTGTGTCTTTGGCTTAATAATGAATTCTAATTGTTTGCTGACCTTTCAAATTTCTCAGATATCAACCCTTGGGACACATCTGTGGCTTATTCAAGAGGAAACTCAGAGCGCAGAATACCACCTCATAATCTATGGGAAACGAAAGTCCTGTGTGTGGAAACAGATATTACTGACCTCCAGACACAAGCAAATTGTGTGTAAAACCCTATCAGCACCTTTTTAATGTGCCAGAGGTGGATAGACTTGTTGTTATGTGTTTTGTTGTAGTGCTCTTGTTCAGCAGTGTAACATGGCATGTCAGAAATTAACTGTGTGTTTATTTACCAAGTACCATTTATTGACTGGTGTTCATTCATTGAGGAAGTTTACTTCTGTGAAAGTTGTTGCTGCAAGGTTCTCTGCAAAGTAATTGCATGTATCCAGATTGCTCTTTTAAGAGCAAGTGCTATCCCATCCATTAACTTGGAGTGATCTACACCACTGCTTGATATAAGAGGAAGAGCTGTTTCAGGATAGCTCTGATATATGATGCACATTGTTGTACAGATTTGGAAGGCACTGGTATACAATTAGGGGAACTTCATAAGAAACTAATCAGCTGAAATGTGCATCCTACAGCCTAATTCATGATACAATGTAAGCCTCTTAAAAATATAGGCAGTCACTGCAGGTTAGTTCCTTGTATCTGTTTGTGATGAACAACAATGAAAAAGCACTCAGGTATTATATGTAATCTATGAAGATAATTTATTTTTGGTGAAAACTAACAGAATGTGTTTTGTGTACATTGAGGGTTTTTGTGAAATGTTTGTTCCACTGAAATGTTTACTAAATATTGCCACATGTAAAACATCCATAATAGCTTCTTAGTGTGGAAGAGGTGTTTTTAGTCAAACAGAGGCTTTTTGTGGAAGAGTAAATTACATAGGAGACAATGACTAGAGGTGTGAGTTCACCACTGGTAAATAAGGAACAAGTCAAGTAGAAAGAAGACAGAACTGCCTTACCCTATCCATTTTTACTGTGTACCAAAAGTACTGAAGGGTCTCAGAACTAAGAAAACTTTCTATTTGTGCTATTCTTAGTTTGATTTTTATATGTGATTCTTTAAATTGTGTGTGGAACATTTCTCAAAATACATTTCTATTTTGTTTTCTGTGGCAATAATAAATGTTTTGGTTTTTTTTGAAATTTCATAAATTATGAATGTTTTTCTTTCATTGTAGATTGACGTGTGGTGGTATCTATGTTATACAGTTCAGTTGCTGCTCACCCATAATTCCAGTGGAACCTCCGATATCGTTGTAGTGGCAGAGTGAATGAGGAATGTTAGGTTCAATCTTAGGGTGTGAAACGAAGATTGTTCAAACGTGTAAAATGAAATATAAGAAGAATCACATATAGTTTTAATGTTAACTCAGAATGAAACGAGATTTAACAACATAGTAGTCCTTTTAAGTAAATTGTTAATTACTTATAATGTGTTTTTTATGCTGTTATTGATTTCATGTGCAATAATAAAATATTGTTCATTACAATAGAATTTTTTAAATTGAAATATATCAGATATTATTGCTAAAATTATTGTTGTCATTTTCCAGCATTATTTGAAAAATTTCATGAATTAATGTGAGACAAATATTTACAGTGTTATTATCAGTAGTGAGTTTTTTTTCCAAAACTAGAATGAGAACAATTTTTAATAGTATTTATTTAATAGTATTATTAGCATGTAATGTAAAACTTCCACATTATTAGAAATATGAAGTAGCAGTTTATGGAGTTAACTTTGAGTTTCCGTCAGGTGATGTAAATACTGATGTCTCATTTCAGCTTTTCACTATTTATTAACTTTACAAATATTTACAGTGATTTGACTCAACAAAAATTTTAAAAAATCGAAGAAGTTTATAGCAACTATAATAGAGACAAGAGAGGACTCTCATCCTGGGTATTATGGCTCTTATTATCCAGAATTTTCAGTGACAATTTTCCTTCCTCTTTCCTCTGAATATGTTATTCTTACTTGAATTGCCTTTTACGTAGATAAAGGAAGTGCACAGCAAGTTCCTAAATCTCAAGATTTAATATCTGTTTGTCAATATGTTCTGATTGTTTTTGTTTGAGAAATTAGTGGATAGGGACTTGTATCTTGCATTTAATTAGTCTTTATTGTGAATATTTGTGTACTGAAAATAAAACATACGTTGTAATGTGAACTAATAAGTAAAATGTGATAGTCTTTTTTAAAGAGCAATAGTTGCTGATCAGGAAGGAACCTAACAGTAAACTACTTAAACTGAAAGAAATCTTGAACTGAAAATGTTCTTAGAAAGAATAACATTCAAAATTAAAGGTGGTTTATGGCCAGAAAGGAAAATGTTTGTAATGGATTTGATGGAGGGAAGTGTGACAGGTGAAGAAATCTGATGAACAGATGCAGTGGTCAAGGATCACTGTCTTGCTATTTTGCAAATGTTCTCTCTCTCTCTCCAGCAGGATGTTGCCTTCTTTATCTGTCCACTCTTTCTTTTGTGTTCCTGATTTTGCTCCAGCCTAGAAGAACCTCATAGTTCCATAAAAATGATATTCAGTGTCTATTTGTATTTTGTACATCCATATCAATTCTCTGTCCTCTTAGGCCAACATAACAGTTTAATTTGTCATTATACATAATGTAATACAAGTAAGTTGTCTGAGACAAAAAGGCTATTAAACTGATGTAGCTAAACAGAAGTTGAAAAGTGGTGCAAAGATGGGTAGAATGATACTGTTTCCACATTAGCAAAAGCAAATGGTTAGCAGCAGGTTTGAAGCTGCTTCAAGAATTCCTACAAAACACAAAGGGAATTGTTTACACTTTGAAGCCTTATGCTGTGGTCTTCAATCTGAAGACAGATTTGTTGCAGCTCTTCACGCAAGTCTATACGATGCAAGCCTCTTCACATCCAAATTAACTACTGCAACCTTCATCCCTTTGAACCTGCATACTGTATTCATCCCTTAGCTGCTCCATACAATTTAATCACCCTCCTCTCCCTCCTCACACTTTCTTATAACACCAAATTTCCTTCATGTCTCAGAATGTGTCCCACTGACTGATCTCTTATTTTATTTAAGCTGTGCCATAAACTTCTTTTGTCCCCAATCTGATTCAGCACATTTTCATCAGTTACATGCCCTACATATCTAATCCTCAGCATTTTTCAATAGCATGACATTTCAAAAGCTTCTATTTTCTTCTTTTCTGACCTGTTTATCCTCTGTGTTTCACTCCCATACAAGGCTACACTTGAGACAAATGCCTTCAGAAAGGACTTCTTACCACTTAAATTCATATTCAATGTTACCAAATTCCAATTTTTCAGAAGTACTTTCCTTGCTAATAGTCAGTCATATCAATTATTTTGTTGGCCAAACAGCAAAACTCACCTGCATTTTTTAGTGTCTCATTACGTAATCTAATTCCTCAGCACTGTCTGATTTTATGTGACTACTTTTCATTACCCTGGTTTTACTTTTGTTGATATTTATCCTGTAACTTATTTTCAAGACACTATCCATTCTGTTTAACTGCTCTTCCAAACCCTTTGTTGTCTTTGACTGAATCACAATGTCATCGGCTAACCTCAAAGTTTTTATTGTGTCTCCCTCAGCTTTAATTCCTTCTCCAAATTTTTCTTTGGTTTCCTTTACAGCTTGCTCAGTGCACAGATAGGGAAACATCAGGGGTAGGCTACAACCCTGTCTCACTTCCTTCTCAATTACTGCTTACCTTTAATGTCTTTCAACTCTTTAACTGGAGTCTGATTCCTGTACAAGCTGTATATAACCCTTCTCTCCCTGTATTTTATCCCTGCTACCCTCAGAATTTCTAAGAATGTATTCCACTCAACATTATCAAAAGCTTTCTCTAACTCTATGAATCCTATCAGCAGAAGTTTGCATTTCTTTAATTTATATTCTAAGGTATGTCATTGGGGCAGTATTGCCTCTCTTATTACCATATTTCTGCAGAACCAAACTGATCTTCCTCAACGTCAGCTTCCACCAGCTTTTTGATTCTTCTGTAAATTTGTGTCAGTATTTCAAAACTGTGACTTATTAAAGCGATAATTTGGTAATATTCACACCTTAGCACCTGTTTTCTGCGGAAATGGAATTATTGCATTTTTCCTGAAGTCTTAGGGTATTTCGCCTGTCTTGTATGTCTTGCTTAATAGGTGGCATAGTTTTGTCATGGCTGACTCTCTCAAGTATCTAAATAATTCTGAGAGAATGTCCTCTGCTCCAGGGGCCTTGTTTCAACTTAGGTATTTTAGAGCTTTTTCAAATTCTTATTGCATTGTCATACTTCCTGCGTCAACTTCATCTACTCCCTCTTCTCTGCCTATGATATTTTCTTCAAATCCATTTCCCTTGTAGACTCCTCTTTCAGCTTTCACCTTTACTGCCTTTGTTTAGCACTGGCTTTTCATTTGAGATCTTGATATTCATACAGTTGCTTTTCTTTTTTCCAAAGTTGTCTTTAATCCCCCTATAGGCAGAATACAGAAAGCTTCTGTGTTATCCAAGGATTATTCTAGGCCTTAGTTTTTTACCTATTTGCTCATGTGCTTCCATCAGTATTTCACACCAAGCGAGGTAGTGCAATAGTTAGCACGATGGACTGGCATTCAGAAGGGCAATGGTTCTAATCTTCATCTGGCCATCCAGATTTAGGTTACAAATTATTGCCCTAAATATTTTAATGTAAATGCCACGATGGTTCCTTTGAAAGGACATGATTTCCTTCACCATCCTTCACAAATCCAAGTTTGTGGGCCCATCTCTAATGACCTCATTGTCAACGGGACATTAAATCCTCATCCTTCCATCACTTTTTCATTTCTCAAAGCTACCCATTCATTGTCTGCTGTATTCCTTTCCCCTGATTCAGTCAAATTTTGCCTAGTGCTTCCTCTGAAACTCTCAATATCCTCTGGTTATAGCAGCTTTGAAAAAGGATGTAGGCACCATTTTGATTAACATATACAAAGGTATATGTCCAGACATGTATTACTAATTTGTCTTGCTTTGTAGAGTATGTGGCAAAGCTTAATTTAACTTACATAAAATACTAGAGTTTACCATGTTATATCATAATAAAATTGCTTATGTTCATTTGATAAGTAAGAAATCATCTGTTCACATAGCTATGTGCACCTTTGTGTAAAGCCTTGAAATCATTCTTCTCCATATTAACAACAATACAAGGATGTTTCAGTCTACTAGACGTTATCAATGTTCCTAGATCATGTGAGACAAACATCTTACTGGAAGAAATGAATGACCACTAACAAGAAACCTATGGCTGATTTTACAAGCAACCGTTTCTTACAAGATCCAGAAGAGCAACAACCATCATCTTATTTTTGTTTTGTCTGATGAAATTGTCAATCCAGTTTAACATCTTTCACTTATTGGATGGAAGAAGGGAAACAACTTTTAGCATTGAGGAAATAATTTCATTGCCACCACTCACTAATACTCTCATTCCGAAGGCATATGTATGCATCTTCAGTGTCACAAACATGAACACACAGGCTGAGACAGGTCAGTTGGCAGGAGTAGTACAGCTCACAATGAGTCAGTGAAGGAATATAGAATACCTTCTGTACATTGAATGTGATCACACGTGGATCCCATTGAAAAGTGAGTTGAGCTGGTCAAGGTGTATGTCACCAAATGACAAGTACATCACAGCAATTCAATCTGTGCACTGTATTAACAATAAAGTGTCACTATTCTGCTTAATCCTATTCATTCTTATGCCAGCTAAATTTGATCAAGTAAATTAGAAAGAGAGGTACTGACACCTCAGTTACACTAAACATCTGCCTCAGTTACAATGAACACCCACTGTTAGTTGCTCAGTATTTACTTGTTTGCATTGGTGTTTGTCAAAGAAAATGGTTTCCTTCGTCCTTAAATAGAAAGCCCTGTTTATTGTGCAGGACTACTTGTCATGCAGCTAGATAGCTAATTCAAGCTCTTGTCAATTAAGTGACATAACTTTTCAGTCTATGAATCGAGATATTCAAATAATTTGTAGAAATAATGGATTTGAAACTTTAAATGGTTTACTGATTTTAATTGCTTGTCTGTGGTGCACTTATGTTGAATGTATTTAGGAAAGTATGCCCTTCTTATTTCAACTTTACATTATTCATCACATGTCCTTTGTTTATTTCCTTTATTATCTTACTCTTAACACACATTTTTCCTCCAGGCTTGTTTTATTTTGTTTTTATGATAGCATATAGAATCAGTTTCTAAAAGACTATGAATGAATGAACCAGAAACCTTGGTTACCAACTCATTTTCAGTTTTGATACCAATGTATTTATTTTATTTGAGGTACATTGTATAAACATATTTTTTGACATACTTCATTTTAATTATGCTAGAATTCTTCATTAGAATGCTATTGACAAATATTAAATAACTAACGTTGTCATAAAGCTGTTCTCTTACAGTCAAGTGGCACTTTTCATTCATTTATAAATAACTTGTCTAATTAACATTGTACATTATTTCAAATGTACTTACAGGACCTCTGAACTTATTCACAAAAATTATATTTTCCTTCTTGTGTTTCTCTCTTTTTCTGCCTATAATCAGAAAGTATTCTCAATTGTGACTGTCAGTGCATATTGTTTTCACTCCTAACATTGTGTAATTTTTAATATATTTACCCAAAAATAAATAATTCTGTTAGTTTCATCTATACTAGCTGTCATTTTATTTCTTCCTCAAACTAGTGAGCAAGATTCATTTCTTGACCAGAAGCTTGTTCCCTGAGATATCTTCCTTGTGGACGAATTTCACTTCCTCAAGAATCTTCCAGTTAATATCATCTTGTAACTGTTCTCTTCACAATTAAAGTTTTGTACTAACTCCACATAGAATCAGTCTGGCTGATTATCCATAGTTGTTGTGTTGGATGCTAATGGATGATTCCATTGATTGGAGATAGTGTAGTCAAATACCTGTGCACTGCTGTACTGCTGCTTTCACTTTTGTGTATGTCTCTCCTTTGAGAACGGTGCACTGAGTTCTGTTTCCCAAGAAACCTTCATGCTGTTCTGACTTTACTGTAATATTTTTGTTTTATCTACTTTATTAAACTTTTATTAGAGACTTGTATAGTGTGATAGTCAACAGGTGACTGTATAAAGTAAATGTTTCTCTTTATTATAGGAAAGTGCATACCATCTATTTATTTATTCATTCATTCCATGATGGATCATCTTACAAAGATACTGAATTTGTCATCCTAATACAACAAAAACAATGAGGCCAAAAAATATGTAAGTGACAATCAAAGAGTTTACATCAGAAGGCAATATAGTCCACAGTCAGTATGCCAAGCAGGCAAACTCAAATTGAGCATAGAGGCAATCATCCTACTGAAGCACCAAGTTGAAGGTACTGTTTGGTAAAACAACATGTCCTAGAGAACTAAGAAGTCCATAACTGCCTGCTGCACATTCTGGTCCACCATGATTCATCAACCCTTTAAGACCTTTTTTTAGGGGACTTAAGTCATGATAATTGCATGGGGAGAGATCAGGACTATGGGGTGAGTGCTTGAGTGTCTCCACTGGGATTGCTCTCTGCTGTTCTTCTGCAACAAATCTACATTCTCTTCTTTCATTATGTTTTTTTCCCCCAAAGTAGACGTGGAGTTTTTCTAGATCATCCGCTGTGGCTGTCTCACCGTTTTCCTTATCTCTTCTTAAAAACTCAATGCCCTTATTCTAATATTTTATGGACTATAAGATGCTACAGACTATAAAACACACCTTAATTTTTAAGTATTTAAAAAAATAACTTTTTACCATTTTTATTCTTAGATTGCAAGCCAGCTAAAAAAATTCTTAGTTTATAAAATGGAACTGACCTTTAAAATTCCTGAAATCATCATCTGAACTTTCTTCTTCTTCTTCTTCTTCTTCTTCTTCTTCTTCCTCCTCGTCATTGTCATTGTGCCCGCAATTCATCTTAGTTGCATCAGTGTGCTGCTGCTGCCAGTTGAACCCAGTGTTGCCAGACAAAGATAGGTTTCCTGCGGCATCGAATACAGGGCCATTTTTAAGACTAGTGGGAGTTTTAAATCAAACACTAGATACCTTAATATTAATTTCGAGTATAAGACACACTTGAATTTTCGAGGCAGTTTTTCAAAGAAATTGTGTGCTTTATTGTCGATAAATTATGGTACACCTCTAGTCTACCTCTCTGTAAGTCATAGCTTGCTTTTGCCCTGGTCAATCAATCAGTGTCTAAAGTGATTGGGAAAGGTAAATCATCTGTGACCAGAAAATCCATATTCCACTTTACTCCTCCCACTTCTACTTGACAAAATACTTGTCTAGCGAACCTTGGTGTCTGTTTACCTAGGAGTTAACATTCTGAGTTTTAGCAACAGAGAGTGTCTCTATCTCTTCTTTTCCCCAGCTCTGCTTTAACCATTTTGCTGAGGTTACTGAAACTTCCGCACTGCTATCCAGAAAGGATTCTGTTTCTTCTCTAGTTACAATCTTTAATTCTGATTTGTAGCTCTTTGGCCCTGTTCTATCCTTCACTGACTCTTCTAGAAGCTCCTCAGCTGAATTACAAAGGAATCAGATGTGAAGACTAATTTAATTTTCTGAGGCCACAACATTTATCCTTTCCTGGCCAAATTCCCATTTCCTTAACCACTCTCCTTCTACTCTCAGCGTTCCTTCTTTTCTCACCATCCAGTCAGCCCCCATGTTAGTCAACAATTTTTTTCTGCCACTTCAGCTTTCTCAGTCCTCTGCCCCTTCAAGGAGTCTGTAGGCCCAAGGAAAAACAAATTGTCACCCACTGATCTGACTTATGCTATCAATGACAAATCCTGGGGCTGGATTGGCAGTTTTTCCAGAACAGTCTGAAACAAATCTTTTTCCTTCCATGGCTGATCCAAGTAGCATGTTCTCTTGACCAGTTGGAGGTAAAGGCACTTTTGTGTTCCCAGTAAGGACTTGTGGCCTTCATATGTACATAAGCTTCGTCCAAACAATGTTTGTTTGTCTTGTGGCCAGAATTGCCCCTCAAATTTTTTCTTAAATTCTGGAAAAGTAGGGGTGGTGGCCCTTAAGTAGCATCCAATTAGCTTACCCTCTCGAGTCAGGTTTGTTAGAGTGAAATATATCATTTCTCTGTCTGACATTCTCTTCATTTTCAATGGCCTCTCATATTGCTGTAGGAATTCAAACAGGTTCCCTGTAAACTTTTCATTGTTGTTTATCCTATTGATTACACCTGAGCATGCCATCATTCTATTTTTGTTTTCCAGACTAATGTCTCCCTAAATGTTTGTCAAATTCCCTACTGTTCAATGATCTTTGATATAAGCACAGTTTTACTCTTCATTGCTGCACACATAAAAGACACATGCTGTTAGCTCCAGAACCATGAACTTGCTGCCATGCTTCCTGCATGAACTCCTGCTCATTTGGAACACAGACTCCTGGCCCATAAACATGCCACTACTCCCCATTCTCATCTTCATCTTCATATCCTCCCCTGTATCCACCTGAAAAACAGAGTCAACATCCTCCCTTGATGAGGGGCCTGTTGAACTCAGGAGAATAAGTCATTACTCTATGCACTATCAACACTGGAACATGATTTTCTAGCAAAAGTACTACAGTACTGTGGTATGTTAAGATGTTGTAATTATCCTCTTTCATTATTAGCCACTACTCTGAATCCTGTAAGAAATCTTTGATTGTGTATTATGCATTACTTTTGAACAACTTTAGCTTCCTTGTCAAACCGATATATTTTAATACATTTTTTTCATCTCTTTGGGCAATACAATTTTGTTGCCTGATAGAAAATGTTTTTTGCTTGTTTTTCTTTGGTAAATATTAAGTCCAACTTGGCTCTTGTTTCATAATTATGTGTAGGACTATTAGTAAAATACATAGTGCTATGTTCCCTGATATGCACAATGAGAGGTAGATGTACTCACTTGGTGCATTAAGGATACCAAGTTTTTAAACAGGGATTTACAATGACCTTGATCGCTATTTTATTCTTACAGTCCTTTTCTGCAGTTTAAAAATTATACCATGTCTTATGCTTTTAAACCCCAGAAAAGAATCTCATTGCTTTTGAACCCCAGAAAAGAATCTCATATCGAAGACTTGGGTGTATGTAGGAATTTTACTCTACCACAAACATTAGTTGTTACAAAATGAAAACAGAACATTAAGAGCAAATCATGCTGATGACAATTCTTTTTGACAGTATCTTTGTGTTCAATCCATGTTAACTGACAATCAATATTCATCTTTAAAACTTCATCTTTGTTAGACGATCTGTAAATTTACCATCTACACTTAATTTGACAGAATTGTGTTCCCTGTTTAAGCTGATGTGTGTACTGTTTGTTTACTGTGTGTGTTAACAGTGCAATGCCAATTGTTTACATTTACATTCATCCAGCTATATTTATGTAATGATAGCAGAAAATAAAAATATCTGATACTCTGAGCAGAGTATTCATAACAATCTATGTTACTAAATGGCTAACATGGTCCATGGTCCTTGCTCCATGAATCCATTTGCAGGTTGACTCTCTAATGGCTTCCAGGGGCAACAAAAATTTGATTTTCAATTTTTCATGTAAATATTGATGGAATTAAGAAATTGAAATGACTGTCATAATAACTACTTTGAACATTTTAAATTCAATTTTGTAAATTAAAGAGAAACTTCTCAAGATATTCACATGAAACTTTTTGGGGAGTTGCAAAAGGTGTTGCTAAAGATGATACAGCACATTATACATTTTTATCCCCCCACACTTAGTTTATTTATTTACTTTTTTTAATTTTTCACTGTTCAATTACACCCCATGGGTCGGGGTCACTTTGAAAATTGAAACATTTACCTATTCTGTGGGAGTTATGTCTATTGCTGTTAAATGACACCCCTATCATATGAAATAGCATGATATTTTTATATAAATATAGTTTTGAAAGCAACTTATTTTGAAAAAAAATTTATGTGTTTTCTTCAATCGCCTGAAACTGTTTGTATGATTATGGCTTAATTTTTTAATAATGGAAATGGGTGCTGAGCTACTTAGGAAATAAGAAAATTATTTAAAAACAGATCTTTTCAAAACAGTCTGTATGACTTTAACAAAAGTAATGAAAAAAAAAGATATCGCATTTTGAAGAAATGTAAACACTCTACAGGAAATGAAGTTGCCAAGAAAGTGGGTCCACTCTAGCAGATGTCATAGACATCAAATTCAAACTCAAAATGAAGCTTTCCTCTTCTATGTATCTTAGATATAATCCTACATGTCTTCTTTCTCAATAACTGACACATTGGGAACATTAGGCCACACAAAAGAAACATCATCTGATTCCACGTTGGAATGCCATTTCCTCAGAAGTGTAATTTCTTCATCAGTGATAACATGTCCAACATAATATTGTACACTTCTCTTTGAAGAAAACTTCACTAAAACATATTTTCCATGGAGCTGATGTATCAAAGAATAGAGAAGGTTCTGTTCAAAGTGTCCTCTTGTAAGACAAGCCTTCACATTTTATATTTTTACATCATTACATCACCAAAGAAAAAATATAACATGTTATGCTTTCTGTAAATGTTCATTCAAGTGCTAACCTTGTCCATAAAAACTCATTTCAAATTCTAAACTAAAAAATGCTTCTAATAATAGTCAAATATTTTGCGTTTGTGAAGGAACTTAAATTTCCAGAAAATTATTTTATTTTCTGGAGTTGGTATACAATGTTATTTCATATCGTCTGTCATGTCATCTGAAATTATTGATTATTGGCGACATTTAGTGACTCAGACCTTAGTTCCATATTTACACACTAGGGTGCAGCATTTACTTTAAAAAAATGCTAAATTGCTGTTCAACATCACCTCGCCGTTCAAAGTCACCCCACTTCACGGTACCCATTAAGAGGTTTAACCGTAGGGTAAAGGCAAGTATTACAGTTAGAAACTGTGTATATTTCAAGAGGCAGCATAACTCATGGTGCACAAATACCCAGACTATATTCATCCCTTATTTAAGAATGAAAGCACTAAGTACTTTGCACCAAACTTTACACAATTCCAAACCTTTCTGAAACTTTTTCTCGCAGGCGCACCCTGAAAAACAGTGAAAGGAAAACAGTTTATTGCTTTCTCCATTTTTGATGTTCTTGCAGTTAAACTCCTGCACCAGGCATGGTATTTTAATTTATTACTTCTTTTTGCAGACAGCATCCACGCATACCATTGAATGTACCTCGAAAATTATATTGTCGCACAACACACAGGCCAGGAGATACGACACTGAGATGTGTGAGAAACTAGGTTTTGCTCAGAATGGAGCACAAATTACCCAGGCTATACTCATCCAGTGTTTGATAAGGAGAGCACTTAGTGACTGCTAATAAACTTTAAACATTTAATTTCAAACCTAACAAACTTTAAACATTTAATTTCAGACCCTTTCTAATCATTTTCTCACTTATGTGCTTAACATCAACTAATTAACACTTTAACTCAGTTGTAATGTAATCAGAAGTTTGAAGCTGGTTTATACATGGAGGTTCAATTCATTACTGGATCACAGGTTTACTGGTATTTTTCTAACAGCCATGTGAATATTATTATCACAGAACAGGAATTTTCAAAAGAAAGTACTGTGCTCACATTGTATGATGCATCTGTTTGTATTCATCAGATTGCCCTTATGTTGAATGTTGCAAGCTTCAGAACATTAGACAGCTCTGTGAAGCTCTTCATACATATTTGTGTTGCTATGGTTCTGATGAAGTAGCCTAAATCACGAAATTAATTGATCTGAGAAAAGTTATACTGTGTTTTGAAAATATGTCATAGTGTAACTAAATTGTCATTATTGAAAACTTCCTGGTTAATTAAAACTGTACTTTGTACAATATCTGAACCCATAACCTTCTCTTTTGTGGGCAAAGGTCTTATCACCTTTGTGTCCAGGCATGTCTCACAACCAGCATTTCTCCTGCCAGTACAGGCCACGAGTGATGCCTGAATTGCTGTGTCAGTAGGGTACTGCTCACGAAAGGCAAAGTTCTGTGTCTGTGTACTAGTCCAGCACATTTTAGTCTGCTAGGAAGCTTTAAAATGGCACACATTTCCCAACAGAGTGCAAGATACATTGTGGCCTCTAGTTACTTGTACTTTTCTTGTAACTGTTTGTATGTAATTTACCTCTTTACATAAACAGTTATATGTATTTTTTAAAAATCATCATCATGTTGACTTGTGATACTTAGCTTTCAAGTATTAGATGTAGTGCTGAATCACAATGTAGTTGAGTTCCGTAGTGTTTACAGCAGGTTTTATTCTTGTATTTATTGTTCAGCTAATTCAACTTCGCAAAGTGTAGCCTCTTTAATTTTAAGCTACAATAACAATTTTAATCACTCTTTCCATGCCTCTGCCTCCTGCTGTCCTCTGCCAGTTGAAGCCTGTGACTTTCTTTAGTAGTTTATCACACCCGCCCGGGTGGTCTGCCTTGTGGTCTTCTTCGTCTTTCTGTAGCACTTAACTCTGGTACTCACTTTGTGTATCTTCCTTCATTTTTTCGTGCAATATGTCATGCCCACATCCATCTTTGTGCCTTTACCCTTTCCTCAACTTCCTGAACTCCTGTTATTGCTTTTATGTCGTCACTTCTTTTCCGGTCTTTCTTAGTAAGACCTTGGAGTGAACTTTCCTTGAACTGCTGAGAACATTGTATGCAAATAAAAATGACAAATTCCCGGAAATACTCTCAAAAGAAGGAAGGTAAATGAAATTCAGAATGGCAAAGCAGTGGATCATGATCATCTAATAACTGAAATACTTATACATACTGGTGAAGAAACAGAAAAACCACTGTCTAAAATCTTTACTGCTTGTATACAAAAAGACAGCATCACCACCTTCTGGAACAAAGCAGGGATTATCCTTCCACACAGGAAAGGAAGTATTCATAATTTGAAGAATTACTGTCCCCTCAGTTTACTACCTGCATTACCGTCTTGACAAATCACATCAATGCTATTGTGGAATGTATGCACCCCATAGAAAAAGCTAGATTCTACAGTGGTAGTAATGAAACTGACTATATACACAGCCTACATGAAACAATTAGTTGAGCCAATGAATATGAAATGTCACTACATGTGGCTTTTATAGATGTTGAAAAAGCATTTACTTTTGTTAGTCACACTGCAGTTATATAGACACTGTATACAAGAAATGGAAACAAGGTGCATAAACATATTATGAAACATCTATGGTATCTTGATGGCTTCTGTCAGCATAGAAAAATGCATGAGGCAGTTTTTGTTTTGAAGAGGAATAAAGCAAGGTGACCCTATATCTCCGAAATTATTTATAATAGCCCTTGAGATGGCTAGGTCCGAAATTACTTGGAAAGGAAGGGGCATTAGAATAAATGGGAAAATACTGACTAACTTGAGATTTGTAGACAATATAGTAATCCTAGCCAACAAAATGACAGAACTGCAATTCTCTATAAAGAATTTATCAGATAGTTGTGAAAAAGTCAACCTTAAGATACAGCTGTCCAAAACAAATGTTGTGCACCACAAGTGGTTAACTGCAAGACAGGTAATATCGAGCAACATCGAAAAATATTAATGAATATGTTTATCTGGGACAGTTAGTCAATATTCTTGTATTGGGAACATATAATTTATTTATTGTTTGCTCCAGGACTTTAAATAGTACAAAAGTGGCCAGCACTAACTGAGAAAACTTAATGCAGTGGCTGACACTGGGAAAGGGGATTGAAATAAATATTTCAAGCCCAGAATTTTAAGAATTATTTATTCGGCTGACTCTTGTGCTGTAGTATATTTTAGTACCTACATGTGAGAACAATTTGAGTATGTTAAAGCATAAATAGTGATATTATAGGAAAAATGAATTTACGTAGAACCCTTCAAATCCCATTCAACTTCTAATTATATAAAACTGGCTGTACATAAACTGGAGAACCTCATACACTATGTATTGTGCCATATTGTTTGCAAACAAAACAGTCTTTGGAACTCTCTTTGTGTGATGTATGTTTATTCTTTATTAACGTGACATGTTATTGCCAGTTTATTACATGATATTTACATTTTACGTTCTTGCTTTGTTTTTAATTTCTTTTTAGAATTGTATTGCAATCAACATCGTGCATTTATGAGTTTGTATAGTCATCAGTCACTGTGAATATTTACCAGTATTATGTTAGAGTAATAGTATTTACACTTTTATAAAGACATAATCTTCCTCGTGATGTATACTATATGTAAATGCATTTTGTTTTCTTGTAAAAAGGCTGTTTCTTGATTGTTTGGACAAAATATTAAAATAAATTTTATGTTTGTTCTAGTACTACTTTTATTATGTACTTTTGCTTTGTTGCCCTGAATATCTACATTTATAACCATAGTCTTATATGTCAAGATATGGAGTGTATTTACACAGCAGTTAATACAATCTTGGAGGAAAGACACACAAACACCATTCACGGCAACATCAAATTCGCCATAGGGATGAAGAAATATGATGGCCCATCCTTCCTTGTCATTTGTTGTATTTTGGTACATGATTAATGGTGTGCTTGCAAGTGATCAGCTGAGTTTCTGCAGGAAAATAAAGTCAATAACTTGCTGAAAACCCAAAATCGCACCATTAATCTTAAGGATGGTTTGGTTCTGCTCTCTATCCTTCTGCTTTCCCATTACCCTCTTCATTTCAGCATAGCTGCTTATACAAAATGCAGCATGAGAACAGACATTACTAAATCTGCTAGCATAGGAATGCTAGTAGGAACATGATAGATATATTCACTTGTGCTGTAATAAGAAGTTAACAATGGCAGAAAAGTCTGAAAAAATGACCATCAAGTTATGGGTAAAATAAGGGAAAGGCAACCACTTACCTAAAGAAGACTGGTGCATGCTGAACTGCCACTACAAGAGTGCACTCAGTACTCAGTATGCACCAAATCTTCTTTAGGCAAGTGGTTGCCTTTCCCTTATTTTACCCATAACTTGATGGTCATTTTTTCAGACTTTTCTGCCATTGTTAACTTCTTATTACAGCACAAGTGAATATATCTATCATGTTCCTACTAGCAGATTTAGTAATGTCTGTTCTCATGCTGCATTTTGTACAAGCAGCTATGCTGAAATGAAGAGGGTAATGGGAAAGTAGAAGGATAGAGAGCAGAACCAAACCATCCTTAAAATTAATGGTGCGATTTTGGGTTTTCAGCCAAATTTGGTGTCTGTCTGGTTGTGAAAGAGTGCACTCCTACTAGAAAAAGAGCAAGAACTTGAAAACCAGTGCTAACTGTTTCCTATTATGTGTTTCTGTGCACCATACACCAATCCTCCCTCATTTTATGTACTTTTTCATCTAGTTATTTTCATTGTTGTGACCACCAAGTTATGTTTGACGAAATCTTTGTCATCACACGGACAAAATATTTATGCAGCAATACAATTAAAATGGCAAAGCAACCTAATTTTTATTATTGTTCTTTAGCTAAGAATTGCAAAAAGTTGGAAAAGGTGCAATGGGCAGAGAAAGAAGAAATTACCTCACTGATGAGGGAGAACATTATGACCCTCTGATTAATAACATATTGGTCCATCTCTGGAGTGCAATACTGCAGTGATTCTGTATGGCATGAATGTAGCGAGCCCTTAATAGGTTTCTGACAGTATGTGGCACCAGACATCGACACACAGGTCAATCGGTTCTCATAAAATGGGTGTGAAGAGGGAACCTAATACTGTCCCAGAAGCATTCCGTGGGTTTCAGTTCTGACAAATTTGGCAGCTGAGACATCAAAGTGATTTCACTATCATGCTGCTCAATTCATGATTACTGGTTACACCAACACCTTTGAAGAAGACATAAAGCATGAAGGGATACATGAAGTCTGCAGTATTGTTCATATCATCCACAGCTCCCATGGTGCCTTTCGATAATTACGACTTTATATTTGAATCAATATATCTCCCTCCCACTTTCATAAACACATCTCACCTTCTGTACAAGATTAATATTGAACATATCTTCTGTAGAGATAATTTGCTTCTGTCTTTGTAGCCATATTCTGCTAACTCTATGGTTTTCACTTGGTGTTTCTGAACTCATCATGATTCAGTAATTAAAAGCACTTTCTAATACCAAAGTGCTCTCTTAATCCAAAGGGAGGACTTTCATTGTCATATCTCTGTGTGATACATATAAAGGTGTGTTTTGGTATTTGAAATATTACATGTTTATCTCAGGCAGAAGTTGGAAACCAATCCACCATTCGTTCCATGAAAACACAGGAGAACTGTCGGATATCCAGTACTTCTCCCGTGTTTTTATGGAACAATCAGTACGCAGGGAAAGCTTTAAACATCACAATCCACCATTTACCTAGACATGTGTGCAGAAATGGCATACAAACTCTAACAATGTTTATTAGTGTATGGGAATGACTAGTCCATCAAGCAGGAGGATTCAGTGCAGTTATGCTTACTTCCCATTCTTACAAAGTATACATCATGCATCATGCAATACTTACATATTCTAATCCTGAACTTATAATGCACTATTTTGATAGCTGCACATAATTCATATCACGAAATGGTTGCTCAGAAGATATTACAGGGAAGAAGTAGAAAACAGATCTGAAACATTATAGTACCAATGACCTTTGTGTAGCTCAATTTACCAATCACACACAAGGTGGCCAAAGAGTTCCAGAAAAATTGAGGAAGGTGATTCATTTTTAGTCTCAGAATAACATTTCATTAACGTCAAGTGGGCGTGTCTGTGTATAAAGTGCGCAAACCACAAATACAATTGTTTTCCACCGTTCCATTATTGTTTCACAGCTGTGAGGATATACCTATTCCTTCATTCCTGTTTAATTGAACAGTGCTTTAGATCACATTATGCAACTTTATTTTATCATTGTTTTATTAAACCAGGTTAAACTGAGATTTTGCTCATAGATGTTTACCTCAGTAACTTAAACACGGCCATTCTGTACATGTGTACTAAATATGCACTGCACCCACTTGTATTATGAAAAATGGCACACCCGCCCACTGTTTAAGGACTAATTGATGGCTCTAGAATATTTTTGTCCACAATTGAGAGAAATAATACAATAACAGGGGAGAATTCATCGCTAGATCAAGCAGAAAACTATCTCTAGAATCATAAAACATTTTTGATTGACCAAAAAAGTAGTTGTATTGCCTGGTACAATGGATTCATATTCACAAGAAGCAAGATTGAAGTTTTTTTTAGCTATCCTGATTATCTCCAGAAGCTTCAAACATTTCCAATTGACCAGGAAAGTAGTTGTATTGCCTGGTATACTGGACTCTTATTCATGAGAAGCAAGGTTGAAGTTCTCTTCCAGCTGTCCTGACTTAGATTTTCAGCAGTTTCACTGGATTAATTTCATTTCACTTCATTTCATGATTTAATGCAGTGAAATAGCTGAAAACCTAAATTAGGATAGCTATAAGAGATTTTCAACTTTGCTTTTCATGAATGCAAGTCCAGTATCCCAGGCAATGCAACTAATTTCCTAGTCAACTGGAAATGTTTGAGGCTTCTGGAGATAATTTTTTGCATGGTCTAGTAACAAGATGGAAAGTAGGCAGGTTTTTTGAACTAGTGATGAATTTTCCCCCATTATAATTAATGTAATTGTTTCCTTGAATGAGGGTACAGCATGTTTTTCTCCTATCCTTGTTTGCTGAGATTATTTAATGTCAACAAGATGTTAGTCTCCAACCTTCCCTCCTCTTGATTTATCAGAGAAAATGACTGTATTTCTTCTTCCTACCCAGCATTCATCTACTTGCACATATTCAATGATAATCTAACCCTTTTACCTGTTTTCTCATTGATCTGTGGTTGCAGGCTATGTGCAATCAGCCTGGTACAATTGGCTCACTTTTTGTCATTTGCTTGCCAATGCTGATCCACTAATATACTAATTACGTGTTTTAATTTATGTTCATATCTAATGCTTGTCAACTGCACTGTTTAACTTCAGTAATTATTTGTTATTTGTGGAAGTCTTGTATTGATCTATGGAATCTGCTGTTTTCATTATCACGGATGTTGTTCTGTGAATTTCAGATAAATATATCTTTATGTCAAGACCTGAAAGACAGCATGAACAAATAACATCTCATTGATGCTATGCACCACACAGTAATCAGATACAGGTGAATGGTTGCATCCCCTTGTTTTTGTTTCTTGAGTGACAATGTTCTCCATAAGATGTGAATGCAGTATCTTCATTGCTAAATGATGTATATTGAAACTCTAGTCTTTCATGATAACATTTGTGTATAATAATAATTGCTCTTCTCCACAGCTCGGTGGAAGTCTTTCAACTGGACACCACTTCAGTGACTTGCATGTTCTAACTACCTTAGTAATCCTACAAGGGAAAAGGGATCTACAGGTTAATATGGAATTTGAACCATATGTTATTACTGGTAAATTTTCACATTTTTGAGAGGTGAATGATAGGTTAAAGGCAGACTGAAAGTTCCATGGACTGTTTAAGATTTGATCCCGCAACCTTTTGGTTCCCAGGCATGTGCTGTATAACAAGACCACCAGGCCTGATGAATCTGTAGAAAGAAATCTTTTATTCACCTGTCATGTTTAATGGGAGTCTGATGATTTGAAAAAAGAAAAAGAAAATAAGGAAATGTAGAATATAAATAAAAAAAAGATGGAATAAAGGATATATCTTCACACTCTGTGTGCCCCAGTACTGCTGGTAGAAAAACATAAAATAACACTCAAGGGAGATTTAACTTACAGACCAACAAAGTTAGAGAAGCGTGTTGATTACAGATAGAGCAAAAACTCAATTTAAAAAGAAAGTGAAGCGGTATGACCTCATAAAAAGAACAATCTTTATATTTCCCTGAAGTTATTTAGGGAACCCACAGACTACATAAATCAGGAGAGCTAGAGAGAGATTTCAGCCTGTGCCTCCTGAACATGAGCCCAGTGCCTTAGCCAATGTGCCACATCAGTAGGCAGAGAACAAAGGAAGAAATTGAGGGAGGCAGCAAAGATAGACAAAGCAGGACGCATTCAAATCACAAGGAAATGAAAAGTTTCAAGGACGAATGGATATGGTGTTGAAGGAAATTCTATCAAAATTTTCGTGTCTGAAAAATATAAATTTTTGATTCCTGTTGATCTAATGCTAATGTACGATAATTTTATTATGAAAAGAGAACTTCTACTCATCATGTAGTGGAGATGCTGAGCCACAGGCACTGTCACAAAATAAGCTTTTGGCCAAGGCCTTTGTTGGAAAATAGATGTCACAGGCATGCGCGCACACACACATACACACACACATGTATAGGGAGGGATATCAGGGTAGGGGAGGGGGGATGGTAAGTACTGCTAGTTGGAATGTGTAGGGACGAGGTCCAGAGAGGGTAGGGCAGCTAGACGCAGTCAGGAGGTTAGATGGAGGGCAGGGTAGTGGAAATGGAGAGAAGTAAAAAGATTTCATGTGTTGGTTGAGTAGAACACCTGAATTGCATTCTCTGCCAGTGTTTTGACTACAATTTGGCCTGAAATGAGAAATGTCTTACACGCTATCTTTCCCACCCCTCCCACAGTCGTATTCTCCCACTGAACTTACACAATATCCTCGTCCATCCCCATGCAACCTCTGCTCCCAACCCCTTGCCTCATGGCTCTATCCCAGTAATAGACCTAGATGCAAGACCTTTCCCATTCATCCACCCACTGCCAGCTACTCCAGTTGGGTCATAAACTTAACATCACCTATCCCGTAAAAGGCAGGGCTACCTGTGAAACCGGTCATGTGATCTACAAGCTAAGCTGCAGCCACTGTGCGTGATAACCAACAAGCTGTCTGTCGGCATGAATGGCCACTGACAAACTGTGGCCAAGAAACAGCTGGACCACCCTGTTGCTGAGCCGGCCACCCAACACGACGTTCTTCATTTCAATGACTACTTCACAGCCTGCGCCATCAGGATCCTTCCCACCAACACCAGCTTTTCTGAATGTTCTTGTCACCCTCGTGGCCTCAATCTTCTTTAGTCACTGTCCATACCCACTAGCCCTTTCCTGTTCCCATCGAGCACTACACAGTTCTCTACTCCACCATCACACTCAGTCCTTTTACCTCACTCCTTTTCTGCTACCCATATCTCTCTCCCATCCCCCATCTAACCTCCCAATTACATCTAGCTGCCCTACACTCTCTCCATCTTGTCCCTACATGCTAGCAGTAACAGCACTTATTGTCCCTCCACCCCTACCCTACTATCCCTACCCCTCCCAGCCCCAGCCTCTCCTAACTCTGTGTAGTTGCCTCTCCCATCATGAACTGCTGCTTGTAATCTCGCTTCAGTTGCCAGAGACTTTGGTCATGTGTGTGTGTCTTGTCTATTTTTGACAAAGGCCTTGTTGGCCAAAAGCTTATTTTGTGACAGTCTTTTCGTTGTGCCCATCTGCGACTCAGCATATCTGCTATTCAGTGAGTAGCAACTATCCTTTTCATAATATTGTTACATTCCATCCTGGATTTTCCATTGTTTGAGTTTGTATGATAATTTTGATACATAAAACTAAATCATTAATTCCAGATATATTTTTGTCTGATGTTTTTAATATGATTTAAACACTTATCGTGTCTGACATGCAATTTCACTTGCTCTTTGTTGTGGTGTTCTTACTACTTTTCTGTTAGGGTAACTGTATATTCTTGTGGTTTTCTTGTGACCTTTTATTTTAACTACATCTTTTAAAGAAGAAATTAATAGCCAATTCTTTTAGAGGTAACAGTCTTATTGAAGTCATTGAATCAATGTACACCTTCAAAGACTGTTCAGAAATGGATTTGTGGAATATGTTATGAATAAGGCAGAAAATACTATTCTTAGCTTTCAGAACTCGTATGTACCTTCCTCAGGGAGGAAAAAGGGATTGGTTGGGGAAGGTTGGAGAAGTGAAGCGGGTAGCTCAGATCCTAATTTGAGAGGATGAGGCATACAAAGGCTATCATATAGAATTACTTTTAGAAACGTTTCTGGAATTTCAGGGAGGAAATAACCCAACAGCACACAAGACATATTATAAAAGAAAATATATGTATAATTATTTCAGAAAGTACAAGAATTTTACAAATGTAATACAAATATAATATACTCTCAATATGAGAAGCTTAAAAACTAAGTAATTTAATATTTTGATTAAACAGTTCAGTTTCTCTCCAAGACAGGTGTTGCAAATAACAACTCTTCCTCTTGTCATACTGAAAGAGGCTGGTTTGGGAAGCTTATAAAAGTAACATCTACAGATGGTAACATAATAATTGTACCACACAAATCCACAAAACTGTATTTCTCTTCACACTCAGACCTGTATAGAAATTAGCTGACTCTATTCTCCCTGATAAAGCTCTCACAGATTTCTGGATTAATTCCACACATACTTCCATACAGATATACTGAAATTGGCAATAGTACAAAATAAAAGACATTTTGAAAATGGGTTTAGGAGTGAAACATCAGTAAATCATTTTATAAAAAAATTACAGTAAAGTTCAATGAAAAACAGTACTTTGAAAATGCACCTTTGGTTTTCCTGTACATGTGGAACATGAAGACAAACTTAGAAAGATATACAATATTGGCCTCACATTATCTTAAATATATTGGCCTCATATTATCTTGAATACAATAAACACCATAAAAAACTAACAAATAACCAAACAGTGAAAGGAAAAAGGAAATGTCCTCATGGAGGCTAACTTTTTACCTACATAGCTTACTCAGAAAGGCAGGTTCAAGTATGATTTTTGAAATTGTTATTTGCCTTCTGAAGAAAACTGACATTGGAAATATTGCGCAACTAAGGTAAAAGAAATTACTGGAATGCGCAAATCATGCGCTACCATGAGTAAACTCTAATATGAATATAAACACAAAAGATGCTATGTTCAAAAATAAATAAATTCTGAAACAGGAGCTGTCAGGACTACAATTTATTAGGAAGAGATCTCAAGGGAGAGATGGAGAGAGACAAGAAATGCAGAGCTGAGTGATAGAAAAGGACTTATATTTGGATTCCCAAGGCTTAGAACAGGAGCCCTATCTTTCCTATCTCTTATTGTTTCTTCCAGGAGTCATAATGCTCTCTCTCTCATTACCTTACTTTCTCTTTCTAGGCCCCATTTTTCAAGATAACTTAAATGTTAAATAATTTTTTGTGTGTTCGCAGAGTCTCTGTAATTCCATTTCTTACCATTTTTCACATCCAAAGCCTCTGTAATTTTTGTTTGAGATTATATTTCTCTGGCATAACTGATAAAATCTAGTAAACAGATGAAAATCACAGTGTGCTAATTATGGACTGGTTGTAAATTAATTACAACCTGAAAGACACTGGCACTATATAGGTTGATATGCAAAACATTTCACAAAAAGTTTACAGCTAAATAAGGAACTTACAGGTTTATCACTTATGTGACATTTGTCAACACAGATGAAAGTCATGCACTAAAAACCAAGGTATCAGATCAAGGCTTAATGATGGCTTTTTCTTTAATTTTAATGTTTTGGAAGAGAAACAAAATAACCTGAACAGATAAGAATTGAAAATGGAATGACATTAATCATGTTAACAGACACAGCTGCAAGCAACAGAAAAGAAAGAAAGAAAGAAAATTCTTTCAGAAATTTTCCAGGTCACAGTTAGTTTAGACTGAAAACCAAATTATGTGTTTACAGGTGGACAGAGTAGATAGAAGATACGACGACAAAAACAAAAAGCAAATTCTAAAGTCTTCTTTAATTAGTTTCAAGAGAATAAAAAGGAATGTAAAGTTAACTGATATAAATAAAATAACAAATATGAGAATTTATTTTTAAAATGCTCTAGTGTTAATATCATGAGATTCCTGGAAAAATATAGGGTCAAGACGAATAAGCAGAAGAAAGGCAGAAAGCTGCCAGACAACTAATGCTCCAACATTTGCAAAATTAAAATCAATTTTACACAAAGTGCCTTTGTTCCTAAATTATCTATATTTAATCAGACCCTTAAAAGTGTATCCACAGCATAAGATTCTCTAAAGTGTTGCATGTTGTTAACAGTACCAGTCAATCTTAATTGGAGGTCTTGGAAAGACAGTGCTATCATGCCTAGGATAAGTAGTAGACTTAATGCTTAAAATCTTTGAAAATATTAATTCTGCATACACATATATTTTGAATCAAATCACATCATCCCTGAGAAAGAATTAAGGCACTTATTGTGTTTCATTTTTAAGGCCTTAGTGCAGCTGTAATTAAAAATTGTGATAATGCCACAATGTTGTAACTTACAAGAACTAAAATGAATAATCCTATCAATCAGTTTTAAAACAAAAAAATTAAGTTTCTTCTTCTAAATAATGTTTCTATAGCTGTTCTCTGTTTGAAAACCTATTTACCAAATTACTATGAACTGCAGAAAGGCAGATACAATAGCTACTCACAAAAACCTTTTTGCTTAATCTATTTTCTTTGTTGTACAACACAACATAAACACACTTATAAAAGAGCTTAAAACACTGCAGGTCAACAGCAATGAAGAGCCATAAGGGCTTATCAAATGATAAGATGGAAGTGACAATGAAAGTAACAGTCAGTGTCTTAGTGAAATATTAAGAAAATATCTGTGTAGCTGGGTAATTTACAGCAATGCATCATATTGTAGAACAATCTACATATCTTCATATTCATGGATTAATATTCTTTTCCCTCTTCACAAGCCACTTTTCACCACCTTGCAATAAGGTTGGCCTTTGGTAATTTTTCACATAAAAAATCTTAATTTGGTGTGCGGATGGGTGAAGTACTCCAGGCTTCACCTTGGGGGCTTTGTCTTTGTTTCTCATTTAGTAACGCAAGAGCTTTTTTACTGTTCTGCACAAACTCCTGAAAGAAAATGAATTTCAGTTAATTTAGGTATCAACGTGAACTCCAGCTGCATACAGAAATCTTAGTATGGTACTGATGAAAAAATAATAATATATGTAATTTTTGTATGTTGTCCCGTGTAACATCATGTAGCTAATGATCTTTCTCAATCTTAACAGAAAATTTTACAGGGCCAATTCATACCACTTACTTCAAAGAATTTAGAAGTAAAGGTTATTTTCTTGGGAGTGAAATGTAAATAAAGATTATAATGGTAAAACCAGTATATGGGCAGGTAAAACCAGAATTCCAGAGCAAGGAAGAAACTCTAAATGTAGGATATTATTTTTTCATTCATTCATTCACTCCTCATATTCCACAGATCCCTTCAGGGAGCAGAATGTTCAGGTATGTGGAATGAGATATGATATAAATTTACAAAATACAAGAAAATTCGAAGCAAAAATGATAGGTGGGCCAACATTGAGAGAAGTACAAGAAATGGAAAACTGAAAGAAAACCAAGCAAAGAAAAAAAGTTGTGAGTGGATCTAGCTTGTAAGTACCACAGTCCACATTTATGTGGGGTGAACAAATCTGATTCTTCAAAAGTTGAGCCCTCAAGCTTTGTTTTTAGAGAGGTATGTATTATGGTCATTCGAAAAGAAATGAGCTGAAGGCTGTAAAATAAAAACTGCTGAACAGATTATTATGCCATTGCCTATGGAAGAAAATCTGGACCAAATAAGAGTGCTGAGCCCCCAGACTTACTACCAAAGGGGCACAACCACATCATGACAGAGTGAGCGGAGCGGGTACACATGTCAGCTGCCCCCTGCACTCAGTCATGCTGAAAATAGAGAAGTGGGAGCTTCAAAAAAAGAGCAAAGGGGTGTAGTGTATTTCCTGACAGTGGAAAGAGTGTGAGGAATGGAAATTCATCAAAGAATGGCACAAGTGTGCGAATTGCACTGCATGACAACTGCAATAGTCAAGACATGGCACAAGCGATTCAAGGAAGGATGGATTTCATTGGCTGATGATACACAATCTTGAACACCACACTGCTTTGCTGACACCATTGTCCAGCAGGTGGATGCCCTCATTATTGAAGACCAGTAAGTTACAGTGGCAGCGCCGCGCGGGACTAGCCGAGCGGTCTAAGGTGCTGCAGTCGTGGACTGTGCGGCTGGTCCCGGCGGAGGTTCGAGTCCTCCCTCGGGCATGGGTGTGTGTGTTTGTCCTTAGGATAATTTAGGTTAAGTAATGTGTAAGCTTAGGGACTGATGACCTTAGCAGTTAAGTCCCATAAGATTTCACACACATTTGAACAATTTTTTACAGTGGCAGCTGCTGCCCAAGAGGTCAGATTGAGCATTGAAATTGCAACAGACATTCAGTGCTCTGCATACACTTGTGCCATTCTTTTGATGACTTTACATTCTCTGCACTCTTCTATTGCAAGGAAACACACTATACCCATTTGTTCTTGTTCTGAAGCCTCCATCTCTCTGTTTTTAGCACTGTTGAGTACACGGACAGTCAATGCATACACGTGCTCACTCTGTCATTACGTGGGTTTGCATTCACATCCCTCTAGCATCAAGTTTGGAGTCTCAGCACCCTTATAGGAACTACACCTTCTTCCACAGGCAATTGCAGTACAATCCCTTCAGTGGTTTTCATTTTACAGCCTCCAGCTCATTTATTTTAGAATGATCCTAGTTTTAAAAATTGAAATTAAATAACATATTTAAAAAATAAAATAAAAATGCAGAATGGGAAGTCTGGGATGGGGGAACAACAATATCATGAAAAGGATAGATTGCAACTCAACTTACAGAGGAGACTCTGCGTTGCAGAAAAGCACAACAAAAAGACTGCTATACATTTAAGCTTTTGACCTAAAGGCCTTGTTTTGAAGTAGAAAACACAAAATGTCAACATTTCAGAATTTCTTAACCTCAAACCTTGCCTCACCATTTCCCAAATTCCTCACATGAAAACCAACCTTACTTTTGCAGAATGAACTTCAGTCCACCACCTAAAATCTGATCACAACCTTATAATCCTACCTGCCAAGAAAGGCTCCACCAGTGTTTTTTTGAAACACAGGGACTCCGCCAGCTGTCTGATTCATCCACCTAAAAACCCAGTCCCAGTGACCCCATTCCAGAAATTTAACAGGATCTCCAGTCCCTCCTCACATCCTTATGTCCATCCCAGTACTTCTCGCTTGAGTCTCTCTCTCTTCACTCCCACCTCTCACTGCACTCCTACCTTCTACATGCTTCCAAAAGTCCATAAGCCCAACTACCCATGACGCTGCATTGTGGCCAGTTACTGTGCCCCCACTGAGAGAACCTTTCCCCTCAGAGATCAACATCTTCAGCTTATTCCCTGAAACCTACTCTCCTATATAAAAGACGCCAACCATTTCCTCCACACTTCCTATTCCTTTACCATACAGCACCCTATTCATCACTACTGATGCCATAGGTGGGAACTCTCCCTGCAATACATCCTATGTTCCTGTAACTGCCCTGGCCCCAACCTTTGCTAGTCACTGTCCTTTGCCTACCTGTCCCCTTCCCCGTTCCCACTCCTGCACTAAACAGCAGTCTCTTCTGCCAACACACCCACCAGTCAGTGTACCCTTCTCTACTTCTCTCCTTTTCTGCTCCCTCCCAACCTTTCCCCAACCTCCCGACTGCAGCTAGCAGCCCTACCCTGTCCCCATCACATACCTGCACATGCCCACAAGCAGCACTACGCCTTTCCCTACCCTGCTATCCCTTCTCTTCCTCACCCCACATCTCCTTACCCCCACGACCCACACCAGATTGCTGTTCATAGTAGATGCAGTTGCTGTCCGCAGTCCGGCCACAGTGGCCAGACACATTGGTCACGTGTGTGTGAGTTGTGCTTGTGTGAATGTTTCTGTGTTGTCCACTTTGGAAGAAGGCTTTTTGGATGAAAGCTTAAATGTATAGCAATCTTTTTGTTGTGCCTGTCTGAATCTCAAGGTCTCCTCTGTATGGTGTGTAGCAATCTATCCTTTTCATAATATTATTGTTAACACATTAAAATCAACATACATCTGGTTAAAACATTATGATTATGAACATAAAGAACATAACACCATCAAATGCAAGCCAGTACTTAAAATTAACTATGTGGCAACACTGTGTAGCTCTATTCGTGTAGACCCTGTTTTGGTCAACCCTTCCAGATGCTGGGTCCGAGTTTCAGCTCTGTACAGCCATCATGTGATTTTTGAGAACCTCACCACTGAAGTTGTGCTTTCATTACGTATTACAAAAATGGAACAGTTGAATTTAGAGCAACATTATGCCATCAAGTTTTCTGTTAAAGTTGGGGAATCCATGAGTGTGACCTTCAAAATGTTGAGACAGGCCTACGGGGAACATTCCCCATCAATAGCACAAGTTCTCCACCGCTACAAATCATTTTTGGAAGGCTGAAAACACACTGAAGATGAACCTCATTCAGGGAGGCCTTCAACTTTAAAAACCAATGAAAATGTCCAATGTGTGCATGCTCTTGTGAATTTGTTCCTCCAGGACAAGCTGTCAACTAAGTGTTTTACAGAGGCGTCCATGAAAGGCTCAGGAAAAGGGTGAATTGATTGAGACCGTACACTGCAGGCAAGTGGATGCTGCATCATGACACTTTCCCATGTCACATGTCCACTTCCATCACGAAATTTTTTTACCTCAGAAGGCATCCACCTTGTTCTGCAGCCCCCTATTCACCTGATCTGAACCCTTATAACCTTTTTCTTTTTCCATAATTGAAAAATGTCATAATAGGCCATCATCTTGGGACTCTGGAGAACATTCAAAAGAATGTGATGACATACTGAAGGCCTTACCAGTTGAAGCCTTTCAGAGTTGCTACAAAGACTGGGAACAATGACTCTGCCAGTGTATAGCTGCAAAAGGAAACTACTTCGAAGGGGCAATACTATTGTTTGAAAAAAATAAAATACACAAAGAAATCAATCTCATATTTTTCTCACACACTTCTCATGTTACAAAAAGTTTGTGGGTTTACCTATATTGCAAAATGTAAACTTTCACAGCAAGGAATGTCACGACTAATAAAATATTCCAGGCTATTATGCTATTGTCAGATGGATTTTACTTTACAACCCGAAGTCCCCCCCACCCCCTCCCCCCTCATCAGCCAGTAGCAAGCCGCAAGCCAGGGTGTGAATCAGGACATTCAAAGGAGCCATGATCCTCCTTGAAAATGTTGGTTTTTAATGTGAAATCCACCCCACCACAACATAATAGATAATAGCATGAAATATTTTATTAATTTATCAATATATTAGAAACCTGTTTTTAAGTCCCTCTGTTTTACATTTTCTTGCTTTTTACATTCATTTTTGTCGGTACTAACACAAGTCCTATTCTCTCAATACAATGACTTCCTGTCATTAACAGTTACGTTTTACAGCATTTCCTGCATTTTAAATTTCATATTCCTGCTCAAAGTCAGCCTTGGGACAAAGCAAAAAATGCATACTAATACATAAAGTTATTGATCATACAACATAGTCTTAGCATGTTAAACAAGATTTTCACTGCTTCCTGTATTATACAAGGGTTGTTTCAAAAATAAGGTTCCCACATTTTTTTTTAGACACAAGGAATTTTTTTATTCGAAAAAATGATTACACCATTGGAAATGTTGATCTTTAAGCTATTTTTCCACATAGTCCCCATTTTTTTTCCATGCATTATTCCTGTTGAGTAATCCACTTCTGCATTCCCACCTCAAAGAAGTCCACCACCAACCCATTGAGTAACTTGGAAACTTCTTCTTGCAACTCCTCGTCCATCTGGAATCGTAGACCGCATAGGTGCTCATTCAATTTCAGAAACAGGTGGAAATTGTTGGGTGCCAAATCAGAGCTGTAAGGGGGGTGGTCAATGACATCCCAGCCAAATTTGTCAATTAACTGCTTCATTTGTTGTGACACATGTCGACGGACATTGTCATGGTGCAACCTTTTACGCCTTTGCTGACTTTTCCCCTACGACGATTTTGGATTGTCTATCTGAGATTTTTCAAGGTCTTGCAATAACCTGTTGAGTTTATGGTGGTCCCTCTAGGCATAAAATCAGTGAGCAGTACACCACGCCGGTCCCAAAACATCGGAGCCATGATCTTTCCTGCTGACAGCTGCTGCTTAAACTTCTTTGGTGATGGCGATCCGGTGTGTTTCCATTGGCACGATTGTTGTTTTGTTTCCAGAGTAACTTAATGGCACCACAATTCATCCCCCACAACAATGGAATCAAGGAAGTCTTCCTTATTCTCGTTGCATTCACTCCAAAACTTCCGAGCACAGTCAATGCGCTGCTGTTTGTGGACTTCTGAAAGCACGTGCGGCACCCAGCACGCACACACCTTGTGGTAGCCAAGCTTTTCATTCAATATCCTGTCAATTGAAGCTTCAGAAGCCTCAGGAATTTGAGCAGCCAGTTGCTGCATGGTGATTCGTTGATCTTCACGCTGGATATGCTCAACTTTTGCCACAACTTCGTCAGAGATCGACGGCCTCCCGCTTCGTTGTTCGCCGTGGACATCCGTACAGCCATTGGCAAACTCCCTACACCATTTGTGGACATGTTGAATGCTTATACACATTTCCCCATACACTTCACTCAATTGCCAATTAATTTCTACAGGTGGTAACTTTCTTGTGTGCAAAAATCGAATGACTGCACGTATTTCACACCTGGCGGTGATGGCAATGACGGGCTCCATCGCTTATGGCTGTCAGGCCAGTACTGACTGTTGCAGAGCCACACTGGTTGTTGGAATTGGTGGTGGGGGATCCAGCAAACATGGTGGTGTTGCCGGATTTTGCATTGCACTATGCAAGGTAAGGATACAGATTTGGGAACCTTACTTTTGAAACAACCCTTGTAGGTTCGCAGTGTTTGACAAGACGGTAAAGTAACCTGAGTTACTGCCTTAATGATAATTATGATCTGATGATACTGAGTCCAATAGTAACCTTTCTTCTGCTCACTGCATTGTATTACAACAGCTTTAATTTAATTTCACAGCCATTTGTACAAAGAAACACCAGTTATGAAGATGGCTGTCTTTATAATGGGCTTTCCTGAATCATTGTTACTTTGCGTGAAATACACTAATCTGTACTATGTGCACAGTCTTAGGTTGGTACAACCTAATGTCAGACATAAACATTCCTCCTCAAGATGCTCCATAACATGATGATTATTTCCACCCTCTTTCTCACCCATGATGTTCCGTGAACCGAGTGAGCTCCTTCTTGACAGCAAGCTGTAGATTTCGTGCCAGTTGTTCTCTGTTTACAAAGACTGCCAACTTTAGTGTTTTAACCAGTATTGTATTACATGTTCTTTTTACCATAATTTTATAATGATTATCAATAATAAGTCTCACATAAGAACCCGAATATCTTTTTAATGTGGTTTCACAAAAGACTTCTACTTCCATGTTTTATTTGCACTATTGGACACAATTGGAATGAACAGGGAAACTTGTATTTGTGTGCGTGTCAGTGCACAACCATTGTCTTTGTGATTATAGTGACTGCAGTGGCCGAGTACTAACACAAACAAATGTGAGTTTCCTTCTTTGTTCCGATCATGTCCAGCTGTGTAAATACAACACGGAAGCAAAAGTCTTTTGTGATACCACATTAAAAAGATATTTGTGTTTTAATGTGATACTTATTATTGATAATTATTCTAAAATTATGGCAAATAAAAATTATAATGTAAATGGATAGATAAAAAATCTACTCACCAAGCGGTGGCAGGAGAACACACACATAAAATGGTTGACTTGTATACACTTTTGGAGCCAGTGGATGCTTCCTCTGGCAGAAGAGTTGAATGAGAAGGAAGAGGGGTAAAGGAATAGGACTGGAGAGATTTAGAGAAAGGGAGGCGGTTCAGAGAAGTCACCTAGAACCCTGGGTCAGGGTGGACTTACTGGACGGGATGAGATGGAAAGTCTGATTGTTGGGGACTGCACCAGATGAGATTTGAAAATCCGAGAGCTCAAAGGTAGAAGACAGAGTAATATCCAGGACAGAGACTACTACTAAAACATCATGCACAAGTTAAAAAGAGTGAAAAGCTAAGTGCATTGTATGTAACAGAGGCGGGAGGAGGGACGGTGAAAAAGAGACAGGTAAGAAAATGAAAAATGTAGAAAACTAAAATGGAGTGAAGAAAGGAGTAGTTACTGTGAAGAAATGCTGAGACAGAAGGAATTAACATAAATTAAGGCCAGGCGGGTGGCAGAACCAAGGACATGCTGTAGTGCTAGTTCTAACCTGCAGAGTTCTGAGAAACTGGTGTCTGGGGGAAGAGTCCAGATGGCGTGAGTTGTGAAACAGACACCGAGGTCATGACCATCATGTTATTCGAGTGTGGTCTGCAACAGGACATTGTGTGTTGCCGGTATACACTCTCTGCCTATGCCCATTCATCCTGACTGATAACAGGGTGGTGGTCATGCCAACGTACGAGGCCAAATACTGTTTACATAACAGCTGGTATATGATGTGTCATTTCATAGGTGGCTCTCCCTTTAATAGTATATCTTTTTCCAATTCCAGGGCTATAATAGATAGTGGTAGGAGAGTGCATAGGGCAACTCCTGCAGCAGGGATGGTCACAGGCGTAGGAGCCATAGAGTAGGGAGATGGGTGCAGAAGGAGCTTATGGTCTGACAAGGATGTTGCGGAGATTGGGAGGGCGATGAAAAGCTATTCTAGGTGTGGTGGGCAAAATCTCAGACAGAATGGATCTCATTTCAGGGCATTATTTTAGGAAGACATGGCCTTGTCGAAGTAATACATTCAAGATCACAATAATGCTGTGTAACAAGTGGTGTGCTTCGAAGTTGTTTTTTGGAGGGGTCAGCAGAACCAGGATTGGATGTGATGCCCTGGGAAATATGCTTTTGAACTAGGCTCTTGGGATAATTACGTTCAGTGAAGGCTGAGATGAGAGTGATGGTGTACTACTGTAAAGAGTCTGCACCCAAACGAATATGTTTGCCTTGAATTCCAAAGCTGTATGGGAGGGAACATTTGTCATGGAAAGGATGGCAACTGTCAAAATGTAGGTATTGTTGTTTGTTTGTAGGTTTAATGTGGATGGAAGTGTGTAGCTGGTCTTTGGTGAGGATGAGATGAACATGATGGACAGTGGCATGGGATTCGGAATAGGACCATGTGAAATTTAACTGGGAGAAGGTATTTAGAGATTCTAGAAATTTTAACAGATCAGCCTCACCATCAGTCCATACGGCAAAGATGTCATCTATGTACCTAAGCCAAACTAGGGGCTGAAGGCTTATGGATCCTAGGAAAGCTCCCTCCAAGTGACCCATGGATAGTTTGGCATAGGAAGGAGCCATCCTAGTTCCCATGGCCATACCCCTGATCTGTTTGTATTTCTGCCTCTCAAAGGTGAGGTAATTGTTAGTAAGTATAAAGTTGTTTAAAGCAAGCAAGAAGGATGTCAGAGGTTTGGAATCATGTATGCTTTGACTGAGGAAATGTTCAGCAGCAGACAGACCATGTTCGGGGCAGTTGTTGGTATAGAGGGAGATGGCATTAATGGTGACAGCAAGGTGTGTGGTGGAAGTGGGACAGGCACAGATTTCAGATGACATAGGAAATGGCTGGTGTCTTTAATATATGAGGGAAGTCTTTGGACTATGTGTTGCAGATGTTGATCAACTGAGGAAGATATATGTTCAGTGGGTGCTTTGAAACCAGCAATTGTAGGACGGCCAGGATAATTCGGCTTTTGAATCTTAGGAAGAAGGTAAAAGATGGGGGTATGGGGTTGGGTGGGGTAAGAAGTTCTATGGATTGAGGTGTAAGTCCTTTTGAGGGGTCTGAAATTTTTAGGAGGGACTGCAGATCAGTTTGAATTACATAAATGGAATCTTCATATGGCAGATGGTGTATGTAGAGGTGTCAGACAGCTGGTGTAGTCCTTCACTAACATACTCCTGTTGGCCAAGTACTGCAGAGGTGGATCCTTTGTCTGCTGGGAGGATAATGATGGAATCATCAGCTTTCAGGGAACATAGAGCATGGAGTTCTACAGAGAACAGGTTAGGGCCATGTTGTAGAGACCTGAGGAAGGGTTGTGAAGCAATGCTGGATGTGAGAAATTCTTGGAAGGCTTGTAAGGGATGATTTTGAGGTAGTGGTGGTGGATCAAGTTGGTTTCATACACGACCCCAATTTGAGATGGACATCTTCAAAGGAGGTGTTTATTTATAAAAATGACTGTGAAATTAAATTAAAGCTGTTGTAACACAATGCAATGAGCAGAATGAAGGTTGCTACCAGAGACATTACTTTCAGATTGTTTAAATTGCTGCAGCCAAAAACAGAGGGCAGTCGACAGGAGATGTTCTGAAACATACTAACATGTCACAAAAACAACTAGGAAAGAAATCTTCTTTTTGCTACAAAATAAAAATGCTTACTTCATATTTAATTAAGAATTCTGAAACAAAAAGTGCCATTAGATCAGACTTTACTAACAGTAGTCAGTAGTCTATAAAATTTATTTTCTATCTTTTCCATGCAGTGATTGCTTGTTTGAAAGCAACAAGAGAGCTATAATGATCCTGAAAAAATAGTACCATACCAATAATAATAATCAAACACTAGTGTAAAAGCCATGCTATTTGTAACTTGAATCAGTGTCTATGAGTGAAATGATTAGAAAAGATTGTAAATAAATTTCTATAGAAGAAAAAAATGACATAAGTAAAAATCTTTGCTCTAGTGCGAACATCTCCCTAAAGTCAGAATCAATCAGATCTGAAGGTGTTTTTAAACATGGAAGGAAGTTGACTTTAGGATACTGGAATTTATCAACATGAAGATGCAGCTGAACACTAATACAGGCAATACACAGTATGGCAGGAAGTTATAAAATAATCAGTTTTTGTGCTACTAATTTATGATCTACCACTATATCAGTTTAATGTAATTGTAATTGTATCTATCCAATTACATTACATTTTCAAAAGTTGATTATTTTCATTACTGTATCAACTTAAGAGGACCTTCAAGCTAATAATCAGTTCTTAAACAAGTAGGTTTAAAGACAATGTAATATAAAAACTTAGCTACAGGATTAATGAACAGCTAATCAAATGATAATATTAAGACTCACCATCAAACCTCTGCTCATGAAGTATGGTTTGTTAATTCCATCATTGAGCTCACAGTCTTCACAGAAACAAATAAATATTGTGTCTATTGCCATCTGAAAGGATAAATAATAAAAGCAGATGAGAACATTCACAATAGAAAAGATCAGAACAACAACATATTAATGTGCAGACTAAGTTGAGTTTACCTCATAGACGGTGATGAAGCAGTGTGCTACAAGGTATGCAAACACTCCCGCAAGTGAAAGAGGCACCCACAAGTGCATAATTCCATCTTTGTGCTGAAAAAATAAGTTTAATTCAAGAGGTAACTTTTAATCGAATCTTGTACAGGACATGTACTTTTTTATTTGGATGAGAGAAAACTTTATCCAATATGCCTGCACCTAACCTTGTTTCTCTTCTAAAAGTTAACCGGTTCATGGATTACAGCAACAGAAATCCAAGCCAGCAAAGGAAAAGCACTCTGTTGGACAACATTTTATTTTTCTTTCAATAGTGACAGTTACATGAGATCCAGAACATCCATTTTTAAACAGTACAAAACATGACCTTTTAAATACATAATAGTGAGCTTACAAAACTTCTGGTGCACAACATTGCAAAGAAGGGTGGCCATTAGGAGACTTTCAGAGGAAACAGTACAGCAGAGGAGGTGGAGGCTCCAGAGTGAAAGACAGGGATAGGGAAAAGAAGAATGGAGTAGGGAATCACTTGCACAGGTGGAGTGGATGAAGAAGGGTGCAATGGGATGGTGGTGGAAGTGGAGGTATAGGCAGTTTGAAGACAGTAAAGAAGTACCTTTTTACCAATGTTCCTGTTCTCAACCTATTTCACTCTCTAGCCCTCACATGAGACTCTCACATCCCCTGTTACTTTTGTACTCCACCCTAGTTTACTATTTACTCCTTTCCCTTATCTCCTTATTGTAAAGCTGTCTCAAAGATAATAATGTTTATGACTTATTTCCTGTATTGCACCAGGAAGTCAAAGTGTGTCGGTCAGTTTCTGTAATGCCTAACTGAATTGTAGCTCTAATATTTTTTGTTTCTATGGCTGTCTGAGAATAACTAAAGTGAGTCAAAACTGATAATAGCTATAAATAAGTGCACCATGAGTGTTGCTGCAAAGAAGTACTGTAATTTCATGATGTCTGTGGTGGGGTTGTTACTTACTTTCCATTTGTGCTTTAAAAATTCTGTAAGTTAAACTATTAAGGTATTCTGCGAGAGAGTAGGGCTTTCAGTTAAAACACAAATTCAGAATTTTTTTATGGAGTTATTGGACCTCAGATTATAGTAACATGAAGGAGTGCTGATAGTAGAGACACATTTCAGAAAATTTAGTCATTGCTAGGTAGATACTTGATAGAGTTCAAAGCTTCTTATGCATTAACATTTCAAAGCTTCTTATGCATTAACATTACTAACCTTCAACATCTGCACGCCACACACCACAGTAGCTATGACAACCATTGCTTTTCCCAGGAACAATACAAAATCACCAACTGAATTTATAGCTGCAACCCTTAAGGCATTTGATGCCAAAAGTTTGAAAGCTTGTTTCCCAGCTTTACAGAAACTGTGTCCATGTATTGCTGAAAGGTAAACACAATGGTGAAAAAGTTAAAAGTTTTTGATTACATAAATTTTTATTGCTGACATTTAATTAGCTCACATAAAAAGGCCAGGCAGGTGCAAGTATATACACAGATATAAGCTAAAATTAATACAATAACAGAAAAACCTCAGTAATTAAAAGGCAATAAGTACCATATAGAGTGTTGGTAGTCTCTGCCTCAGCTTTCAAACTGTCCCTTCTCAGGAAACACACACACACACACACTCTATTGCTTTCTTATGTAGAAATACATGGGAATTTTTATGAGGCAGTTGGGGGAAAAAGCCACGATTCATCCCCTAAAAAACTCATTTATAATGTGACTTATGCTACCACTTATGTATGGACACCATTTAAATTTGCTTACCTATTTCAATATAGGCATTCCTTGTAAGAAACTGGAGAATTTTCTCAAAGCAATATAAACAACATTGACAAGTCCTGAATATACATGTTGTTACTGCATTGTTGTGATTTTTTACTTTTGACTGAATGAACTTTAGGACTATACGTATCATCTGTATAATAGCAATGAGCAATGAACCCAGAGCAACTGAGCCTAGATGATACCTCACAAGATTACAAAAGCTTCGTATAATTGGTGTGCCCAAGTTCTGCTTATTCCTGAAAAATTAGAAGCATAAATGTTCAGAATTCAAAAAGTGTTGCAGGCTCAAGAAAACTCAAGTAACAAACCTCAACTCATCAAAGCTGTTTTTCATAATACTTGTAAGTAATGAAGAGCTAAAAATTTAGTTTTAACTGATATGTTTTTATTATTTATTGCAAATAAAGAAAGAAAATGTAAAAAAAGAAAGAGCCTTGAATTTTCCTATCTCACTAAAAAATCATATTTATCATAAATAAATGACATGAACATTTATCTTTGTATTAAGAGTAGGTTTATCACAAAGTAATCAGTTGTAGCAAATATCATATTTCAATTCTTTTTAAAATGGTGTTTCACAAAATACAAAGTATTTAAAAATGAGTGACATAAAATGGTTTTATTAAAATATATTACAATTTAATAATTTTTACTGTAATTTCATGAGTATTCTCCAACAGTTTCAGCTACAATAACAATCTAAACATTGTAGCAATCACTTATCTGGATCATAAAACAAGGAAAACAGATTCACTTTTGACCAGATTAGGTCTCTCAGAAATTTATGAAAATGAGACAGCAGATCAAATACCAAGAATCAGAATGTATTATAAGACAACATGTTGGTCAAGAGAGAGAATAAGTTGCAATTAGAAAACTCCACTAGCTAGCAAATTCAATGAGGTGAATTAGTTTCAACTCGATTCCAGAGAGTGCACTGGCCTATGATTTATAGATTCCTATTTCTGTGAAAAGAATGATGATGGAAATTTTAGCTGGCTGCATTTTAGTAACTGACAAGCAGACTATGTATTGACAGGATATCTGCTATCTTTTCAGGGTAATGATGACATGAGTGTGGTACAAGTTTCAACATTTTGTGTTGTCAGGGAGAGGTTTAGTATGTTACTAAGTACTTAGTTCATCCAACCTTTTTCCAGTGATTAGCCAGACACATACATATACTGGACTTGGTTATGATAACTATCTTCTTTTTATTTTACCTATGCTTATCTCATAATAAACTTATACACCCACTGAATTGACTTTTAACTTCCCATCCAACATATGATAACAATCAATCTTGAGAAGTAAATTGCTAGCATGCAGTGATTTTTTGTACCTGTATTTACCAGCCCTGTTCCTGAGAAGAGCTGGGTATTGTTTTACGAAACAGTTTCTTTGTGGAGCATTATGTTACGAAAATCAAAACTACAATGATGTTAAGGAAATGCATTCACTCTTGCACTGGAATAATCACAAGAAGATCATATCTGTGACAAAATGAGTATATGTTTGTTTCTGTGATAATGATCTCCAAGGATCATGCCAAGAATCTTTTTTATATGCATGTAAAATAAATAATTTTGCATGTACCATTAAGTATCTAGGAGAAATATAAATTTTAATCATGTGTAGATCCTATTGACTCAATAAACTTCTTTAATTCTTTCCACTCATATCTTCAACAGCATTTTTAATTAACCATAACACTGTCAATGTGACTGTTTTACTATGTAATAGTGATGTAATAGTAGTCTTTATTACAATGGTGTAATGATCTCAGCTGAAGAGCTGTTGTAGTATTATATCAGTTTATTGTTGATTACAAATTAAGATTACATGTAGTGTATTGCAAAAGCTGAGAATGTATAGTAACAAAATAATCCATGAGATCTATTTATTGTGCACAGTTTGCCATTAGCTCTCAAACTACAGACATACTGATCACAATCGTTTAGTCATGAAATTCATCCAAACTTTCCATGGCGTACTTCAGGCTATTCAGGTGAGTTTGTTTCCATTTTGTGCATAATATTTAGATGATTGACATGGACGTATCCTTCAGGCACTGCAAATTGTGGTCTTATGTGTACTCACTGCTTGGATTCAAACCAGATGGTGAACTCTTGCAACTATTTACAACTGATTGTGAGTTCAACTCCCAATATCCACTACACCCTTCAATTCTATTTTGTTTTTCAGAGCCTGCACTGAGATTTCATCAAATGCATGTTCTCTCAGCATTTCCCAGCTCCGGTGGACGTGACGGCTGGAGATCTTAATGAACTGAATACTTGACCCAAGCCCTGTTTAAACTGAAACCTACATCCCTGTTTAGTAGTTTTTCTGATATCTCTATTTCAATAGATTCCTTAATTACACTGTCCAAAAAACTGGGCACTTGCATAACAATGACAGTCTTATAATATTTCATTTCATGATTATTTTTGATGCAGTGTTCAGTGGTAACTGATTTACTTGGATGTTCTAGTTGGGGTGTTGCTTATGTTCTTTGCAACTCTCCCTCACTGTCTAATAGTCTGCCTGATGCAAGACATGCCACATTTGCTTGGAATGTGGTACGCACCTGGATTTCAGAGACCTAAGTTGTCTTTAACATTATGTAGAAGACTTTTAATCTTTGTTAACAGGAGTGAAATACACTGTATACCATGTTTCTATAGGAATCTACTGATCTTTTTGGATAATGGGGTAGCTTAAGGTAGATAAATGTTTTTGGCTGCTCATGCTGTCTCATTCCGAATCTCTTTCTCAAGTATTCTTGCTTTTGACTGCAATGCCTACTCAAGTCGACAATTTGAGTACCCATTTCTTCAGAACACTATTCATAGGTTTTGTAATTTTTTGCACTTTTTTTTTTTGGGGGGGGGGGGAGGGGGGGGGGGATGAATGGTAATGGCTCAGGGTGTGCAGATAGTGATCAGTGTGGGTTTTCTACATACCCTATGATCCACGGATCCATTCAGTCTTCTCTTAAGTGATACCCTTCTTTCTAGTTCCATTGCAAATTTTTTGTTAGGATGGATAGAGTTGAAATGTCCCAGGAACTCTTCAAGTTTTATAGGGGCCAAGTGGCCACACCACAAATGTGTTTGGTTTGAACTTGGATGCTAATGCCTTTGCTTCAAAGTGTTCCATGTATACATACGCAATGTCAGGCAATAACAGACTGCCCGTCATGCTGGGTTTGTTCATAATATTTTCTGACAAACAGAATGTGCCTAAAAGTACAGTAAAGCAACTGTACAATTTTTTTCATGGTTAGTTCCAAGGACTTAAGAAATGGGATTCTTGTAAATAATTGGACCACATTGAAACTGAGGTGTTGTATAAAGTAACTGGAGTTCTGAGTGTGGTGTTTGCACTTCCCCACATAATTGCTGAGAATGTGTTTCACATACTTTGCCAGCTGGTACATAGGTGGACCAATATTACTAACTGTAAATCTACAGGAATGCCTTCTTTGTGTACCTTAGGAAGTTCATAAGGTCATTGTAGCACAACTGCTCAAGTTCAACCTTAATGCCACTGTGGCAAATATGACTCACTGAACCATGTTGTTTTGCCAACCCATTGCTCGAACTTGCAGAAAGTGTAGCTGACATGTGAATATGGTGAACTGATGTCTAGCATTCATAAGATGTCACAAATTCTCTCTCATGCTAGTAGGAGGCTTGCACGGCACATAATCCTAGTGTCCATAGGTATATTAATATGATATTTAATTTTGGTGAACATAGGTACAGTTTCTTCATCTCAACACGTTGTTAGAAAGCTCAGTGTATTGAGAAGTTAGCTTTTCTACTGGTACAGATTATGCAACTTGTGTACATTGTGCGCCATCTCCTACCCACAGAGTGAAGCGATGTGATCTCTCAGATTTTCTCAGCATGATTAATGCCATACTTCCAAGTGTTCAGCTGAGTTTTTTTTTCTGTGTTATGCACAAAATTTCAGTGACAAACCCAGCTGTCTTTTTTCAGACAAGAGAATGTCTATATCATGGTATATCAGTGTGGGCTCTGAGAAACAAAAGAGCATCAAAGGAGATAGAAGGGATCAGGTACTGGCCTCACAGTCAGCTATAAATAGGAGTGAGAGACCAACATTCTGGACAGAATCCAGTAGTATACATAACAGAACAACTTGCAGCACCCGACGGAAATAATTGGGTTGGTCATCAAAGTAGTATGTATAAAATGGAAACAACAGCTCAACTTAACAGCTGGAAATCAGTCACACTAAGAAAATATGAGAGATCAAAAATTTTCCATCGTATTCTCTTCCTTCTTCACTGACCCTAAGATCTTAGGATCCCTTGGCTGTTGCCATTTTCAATTTTATTTTGCATTTCTCTATCTGTTTCAGCTGATATAACAGAGGTCACCAAACTTTTTGCACATCAGGTGCATGCCTGACAAAATGAAAAGTGTGGGCTGCATCATCATTCTGCACAATAATCTAGACACAATTATTTAAAACTGAACACTGTAAATTTAAGGAACATAGCAGCTAGGAGATCTCCGAACATGTGACGATCTCCTAGTTTTCTAAATGTAGCATTTAAATTTAGGTTATATCACAATGTCACATATTCCATATTTTTTTGTCAGTCACATTCAGGTGGAATTGGCTGGCTGGGCGAACTGACATCACTGGCTGGGTCCAGTACATGGGCCTTAGTTTGGTGACACCTGATATGCAATGTTAAAAAAGTCTGCAATATTTATAAACTATTTATTATGAGTACTTTACAGGTAAAAAAAGGGAAGAGAAGGAATTAAAAGGATAATAATTATAATTTTGCAATACATTTCACTGTTCAAAAGACATTAAGAAATAAGTGACATGACATTTATCGTGAAAGAAAATATATTCAAAAATTATTTGCAACTTACATTTCACAATCAGAACCTGAAATTTATATAACATTAATTAAAATTATCTGTCACAAGCATGTATTCAATGCCAATAGCAAATTCATCAGAAATGATTTTCACTTAGCCTTGATATGTAAGTGAAGAAACAATTACCGTGTAAAAAACCATGTTGCTACAGCACCAGCTATAACCATATGCTGACATCCGGTGCAAAACTGAGCAAACCACAGCACTGCAAACAGATTGTACCATCTTGTCACCTGCAAATTAACATAATCATAAATTTATAATTAGATTTGCCTCTATATTTATATTCTGATAGGGAATGTTGGGAATAAAGAAAAGTATTGTTTAGGGAAGGAACAGAGTTCCTTCATGGCTATTTCTTCCCTGCACTACTGGCACCCCTTTCATGCATCGCTTACTTTACTCTTGTGGCCTCAGTTTTCGGGCAAGGCACTCACTATGTAATTGGGATAGAACATTGTAGGTCATCTTTTGAGCTGACATTCTTCATGGTCAAAATCAAGCTATAAAAATAATTTTATCATAATATAAAAATTATTAACAATCTTCCAGATGATGATGTTTTTGCAGTGTTTGGCCCAAGGAATGGTTTGATGCAGCTCTTCGTGCTAGTCTGTCCTATGCAAACCTCTTCATCTCTGCATAACCATTTCAATATCCACTCAGACCTGCTTATTGTTCTCAAGCCTTGGTCTTAGTTTACAATTTTTACATCCTCACATTTCCCCCCATTGCCAAACTGACAATTTCTTGATGCCTCAGGATGTTTTCTATCAACCAATCTGTTCCTTTAGTGAAGTTGTGCCCCCTGTCTAATCTTCAGCATTCTCCTGTGGCACAATATTTCAAAAACTTTTATTTTCTTCTTCTTCGAACTGTTTACTGTTCATGTTTTACTTATGTACAAGACCTCACTCCAAATGAATATTTTCAAGAAATATTCCCTGGCACTTAAACAGACTACAGGGAACATTAAATGGCTGTCTACAGACTTCCAAGGATTTCATGAGTTAATGATCCTGAATGCACATTAGTACTCACTATTAGGTAAGAGGTCTCCCATAATACTTTGTTGGATAAGTAATTCCCACTAAAAGCATTTGAGGTGAACGGAATGGGCATTCAGTGATGATAGGCACAGATTTCATGGCACCTGAAATGTACCAGTAATAGTGACTTCATTAATGCACTGGCTTTTAGTGTAGTCTATCAAAAATGAAACTGAACAATCAGATATTTTTGGTGTCTACTAGTATTGGATTAACATACACTGATGACACTATAGGAAAAGTATTTACATAGATTAGGATGTGTTGGAGCTGGGCCTCAGCTATCCGATATTCTGGACAATACCTTTTGTGACCATATTAATTATGAAAAATACCATGCTATCACACAATATTGGTACAGAATGTATGTAATAGTGAACATTTACCAGTGTGTCTTCCATTAAATCAAATCAAGCAGCACTCCTCTCAAGAAGTTAATGACTGTGAAGGATGCCTATTCAAATGTTCATGGAGAAACTCTGTAGGTTTGCTGTGAACATAATGTGGTATTGATCTTTTAAAAACAATTTCATGTATTCTTCCAGAGATAATGTAGCACCATGCTGCCAAATCAAACAATTGAAATGAGACTGAGATGCTGTGCGAATTGACAGGTCACGCCACATCTCATAGGCTTATCTTTGGGACATTGGGCATGTGGCTTGAGAATCAACAAGGCATGGACTTGGTATCAGGTGGCTGGTGTGAGCAGTGGCCAAGAGAGGTGCTGAGGCACCCAGAACTATGTTTTGACTTTGGCACGTGTGTGGGACGTGAGGCCCCCGTTCCAGATCCTATGCTTCATTGCCGATTTGTCTCCTGAACACACTGGACTTGTTTCTGAGGAGGACATGTAGAAGGCAACTCAGTGGACTGATGCGGGCACACACTGAGGGGAGCAAGCGGGAGGAAGCCATTTTTTGTACCACCTGTTTCACAGAACTCTAAGAATATTTTCTTCAGCTGACACCTCACTAGATGTTCCCAGTGAGCACATTTGGAACTCTCATGTTTCTCAGGCTAAGTTTAACTGAGGAAGTGTCATTTCTGAGTGGTGGCCTTGCCTCAGTGTTTGGTGTTCTTAGTTTCCCTCCTGCTGCAGTAAGAACCTCTGTTTTGGTCATTACTCTGTAATTAACATAGTGAGGCATGTTGCCTCCCAGTTCTTGCTCCAGCTCAGCCTCCTGATTTAGGATTTTGTGGTTGTCACCCATGTACTGCCTCCAAATTGAAATGCAAAGGCCTGTGCTATCACACATGCTGTTTCTAACCACTTACTGGTGAGTAACGGACTTCTCTAGCTAAGCTTTTGGCAGTATTTACCCACACGAGCTGAGTTCTATCCCATGTGCTGACACAGGGATCTGTTTCAGTTCTGAGCCAAGGGCATAATATTTGAATTTGGCTAATGGTTGGCATTTGAACTTATTCCGGTCCACAGTGACCAAGTGGGTGGATTTTTCCAACCTCTTTACATTTGTTACTTCAGTTTGAGAGTTTTCTTATTACAAATTACTCTGAATGCATCACTATCAATTTTTTTAGTATCTTGAATGGTTCTATAATTGGTATGCAAATTTTACAATTATCATGTCAGTATCCTGATATAATTGCTTTGGGCCTTATGGTGCTGACTGACACAGCCGCCCTTATCTCTGCCCCCTTATTTCAACCTGTTAATTATCTTGTGTATCTGCATAGTCACATGTCTCCCATATGTGTTCCACAAGGCGAGAGCCAGGAATTCTGAGCCATTTGAGCTGCTGACTGCCCTGAGTTCGGACCAGAGGTGGTAGGCGTTGTGTATCAGTTGTCTTTTTATTAGGTTTTAAACAGGATTGGGCAAAATTCAGTTGGCCAGATCTTAGCTAAGTTGGCTTCTGGAATCTTTTGGTATTCTGATTTATACACTATGTGCTCAAAAGTACCCAGAGACCTGGCTGAAAATTACTTACAAGTTCGTGGCACCCTCTGTCGGTAATTCTGGAATTCAATATGGTTTTGGCCCACCACCCTTAGCCTTGATGACAGCTTCCACCCTCACAGGCATATGTTCGATCAGGTGCTGGAAGGTTTCTTGGGGAACGGCAGCCTATTCTTCATGGAGTGCTGCACTGAAGAGAGGTGCCGATGTCAGTCGGTGAGGACTGGCACAAAGTTGGCGTTCCGAAACATCCCAAAGGTGTTCTATAGGATTCAGGTCAGGACTCTGTACAGGCCAGTCCATTACAGGGATGATACTGACGTGCAACCTCTCCACCATCCGCCACAAGCTGTGCATTATGGACAGGTGCTCGATCGTGTTGAAAGAAGCAGTCGCCATACCCGAATTGCTGTTCAACAGTGGTAAGCAAGAAGGTGCTTAAAACATCAATGTAGGCCTTTGCTGTGATAGTACCATGCAAAACAACAAGGTTTGCAAGCCCTCTTCATGAGAAAAATGACCTCACCATAACACCATCGCCTCCGAATTTTACTGTTGGCACTACACACGCTGGCAGATGACATTCACTGGGCATTCACCATACCCACACTCTGCCATCAGATAACCACATTGTGTACCGTGATTCGCCACTCCACAAAACATTTTTCCACTGATCAATCCTCCAATGTTTACACTCCTTACACCAAGCTAGGTGTCGTTTGGCATTTACTGGCGTGATGTGTGACTCATGAGCAGCTGCTTGACCATGAAATCTAAGTTTTCTCACCTCCTACCTAACTGTCATAGTACTTGCAGTGGATCCTGATGCATTTTGGAATTCCTGTATGATGGTCTGGATAGATGTCTGCCTATTACACGTAACGAGCCTCTTCAACTGTTGGTGGTCTCTGTCAGTCAACAGATGAGGTTGGCCTGTATGCTTCTGTGCTGTACGTCTCCCTTCACATTTCCACTTCACTATCACATCAGAAACAGTGGCCCTAGAGATGTTTAGGAGTGTGGAAAACTCGCATATTGATGTATGATACAAGTGATACCCAATCACTTGACCATGTTCGAAGTCCATGAGTTCTGTGGAGCACCCCTTTCTGCTGTCTCACGATGTCTAACAACTACTGAGGTCACTGATATGGAGTATCTGGCAGCGGGTGGCAGCACAATGCACCTAATATGAAAAAGCACGTTTTGGTGGTGTCCGGATACTTTTGATCACATAGTGTAATTTAAGTATTAATGTTATTAATTCACAGGTCTTAAAGTTAGTAAGTGTGAACTTATTGAATATCATGTCTTGATATTTTTAGATGTTGTTAATCTTGGCAGATCAGTTTCATGCTTTAATGAGCAATGAAATTTTTCCTTTTAGATGAACTGGCTTCAACAGTTGAGTTAAATTACTTTCTTGTTTCAGTACTGGCAAACCTTTAAATGTTGTTAATCTTGGCACGCGAGTTTCATGTTTCAATAAGCAAATGTTTCTTTTTAAATGAATTGGCTTAAACACTTTAGCTGGATTACTTTCACATTTAAATAATGGTGAATCTTTGACTGTTCTATTCAACTTCATACTCTGATCTCTGTTTGGTTAAATGTCTTTGTATGTTAACAAATGTTGTTCTGAAACTTGTCCATGTTGCAGGTGGTGTTCATTCCCACCCTTTCCTAGTCCTTCCACCTGCAACCAATCAAGACTCAGAATCTAGTGTAACATGTAATTATAGTCATAGATACATAATAAAAAATCTGTCCCTATAATCTTCTTCCTTTTCAATTTTAATGTAGAAAATAATTAATGTAATATGAACCTGCTCATTACAATAGCCAGAAACCTTTGCTAACAAAGATGGAAGTCAACAGTTTTATAGTGCAGAATAAGACAGAAATTTACTGTAAATTTCAGGTGCTACATCAGACAGGTTATCCACTGTGGCATCTGATGGCCATTAAAATTGTGAAACCATGATGTTGGCTTGCAATAACAGTCAAATTGGCATGAACTGTATTACATGCCTAGCTTTGTAAATAACTAGCATTTCAGTGCAACAAAGCAAAGTAGACAGGAATTAAACTATTTCCAATGTGTAGACTATGGGTTAAAAGTTTTTGATCACTTGTCACAACTATGAATTTTTGGTTAAAACGTGGACTTCATTTTGAATATTCTATCATACCCTGTCGTGATAATAAGGCAAATATAAAACATGTAAAGGCTAAGTGCCTCTGTTGTGTATTTGACTGGCTGTTCACCTAGGATGGCACTGATGAATACCAGAACAACACTGATGTGCCTTTATCTAAGACAGTTCCATTTGAATAGGTCATATTATTTCATCTCCTGTGTAGCAATCAATTTGTATTTGTTTACAGTACATTGTGTGTGTGTGCAGCAGTGTACTTGTACATCTGATCAGATTCATACTGTATTACCTCCTAATGGGATGGAAACAGAAGACTGGATTTGAAAAACATGCTGTAATTGTGGCTCTGCATAAGGAAAGCTATTCTAATAGGACAATAGCCACAAAAGTTGGTGTGGTGTATACACTGCAGCAGATCAAGCAAACTAGTACAACACACGTGTTTCGTGATCTGGAAGACCCTGAGTTACATCATATATGGAAGATCAGATCATGTGTGCACAGAGTAAATGTCAGATGATTTGTACTGCACCTGAAATTCATGTGAAAGTAAGTAGTATGCAAGTATCTCCGGTCTCTCTCTCAACAGAACAACGGCCTCTTCATGAACAAGCTTTAAAGGGAGATGCAGCTGACAAAAAACCTGAATAGATTTCAGTGTGCAACAATGGTCCAAGGTGTTATTCACAGATGAATCTTAGTTTGAAATATTTGGAAGGCACTGTTGAATGTTTGTTCATCAACATCGTTGAGAATGTTTTACGACTGTGATGGCAATGGTGAGGCACGGTGGAAGGTCAGTAGCAGCATGAGGATATTTTGTGGGTGATAAAGTTGGTGATCTAGTGAGAATTAATGGAACATTGAAGAAGCAAGGATATCACAGGACACTGATTAATAATGCAGTTCTATATGGCAAGAGACTTACTGGTCATGGGTTTGTTCTGCAGCAGGCCAATGATCCCAAACATGTGTCTAAACTATGCAGAGGGTACGTCAATAGAAGAGAGAAATTTGGGGAATGGAAGGATATGATTTCACCAAATCAGTCACCTGACTTAAATCCTATTTAACTCTTATGGGATTAGCCTGACAATGAGGACAGAAAACAGAGGTCATCTAATGTTGAAGATCTATGGAATAATTATTATCGGACATGTTGCACTGCACTGCAATATCCACAAAATCTTGTTGTCTGTGAGAAGATATTTAGGCCTACTGTAAGAAGGAGCAGCATCTAGCATCATGCATCATAATCTGACAGCAGCTAGTTTGTGGCTTATTGAGACTGGCTAATTGGTCTGTGATACTGCTGCTCAAAGACCATACACATTGACATCCATGATTTCAATAGCATCATGCAAGTAGTGCCCAGAAGGCAGGCAGGAAAGAATCAGGATCGGTGGTGCAACAAATCAGCACTGCCATGCACTACCTGCATGGTGAAAATTATCATGACTTCCATTGAAGCTGCAGTACAGAGAAATATGCAAACAGCAGTGTACACCCAATGATAATACTAGACACATGAGTGGCTTCCCACTTTTTCAGATCTGTTCCAGTCATGGATAGAGCATCTATATTTACAAGTATACTCTGCAAATCAATGAGAAGCACATGGCAGAAGGTAGGTACTATTGTACCAGTTATTAGACCTTATTCCCATTCCATTCACATACGAAGTGCAAATTGAATGATTGTTTAAAAGCCTCTTTGCAACTGTAATTAGCCTAATTTTGTCTTTGCGATCCCTAGGAGAGCAATACTGGGGTTATAGCACATATCTAAAGTTATCACTTAAATCTGGTCCTAGAAAATTTCTCAGTGGACTTTAACAGGATAATTTGCACCTATCTTCAAAAGCCTCTGCCAGTTCAGTTATTTTAATATTCTTGTGTCACTTTCCATGAGTCACACAACTCTGTAACCATTTGTATTGCCCTTCTTTGGTATAGGTCCCACACACTTCACCAATATTCTAGGATGGGTCACACAAGTGTTTTGTATGGAATCACCCCTGTAAATGTATTGCATTTTCCTAGTATTCTATCAATGAACCAATGTCTACCACCTGCTTTACCTATAACTGAGACTACCTGATCATTCCACTTCATATCTCTACAAATTGTTACACCCAGGTACTTGTATGAGTTGACTAACTTTAACTGACTCACTGTGGTCATAGGATACAACTTTTGTTTCGTGAAATACAGAATTTTTACATTTCTAAACAATTAAAACAAGGTACCAATTGTTGTACCACTTTGAAAGCTAACTGGATATTTATGCAGAATTTTTCAGATAGTGCTTTATTATAGAGAACTGCATCATCTGCAAAGAGTCTGGGTTTACTATTAATATGGTCTGCCAGATCATTTATGTACAACATGAACAAAAAGGGACACACAACTCTTCCCTTGGGCACTTCTGAAATTACTTCTACATCTGTCAATGATTCTTCAACTGAGATAACATGCTGCAAACTCTCTACATGAACTGCACAGTCCTGTCTCAAATTTCATTTGATACCCCATGTTACCGTAGTTCTGTTAATAAACATTGATGTAGTACTGAGTCAAATGTTTTTTTAAAACTTATGAAATATCACATCCACCCAGGTGCCTTTATCCATGGCTTTCAAAATAACATGTGAGAAAAGCGCACGTTGGGTTTTGCATCATACTTGTTTCTGGAATCCATGCTAGATGGCATGGAGAAGATAATTCTGTTCAAGATACCCAATTGTGTTTGAGTTCAGAATGTGTTCTAGGATTCTGCAACAGTCATTGAGATTGAATGGCAGGTTTGTGGATCACTTGTGTTACCCTTCTTGTAGACATGTGTGACATGTGCTGTTTTTCAATTAATGGGGGCAGTTTTTTGTTTGAGGGATTTACAGTATATTATTTACAGTATATTATGATTAAAATGAGAGCTAACACAACTGCAAATTCTATATAGAATTTGACCAAGATCCCATTAGGGCCTGGAGCTGTGATCAGTTGTAACTATTTCAGTTGTTTCTGAACTCCACTGAAACTAACATCTGTTTCATTAATCTTTGTAGTGGTGTGAGGAATAAATTTGGATAATACTTTTGTATCTTCCTTATTAAAAGAAATTTGAAAATAGAATTCAGCATTTCTGCTTTTGCTTTGTCAACTTCAGTTTAATTACCAATGTCATCCATGAGTGTCTGGACTCTTAGACACTAACATTGGTGCTACTGACAGCCTTTACATATAAGCAGATCTTTTTTTAATATGTGAGAGATATTTCAAAAGATTCTGCTATGGTAGTCATTGAGGGCTTCATACATATATTGACAAACAAATGTGTTTTGTGCACAATCTCTACAGCCCATGCTTTGTTTTACACGTATTATGCAGATATCACTATTTCTTTAGGAGTTCTTTTACAATGGCAGTATATAATCTATGGTGTCTCCTATCATCAAATGTTTTGCTAGTTAAATATATATCCATTGCTTGGTCAACTTCACTGTGATTTTCAGGTTATAGATGTAGAATATTATTGCAAACTCTAGCAACAGTTTTTCTATACAATCCTACCCAAATGGATATTTGACAGTACTGCCTCTTCATCTGGTTGACCGAACATGCAAATTTCAATATGGACAACCTCCAAGAGGTCAGATCTATTTGTTGCCACTGGGTCTACTGTATTTACACTCTGAATGAAGTCCTGGACTATCTGTTGTAGGTGGTTTTAAGAGAAAGCATTTAGTAATCTTTTACAAGATGTCTTGCTACAGCCAACACTTACAAAACTGTAACTATCCCATTCAACTGTTGGATGATTAAAGTCTCCTTGAGACAAAACTACTACATCCATTAGATTGTTGAATAATTAAAGTGTCCTCCATTGATGGCAGTGTAATTGGGAAAGAGGTTTTCTCTGAAGTTATCAGTTACTTGGTGGTTGGTAGAAAGACCTGATCACAAGTTTAGGCTCACCTTTGATACTGTGTCTTCCCTACACAAACCAGCATGCAGCTTCAATTTATATCTCGATGTATTTGAGCTTCTTGTCTACTACAACATATGCACCATCTTCATTTCCCATTAGTCAATAATAGTGACATGACATACATTCACGTTACTCCAAACATCTCACTGCTACCAAATCTGGATTTTACTCAACTTTCTGCACCTAGCAGAGATATATGAGTTCACCTTCAAACTCTGTGACTTTGTTGTGAATGCTTTGCAGTGGATCAACTAGGATTTCAATAATTTCCTCTCTGGGAGTAATTCCTTTCAACCTTGCACTAATATTTTGAGGTCTCCTATATCTATCATTATCTGAAATGGATGGAGATTGCCCAAGTTAAAAAAGCCATTGCATTGACTCCATACACAGTCAGCTACCTGGGTAGCAGTCACTGATGTGTCTAGCACTTCTGATACATTTAGGGGGTGTTACAATTCTCAACTCTATGGTGTATGTCCAGGAAATCATGAAGGGTCCACATCACTTATGGGGACAATGTAACAAATTGTGGACTTCACTGGATCACCGTGCACCATGAACAAGGCTGGTCTCTTCAATCATTTTTGTCAGTCACTGGAATGATAAAACTGTGACCTCACATCCTGGATGACAGACATGGTCTGTTCCAACATGCACCACAATATGTAGTTGGTTACATCCTGTGCACTCAATGGCTGCCACAACAGCTTCTTCAGTATGTCGAATGAGGCTTCCAGGCGTACACACTGAGTGTACCAGAAGATCCTTCTCATCCCTTGCTGCCATTTTCCTAAATGGTATCATTATTCCTGTACATTAGAACTGTCAACAATTAACAGACTCCTATCCTTTTGCACTTGCTTCCCCCTGACGTGGGTCACAGCAGGCTTCCCAGAAGGTGAAGTGTCTCTCTCTGGCTCAGTTTCAGCCTGAGTGGAAGATAGTACCTCAAACTTGTTGGTTAGGAGTTGGGTCTAATACCCCTAATTCTATCTTCTCCCTACCTCCACTGTACATGGCCCCTAGGCCTACCCCTGACATACCATTCATAGATAAGAGGATACGTGGTGACAGATCCTGTACTTCTCTGAGGAGACAGTATACATCAGAGAAGATAGTACTTGAGAGCTTCTAGTATCTCTTGTACATGACTCTCTGCATTTCACCAAATTTACCCGTTAGAAGAAGCTTCCAGTCACTTAACAGCTGTCACAGCAATTTTCAGCTGCTTACAGACAACAGCTAACTCGTCCCATACCCAAAAACAGCTGTCTCAGTAGGACAGCAGTCTAGTTGGTGCAATGTTTTTCTGGACACGAAACAGTTAACTTTAAATTGTCATTGTTTTAATTTCAGGATCTGTTATGCTACAAGGACTGCAAGTTGCCCTTCAACATCCAAGAAAGTGTTTTTTTACAAAGAACAATATAAATATGGTCTTGAACAGTATAGTGTACAGTATCGGTAGTGTACATGTCCATGGCCTTGCCACAGTGATAATACCAGTTCCTGTCAGACCACCAAAGTTAAGCGCTGTTCAGCTCTGCTAACACTTGGATCATGGCTGTCTGGGCCTACCAAGTGCTGTTGGCAAGTGAGGTGTACTCCGCCCTTGTGAGGCCAATAGAGGAGCTACTTGACTGAGAAATAGTAGCTCTGGTCACAAAAGCTGGCAATAGCCAGGAGAGTGGTGTGCTGACAACATGACCCTCCATATTCGCATCCAGAAACACCTACCAGCTGGGAATGACATGATGGGCATTCAATAATGTCGGACGTTCCTAGACTGTTTGGATGGAGTTTAGGAGTTTTACTGGTAAACATACTGTCTCAGTTATTACTGATTGTTTGAAGCAATTCTTCAGCATAATTTTTATGACAGAAAACTGGATGATGGAATATGTCAGGTGGGAAGGATGACAGGAATAAGAAAAGTGGGAGGAGAGAGGAATGGAGGGAATGGTGACTGCTATAGGAGAAAGAGTTAACACAAGAATGAGATAGCAATGTCACTGCTGAGCTCACCCTGTTACAGGCTGAGGAAGTCACACATGGTACATCATGGCATAAGATGTGTGTCTGGGATGAGGAGGTGACAAGTGTGTGTGGGGTGGTGGGGGAGCAGGATAGCACACCTCCAACCTTACTTCATCTTCTTTTCCAAGGTCTCTTCCCAAGAACACAAACACCCCTACAGTGGAAAAGTAGCCACCTGTAATTTTAAAACAGAGCCTGATTTGATCATCCTCCCTACAGATAATGGCTCCACCATTGTAGTGATGAATCTCAGTGACTGCCTGGCAGAAGACTCTGCCAACTGTCTTATGAATCCATGTACAAACCCTGCCATAGTGATCAGATTCTAAAAGCCCATCATAACCTCCAATCCCTTCTCAAATTCCTTGGCCCAAACCAGAGTCTCTCCCGTGAATTGATTTCCTTCTCCAGCCCAACCAACCACTGCATACCCACCCACTATATTCTTCCTAAAATCACAAACCTAACAGCACAGCAGCTCCATTGTAACTGGTTATTATACTCTCATGGAAAGTACAGGGTGTTTCAAAAATGACCGGTATATTTGAAACGGCAATAAAAACTAAACGAGCAGCGATAGAAATACACCGTTTGTTGCAATATGCTTGGGACAACAGTACATTTTCAGGCGGACAAACTTTCGAAATGACAGTAGTTACAATTTTCAACAACAGATGGCGCTGCAAGTGATGTGAAAGATATAGAAGACAACGCAGTCTGTGGGTGCGCCATTCTGTACGTCGTCTTTCTGCTGTAAGCGTGTGCTGTTCACAACGTGCAAGTGTGCTGTGGACAACATGGTTTATTCCTTAGAACAGAGGATTTTTCTGGTGTTGGAATTCCATCGCCTAGAACACAGTGTTGTTGCAACAAGACGAAGTTTTCAATGGAGGTTTAATGTGACCAAAGGACCGAAAAGCGATACAATAAAGGATCTGTTTGAAAACTTTCAACGGACTGGGAATGTGACGGATGAACGTGCTGGAAAGGTAGGGCGACCGCGTACGGCAACCACAGAGGGCAACGTGCAGCTAGTGCAGCAGGTGATCCAACAGCGGCCTCGGGTTTCCGTTCACCGTGTTGCAGCTGCGGTCCAAATGACGCCAACGTCCATGTATCGTCTCATGCGCCAGAGTTTACACCTCTATCCATACAAAATTCAAACACGGCAACCCCTCAGCGCCGCTACCATTGCTGCATGAGAGACATTCGCTAACGATATAGTGCGCAGGATTGATGACGGCGATACGCATGTGGGCAGCATTTGGTTTACTGACGAAGCTTATTTTTACCTGGACAGCTTCGTCAATAAACAGAACTGGCGCATATGGGGAACCGAAAGGCCCCATGTTGCAGTCCCATCGTCCCTGCATCCTCAAAAAGTACTGGTCTGGGCCATCATTTCTTCCAAAGGAATCATTGGCCCATTTTTCAGATCCTAAACGATTACTGCATCACGCTATCTGGACATTCTTCGTGAATTTGTGGCTGTACAAACTGCCTTAGACGACACTGCGAACACCTCGTGGTTTACGCAAGATGGTGCCCAGCCACATCGCACGGCCGACGTCTTTAATTTCCTGAATGAATATTTCGATGATCGTGTGATTGCTCTGGGCTATCCGAAACATACAGGAGGCGGCGTGGATTGGCCTCCCTATTCACCAGACATGAACCCCTGTGACTTCTTTCTGTGGGGACACTTGAAAGACCAGGTGTACCGCCAGAATCCAGAAACAATTGAACAGCTGAAGCAGTACATCTCATCTGCATGTGAAGCCATTCCGCCAGACACGTTGTCAAAGGTTTCGGGTAATTTCATTCAGAGACTACGCCATATTATTGCTACGCATGGTGGATATGTGGAAAATATCGTACTATAGAGTTTCCCAGACCGCAGCGCTATCTGTTGTTGAAAATTGTAACTACTGTAATTTCGAAAGTTTGTCTGCCTGAAAATGTACTGTTGTCCTAAGCATATTGCAACAAATGGTGTATTTCTATCGCTGCTCGTTTAGTTTTTATTACCGTTTCAAATATACCGGTCATTTTTGAAACACCCTGTATATCTGCCATAGTTGACCAGTACCTCCAACCCTTAGTGGACATCATATCATTACACAAGATGCCCCATGCCCTTGACTTTGAAGCAGTCCAACATTATGTCTCCCAACATCCTGCTAAACCCAAACCCATAGTTCCTTCATCACACATAACCAACTAATCTTTGTGGTAAACAATAAAAAACACTCAGCAATGAATAACCATTTAAATTATCACAAAAATTATAACAATTAAAAAAGTCAAGTGTCCAGAAGCTGCATAGTTGTATGAAAGTGCTTCATTTGTGACTACTGGCTTCACATCGGTATAGATTCATCTTCAGGTTTGTCTGCCATGAAAACAAATCTCTGCATGAAATTTTATGAAATGGTAGAAATTAGCTTTTTGATTTATCATTTTATAGTACCCTAAATGATTACTGGGTGTTGAGTATTTTTTACTATTATTCATAATGTCTCTGAGCTGTGACTGTCCTCACCAGAAAGTTATTTGTATCACACAATTCTTATTCGCAAATGCTTCTTCCTGTAGGGTAAGACATACATACAAATATTTGGCTTTGTCATGGGCACCCACTTCGGACTCTCATATGCTGACCTGCTTAAGAGCCACTTAAGGAAGTTCTCCAAATGTCTTTCAGCCAGAAGTTCCTTTGTCTTCCAACAGATATTTTCACTTGTATTTTCCCTTCAATGATAAGTTATAATAACTGGTATCTTTTGCCTCTTATAATGTGTCCCTGGTACTGAGGTTTCAATTTTTTCATAGTGGACAATAGTTCCTTTTGCTTTTTCATCTGATGAAGGATTCCTTCATTTGAAATTTTCAGCACATTACATAGGAGATGGTGATAAAGATATATTTCAAATGCATCAATTCTTTCCTCTAGATATCAGTTAAGGGTCAAACTTTTACATCCAAAGAGAAAAATGGAGAACATGTAGCAATAAATCACTTATATTCTTAGTTTCAGGCTAAGGCCCAAACTTATAAAAAGTTTTTTCATGCTAATAAATTGTCTCCTGGCCTGTTATATTCCAGAACTGATCTCTTTCTTGCAGTGACACTACTCATCCATCACAGTGCCCAAGTACTTTGAGGAGGATACTTGTTCAATCTTATTTCCCTTTATTGACACTGTAGCTTGGATTCTTCTTAGAGAAGACTATGCCACATGGAATTAGCCGAGCGGTCTAAGGTGCTGCAGTCATGGACTGTGCGGCTGGTCCCAGCGGAGGTTCGAGTCCTCCCTCGGGCATGGGTGTGTGTGTTTGTCCTTAGGATGATTTAGGTTAAGTAGTGTGTAAGCTTAGGGACTGATGACCTTAGCAGTTAAGTCCCATAAGATTTCACACACATTTGAACATTTTCAGAGAAGACTACAGCTTTGGTCTTTGAAGTGTTGACAAAGAGGCGAAACTCTTCACTGCACTGGGCTAAATTGTCTTTCATGTGTTGGGGTGCAGACAGATCATTTGCTGTGACAACAGTGTCATCTGCATACCTAATACTGTTAAGTATCTTTCTATTTTTAATTATCCCACTGCTTTCTTCCATCAACACTTCCCTGAAAACTGCTTCAGAGTAAATATTAAACGAGAGAAGTGATGGTAAACAGCCCTGATGAATACTTTTACTAATTGTAGACACTTCTGATATTCCTTGGGCAGTTTTTACATCTGCAGTCTGATTCCAATACTGCATGCTGATTATGCATAAACTGTTTTGGTAAATACCAACTGGCCTCAAAATTTCCACCATCATTTTATGTCTCAGTCAGTCAAAAGCTTTTTTACAGTCAGTGAAACAAGTGTTTCAACAAATCTCGGAAAAGGAAGAGTTACCAGAAGAATGGAATGCAGGGATAGTGTGCCTGGTGCATAAGAAGGAGATCTATTTGAATGCAGTAACTACAGAGGCATAACACTTTTAATATTATATATATAGTACTATCAAATATCCTGTTTAGCAGACTTTCACCTATGGCAGAAGATATTATCGGAAGCTATCAATGCGGGTTCAGACCAGGAATGTCAACTGTAAACCAGATATTTACTCTCCGACAAATAGTAGAAAAGATCAATGAATTCAATGTTGGTGTGCACCATCTTTTGATTGACTTTAAATCTGCATATGACACAGTAAATCAGGCCAAACTTTATGAGGCAATCCAGGAAGTTCGAGTGCCTGGAAAATTGGTGCATTTAACAGAGATCACCCTAAAGTATCCCCAGTGTACCATGCAAGTGCAGTCAAGGCTATCACCTCAGTTTCCCACTCAAACTGAGATAAGGCAAGGAGATGGGCTTTCGTGCCTACTTTTGAACCTGATGCTTGAAAAATTGGTATGCGAATTGGGTATTCAGACAAGAGGAACTATATCTACTCTGAGTCTGTACAATTGCTGGGATATGCAGATGACTTGGATTTAATGAACAGAACACTTTAGAGATCTACAAAGTGCATTTTCAGCTCTAAAAATGAGTGCAGAGAAGATGGGCCTGAGAATTAATGAAGGAAAGATGAATTATATGTATAATGGTACTAACCAACCCTTACAGCCCGCAATAACCCTTGATGGAATGACATTTGAGCAAGTGGAATATTTCACCTATCGGGGCTTAAAGATAGAAGCAAATGGCACCTCCTATACTGAAATTATGGCTCACATAATTGCTTCTGACCGGTGTAACTTTGGAATATTGCGACATTTTAAATCCAAGCTTATATCATGAGGGACTGAGTGCAGACTTCACAAAATGCTGATATGCCCAGTACTTACATATTCCTCAGAAACCTGGACATTTAAGAAGCAGGGTGAAAACAAACTGAAAGGACATGAAAGAAATATATTGAGGAGGAATTTTGGACCTATATATGAAAATGGGACCTGGAGAAGGCAAAGAAATGACAAACTTCATGACTGCTACAAGGAGGTTGATGTGGTAAAGTTCATAAAGCTGTGTAGACTGAGATGGGCTGGACATGTGATGTGACTCAACAAGACAAATCCCGCAAGGAAAGCCTGCTGCAGTGAACCTGGAGGAAGAAGAGCAAGAGGACGACCTAGGTTGAGATGGAGTGACGAGGTTTGAGAAGACACTGCCAGATTCGATTGCCATAACTGGAGGTCCACGGCGAAATCCAGAGAGAAATGGCAGAAAATTATTGAGGAGGCCAAGTCCCATCCTGGGATGTAGTGCCAATGGAAGAAGAAGAAGAAGAAACAAGCGTACATACTGACATTCATACGTCTGCGCCTCTGCACTAGTAGGTCACAGAGAGTGCTTCGCGACTTCCAAACCCATTTCCAAAGCCAAACTGGATCATGTACATTTGGGATTCACATTTCTTGTAAATCTGTGTGTGTATGATTTTCAGAAATATTTTGAGTACATAAGACATCATCATCACCACCACCTTCATGAAGACATCAAACTGATCATACAATAATCATCACACTGTGAGGAGTTAGTGTGCTTTGACAGTGGTATAAAAGTTTATCTCAGTCAGTTACAAGATATCTTTCCTGATGCATAGATAACATTGAAAACAATGGTAGGAGGCTGAGGCCAATTGACTTCTTTTCAGCTAAAACTTCAATAACTTCAGTAAACTTCAATAACTTCAGTATAAACTCCATATGAACTGCTAGCTTTACCATATTTCTCCAGTTTAATAGTATGTACAATGTCTGTGATTTTATGACTGACTTAACTGATTCTTGCATCAGGTGGAGGAGGATCACCTGTATTGTTTCTGAAAACGACTTCAATATATTCCATCCATCTTTTGAGTTTTCCTTCAACTCCTATGATTTGCATTCCTCAGTATTTGTCCATGTTGCTTCCATTAAGGGTCACCCAACTAGTTCACCTTCTTATATAAGTTAATCTTATCTCTCTTGAAATGTCTCAAATTCTTTACATTTGTCAGGCATCCATGATTTGCTCACTTCTGTCTAGGTATGTCAGTACATAGGTTTTTGTCTTTTATGGGATCCTTTGTTTTACATAGTCTTCTTTCATTCATAAACTCCAGAATTTCATCAGTTATCCAGTTCTGCCTTTTGTTGATGGTGTTGAACCCAATGCAACTTTCCTTCTGCTTCTATAGGCTGAGTCTCTTCTATTGATTTTACTTTTCCCTCCAGAGCAGCGTCAAACATAAGTTCTCACTTTTGAAATTGCTAATTTTCTTGTACCTATGTACATTGATATCTTAATGCCTCTTATGTGTTGCACTTTAAAGTCCATTACTACTGGATTGTGATTGCTATTGATATCAGCACCAGGACAGGTTTTAATGGATTTCACATATTTTCGTAGTTTCTGTTTTGCCAGAATAAAATCAATCTGATTTCTGACGGTCTTCTCTTCACTACCAGGAGGTGACATCAATGTGTGTAGCCTCCTAGCATGAAGTTTGAAAAATGTATTAGAAAGAAAAAATTCATGTTCTGTACAAACCTGCACCAATCTGTCTCCTCTTGTGTTTCGTTCTCCAAGATCATAGCAACAGCATTACCTTCTGCCTGAGAGCCAGTTTTTGAGTTAAAAACGCCCATGACCAGTGTAGTATCATCTTTTTTGTGTGTTTCATTGTGTCACTGTAGGTGTCATAGAAAGATTCTACCTCTTCACATCTTTATCTTATATTGGGGCATGAAACTGAATAATTTTCATAGCTCGATGTGACATTTGTAACCTTAATAACATTACGTGAACATCAAGTTGAATAAAATTGAGAAATGATTTCACTGTCATTTATAACACAAGTATGGCAACTTCATATCTATGTTTAGTATCAGTTCCACCAGAACAGTATAGGGTTCCTCCTTCATACTGTGAATCCTAGATATAGGCCACCTTACTTCGCTTACTCCGAGAATGTCTGCTTTCAGCCTGCATCTCTCTGCCTCCACATTTGTAAGCTTCCAAGCCATATAAAACTGTGCACATTCCATGTGGTAATTCAAACTTTGTTGTCATATACTTTCACCTTTCCAGAGCAGTCATGCTTTCTAGTCACAGCAGTGTTCAAGGTATCTCCCTCTCCCCCAGATCTAAATGAGAGAATAGAAACTCGTATAGTTCTACATTGAATGGAGGCATGCAACTTCAGTGCAGTGCTTTCCCCTTGCCTTCTGCATCCTAATGCCATTGACCAAACAATGGTTCTTCTGCCTTTTGGGTCATCTTGCCTTCTGCATTCTAATGCCATTAACCAACTAATGGTTCTTCTGCCTTTTGGAACTATTTCCTGCTCCAAGGACAGTAGAATGCCCTAACTTCCACTGTCAAGGAGGCTGTGGACACTTAGTACAGAAAATATTCTTACCCTGGAAGATACTCAGTCATGATTTATATCAGACTTACTCCTTTAGGAAAACTGGCTTCACCATCCCTCTAGGCTCCCCATCCCACCCTATGTTGTGGGACACACTTTGTCTGGCTCCTCTGTCAAGACACTCCAGCTTGGGTGTACACGCAGTAGCTATGCTACCACCAGCACAACCTTTGACTTTGACGTAGTATGCAGGCCCCATTAGCCATCTGCAAAGAAGTTCCTCTCTTATTATCTAGTATTACTCAGGATAAGAACAGCTTCATCACATCCTCCACCAGGGTTCTGATTACCTTTCAGAATTCTTGAAATTAACATCCTTTCCAAAATCCTTGCCCCCTCACACAAAGCACTAATCTGCTGTTCACAAAATCTACAAAATATTGTAGTCCATCCTTATACCATTCCTGTCCCCAAGCACTTACAACATGAGTCCCCTTTTATGGGGACATGATAAATAACCAGTTGTTCACCCAAATGAATGATTACCACCAAAACAGGGTGAATAGTAAATTGATTATCCTGTTGACACAGCATGTTACTGTCCATATTATCATACTCAACTTCAATGTCTACTTCACAACCTGTGCCATCTGTATTCCCCTGTCCCTTTCAACATCATGTTCTCTTAATCCTGGCCTCTATCCCCACCCCCCTTTCCACCCCACCCCACAAAAAAAATGTTGTGCTGCCCGCAGTCTCCCCCTTCTTCTGTTCTCTCTTGCTCATGCTTCCCCCTTTCCCCATCCCATTACATGAGTCTCATTTCATTCTCTTAACATATGACTTCATTTGCCTGCACCACAGCAAATTCGGAATGACATTCATATTATGCTTGCTTTTGCCTTGCCTATCCTTAACTGTCATCCCCCTGTGCCTTCCGCATTTTTTCTCTAATCTGCCCTACAGATGGAGTATAGTATTAAGCAACAAAACTAATTTTCTAGGTTACATACTTCTACAGGAAATATTCTCTCCAACATGACCAACACTCAGTGAGCAATGTAGATTGAAATTATATTTTGCTTAGAAAAGCTCACAAGATATTGCTGATGTATCAACAAGAACATGATAAAGTTATTCAATACTCTATGGCTGCAGTTCACTAACATTTCCTACTTTTAATTATATCTTTTGCAGTCAATTAATCTTCAGCCTACTTTTCAGGTATTTTGTTTGAACAGATCTATAGGTTGCACAAGGTGGTTCAACGTTTTTAGCATAGGCTTCAATGTTGCTGAACATGTAGTAATATGATTTTGTGTGTGTGTGTGTGTGTGTGTGTGTGTGTGTGTGTGTGTGTGTGTGTGAGTGAGTGAGTGAGTGAGAGAGAGAGAGAGAGAGAGAGAGAGAGAGATATTGAACATAGTGAAGGATAAATCACTGTACATAAAAACAAAGCAAAAGACAGCTTAAGACAATCATGTAAAAGATCAGCATTTGTCTGTATTTTTTTTTTCACTGAGAAAATGAGTACAAATGTAAAACTGATTTGTTCCACCTCATAGTAAGATATAAAAATAAAAACAATAGAACGCACAGCTCACTAATTAATAAATCAGCTACACTTGACAAATAATGAAATTAATCACTTACCTTCATTATAACATCCTTCTTATAGTACATTTTATGGTTTTCACCCTCTTTGAGATCTCCAGAACTCTCAATAAGAAGGCAAAAGTAAATCCAGGCTGCCACCACAAGCCCCAGCATAACAAATGTCTATTGACAAGAAAACACAGATAACCCTTTGCTCACAATTATTTCATAATAAGATATATTACTATATGAATAAAAAAAGAAAAGTATTAAACATTATCCAAATTATAAAATGGCCATTAAATGTCAAATTATCTAATTAAGGAAACACATTATAAACTTATGCATGCGGTTTTTGATTAGTGGAACTCTGATTTTAAAATATCTATGTTAATTTCAGATTTGTTAGATACTTTGCAACTGTGTAAACAGATTTTCTCGTGCATCTTTACAATGCAAGACTGGCAGACATGATGTATTAAAAAAAAAAAATCACTAGTGTAAATGACCTCACTTCATCTGCCTGACATGCACTAATTCCCTCCCTTATTAAAAAAAAAAAAAAAAAACTTTTTCTAGGCATGAAAAAAATCAATAATTCTCTAGGAAGTCTATCAAGGATTACAATTATTTAGTTATGAAACAAGGTGACCAAATGTTATGTGACAGCACACATCTAGCAAGCATTTTAATCATTTAATCAAAAATCAGAGCAGTCAGCTCAGAGGAGACAATTGTAGTATTAGACACGTACATTCAGTAAATTGTGAGTTCCACTTCCTCATGTGAATTAAGAAAGTAAATGATTTTCTTAAAAGTAAAATCTCTGAAGAAATTGATGACCATTAAAATGGTATTAAGGATCTTTTCTCATGACATTTGCTGTTTGATATCTCTCTCTCTCTCTCTCTCTCTCTCTCTCTCTCTCTCTGTGTGTGTGTGTGGGGGGGGGGGGGGGGAGTTCATTTCACAATCAATTTTACAGAAATATGGATACTCAAGGACAGGATTTTTAGACCTGTTTATAACAATGGAATTAAGACAATTATTTACAATTATTAGTTTCATTGTAAAACTCTGTCTCTGATGTTTTGGTGTGCTCAAGAATGATAGAACACCTAAAAAATCTATGTTCCTTGGTTCCAGAAGGGACTTTCCACTAAAAATAGTAGTTTCAAAGTCTCATTATTTATTTACAATTGTCCATTGGAACAAAATTAGATTTGTGCCATTGATCTGCAATTGCAATCCTTTCTCAACAGACGTCCCAGTTACCATACACTCACTTGCAATAATAATTTAATTTCATGTTGACTTTCACCATGTGGCATATGCACCATTAAGATTACACTAAATCTTTTGTGGCTCTTTTAAATACAGCCATTCAGATCCAGTTCTGAAAGCTTGTAGTTTTTCTTTTATCTATTATAATCTTTATATTAATGCTGTTTATAAGGCTGAATAAATAATAACTTTAATTTGATATTGGGAATGAGTAAAGATAACCAATCACATTATGGGGGAAGGCAAATGAGTGGTGAATAGGAACATAAACAATGAGTGAAACATCTTAGACTGACTAACGAAATTTCATTCATCAGACACCACTTCTGTCACAATTAGTAACTACTCTTGTAAAAACAAGCATATAAATACCTAAAGGTCTCACCAGACTGCAGTTCTTACAAAATGTAGCTCTGTATATAGGTGTGTGTGTGTGTGTGTGTGTGTGTGTGTGTGTGTGTGTGTGTGTGTGTGTGTGTGTGAGAGAGAGAGAGAGAGAGAGAGAGCGAGCATTTCCTCTATACAATGAGCAGCTATCTTCACTCATTACATTGTTTATAACCTTTATAAACTATAACCAACATCTGTATCTATTCTTTCCATACAATCTTATAATGTATGGCAGTGGGAGCTTTGTGTATGATGGTGACTTCTCCCCTCACCTGTTCCAGTTGATTATAGTGTGCACAAAAAAAGAATGTTTGTAAGGCTTCATATGAGCAAGTATCCCTCTAATTTTACCTATGTGATCTTTTCATGAGTTGTGGGATGGAAGAAGGACATTGTTGATTAATTTTTCTAGATACATACACTCTCAGAATTTTAACAGTAAATCACATTGTGATGCACAATGTCTCTCCTGTAGTGTATAACTCTGGAGGTGAAACACACTGCCCTTCTTTGGATCTTCTGTATTTCCTGTATGAGTTCTATTTGGCAAGGGACCCAGACTAAAGAGCAATACTCAAGCATTGGTCAAACAAGTGTTTTGTAAGCTACTGCACTTTCTTTGTAGATGAACTATATATCCTGAAGATTCTTCCAGTGAATTTCTGCCTGGTATTTGATTTTCTACAGTCAGTTTGATGTGATCATTCAATTTTTATGCCAATCCATATGCATACTCCCAGATATACACTCCTGGAAATTGAAATAAGAACACCGTGAATTCATTGTCCTAGGAAGGGGAAACTTTATTGACACATTCCTGGGGTCAGATACATCACATGATCACACTGACAGAACCACAGGCACATAGACACAGGCAACAGAGCATGCACAATGTCGGCACTAGTACAGTGTATATCCACCTTTCGCAGCAATGCAGGCTGCTATTCTCCCATGGAGACGATCGTAGAGGTGCTGGATGTAGTCCTGTGGAACGGCTTGCCATGCCATTTCCACCTGGCGCCTCAGTTGGACCAGCGTTCGTGCTGGACGTGCAGACCGCGTGAGACGACGCTTCATCCAGTCCCAAACATGCTCAATGGGGGACAGATCCGGAGATCTTGCTGGCCAGGGTAGTTGACTTACACCTTCTAGAGCACGTTGGGTGGCACGGGATACATGCGGACGTGCATTGTCCTGTTGGAACAGCAAGTTCCCTTGCCGGTCTAGGAATGGTAGAGCGATGGGTTCGATGACGGTTTGGATGTACCGTGCACTATTCAGTGTCCCCTCGACGATCACCAGTGGTGTACGGCCAGTGTAGGAGATCGCTCCCCACACCATGATGCCGGGTGTTGGCCCTGTGTGCCTCGGTCGTATGCAGTCCTGATTGTGGCGCTCACCTGCACGGCGCCAAACACGCATACGACCATCATTGGCACCGAGGCAGAAGCGACTCTCATCGCTGAAGACGACACGTCTCCATTCGTCCCTCCATTCACGCCTGTCGCGACACCACTGGAGGCGGGCTGCACGATGTTGGGGCGTGAGCAGAAGACGGCCTAACGGTGTGCGGGACCGTAGCCCAGCTTCATGGAGACGGTTGCGAATGGTCCTCGCCGATACCCCAGGAGCAACAGTGTCCCTAATTTGCTGGGAAGTGGCGGTGCGGTCCCCTACGGCACTGCATAGGATCCTACGGTCTTGGTGTGCATCCGTGCGTCGCTGCGGTCCGGTCCCAGGTCGACGGGCACGTGCACCTTCCGCCGACCACTGGCGACAACATCGATGTACTGTGGAGACCTCACGCCCCACGTGTTGAGCAATTCGGCGGTACGTCCACCCGGCCTCCCGCATGCCCACTATACGCCCTCGCTCAAAGTCCGTCAACTGCACATACGGTTCACGTCCACGCTGTCGCGGCATGCTACCAGTGTTAAAGACTGCGATGGAGCTCCGTATGCCACGGCAAACTGGCTGACACTGACGGCGGCGGTGCACAAATGCTGCGCTGCTAGCGCCATTCGACGGCCAACACCGTGGTTCCTGGTGTGTCCGCTGTGCCGTGCGTGTGATCATTGCTTGTGCAGCCCTCTCGCAGTGTCCGGAGCAAGTATGGTGGGTCTGACACACCAGTGTCAATGTGTTCTTTTTTCCATTTCCAGGAGTGTATAATGGATGTGATTGCTTCCAGTGATTGTTCAAAAATCATGTAATTGAACAATAATGAGTCTATCCAACTATGTATACACATGTGTTACATTTGCTTATGTTGTGAGTCAACTGCCAATCTTTTCACAAATAGTGAAATTCCTAGAGAGTCTCAGAGTTGGACAATGTATTACTTTCTTCCACATACATGTCATGAAATGACCAAAAGAGATTTCAAGAAACTATAGTTAAGACAGAGATTTACTAGCAATCTTTCTTCCCACATACTATTTGTTAAAGGATCAAGGAAGGGGGATCAGATAGAAATACCACAAGTACTTTCCACCACACATTGTCAGGTGGCTTGCTCCTGTGACTAGCATCCAGCATAATCTTTGTAATCTACATTCAAATAAGAATTTAAATTTCATTTACTATACACATCTTGTTTCTGTAACTTTATGTTCCCATTACTATATGGGCATTATTACTATTTATAAGAAAGACTAGTTCTGGGACCTTTCTATGGACGCTCTTGCAGTTAATTAACACTATATTAACATTCTCTATCAACAGTCTACAATGAAGAACAGTTAATTTATCCAGCCATTGGAACGATTACTCCACCCTAATATAAACTTTTGTATGACACAAGTACTCTGCTACTGTAGCAGCCACTTCACATGAGTAATGCATGGCTGACATACTACAAGAGAGAGGGGTCCTTACAATTTTCAGCAGAGGTCAAAAAATCTGCAACCAAGATTCTCAGATAATTGTCTAAGTCTTTGCTTTAAGCCCTCCATTGGCTGCAAACCAGAAGGTTATGATTATTTTGGGGTACAATGCAGCAAACTGCTAGCTCAATTTCCACCTAGCATGTAAGACTAGCTCTCTTACCCAATTCAGGTTCTAGGCACCAAGGAAGGCCTTCCTCATAAACAAAAATGTTCTCTATGGTTTTAACAGTTTCTCCTGCATTCATCAAACAGATCAAAGATATTCTCTGTTTTGCTGTATTTAAAAGATTATTATGGTACTAAGACAAATGTAAGTATTACTTAAGAATAATATAAACATTCCTACTCAAGACACCAATTCATACACGGTTGAATAGAATCCATCTGAAAACACTTCTTGTTAGTGACTTTGAATATTATTGGCAATTAAATAAAAACTGGAATGGAAATTTGAATTGGAAAAGTATTTTCTGATGAAGTACTTACAATGAGAGGTTCAAATAACAACATCGGCATGCTAGCAACTGCTTTTCCAGCTTCACGAAACAGCTGAATCACCAGCTTAATGCGTTTCCTCATCACAAGTATAATTAGACATATGATAACCTAGAAGTAAAAGGAAAATAACATGAAATGCAATACAAATAAACAGTTTGATAAATAAGTACTTGCTGAGAAAGAAGGGTACTGAAATGAGCATCTAATCATTAACTGCTAAAACAATAAAACAAACATCCAGCTGGACTGATATAAACATAAGTGAAAAATAGGTTTGATTTTTTTTTAATACTTTTAACTTGTCAGAACAAAAAGAAACTATTTAACTGGAGGTATTGTTGATGGTAGGTGGTTATTATGTGGGTGGAGATTTTTAGAAAGCCATAAGCAAACTTTCCTAGTCCAGGATAACCTTCAATGCAAGCTCAGATCTCACTCTTTTACACACACTTCCTTATATGCTTACAAAAATCTACAAACTTAATCACACTGAAAGATCTTTTGTTGAATATTACTATGCCTTCAGGAAGAATTTCCTCCCTAGTTGACACACACATCTTAACAATTCTACCTTAGTGTCTTTCTATGTCACCAATCACATCCTCCATTTCCTCTCCACATTCCTAATCTATTACCAGCTGGCTCCCTACTATATACTATTGATACCATCTCCCTATACAGCAGCCAACCCCCCCCCTCCCCCCAATGTCCATGGCCTTCATATCACTGAACACCATTTGTACAAATATCCTGCTGATTCCAAAGCTACCACCTCATTTCTTATGCAAATGGGAAACTATAGTCTTACCCAAACAACTTCTTATTTGTGAAGTTCCATTCAAGGACATGGGCACTTACATAGCACACTTGTGTTCATCTGTTTCTTGACCTACTAGATGAATTGTTCCTAGCAACCCTTAATTTCCATGTGCCCTGGAAGCTACAGTAGTGGCACCTAATTTCCCTGTCACTGTAGGAGGAGAAAGGAATCATAGCTGCTTTACACCTGTTTGTTTACTGGGTATGTGCAGTTTACAGATTGAAGGAAGTTCAGAAAGTAAGAATGGATGAGGACTTTATCATGTTCTCCAGTGCCCTTACCATCACTTGTAACTCTACATCTGGACCTAAGGCCAAGTCATCCGGTTTTCATTCCTCCAAGACTCTAAACACCTTTCCTCCTATTGATTTCACCCAGTCCTGTTCAGTGTCAAATTCCAAGTCACTGATCTCCAGCTCACTAGTGACAGCATATAAACTTCCACTTATATCAAAACTGTTAATAACTGATGATACCTCCACTTTGATAGCTGTCATACCTTCAATATCAAAGGCCTCTGAAGGACAAAGTAGGTTATACACATCAATAAAAAATCAACTATAACTTTACAGGTTCAACTAACTCTTGGGTTGTAAGTGAGGGAAGTTTTTGCCATGGATTTGCTTCACTTCGGATGCTGTGCTAATACTATTTCAAGCATGTTCTCTTAACCTGTAGGTGATTACTATCACTCTCATCCCTCCTGTTACATATTCATTCTTCATACAGTTCAGCACTATGAACACACAAACCAGCGCAAAATTTTTATTTTCATCTCATGCAGTGCTAGTTCTTGTTTCATCATTGCTGCTTATCTTTCTGAGCTGTATAGAGCCACTGTCCTTTCCTTGAGAAAATAAAAAAATGATACTAAATATTACATGACAGCAAAAAAGAAACCTACTGGGTCATGGTAAATAACCCATCCCAAGTCATCCAGATACTGATTCACCAACAGACACTGACATCTCAGAGGGGGGAACCATGGCAATGGGGGATAGCTGTGCTTCCATCTTTGATTTTTTGGGTGCTTTCACACGTGGCTCTGCCTTTGATCGTGTACACCTTCCGGGTTACAGGACTGGAGTAGGTGGTGGTGGTGGTGGTGGGATGGTGCATGGGACAGGTTTTACATCGGGGGCGGTTACAAGGGTAGGAGCCAGAGGGTAGGGAAGGTGGTTTGGGGATTTCATAGGGATGAACTAAGAGGTTACGAAGGTTAGGTGGACCCCACGTGATTTACCAACTGACCTGCCTACACTGTGACGCATTCTATGTGGGAATGACCAGCAACAAACTGTCCATTCGCATGAATGGGCACAGGCAGACAGTGTTTGTTGGTAATGAGGATCACCCTGTGGCTAAACATGCCTTGGTGCACGGCCAGCACATCTTGGCACAGTGTTACACCGTCCAGGTTATCTGGATACTTCCCACTAACACCAACCTATCCGAACTCCGGGGATGGGAACTTGCTCTTCAATATATCCTCTCTTCCTGTTATCCACCAGGCCTCAATCTCCGCTAATTTCAAGTTGTCGCCACTCATACCTCACCTGTCATTCAACAACATCTTTGCCTCTGCACTTCCGCCTCGACTGACATCTCTGCCCAAACTCTTTGCCTCTATATATGTCTGCTTGTGTCTGTATATGTGTGGATGGATATGTGTGTGTGTGTGTGTGTGTGTGTGTGTGTGTGTGTGTGTGTGTGTGTGTGTGTGTGTGTGTGTGTGTGTGTGCGCGAGTGTATACCCATCCTTTTTTCCCCCTAAGATAAGTCTTTCCGCTCCCGGGATTGGAATGACTATATATATATATGTGTGTGTGTGCGTGCGAGTGTATACCTGTCCTTTTTTCCTCCTAAGGTAAGTCTTTCCGCTCCCGGGATTGGAATGACTCCTTACCCTCTCCCTTAAAACCCATATCCTTTTGTCTTTCCCTATCCTTCCCTCTTTCCTGACGATGTGTGTGTGTGCGAGTGTATACCCGTCCTTTTTCCCCAGAAGGTAAGTCTTTCCACTCCCGGGACTGGAATGACTCCTTACCCTCTCCCTTAAAACCCACATCCTTTCGTCTTTCCCTCTCCTTCCCTCTTTCCTGATGAGGCAACAGTTTGTTGCGAAAGCTTGAATTTTGTGTGTATGTTTGTGTTCGTTTGTGTGTCTGTCGACCTGCCAGCACTTTCATTTGGTAAGTCACATCATCTTTGTTTTTAGGTATATATATATATATATATATATATATATATATATATATATGGAGAATAGAAGCTTTCGAAATGTGGTGCTACAGAAGAATGCTGAAGATAAGGTGGGTAGATCACGTAACTAATGAGGAGGTATTGAATAGGATTGGGGAGAAGAGAAGTTTGTGGCACAACTTGACTAGAAGAAGGGATCGGTTGGTAGGACATGTTCTGAGGCATCGAGGGATCACAAATTTAGCATTGGAGGGCAGCGTGGAGGGTAAAAATCGTAGAGGGAGACCAAGAGATGAATACACTAAGCAGATTCAGAAGGATGTAGGTTGCAGTAGGTACTGGGAGATGAAGAAGCTTGCACAGGATAGAGTAGCATGGAGAGCTGCATCAAACCAGTCTCAGGACTGAAGACCACAACAACAACAACATATATATATGAACATTCATTTGCTGCCAGTTGCTACGATATATATCTTCGATATGATAGTGTACTATGTGCACCGTTCTAGGTACTTTGCATTGCCCACTGGGTGTTCTAGTGTGACGCTACTAGTATTACTTAGCGTCAAGCACACTATTGCTCCCAGAGCAGAAGTAGATAAGGGATTTGGCTCGCTGAGGTGACCGGAAGTTGCAGTCTGATAACTGGCAGCTACATAAGTGACGTTTCTAGTAAGACAGCGTCAGTCATTGAGCAGCCGAACATGCAGCAGTATCGACACAGATTAGTTATGCCACGTTATTTTAGGAGGAGAAGGCGTACGCGCCTTGCAGTGTATAAAGTGGATTGTTAGTAGATCTATAATCTTACTGCTTAAGATGGTTGAGTACTTTCTGGTCAAATAGTACTCTAGCAGCTTTTCACCATTTCAGCTGTGTAGCAGTAACTCATGGTCAAGTACATGGGAACATCTCATCATCCAGAGTTGTAAGAGAGCTGAGATATTTACACTGTACAGTTTTGTTCACTGGTTGGATCACTATAATGGGGTCACTAGCCAGACATCCACATTCCAGATAATCAATTTTCTTTTCGTTTAATCTCAATGCTATATTGTTAAAATGATTCATTGACCTAATGGTCCAATGTCTAAGATCTTGGTAAGTTTTGCACAAAACACATCATCAGCATATAATGTTGTCCAAGGGTGGGGTGTGTATTAAATATCTGCTGTCACTGTGCAGACTCTTAATGCTCATTAACATTAACCCTTTAACTGCTCTGGACGTGTTAGTGCGTTTACCTTTGTACCTGTCACTGTGTGCTCTGAACGTGTTTATGTGCACCACCAGTCCTTCTACCTGGTACTCTGAACGTGTTTACATGTAGACACGTTGAGAGTACCAGGTAGAAGGACTGGTGGCGCATGAAACACGTTCGGAGCACACAGGGACAGGTACAAAGGTGCGTGAATTAACACATCCAAAGCAGTTAAAGGGTTAACTGGAAAAGGAAACAAAATTTTTGCTGTGCAGTGAACATCATTCATAACACAACAGTAGAAGCTATGGATACATTACACACGTATGCAAGGAGTGCTACAATCATGAAGCATTTTACAAATAGTCTCGTGAGGGACCATGTCAAAATATTTCTCAAGATCTAGGGTGGAATTCAGCTTCAACACTGGATTTGGGTTGAAATTTCTCCCTAAACCAACTAGCAATAATTCAAACTTTGAATGCATCTCAAAAGGCCTCATTGCTCATGGTGATCCTTGGGTTGCTAATTTTCCATAGGCCTGACCCTAAAAAGAATCTCCTGCTGGGTGACAAGTGTCAGTTCTCCTGCTTCAATTCAGTCTTGGTGTAGGGCTGGTCTCGTAAGCACTTATAGCGAGTCCCCATAACGGAAGTGAACATTAATATCTTGGGTTGTCGGGTGTTCTGCCTGATATCACCGTCGTATTTGCACGATATTTTGGTCACGTAGCTCGTAACCTTCATCAGGTGCGACCTGAGACTGCTCCTCGAGTGGACCTGGTCCAGTATTTATGCCTATGGCCTTCCCCCTCCACCAACGGCTGCAGGCGCTTTCTCTGTGGTCCGCGCCGATTCCCTGCGACCTGCTGTGGCGTTGCTGCTCTGTTTTCCGTCCGTTGCGGTTCTAGGTGTTCCCTCTGCGGTCCGCGCCCACCAAACCCGCTCCTGGCGATTTCATCTACGGTCTGGGGTACCAAGCGTTCCCCCTGCGGTCCGCGCCCGCTCACCACGACCTGTTGGAGCGTTGCCGCTCCGTTTTTCGGCCGCTGCGGCTCTGGATGTTCCCTCTGCGGTCCGCGCCCACCAGTCCCACTTCTGGGTGTTCCATCTTCAGTCTGGTGCGCCTGCCAGTCCGTCAGGAGCTCGTTTTCCATCTCCATGTCTCTGGTTCTTCTGTTTGTGTGGTGTTGCAGCTGGCTCCATTGCTCCTTTAACAATTCCAGAGCCGGATCCCAGGCTCTGCTTAGCTGGTACCCTGTGTCACGGTTCATAAGATCGTCAGCCATTTTAATTTCTATCGATTCTCTTATAACACTGTCCCAAAATCTGGGTGTTTGTGCTAGGATCTTGGTATCCTCATACTTCATGGCATGATCTAGTTCTAGACACTGTGCAGCAATGGCTGACTTAGTCACCTGTCTTAATCTAGTGTGCCTCTGATGTTCTTTGCACCTGATCTCCACAGTTCTTGTCGTCTGGCCAATGTAGGACATGCCACATTGATAAGGTATATTGTAAATCTCTGGTTTTCGTAACCCCAGGTCATCTTTGACACTCCCCAGCAGTTCCCCGATCTTGTTGGATGGACAGAAAACACACTTGATATTGTGTTTACAGAGGATCCTACTGATTCTGGCAGAAATAGAGCCAGCAGAGGGCAGATATGCCACCTTCTTGGCTTCATCTTGGTCTTCTTCAGGAACCTGTGGTATAGTGGCTGGTTGGAGTGCCACATTGTTGATAATCAGATAAATAGGTCTCAAAGTTTCATATACTATGTACCCATATGCAGTCAAAAGTGCAGAAAAGGCACATAAAACTGCAGCAGAAAAGCCTGTCTGCTCCCATTGATGTACATAGTGGAGTATCAGAGGTACAGTAAACATATCTGGACTTCACCATGATGCTTAGTATCTCACAGATTAAAAAAAGTCTTGATAAAGGATGTGGCAACTGTCACAGTATCATTAAAAACTAAAACCTCTTCTGGGTGGGACAAGTACCCACTACAGTGATTAAAGCAGTGCATCACATAATAGCACTTTCATTAACTCAAATAATGAACCAATCTTTTGGACAAGGATTCTTTTCTGATGTGTTGAAGAACGCCAAAATCAGACTTATATTCAAGAATGGAAAACTAACACACTATATCTATTCTTCCAATCTTGTCAAAACTGTTACAGGAAGTAACTTCAATCCAGGCTCAAAATTCTATTGTAAAAAAATTACACTGTCCAGTCACATTAATGTTCTTCTTGCAGCAAGGACCACATTGAGATGTGCAGGAAGAGATTTGGTGAGGTTCTGGAAGGTACCGACATGGATGTGGAGCCAAGCTGACTCCAGTGCCATGACCAGCTGCACTAGGTTTCTCAGTTGAGGGTCCATGGCACGATCAGCTCGAGGTGATCAGATAGATCCTTAATTGGGTTTAAATCTGGTGAGTTTGGTGGCTACAGGAGTACAGCAAACTTACCCTAGTGCTCTTTAAATCTTGCACATATACTGCATACTGTGTGACACATTGCACTGTCCTTCTGGTAAATGCCATTGTGCTAAGAAAAATAAGATGGTTGTAGGGGTGAATATGGTTCCCAAGAATAGATGCCAACTTGTGTTGATCCACTGTATCTTCCAGAATGAGGAGATCACCCTCTGGCCTGGAATCTTCTGATGATTCTTGCAGGGTGTTTGCTTTTGGACACTTCATACTGTACACACCAACATCCATCTGTCCAAAGGAGCATAAAACATGATGCACATGAAAAGGCCACTTGTCACCATCCAGCGGAGTCCAGTTGAAGAACTGGCATGCATATTACAGCCTTCATTGTCAATGAGCAGCAGTCAGAGTAGGTGCATGAACCATATGCAGCAATGTTTGCTGAATGGTCATTGAGAAGACACTGTTGGTAGCCCCTTGCTTCCATCTGGGCAGTCAGTTGCTCAACAGGTGCACATCTATTTGCCCATACACATCTCCACAGCTGTCCTTCACTGTTGTCATCTATGTCCCTTCTTTGGTGCCATTTTGCCTCACACAGTATACTTTAACCACGGCCATGCAAATAGTCTACAAATTGAGCCACTTCAGAAATGCTTCCACTTTGGCCCAAAAGTCAGTGATCATTCTCTTTAGAATGTCAGATAAATTGCTCCATTTTTGCATTACGACAATGACTGCACTGTTTTCCGCATCCCCCAAACATGCTTTATATACTCTCTACTGCTAGTGCTGCCACCAGCTGTCTGTGAGTGACACTGAACCTAGGTGGTGGTAACATTAATGTGAATGGACCATGTATAAATAACCAATTTGGATTCCAACAAGGAAAGAACACACTGGATGCAGCAAATAACTTTACTGAAAAGATAAAGCAACACATTACATCAGTGGGGCAAAGTTACAGGTATCTTCTGTGATCTTACAAAAGCCTCTGACTCAGTAACCCATGCCTTGCTTATTTACAAATTAGATAAATGTAGGATTAAGGGCAATGCTCTGAAATGGCTTACATCATATCTGCAGAACAGAAAACAGTGTTTAACTGCCACTTCAAATACAGTGAATCATTATTCTAAATGGTGTACAGTATCACAAGGCATGTTTTAAGGCTCCGTTTTAGGTCCAATCCTGTTCTTGTCCTACATAAATGACTTACCCATAAATATAAATTCACCATCAGTTCTGTTTGAAGATGATACTTCTGTTTGAATTGAAACTGATTCTGATCTATGCTGTGAGCATATGCAATAGCTTACAATACTGATTCCATTTAAATGGGTTAAAAAACTCAACCTGTAGGGTACATTTCAAAACTAGACATTCAAAATGTGTGTAACTTAAAATACAACATAACAATCAAGAACGTGACATGATCAAATTTCGCATTCCAATCTGAGCTGCCAGAGATGGTGGTCACATATACATAAGGTGTGCTTGTTTGTGTGACTGAATGTGTCTGTGTTTCCTTTTCTGAAGAAGACTCTGGATGAAAGCTAATGTGTAACTATCTTCTTATTGTGCCTGTCTGCAACTTGACGTATCTTCTTTATGGTGAGTAGCAGTCTATCTTTCCCTTATTTTGTTGTCTTCCAAACTGGAGTTTCCATTGTTTGACATTATCAAATTCCTTAGACTAAATGTGGACAAGAACTTGAGCTGGAATACCCGCACTGACTTCCTGTCAAAAAGATTAAGCAGTTTAGCATTTGCAGTGCAAATACTAGAAAATCCTACTGACATAAGTACACAAAAAAACATATTGTAGATATGTTGAATCTGGGGTTTCCTGGGGATGAATCCAAATCGCTAATGTCGAATACTGAAGCCCCAGAAGAAAATTGTCCGATACATGTGTACTTCATAGCAAAAAGAATTTTATCACCCTTTATTACAGGAATTACAAATTCTAACTTTTCCTTCCACATATGTGTACAAAATTGCAATCTTCATACATATCAGACAAAAACTACTGAGGAGGATAATTTTGGACACAATAAAACACAAGAAGCAAAGATAATTTTATGTTACCCACAGACCAACTGGAACTATATGCACAGACTCCTTGGTATATGGGGATGAGAATGTATAACAAATTAATAGACAAAACATGTTTAATATGAAGCCAGAGATTCTAAAATATAAGGCTACAATGGATTTTGCTGGAGAAATGCTGCTTTTCAGTAGAATTAATGAAGGATAAGATGACCATTTGAACAAGAGGTAACTTAGTATAAGTTTTTTTATTCTATATATAACAAAACTGTATTCATTTTAGGAGTCTGTTATTACCATCAGTTGCTCTATGCTTATGGTGAAGTTATACCACAAATTTTTTGATGTGTCTAGTTTGTTAATTGAGAGTGCTGAAATTTTATTCCCTGGAGGTAAGTGATGGCAGTAATTTGGTCTTATAATTTTGGTTTTCTGAGGTGAATTTTCCTTTTCATGTTATTATTATTGCTTTTAATAGAATACGGCATGAAGCTGCACTGAGTGAAGTGGCACAGTGGATAGCACACTGGACTGGCATTCGGGAGGACAACAGTTCAAACCCCCATCCAGCCATCGAGATTTAGGTTTTCCGTGATTTTACTAAATTGCTTCATGCAAATGCTGGAATGGTCCTTGTGAAAGGGCACAACTGATTTCCTTTCCTATCCTTAACACAATATGAGCTTGTGCTCCATCTCTAATGACCTCAATGTTGACGGGACGTTAAACACAATCTTCCTTTCTTCCTTCCTTGAATTTATAGATCATTATATAACTTATGGTATTGGCAGATGAAATATTATTAAGAATATTTAATATATACATCTGTTAGTATCAAACAGTGATAGGTGATGAGAACCTACATAACTATCTGATATGTTAATCGTTCCTATAAATTTTATAAGTTTGTGATCGATACTCACAGTTGCTATTGTTGCTAGTATGGCATAAACAAGATAGGCTGTTACTGATCTTCCTTCAGCATCTTTATCATTTTTTGTATGTGCCAAGCCATCCTTCGCTTGCTTCCAAATAAACCTTTGCAGCAGAAGCAATGATAATAAATAAAAGTATAACAATAAATAAAAATAATTAAAAAATATTAAAGGAACATGCAAATGTAATTAACATGAAACTCTTGGAAATTGTTATATCACAGAATTCATACTTGAACTAACCTCAGTAAACATTTGAAATTTAAAATTTTCATATGAGAAAAATAAATGTATTATCTCTGTGTGCACTGTAATTTATCTAATCTTGCCTTCAGGATTGCTACTGGAGCAATACACAGGTGATTTTAGTATATTCATCATTTAAATATGGTTTTGAAACTTTGCAAGTAGGCTGCCTAGGGACAGTTTGCATCTGCCTTCAAGATTCTGCAAACCTGTGATCAGTCATGCTACCATTCTTTGCATATGTTGAATATCACTAGTCCCACACACCTGAGAAATATTCTACGTTAAGTCACACAAATGATTTGTATGCAGTCTGCTTGCAGTTCCCTAATATTCTAGCAATGAACTTTACCTGTGACTGAATCTATTTGATTGTTCCATTTCATATACCTACAAATTGTTATACCCAGGTATTTGTATGAGATGATCAATTCCAACTGCACTGTTTGAGACTTTAGTCACAGGATACAATACAATGGTTTTTTTAAGTATAAATACTTCATAAATATCTGTGTGTACATAACATTTGAAATCTGTATTTCCAGCTTCTGTACATGATTGTTACTGACATTAACAAAATAATGAATAAAGTGTTTTGATCCATTCCACATACTATCATGCAGTAATGGATCTATAGACTAAGTATCACAGTAAATAAAATCATATGAAGACACAAAGAGAGAGAGAGAGAGAGAGAGAGAGAGAGAGAGAGAGAGAGAGAGAGAGAGAGTTCCACATCTCCTCCTAAACAACTGAATTGATTTCAACCAAATTAGCTACACATATTTCTTATTAATCTGGGAAGGAGTGCCATGGTAGTAAGAAATACCTAGTTTCCATAGGTGTGGGGCTAGTGGTGAAAAGGGTTGTTAACCTCTGACATCTATGCTGCCTTGCACAACAGGTGTGTTATGCGAGCAGTATCGGAATGCGTTCCAGATGGTATACATGTGGATGGGCAAGGCTGAGCAGAGAGAGATGGGAAGATGAGAGGGATATTGAGAGGTATGATTGTGAGATGAACAGATAGAGGAGGGAGTAGGAGATGGATAGAGAGACAGGGTAGGAGGGGAAGATGAGATTGACAGATAGAGGTAAAACGATGAGATGGACGAATGAGGGGACTAGTTGATGGACAGACATAGAGATGGGAGGAGCTGATGGACAGAGAGAAATTTGAGGAGGAGATTGGCAAAGGGGTGAGCACATGATGATCAGAGAGAGGGGAGAAGGAGATGGACGGAGAGTGGGGAGGTGTAGGAGGTGGGTGGAAGATGTAGAGGGGTAGTGGGCTGGTCAAAACAAAGAGGGGGAAGAGGAGTTGGACATGAGAGAGGAGGAAATAGGCAGAGAGTGGGGAAGGAGGAGATAGACAGAGATAGGAGGAAGAGGAAGACAGAGATAAGAGGAAGAGGAGGATACAGTCAGAGATAGAGGTAAGAGGACAAAGATAAGGGAGGAGGAGAGAGGATGGAGGAAATAGGGGAAGGATGAGATGGATAGAGAGACGGAGGACAATATGAACAGAGAGAGGGGGGAGGATGAGATGTGTGTATTATATGTTCTGTTTGTATCTTCGGGGTAGTTACTGACAAATGTCATCATCCTGAAAGACAAGAATTTTGATGCAGAAATCATTTTTCTCCTGCACAATGTATTATGGACACCATAAGTGAAATGGAACGGACAATGTGACCTGTGTCACAGGACTTTACTGATGAGGTATCTGTCACTACACACTACATTTTGGAAATAACACAATTTTCCAAAATGAACAACTGTGGAGCAGAGGGAGGCAGAAACCATTCTTTATGAAGAGATGAATAGCTAATTATGCTAACACTTGACAAATAAAATGCCAGTGTCATTCCTAATTCCACAGGGTACTACACAAATTGTGGTTACTATCAGATGATAGTATATATGTAAGTCAAAAGTGTAATCTTGATCCATGACTTAGTATCAGGTGACAATTACCATGCAGGTAAGACACTCCTATTTGTAGGAATGAGGAAGCGGTGGCATATAATCACAAGCATTGAATACATGGAGACATTTCAACATTTGATTGTAGTCTGGGATAAATAAGTAACTGGACTGTTACAGCTTATTAACTACTGTAGTAATTTCCAGAATGAGATTTTCACTCTGCAGCAGATTGTACTCTAGAACAAAACTTCCTGGCAGATCAAAACAATGTGCCAGACCAAAGACTGGAACTAGGGGGCTTTGCCATTCATGGGCTAGTGCTCTACCACTTGAGCCACCGAAGCATGATTATTCACTACCCATCCTCACAGCTTTATTTCTGCCTGTACATCATCTCCTTCCTTCCAAACTTCACAGAAGCTCTCTTGCAAAACTTGCAAGACAAGCACTCCTGAAACAAAGAATTCCACCGAGACATGGCTTAGACACAGCCTGGGGGCCGTTTCTGGAATGAACGCCGTGGAGTATGCGCTGATCTGAAACTGCATGGCATATTAAAATTGCGTGCTGGACCGAGACTTGAATTCAGGAACTTTCCCTTTTGCATGCAAGTGCTGTACCAAGTGAGCTGCCCGAGTATGGTTCACAACCCATCTTCACAGCTTTACTTCTACCAGTACCTCATCTCCTACCTTCCAAACTTCACAGAAGCTCTCCTGCAAAACTTGCAAGACTAGCACTTCTGGAAGAAAGAATACTGTGGATACGTGGCTTAGCCAAAGCCTGGGGATGTTTCCAGAATGAGATCTTCACTCTGCAGTGGAATGTACAGTGATATGAAATTTCCTGGCAGGTTAAGACTGTGTGCTGAACTGAGACGGGAACTTGGGACCTTTGCTGTTTGTGGGGAAATGCTCTACCACCAGTGCTACCCAAGCATGATTCATGACCCACCCTCACAGCATTACTACTATCAGTACCTCATCTCCTACCTTCTGAACTTCACAGAAGCTTTCCTGTGAAACTTGTGAGACTAACTTTCCAGGCCTGCTTTCTTTCAGGAGTGGCAATCTTGCAAGTTGTGAAGTTTGGAAGTTAGGAGATGAGGTACTGACAGAAGTAAAACTGTGAGGATGGGTCATGAGTTGTGCTTGGGTAGCTCAGTCAATTAGAGCACCTGCTCATGAAATGCAAAGGTCCTGAGTTTGAGTCTCCCAGGAACAGTCAGCTAGTTAGTTCATAAACCACAGCTGGCCCTGGCAAAATTATAGACTCTTTATTCACAAAGGCATCAGACAGACTAGTCCATCAATCAAGTTAAAAGCATCTAAAAATGCTGAAGCTTAAATAAATGCTCTGAGGTGAAAAACACAAGAATAAAACTAGTCATTGAAATGCCTACATTTTAGGGAAATGACAAGTGAAATGAACTAGAACAAACACTTCTTTTTTTAAACTTCTCACTATTTTTATTACCAAAGAAGATCTTTAGTTGTGGGTGGGATGCTCTTAAGTATTGAAGTGATATAAAATCATGCTTTAACTTACCAGTTACTAATCTTTCAGATACACAATAAAATGAACACGGCATATGTATTAAATCATTTCACTTACCAAAGATAAAGTGTTCCTCCTAAACTGACTAGTGTCACAGCAATAAGCACAATCCATACCATAACTCCAACCAAGTATCTGAATAATATTAATATCGCTATGGAGAAACCTAAAAGAAAAACAGAAAAATAAATCAGCTTTATGGTTTACAAAACCTCCTTACCTGAAACTGTATTATGAATACAGTATCCAATAAGCAAATACTAAAAATTTATTTTACCAAGTCAGTGTAGTCACATTTCACAACTATTCACAAATTATCTCATGTATTTCATGGTTGTATGTCAGAAGCGTGATATTTTGTCTCATATGCTTGTCACATTATACATATACTTCTCTTTTTCTGTGTTAAGATGCAGGCTATTAAGTAAATGAGGAGAAAACACTTTGCAAACAAATTCAGATTTCTGCTGATATTACTGATTAAGTTATCTATCTACATTAAGAGGACCATCATAGTTATAAGTGATTTTCTTTATGTTATATTAGTTTCAGATAGCTTCTCTCAGTTTAGACCTTTCTATATGAATGATTTCTGTCAAGAAATCACTAGTCCAATACGTGCTACATAACCTACTTCAGAAGAAAACATATTATTGTCCAAATGAGAATATGTAATTATGTGACAAAGTTTTCTAGGCATTCTGAAGACAATCTTTTTATGTATTTATTAATCAATTTAAAGAAATAGTTGGGTTAGAAAAACAGCCGTTACATTTGAATACAAATTCCGTTGCATAATTCTACAACAAATACATTCAAAAATTACAAACTTCCCGTTTCTAAGAAATACCACTGGACCAATGATACAGTTTGATATGGTTAGCACCAACTAAAATTGTGGAACATATTCTTCCAGCTTTCAGACAGTATAGAAGTCATATTACACATTACACTACAGTTTCCTTCTGTGAAACCTATTAGGAAAGTATTTATTTTTAACATAACAACCTGTATTTTCTGTAGTTCTACTTAAATCCACCTTAATATTACAGTAGACTATTTACTATCTGGCTCATGACTATCTAGCCTACTTAACAGCATAAAATGATTCTCTGTGATAAAATGAGGATTAATTTATTGTACATACTGCACTCTTCCAAAGCTTTAGCAATTGGGTGCCAGCTACAATGCTGTGCAGCCTTTCAAAATGTTTTATGCATCATTTGTTCTTCTAGCACATCTGGAATCACAATTATAAGGTAAGGTCCATACTTTTCAACACATGATGCTTAGAAGCTCTCCTCCAATGCTCACAAATAACAATGGACACATGTAGAGGGCTGCTCTGCATACTTTGTTTTTTGAGTTGCGTATCTGACATCCAAAGTGTGTACATTATTAAATTGTCATTTTGTGTGGTCCTTGATGTTTTAATTGAAGAAATGGCAATGTGCAATAAATGAAAAAAATTGTAGTGACTATAGAACAGAAATTACATGTTGTAATGCAACTGGATTCTGGCATAGCAACCAGAAATTGGAAAAGTAATATTGGAGTGGAAGAAAAATAGAGCAGAAATTGAGAAGCGGTGTGCTTCCCAAGTTAGTGGAAGTGGAATAAAAGTAAATGAAGGCAATGTTGAAAGGTAAGCATAAGAAAGTTGAGTGAACTTTATTTTTGTGGCACAAACCCTTGAGAGGAAAAAGTTTGCCCCTTAATGGGCCAATATTGCAGGGAAAGAAGTGCAATTTCCGCAGCAAATAGAAGGGGAAGGTTCAGAATTTACTGCCAGTGGGAAACATGATTCGGTATTCACCAGATTACCCCCAGTGGAGAGGCTTTATCCACTGATAAGTAGGCTGTGTCATTGTTTAAAGACTACCTTTAAAAGTTAATTGATGAGGAGGAGGGAATTTCTGGTGAACAATAGTGTAGTTACAATGAGAGTAGTTTAAATTACAAGAGGCTCCCTACAAAAATGCTTGCTTCAAAAAATGGAGCTGTAGCACCTGGATATAAGAAAAGTAAGGAGTAAACTATCATGCTGGCTTGCAATGACGCAGCTGACAATCACAAGCTTAGGCTTACATTAATAGAGAAATCATGAAAACCTGGAGCTTTAGACAACCTGAAAAATCAGTAGTCACTGCCCCTGCATTACATTCATCAAAAGACGAATGAATTCAGAAATATTTAACACCCAGTTCCAAAATGCATTCTTACAGATGTAGAGAAATATTTGAAAGACAATAACTTATTGAGGGAAGTTCTGCTGTTTCTTGATAATGCACTTTTGCATCCTGACAGTGACAAACTCACAGACGGAGATAAAAAAGCTTTATTTTTATCCTTAAATGTGCCTGCTATTTATCAGCTGATGCATGAGCGTGCTTGAAATGCTAAACAAGAAGTTTTGCAAGTCTCCTCAGTTTGTTGATATCAGTAGTTGATAATAATGAAGACTGTGTAACCATTCTGAAGATGATACACTTGCTGAATACCATGAGCTGGTTGGTTGAATATGACTTGTAAGCTCTTGGAAAGTTCTTTTAGACTATGAAAATGGACATTTTAACTTTGAATCCATGTTTGAAAGCAAAGTAAAAAATGGAAATGATGATATTGTTTCACTGCTCAGAAGTGTATCGGACTGTGAGAACGTTGAAGCAGAAAATGTCACAGAATGGATGGCAAATAATGAAACTGATGGCTTATCTGACAATGATATTGTGAAAATGGTGATGTATGGGGAATTTACACAAGAGGAGGAAGCAAACTCAGAAGCTGGGAGAAGTCACATCTGACATTTGGGAGGGTTCAAGATGAATGAGGCAAAGCCAAAGTGCGTTAGTGAGCAGGAAGAACCAGCACCAGCTGATACCATCTATTTGCATAAATGGAGGGATATTGCAGCTACAGGTGGGTAACAGTCACCTATCAAAGTTTTTTTAAAAAACCTCAAACTTCTAAGTTTCGTATTTTTTGTTAAGCCCGACTTTTCAGAAGTGTGTAACCATACATGCATACTTCACTATGCACATCATTCTATTTCTTCTGTGATAATTGTTGAAGGGTGCAGTATCTCAATAACAAACATTTATAACTATTATGTATTATGTAAGAGGTCAGAGGTCAGAGGTCAGAAAATGTCAATAAAATTGGGTTTTAGTATTAAAAAAAGAAAAAGAAAAAAGGGTATTTTGAATTGTACAGCTGGGGTCAGAAAAGAGGATTTGTAGAATTCCAGTCTATATGGCTTGACCTTCTGCCACATTAGGCCAGATAGTTGAGTGTCTACTGTGCTTAAATTATCAAACAATGGAAAAATCCAGGATGGAATAATGACAATATTACGAAAAGGACAGATTGCTACTCACCATAGTGGAGATGTTGAGTCACAGACAGGCACAACAAAAAGACTGTCAAACACGTAAGCTTTCGGCTAAAAGGGCGTTCATCAGAATTGGACAACATACATACACACTCATGCAAACACAGCTTACACACACATTTACTCTGTAAGAACCTATTAATCAACCAAAGACGATTGGTCAAGATGGTCATCTACGAGAATTATGGGGCTAAGCAAGAGGATTTTAACTTTACAAACTCTTTGTATGTCTGTGGGAAATTAGTGAAAAATATATACTTTAATTTATTTATGCATACTTGTGTGAAACAGTGATAAATGAAAATCTTATGTTCCTTTGACGTTTTTGTAATGTGCTGCAAATCTATCTTGAAGTAAAATAACACTCTTTATTTTGCAAAGATGACAATTTTACTAAAAACACTGGTACATGTGGTGTGATTAAGAACTTCTAATTGTAGAAAATAGGTATTTAGATATTTTAAAGAAATAGTTGTTAATAAAAGTATGCCCTATAAATTAAGATGTTAATACAGAATAATTTTCTTTTCTTTTGTAATTTCTGAGCATTCTTGGTTTATGCCTCGTGACCACCTGAAATTTATTAAAATGATATTGGAAAGCACTAGGTAGGATACAAATTGTGAAAGCAGTAAAGGTAATTGCTCACCATATAGCTGAGGCATTGACTGACTGACAGGCACAAAAATACAGCTGAAATTGTTGCTAAGCTTCTGAACAATATCCTTTCTCTCAGGCAACTAACTAACAAAACACTCAGAACACAGCTTGTCCCTTAATACAAACTATACTTAGATATGGTACAAACATTTAATATTTGTTCTTAACCCACATTAATTAACAATATACATTAATTTTAAGCCATTAAACACAATTTTAATAATCTGTGATTTTCCATCTCCTGAAATGTTGAAATTATTAGAGCTAGAAAAAAACCGAATAGGGCCTTTTTTGTAGAAAATTTAAAGTAGTTTAAGTTTGTACGGGGAGTCATTTTTGCCAGAAGCTACAGTTTGCAAGATAACCAAGAAAAATATAAAAAACTGACCTTTAGATGATCCTGCCCCCATACCCATGCTCAACCACACTAGAGAAGATTTTTAGTATGCTATTCAACACACTCTTCTCCAAGCACTGTTCAAAAATTTGCTACTACACAATTCTTCCCCCAATTTCCTTCAATGACTGAACTATTAACTACCATAAACTGGGACAGCTTTGCTACACTTTTTTCTTCTGCACATTTTGTTACCTAATAGTGACAAAACATTTTTGAAACTATCCTAAGAAATATTCTTAGTCTCTAGTTTCATGATACATGGGCAGCTGACAACTTAGTTATGTATTTATACATAATAAAAATGAAAACACATTTGGCAAAGTTAACTGGCAAAAGAGACAACTTTTCCACCTGTATTAAAATAAGCAGAAATCATTAAATATTTATGGAAAAAGAAGCATAAAACGTAAAAAAATTAAATATTCAAACTTACAAGAAAAGTTTGACATTTTCATCAGAAGAGAAAAATTTGCCTCAGTTTCACTTGTAAGGAGGATTAATTATATGCACAAGCCTTTTACATTCCGGGAAGATTCAGCTGGCACATCTTGGAAGTAAGAACTTTTTGCCCTGCCTGTTGTATTAAGATATGACACCTTGAACTTCCCATCTCCATAGAATTGAATAAGTTTACCAAGAAGATGCTTGATACTTTTTTTGGTCAAGAATTTTACCACAAGAAACATTCCAAGCTTTGGCTGTATAAGATCCTAGGCCATTATGGTATTCATTTCATTATGTTCACAAATGTCTGAGCTATGATCCTCTTCACAGCAAACAGTGAGATCAACAGGATCCATTAACTCCTGATTACGTTCTTTTGTGGGTTCTGCATCTTGTTCAGGTGTAGAGACAGAGGTCACATGCAAACACAATCAGATTCTTCACTGCTGTGATGACTATTCCTCTGAGTATTTTTCCTTGTACCAGTTGATTTCTTAGGGAGGTACTTAGAGGAGATTGGTGGTCTATCAACAGCTTTTCCTGGTTCCAGATAAATTCTTCTTCTTCTTCTTCTTCTTCTTCTTCTCTTCAGTGACCTATGATTCCCATGATAGGCTTGAATGTAATTCATGAAGGAATCACTAACTGTTTTAGGTGTGCCATTACCATCAGCTCTTGTTGCATCTGGGATTCTAGAATGAATTTCTTCAGGATTTAGTGGCAAAGTACCACATTTCTTGAGCTCTGATATGATGTTCAATTTCATTTTATCTCCTTCGTCCAAAGCAATGAGAAGTTTTGCCAAGAGTTTGGAAACGCACTTCCATGAGTGTCTTGGAACTAGGTGAGTTTCTAATCTTATAATATGTCACTATTGCTCTCCATTTCTTTTCACAGGGAGCAAAGATCGAAATTTACAGAGTTTGACATAATTGAGTGAATGCTGGGGGAAAGAACACAAATAGATTGTCATGAGTTCTGCATGCCCTGATAACTCTTACATTCACATGGCTACTGAGATTATCTCCTATGGGACATTTGGGATCAGATAGACTTTTTTCATGGCAAAACAACATGGAAAACCCACATTTCAAAATGCAGAGCATCAAAGAATCCACTTGAAGCACTGCCATATTTTGTTCCTTTCGCTCCTCCTAAAATCCACGTCCAGCTCTGACATCAAAGCTTCAAATATTAAACAAATACTTACTTTGGTAGAATTTATAACTCTTTCTGGATACTTGCCTCCTTCACGAAATATCATTTTTTGAGCCCTGGATCACCAGTCAAATTTGTCTCATCATAGTTTAATATATGGGATGGAGCAACTTCAAAGACTAAAGTATGCTTTAAGCTGATCAACTCCAGCACTAGCTCTAGTGCGAAAAATATTTTGGCCCTTTGTTTATGCTGTTTCACAAAAGAACAGTACTGGTCATCACAAGGTAAGTTATTTTTTAAAATGTGAAACCTGCTCCCCGATCAAATCTAAGAAATTTTTCACAAAGATCTGTAGATCAATGGCATTAAGAGGCTCACTCTGCATAGACAAGGACTTGTTCAAGGATCTTCTCTTCCTCTTCTTTACAACTCAATGCAGTCTGTGACCTGGTTTCTTTAAGTGAAGATACTGTACTTTGTTTTCCATTGTACTTTGCGGGATGTAGAACTCTTTTGCTGCTTTTCCATACTCATTTTCTTATTAATCATTGCAGAGATAGCTAGCTGTAGCATAGTGTCATCATAATTTTGATACCTGCATGCTCCCACTTTGATTCTAATGGGCTTTGGCATTTTAATGACCTATTCAGATACTTGATTTTTAAGAAAGTGTGAAAGAGGGAAGAAAAGTGCGAAATTCTAGATTGGCAAAGTTGACCCATTTTTACCAAACATCCTGGTGCAACACTGCCAAATTATATTACTGTACTAAATACACAACAAAATTTTATTTCTAAAAGTGATTCTGAAATGTATGAGAGATGGCACCACCAACATGTATTGAAGTCATGTTTAGTTATTAGCATCTTTGGAAAAAATGCACACCAAGTTTCAGCCATACTGCTCTATTTCTTTGTGTTTGGCATTCGTGTGAATCAAGGAAGTTGAGTGATCGTCAAAAAATTGATGAAAAAGAATTTTGCGTGGTGATTAAACATTACTTTATGAAAGGCAAAACACTTGATAAACATTACAGTGACTCTGCACCTTCAATTAGAATAGTTTATAAGTGATTTCAAAATTTTCGGAGTGGTCATACGGACACAAGTGATACTGAACATTCTGGACACCCTGTGAAGGTTATGACTCCAGAAATCATTGATAAAATCCATGATATTGTGATGGATGACAGAAGAGTTAATGTGCATGAGATTGCTAGTGCTGTGGGCATCCTGAATGAATGGGTACATAATATTTTACATAAATGTTTGGACATGAGAAAGCTATCCACAAGATGGGTTCCACGATTGCTCACACTTGACCAAAAATGGAACTGTGTGATGTGTTGCAAGGATGGTTTGCAGCTGTTCAGGAAGAATCTGCAGGACTCTCAGCATCATTTCATCACTGTGGATGAAACATGGATACATTACTATACTCCTGAGACCAAACAACAATCTAAACAATGGGTTAACAAGGGAGAATCTGCACCAAAAAAGGTGAAGACCATTCCCTCGGCCGGAAAGGTTATGGTGACTGTCTTTTGGGATTTGCAAGGGATAATCCTCATCGACTATGTGGAAAAGGGTAAAACTATTACAGGTTCATATTAGTCATCATTATTGGACCATTTGAAAACCGAGCTGGAAAGAAAAACACCGGTGATTGGACCGTAAAAAAGTCCTTTTCTGTCATAACAATGCACCAGCACACACCTCAGCAGTTGTGGTCACAAAATTAATGGAAATAGGATTCCAAATCATTTCACATCCCCCCTATTCTCCAGACTTGGCTCCCTCAGACTACTATTTGTTCCCCAATTTGAAGAAATGACTGGTGGGACAAAGATTTTATTCAAAAAAGGAGGTGATTGCAGCAACTAATAGCTATTTTGCAGACTTGGACAATTCCTATTTTTTGGAAGGGATCAATAAATTAGAACAGCATTGGACGAAGTGTATAAGTCTAAAAGGAAACTATGTCAAAAAAATAAAAAAAGGTTTATCCCAAACGCGTAAGTAGTTTTTATTTTTGCATGGACCTGTCAGACACCCCTCGTAATTATATACTGCACTGAACAAATGAAATAGTTTTCCATTATGTTAGAAGAAGTGGGCAGGGTGAACTGAAATCCCCCCCAAAAGGCAAAGTTGTCCCAGTAGCTTAAGTTTCAAAGGGTCTCCTGCTAGTTTCCATATTTACTATTGATAGGGTGATTTTACACAAAATTTACTATACCTCACAATCAGTGCAGAATGCCAACAATGATAATTGATGCAGGAATGTGTGAGAAGTTTGTATTGCTAGTCACTGTGTGTACTCACATTCACAGTGATGATGATGTTGCTAAATCAACGATGTGTCTTTATGGCAATTGAAGTTACTAAAACATCATTGGCTAAAATAAACAGCTGCTGTTTCAAGTACAGTGTATATGATAGTCAGTTCTGAGATTCTTTTGCTAGGCTTGTCAATGTCCTGAGGCTTACCTTCATCATAATACATTCTGTTTATGATGAGAATTAGTCTAGTTTTATGCTATCATTACAAATTATGTTTACATTTGCACCTACCAAATGCAATTAAGAATAGGTAGAGGAGTTCCATCTTACATAATTCAAGATCTTCTGTGACTTCCTGAAACACATTTGATTTTTTTTAGTAACAGTAACTGGATAACTGATGTTACAAAAAGTAGTTTAGAATTACAACAGTAATATGTAATGAAAAATGAGGGGTGAAATAAGTTGAGATGCAGTTCTACATACATAAATAAATACAAACCAGAAAACATTTTTTACTTACTTGAAGAAAATCTGCAACTCCAAGCCGCGATGTCAGCTTCTCTTGTTTGATAGGTATACATCGATTTAAGAGGAATACACGACTGAAAGAAAAGATCTACTGTTAGCCTCAAATTATAAATGGTCAAACTGCAATAAGATTTAAACAAAATATAAGTCTCCACAGTGTGCAAAAAAATTTTAAAAATAATTTTTTTCTTCAGAATGAAAATTGACTGTCTGCTAAATTGAACTCAGTATATGTCAACACTAGAAAAACCGCCAACAGCAGTGTGCTTGCTTCTAGAATTGTGTGTAACATTCAATACTTTTGTTATTAGATATTATTTTACATACACACATTTTTAGTTATGGACTTCAATTTCAGGCCTCAAATGCATGATATCTTCAATCTGACATATTTTTCCCTGTGTTATTAGCCAGTTTCAAAAAATTACAAAAAATTTGGACATAGAAAGGATTCACATGTAAAAGGACTGTACAAAAATATAGAACAACCATGAGAAATGCACGCATGAACATAAATGCAGATACTAGCCAAGTCTGCTTGTTGCACTGTTGCATTTGATCATGAGCAGCACTTGTGTAATGTCCTCAGTACATTGCAAGTGTTAGTCATGGTGAGAACAGTGTTCTGTATAGCTGTTCATGCACTATTTTGGAGCTACATGAATTCAGACTTGGGAAAATTGTTGGTGCTCACATTGTGGGTGCTTCCATGTTTGGTGTTTCATGAGGCACTGTATACAGGGCAAGCAGAAAAACATCATCCGCTGATCCACAACTTGGACTGAAGGGTTTGTTTAGTGATAACAATGGATGATCACTGATGAGGAATATGAAGAAAAATAAGAGGATAACAGCTGCAAAAGTCACTGCAGAACTGAACGTCGCTTGTGAAACCTGCACACAGCAAAACAACATGACGGGAGCTCCGTAAGCGGGGAACTGCAGGGTAAGCTGGAATTCCAAAACCACACATCATTGACATAACTGCCCACAACAGGAAAACATGGGGCATAATCTGTAAAATCTGTACTATGTGGTGATGGAAGACATTGATTTGGTTGGATGTGTTTGGTTTCACACTGTTTCCAACTTTTGGCTGAGTTTGCGCATAAAGAGAAAAATATGGCAGGGGTTTGGTGATGATGTGGGCAGCTATATAATGGCATTCCATCAGCTGCATGGCTACTCTGTAAGGGTGTATTACTGCTACAGATTATATAATCATTTTTGCTGGTTAGGTCCATCCAATGGTACAGCATTTGTTCCTCAATGGTGATGCTGGGTTCCAAGATGCTAGGGCCCCTGTTCCTACAACTCACATCAGCCAGAATTGGTTTTTTGACCATGAGGGTTAATTGTTGTGTCTCCCTGATCCCCACAATCACCAAATCTAAATATTGAATCTTTGTTGTCTACTTTGTAGAAAAGGGTGTATGACCCTTATCCACTTCAATCATCATTCCCTGAATGTGCCACGATTTTGGAGAGTGAATGGTATAATATACTCTTGAAAACCATACAGGATCTGTATTTATCCAGGTTTCCTACACTATGTTATGCATGATAATGTGTTGTGTTTTTGGTGATTTCACATTTTTGTGCACCCTCTCTTAGAGATGAGTAGTTCGCGAACGAAAGGGTGCAAAGGAACGGTTCACCAAGATGAACGAAAGGACCGAGGAACGAATTCCAAGGAATGATCAGTTCATAGTTTACTTCGGTAGCAGCGGTCTACTAATAGTTTTCGGGAACAATGAACGATCGGTTCATAGTTCACTTCGGTCGCGGCGGTCTACTTATAGTTCCCGGGAACGAGGAACGATCGGTTCATAGTTCACTAGTTCACTTCGGTCGTGGCGGTCACTTCGGCAGTTCTCGTTCCAGCCTTGGTCGCGTGCTCGTCTCAGTCGCGGTCTCCCTCGGCTGCACTCGTCGTTCTTCGCATGACCACCTGTCTCGGTTCCACTGCCAACTGCTCCTAGTTAGTTCAATATCCAGTTGTTCGTTTCATTCACTGCGCTCGCCCATTTTACATGTGTTCCAAACTGTTCGTGCACTTGGGTCTGGCTATTCAGTTTCCACGACCGGTAATCAAAAAGTATTTTATAGTTAGGTAAATTACATAAAAATTATGTTGTATGTGATAGGTACGTCTTTTCAGGCAACAAAAGGGCATATCAGCTCACTTCATTATATCGATGAACAGCAGAAGACATACTTATAACAAGGCAAATTTTTTTGTTATTCATATATTTTTTGGTTTCATCAACTTGATTTAGCAACTAACTTTCAATAATTTGCTTAATTTTTAGTGTAAGAAAATTCGTATAAAACGATTTTCGTGTACCTTTCATTTACAAAAAATTACATCTAGGAAGGCTCTAATTATTTTTAAGTTTGGTTGTTTCCAATTTGCATTACCTGCTAGTTCGGTTTCTTTGTAAAAAAAGAGAGAGAGAGAGAGAGAGAGAGAGAGAGAGAGAGAGAAGTGGGTTGTGGGTCATTTTGGCTCAGTAGGAAAAGTGGTGCCTCTCCATTTTAAAAGACATAGATTGCCATAAAATCGTATTTACTTTTATCTCAAAAACATTTGTTCAGAAGGAGCTTTCAAACCAAAAACTTTATTACTGTGAACTTAATTGTTATTATTATTGCTGCATAAACTTTAATAATGCAACATAAAAACCTAATTTTTACTAAGCGTATGACGCTAGTATGATGAGAAAACCACATTTTATTCTATGCTTCCATAAAGTCTACTTCGCCTACGAACTTAGAGACAACATGAAGTATATATAGGGTGTAAATGATTATTGTTTACAAAGTAACATAGCTATGTAGTGGAAGTCGAAACGAAGAATTTTATGCAAGACACTTGTGGTCTATTAAGTTGGGAAACAGCCACCAACAGGTTTAAAAGACTACATGTGCTATAGCCCATGCACGTCGCGTGAGATTTTCATGTTCTCTTCTCCAGCTCTCTACATATCGTCATTGATTGTTTCGCCATTGTTGCTTGCATTAGCTTGTTATTTCTTCACTGCCTAATTATTACATGTTTATCTGTTTGATTTATCTGCTCGTAACTGGCAACACATCGTCCATAATTGGTGAACAGTCTGTTTTCCGTGCACCACCCTATATTATTTCCCTGCGATCAGCCACACAATGCTACAGTTGGCTAAACGAGAGGTTCTGCAGAATCACAGAAATTACTTCAAAAAATTGTGTAAGAATTCTGTAATGAATAAAAACTCTATACTCCAGGGGGCAGGCAAGTGTCCCCTCCTGGTGCCCTCCATCCTTCAGTCACCTACACTACTAGTTTTCAGTTTTTATAAGAACCATATGCCAAGCACAAATGAACGGTGAACGAGTAAACATGAACGGTTTCCAAAAAAGAACGATCAGCAGTGAATGAGTTCCCAAGGATGAACAAGTTTGCCCAGCTCTACCCTCTCTATCTGAAAATTACCTGCCTGACAGAAAAATGATATGAATATAAAGTAGTAGCATTAGTAATGCTGTCTCAACAGAGACAAAGTTATCATGTCATTTATCAACTCTGTTGCAACCATTGCAATGCTTTTGAAGAGGGCATGATTACCAATAAAATTCCCACTCATTTATATCAGTACTCAAGCAACCTTACAGAGTGTGGCTGAAGGTTCCTTCAGTACCACTTTCATTTACCCCCTTCTTTCTTCCCTTTGCAAATTGTACATGGGCAAGAAGACTTGATAAACTTGTGTATGACCCCTAATTTCTCTAATTTCTTCATTGTGGGAGGAAGTAATATGTTGTCCAGATCTTATACAAATGTATGCCGTTAGAATAGAATTTCAACTGTAACCTTTTCTGTGATACATAATGCCTCTCTTGTGTGATTGCCACTGTAGTTTGTTGAACAAGTAAATGATGAAATGTGCTGGTTTTCATTGGATCTTCTCTATCTCTTCTGTTAATCCTACTTGGTAAAGGTCCCAGACTGATCAAAAATACCCAAGAATCAGTTGAACAAGTTTTTTGTAAGCAACTTCTTTTTTAGATATTACATTTTCCTAAGATTCTGCCAATGAATCTCAGCCTGGCATCTGCTATTCCTTCCATTTGTTACTCTTTTCAATGATGTTTCACCAACAGTGTAATCGAACAGTAATGGATCTCTTTGCCTATTTACAGGATGTATCTTAAGGGCCCCACACACAAGTATCTGATGGACTGCATGTGATTCATGCATGCAATATGGCTGCCTGGCTAGTTAGCAGGGTGTGTGGCAATATGGCTGCAACATTTTTTATCTATACATCAAGAGTGGTTATGCTATTCTGTTTAGTTTCACTTTGCCCATGATGAGTAACAAGTTTACAACAGAATTTATAGTCATCCAAGGACCACAAACTACTCTGAGAAATGAAGAGGAAACTGGATTTGCCACTTATATTAAGAAGTAATAAAAAATACACCCTCTGATTTTACAGTTCACATCTTCAAATGTGTGCTGCTGAAGTAGAATTGATGGAAGGTTCATAGTAATAGTTGAGATACAATGGGCTCCATCTCATGATTTTGAGTTATTTATGAAATAATTAAACATTTTATTAAAATTTTTAACTTAAACAAAATGATGCATGTGTCTACTGTAATGTTAAGAGAACATTTTAATTCAAATGATCAGGGCAAATCTGTTATACAGTTACACTCAAATCCATTGTTATTTCATACAAACTAACTCTCCTTCATACAATTTATAAAAAGAGTTAAGAGTAATCAGTAGTGCAACTATTGGCAATATCTTTATAGACACATGACGGAAATGGTGTTAATATTGCATTTAAATTATAAGTTTAATAATAAAAAGGAACTGAGCAATATAAACGTAAAATGAATTGTGTGGGCAAGCTGGAAAGATGTACACAACCCATTTGAGATCAGTGAAAAATGTAACACAGTCTGTAAAACAACTGACAGAAAAAAAAAGAAAAAAAAAGAAAAAAAAAAAAAAAAGAAGAAGCATTTCAAAAGAAGTTTAAAAAGTCATAACTCTCATTTATTTTATATTTATGTTTTGCAAGTGTTTTTGGTGATACAGAAATCAGCTGCAACTCCTACCAAATATAGCAGTTCACTTTCCATAACAGAACTTCTCAACACAGTGGCATTTGTAATATTAACTGAAATTGCTTGGCAAATCGCTTGTGTTTGGGGTGTCAAGGTGAGCAATTGATTGCAGGCGATATCGCAGGCGACAGATTGCAGTGAACCATCATTGGTGTAGGGGATCCTTACACTTATTTCATTCAGAGATTATTGCTAGTCTGTGCAGTCCCTGCACCAATCATCAAGCTTCTGCAGATCATTCTGCATTTCATTACATTCTGCTATCTTCCTATAGACAACAGCATCCCCTTCAAACCACTTCACAGAGCTTCCAACATTATCCACTAAATTATTTTTATACTTCGTTAACAATATGGTCCTATAAGACTCCCCTGTAGTACTCCACAAATATCTTTACATCTCCAGTGTAATCCTGATAAGAATAACGTATTGAGTTCTGCTTCTTAAGAAATATTGAATTCAGTCAGAAATCTGGAATCTGGTCAGATGAATGGCTACTGCCGGACTGTGACTAAGAAGACGTTTGAATACCTACTGGTAACACTTGCTGCTCAGCACTGCATAGAAATCTTCAAGGTACACTTTACCACTAACAGTCTAGATTTTCCTTCTTGTCACCAGCTTCTCTTAACTTTTCCAATGTGAAATGTCTCTCATACATTCTTCAATCCCAGCATCGACTTTAACCACAGTATCTGTCAGTCCTTGTCACCTATCTACCTCCATCCCTGTTTCCACCACAATTTCAACCCCCTACCAATAAATGCTTCCTATATCTCCCTGTTTGTGACTGTATTTATATTCATAGGCCTTTATGCCTTCATCCATATTTCTTAATGCTCATCCTGTATCCCATTATTTAATATGCTCTTTCTTTAAGATATTGTGAATAATCACATGCCACAATGTTTACTCACTGGCTATGACTACGTCAAGCAACAGAAATTCTTTAGACTTTTTTTTTTTTAAATTTAACATTGGCATTTAGAAAGCAAGGAGAAAAGAAAAAGTAAAACAGGGTGAAAGAATTCTTCATTGGCCATTCCTCCCTGGAAGTGACCAAACATTTAATACAATAATGTATCAATAAAATATTGTGTATTAGGTTAGTTGTCAATGATTATTAGGTTAATTGTAAATGATTTTATTTACACAAAGATAAAAATTTTGGCTGTATAGAAAATTCGTAATAACATAATTATAGCAACACCGAGACAAAGAGTTTTCCTCTTTTTCTAGCTATAGTTCACAGAATTCACAATTTCCTGCAGTCAAAATACCACAAAACTTTTGATATCACTGCCTGACAAATATGGTACTTACTAAGTGCTGTTTGGACATGCTTGTTCACAAGTCTTTTCAGGCCCAAGTTTGATCACCAGAAATCTGAAAATGATTTCAACATTATAAGTCATATTAATTAGATACACTCAGACATACAATTTTCTTCACTTATTTTATAGTTTATAAAAGAAACAAATAACAGGTTTAATAAGTAAGTGAAGAAAAAGAGAAGTATTACTGATAAACTATATGGTTTCAAAGAGCAAAGTCTGATCTTAGATTGTAACTGAAAACTCTTCCGGTTGTGAAAAAAGTTTGAAAGTTGTCAAGCAAGAACTTTTGCGTTTAAGTGAATAACATTTCTTAGAACCATTTTCATTTTATTTTTATAATCTAATTTTCTGATCAACAGTTGGTGAGGTAAATAGCTAACAACTGTGCTCAAAAAACAATTGCATATTTGTGATTATACTTCTGATTACATCTGCAGATGACACTGAAACCAGTAATCAAGTGTTGTATATGACAACTGAGAATGACCAAGAAAATATTATAGCATCATATTTTGATTAACATTAAGCTCCTTATTCAACAAATCCCAAATTCTAAAAAGAAGTAAAACCGCCGAAAAACAAGAAAAACCTTTCCGTGTTGATGAAAGTTTTGAACATAAAGTATTACACACCATTTATACATTTGTGGTGTGTGCTTAGAACAGCATTCCAGATTTTCTTTTGTGACTGTCAAAAAATACAGAATATACTATACATTGATTCTGGAATTTTTATTATTTCTTCATTTCTTTATAAGATTATATTTACTCATTTGAAGGCATATTGTGTACCCAGCAATAGTTCTGTGATAAAAGTAGACTTTAAAAATGGCTCCTGTGGTGTCATACACTACTGACACCACACAAGGCAGTCAACAACAAGAGGTTGTCAGTAGCTCACGTCACTGCCCTGCCAACCTGTGGCCAGCTTGATGACACACTCTCTGCTACACATCCAAGTAGTACCACCACCAAGTCACCGTTAGAAGGTGCTGCACCAATGCCAGCTGAGACACATAGTGGAATTCACTCATAGCATCTGAAGCCTACTAATTAGCCTCACTTCTCTCTGTTATTATTTATGACAAATTTGCTTGTGGCAAGGAACCATTGGAATACAACTGGACTCGCTGAATTGAAGTTAAGTAAACGAGAGTCAGCAACATGTTACATATGCTTCTCACTATTTTGCTCTCTGTCTCAGCACCCACCTATTCCTTAGCATCCACCCTTGGACCAACCCAAAAACTGGAAATGGGACCGTTGCCACAAGTGTTCCAGTTTGCTTTTACATCTCATCATGTAACTACTTAGTGCCACTATTAATAGTGTATCTTTTTTCTTTTTGCAAGACTGTTATTTTTACCATGCTTGTGTTACTGTGCTTTTGTGTTCCAGAATGTGACCTGCAACCGACCTCATTTGTTTGCACATGCTGAGGCTAACATTCATGCTTATGTATACTATTTCTTGTGTTGTAATTTCTGTGTGTGTGTACTGAAGCAAGAACTGTCAGTAACAAAGATTATTCCTTTTCAGGTGCAGCAGATGCAGAATCTTATAGACATGTTGGCAAGACTGCTCGTTGTGCAAGGAAACACACCGCATCTTCCTCTGTCTCCCGCAGCCCAGCCACAGTCAGCAGCACATGTTTCCATCCCATCAGTCTGTGCTTTTAAATCAACACACAAGGAATGGTTCCAGTACAGAGTACAGCTCAACACACACTTCACAGCACATCACAAAACTCCTTTACTATTTTAAGTGTCTCATTCCCTAATCTAATTCCCTCAGCATCATCCGTCTTAATTAGACTACATTCCATTATCCTCATTTTGCTTTTGTTGATGTTCATCTTATATCCTCCTTTCAAGACACTGTCCATTCCGTTCAACTGCTCTTCCAAGTCCTTTGCTGTCTCTGACAGAATTACAATGTCATCGGCAAACCTCAAAGTTTTAATTCTTCTCCATGGATTTTAATACCTACTCCAAATTTTTCTTTTGTTTCCTTTACTGCTTGTTCAATATACAGATTGAATAACATCGGGGAGAGGCTACAACCCTGTCTCACTCCCTTCCCAACCACTGCTTCCCTTTCATGCCCCTCGAGTCTAATAACTTCCATCTGGTTTCTGTACAAATTGTAAATAGCCTCTCACCCCCTGTATTTTACCCCTGCCACCGTCAGAATTTGAAAGAGAGTATTCCAGTCAACATTGTCAAAAGCTTTCTCTAAGTCTACAAATGCTAGAAACATAGGTTTGCATTTCCTTAATCTTTCTTCTAAGATAAGTTGTAAGGTCAGTATTGCCTCACGTGTTCCAATATTTCTGCGGAATCCAAACTGAATTTCCCCGAGGTCGGCTTCTACCAGTTTTTCCATTTGTCTGTAAAGAATTTGCGTTAGTATTTTGCAGCTGTGACTTATTAAACTTATAGTTCGGTAATTTTCACATTTGTCAACACCTGCTTCCTTTGGGATTGGAATTATTATATTCTTCTTGAAGACTGAGGCTATTTTGCTTGTCTCATACATCTTGCTCACCAGATGGTAGAGTTTTGTCAGGACTGGCTCTCCCAAGGCCGTCAGTAGTTCTAATGGAATGTTGTCTACTCACGGAGCCTTGTTTTGACTCAGTCTGTCAGTAATCTGTCAAACTCTTCACACAGTATCGTATCTTCCATTTCATCTTCATCTACATCCTCTTCCATTTCCATAATATTGTCCTCAAGTACATCTCCCTTGTATAGACCGTCTATATACTCCTTCCACCTTTCTGCTTTCCCTTCTTTGCTTAGAGCTGGGTTTCCATCTGAGCTCTTGATATTCATACAGGTGGTTCTCTTCTTTCCAAAGGTCTCTTTAATTTTCCTGTAGGCAGTATCTACCTTACCCCTAGTGAGATAAGCCTCTACATCCTTACATTTGTTCTCCAGCCACCCCTGCTTAGCCATTTTGCACTTCCTGTCGATCTCATTTTTGAGATGTTTGTATTCCTTTTTGCCTGCTTCATTTACTGCATTTTTATATTTTCTCCTTTCATCAATTAAATTCCATATTTCTTCTGTCACCCAAGGATTTCTACTAGCCCTCGTCTTTTTACCTATTTTATCCTCTGCTGCCTTCACTACTTTATCCCTCAGAGCTACCCATTCTTCTTCTACTGTACTTCTTTCCCCCATTCCTGTAAATTGTTCCCTTATGCTCTCCCTGAAACTCTGTACAACCTCTGGTTTAGTCAGTTTCTCCAGGTCCCACCTCCTTAAATTCCCACCTTTTTGCAGTTTCTTCAGTTTTAATCTACAGTTCATAACCAATAGATTGTGGTCAGAGTCCGCATCTGCCCCTGGAAATGTCGTACAATTTAAAACCTGGTTCCTAAATCTCTGTCTTACCATTATATAATCTATCTGATACCTTCTAGTATCTCCAGGATTCTTCCATGTATACAACCTTCTTTTATGATTCTTGAACCAAGTGTTACCTATGATTAAGTTATTCTTTGTGCAAAATTCTACCAGATGGCTTCCTCTTTCATTTCTTACCCCCAATCCATATTCACTTACTATGTTTCCTTCACTCCCTTTCCCTACTGTCGAATTCCTGTCACTCATGACTATTAAATTTTTGTCTCCCTTCACTACCTGAATAATTTATTTTATCTCATCATACATTTCATCAATTTCTTCATCATCTGCAGAGCTAGTTGGCATATAAACTTGTACTACTGTAGTAGGCGTGTGCTTCGTGTCTATCTTGGCCACAATAATGCGTTCACTATGCTGTTTGTAGTAGCTTACCCACACTCCTATTTTTTTATTCATTATTAAACCTACCCCTGCATTACCCCTATTTGATTTTGTATTTATAACCCTGTATTCACCTAACCAAAAGTCTTGTTCCCCCTTCCACCAAACTTCACTATTCCCGCTATATCTAACTTTAACCTATCCATTTCCCTTTTTAAATTTTCTAACCTACCTGCCCGATAAAGGGATCTGACATTCCAGGCTCTGATCCGTAGAACACCAGTTTTTTTTTTCTCCTGGGGGCAGCAGACTAGCAGAGTTAAATCATGGCCTCAGTGTTTCAAAGCACACAGGTGCCAGGCTTTCCCCTGTTGTGATGCTAAATGTTATCTATGTGGCATGCGTGGTCATATTCAATCTGTCTGGTTGCAAAAATGCAATTCCAACATGCACTTTGCATTTCCTCCCAAGTCTCAGACAATGAATATTAATGCAATTTTTTCAAAGCCAAGTAATAGCTCTAGTGTTACACAGTGCATGTCAAATGCAACAGTGAAGGAGTCACACAATTCTTGCATTCAGAGTCAGGCCAATAAATTATTTCTCACTCTGCAGATTGCCAATTACAAAATATCCATACAGGTAGACACCAGTTCACCAGTGACTTTGTTGAACAGAAGCACTTACGAACTGTTAGGCAGGCCTAAGCTACATAAGTCACACATGACTCTTTCTAGTTATGGTGGACATGACATTGCTCTTCTCAGTGTTTGCAGCCTACCTGCCACCTTTTGTAACATTATCAAGACAGTTTCATTCACAGTTTTGTGCTCATAAGAAAGTGGGCATGTTTTTGGCATTGACTCTTTTCATCCATTTGGTTTTTACATTCAAGATATGATCCCATTTGAATTCCTCTGTGCTTAAGGACAATATAGTTGAACTGTCTAATGAATTTAGTGACTTTTTCGAGATCACATAGGCAAAGATAATAATTTTGAAGGTCACATTATCAGAAAAGACAATGTACTACCATGGTTTTGCTGTGGATGGCCCATACCTCACACTGTCCTAGATAGCACAGGAACACTTACCTTGGCAGGACAATGGTGTGATTTACTTAATAGCAATCAGGCAGTGGGCATCCCTTTAGTAAGTATAAAGAAACCTTCAGGCAGGTTATGCTTATGTGCAGATTTCAAGGCAGCAGTAAATCCACAGACTTTTCCTTTGCCATGCCCTGAGGGACTTATGGAAAAATTTTATGCAGGTCACTTCTTTTCCAAGAGTGATCTTTGTGATGCTTGTTTGCAGCTCCCTTTGAATGCACAGTCATAACAAGTTTTTGTGATCTCTGACAAAGTGGGTTTATTTAAATTTCTGAGGTTGCCCTTCATCACCGCAGCTGCACCTGCTGTTTTTCAGCATTGTTTGTCATAGACTTGTGCTGACTTTTTGGATGACATAGTCGCTTTGGGTCGCACTCCCGATGAACATCTTTCCAATGTCAGAACATTGTTTCAAGTTTCAAGTACTTGCAGATGCTGGATTAAAGTGTAATAAAGACAAGTACTCCTTCCACACTGAGATTGAATATTTAGGACATGTGATCAACAGTAAGGGTACCCACCCTTTGCCAGAGTCTCAATTTAGACACTGTAGTTCCCTATTGGAATTCTCATTGGCTTATTGCGGTAGATGCCTTTAGCAAGTTTCCCTCCTTGGTGAACATGCAATCCACCACAACAACTATCAATACTCTGGTGTTCATATTTTGCATTGATGGTTTACCAGAAGTGTTGCCTTTGGACAATGGATTACAGCAGAATTACAGCAGTTTTGTTACGTTAACAGCATCAAGCATGTGGTGACAGCACCATTTCACCCTCACTCTAATGGTGAAGCAGAAAACTTTGTCAGAACATTCAAGCAACAGCTGAACAAGTTTAGTGCTTCCCATACGTGGGCGCAGGTATTAGTGCTCTTCCTTTTCTCATATTATTCCCAGTTGTGCAATGGTAAGTCACATGCAGAACTTTTGCAGGGATGCTGACATAGGACTCTGCTTCAGTTGCTGCATTCTCCACAGTGCTCTGGGTTTAATGTAAATGATTTGAGCTTTATCATAGTTTTTCGCAGACACAGGCACTGCAAACGAGGCATAACCATCATAGTTTTGGGCCACTCTTCATATATCTTACAGGGTCCCATCGGGCTGTAAAAGTGCCATCAGAAGCAGTTTCATTTACAGATTCAGTGCCCAAGAGGTTCCTTTCCTGCAGCCTCACTCACCCTCACCTTTGATGAGTCCCACGCTGCCAGCACTGGATGCGGAGTCAATGCTTGCTGACGGAGTGCTGTCACCATCTCTGCAGTGCCAGCAGCCCTTGCCACAAAACGTGGCCCCCTTTGGCCCTGCTGCTTCCAGTGGGCCTCTGTGGACCTTCCAGTCACTGCTGCGCTCTCATCCCTCGATGATGATGTTCCATCTATGGTCGTGGGTGTGCACCCTATGGCTGGCTTTTCAGATGATGTTCCTATCCACTTGCAAGATGAATGATGAATGTTGGGGTGTTAGCCGGATCTTGGATCTTGTCATCAGCTGGAGTTTTAGCTCCTGTCTTCCTGGCTTCTCAGTGGCACCTGCTCACAGACCTCTCACTACACACCCCCCCCCCCCCCTCCTCCCCACACACGCACACACTGTTGTTTCCAGTAGTACCAGTACACATCAACAATGAGGATTTTTGGGAAGGAGGCATGTGGTGTCATACACTATCGACACCAACCTAGACAGTCAACATCAGGAGGTTGATAGCAACTCGTGTGATTGCCCTGCCAACACGTAGCCATCTCAAAAACACATCTTCTTCTGCACACCATCAAGATAGCCAAGTTCACTCGGCACATTCAAAACCTGCTAGTTAGGCTCGCTTCTCTCTGTTATTATCTATGACTAAATTGCTTGTGTCAATGAACTGTTTGAATACAACTGGACTTGCTGAACTGAAGGTAAGGGATGTAAGATGTCAAATCGGCAGACTTGGAGCAGGAAAGGTGCCACAAGACATTTTAATTTCCACTGTCTATACTTTTACAAATACATTCATAAAACTTTCACAGCATGACTAGGAAGGATTCAGGATTCACACTCATAGCAGTGGAAGTTTGAAAACAAAAAATAAATTTTTTTAGATGTGAAATTTCATCATTTTTCCACTTACTATTCGCTGCATTTGTTTCTATAGGTATACTTTTCTTCATAAGAAAGAGAGATTCTTTGATGAATTTTGCACAGCATACAAACCATACTTACAGGTGAAATGAAACTCTAGAATTTTCCAAATCCATTAAAAACTGTGGTAAAAATTGAGGTAATTAACTATAAAATTTGAGTTTTTTCTAAACATGAAATTTAAAATTTAAGAGCTCATTCATTGTATTATAAATTAAATAAATTCTAGAGTTTCATATACCTGTAAGTATGGTTTGTATGTTGTGCAAAATTCATCAAAGAATCTCTCTTACTTATGAAGAAAAATGTACTTATAGCAACAAATGCAGCCAATAGTAAGTGAAAAAATGATGAAATTTCACATTAAAAAAAAATTATTTTGTTATGTTATTGAACTTCCACTGCTGTGAGCATGGACCTTGGATCCTTCCTGGTCATGTGGACATAGTTTTATGAGTTTATTTGCAAAAGTATAGACAGTGGAAATTAAAATGTACTGTGGTGTCTCCACTGCTCCAAGTTGGACCATTTGATGTCCTACCCACCTCACCAGAATTAAGTTACATATTACATGTGCTTCTCATTATGCTGCTCTCTGTCTCATCACCAACCTAGTTCTCAGCATCCACCCTTGGACTGACCCAGTAATTCCACTTCTTGAAATGATTAAGAAATGCTGGTCTAGAGGAATCCTTTCTAACAAACCACAATCCCAAACCCTGTACCTGGTTCAGATTTACAAACAAAATCTTTACGATCTGGACTCAACGCATGTGTATGCTACACTCAGAACACAAAAAATAAACACTTTCCTGGTTAGTGATCTTCACCTCACTGATTGCTTCATAAGAATCTATTCAAATCAAACTCACCAACCACCAAATATGTTTACCTTGTGTTCCACATCAAAAGGTAATCCCTCATGGCCTAACCATCTGTGAACAGTGTCTGTTGAGACCAACAGGCCTTCTCATAGTATACTGTAACTCATTATCAAGACATTCACCAACAGATAATACTTATCCCATCTCACCTATCTTCCATTATAAATAACCAGTCACAATTTAGAAGACTTGTTACATGCACAACTACAACACCGGAAGAAAGAATTACATTAATTATCTAACAATTTAAAGAACCTTTTTTATTTTTATATCCGGGATCACATTCAAAACTGCTTTTTACTGGAGGGTTTGATGTGTAAGACTATCATCTTCAGATCTTTTTGTTCAATCTTATGTTATCTGTTTCTCTTGCTCTACATTCTCCATCTTTCCCTGGTACTACTTTCTTAACTTGTCTTCTAGTAGCCCCATACCCAGGCTATGCTTTCATGTATAGATATCAGCTACCTCCATTGCCCACATCTACAGCTCACACACTGGCATGATGTCCATTAACTCCTCCTTGCTTTTGTTCTTTCCTCACACCAAATCTCTGCCAGGTCTTTGCTGTCTACCTCAGCTAAGACAACTGCACACCCCTGTTCAGCTGGGAGAAAGTGGCAGTTTTCTGAGCACATGCATTAGCTTGCTATTGAATGATTTTGTGCAATATCTCTTCATATAATCTTTCTAATTTTCCCTTTCTATTTGCCTGACTGCTGCTCAGTGTTTCTTCAATTTGGGGAGTAGCAATCTCTCCTCATATAAATATTTGCTTATTAAGTATTTATTTGACATATGCTGGAGTCTGCCAGCCGTGGTGGCCGTGCGGTTCTAGGCGCCTCAGTCCGGAGTCGCGGGACTGCTACGGTTGCAGGTTCGAATCCTGCCTCGGGCATGGATGTGTGTGATGTCCTTAGGTCAGTTAGGTTTAAGTAGTTCTAAGTTCTAGGGGACTGATGACCTAAGATGTTAAGTCACATAGTGCTCAGAGCCATTTGAACCATTTTTTTTTGCTGGAGTCGAAACAGTCCAGTAGTATAAAAAAGTGAATTAAATTACTACTTTTAATTTTCTTACTCTTGCACTAAGTGTTGCATATTTCAACTTACTTTTTGTCTCTGAGATCTGTATGTGTACATATTGAGGAGGTTTGTTTATTTTCCTTGCCACAGATGTATCCACAGTCATCATAGCCTTTAATTACTCTGTCAATATCTCCATGTATTGCACAGTATGCTACAAGTCCAAGCTGAAAATGAAGATATTAATATATTACTATTTGGGCCACAATAGATTTATACAAACAATATTTGTGAGATATGTATGCCTTTATAAGGAAGAAAGGATGGAGAGGTGGGGGAAGGGTATCAAGTTAGAACACTGTAGGTTAGCTGGATTTGCAAGAAATATCAGTATAATGATGGTCAGTAACATTCATCTACAGGATTTACAGTTTGGATTATGAACTACTCTAAGAAAATTCAAACCATCAATGTTTACTTATAAAGCTCTCTTATTAACCAAAACAGCTACAGGATAATCCTATCAACTTGAGTTATTGGTGAATTAAAGTCATTATAATAGACATTCAGTACTACGAGCTGAATGAGCTTGTTGGAGGCACATCTTCCAATTTATTTTGTTCGATTGGTACATCTATTCCTTGGAAAAAATCAAATTAGTTTACAAAGGTCTTATTGTTGGGTAGTAGCTATGCGAGCAGAATGTCAGAAGTGGTACAGAACTATCTGGGAGGAGATTAGCACCAGGTAACTACAACTGAAACTGCAACACTATGAAGGCATGCAAGGAACATATAAATGACATAAAGTGCGCTACATGTTTGGATATCCAAATAATTATCATTTCAGTGAAACTGCACAAAACAGAAGAAGTAATGCCATAGAAATTCTGTACATAAGGAATTATGTAGTGGGTTTCTCATTCAGAAATCACATCTGAATGTTGTTTGTTTGTGAGAAGATCATGTTATGCCTCATGAAAGAAGGAGAAACGTCTTCCAGAGTGTGTTGGAATCAACAGCAACAGGAGATTGCAGCTTATAATTTGATATAGCTGTTTGCATTAGTCGGGATTTCAAAACTATCATGCAAATATGCAATCAATGGGTTCAGGAAGTCTGTTCAATGCTGCGATGGATCTCAATGGCCCATAAGGACAGACTTAATGTTCATTGTCCATGTACGATCACACTGCCTTGTCATAAAACTTGCGTCAAAAAATGAGCTTGTTTCTAGCAAGACAAGTATCCACACTATCCACACAGACACTGAGATGAAGTGTGGAGCACCAAAGAATGTCATCATGGTGATCAGTGTTGCAGCTTCCCCTGACATGACACAGGAGAGAGGCTTGCTGACAATAGTATGTCCAAGGACAACACTGGAAACAAGAGTGGTACCACACTGTCTTTTCAGATCAGTCCCAAATATGTGTACAGATTCATAATGGACATATCCTTGAGTGAAGATTTTTAGGAAAATGAAAGGAGTTAGATTGGATTCATCATTGTCACATGGGACAAGCATCTGGTGTGATGGTGTGGGCACACTATGCAATCAACTCTGGTTTGAATAGCTGGTGATTTGGACAGTAGGCGTTACATTTCCGGTATGTTAACGGCAGTGGCTGTGCTGTATCTATGGGGTCTTCATGACATAATCTTTCAACAAGAAAATTGAGATCTCCTATTGTCCCACTGCCCTCACCTACCCAGACACAGAGTTGTTTGCCTGTTGCCTCAGCCATCAGAGTCTACAGACCTCTCAATGAATGAAAACATCTGTTCATTAGCTGCCAAGAGAATGTTCCACTGCCACTTGCCAGCCACTGACTGGTGAACTCCAGCAAGTTGAAGCAGCATGGAATGACTTGTCCATACCTGTCATCCAGTCTCAGTTTGACTTGATGCCCAGCCAGGTTGGAGTTATTGTTGGTGAAAGAGGTGGCAGCTCTGTGTATACTCCAAATCGCCTAATCATGTTCCTTACTACTATATTTTATACCCACAATACGTAACAGTTTGTTATTTGCTTCCATTTATGTTGTTGCAATTTAAAAGGCCTGAAGTGTAGTATTTTAAATCCAAGTCAGCACACCTGTGATTTTGACTCTTTGGGAAAGATCTTGGAGAAGAAGACCATGTAGTAATAGGGAATCCATATGACATTTAGACAATGACCTCAATTGCACTATCAAAGTTGAATCATGCACATTGCTGCAAATGCTCCTCCCACCAACGTGAAGATTGTGTCACTCTTTCATTCACATGATAGACCTGTAGAAGCATTCTGTGAAATTTTTAAATTCAAAATTTGAAAAATTACTCAGGAAAGGGAGGGGAGGACACATTATCACATGAGTATGAACAATGCCTCACTCCTCACTTGGTTGCACCAAATGTGGTATCAAGAAGGATTCTGGTTAAGTAATTATTTGCACAGCTAATTAACATAAGCACCTGGTCTGATAAAGGCAGTTTCCATTCCCTCCCTGTGATTTCCATTGTGTACTCAAGGACTTTTCAGTGTAAATTCATCAGAAAGACAGACCTGCGAAATAAATATACACATATGAAAAAAAAGTTCTGCATCACCTTGGTTCTGAGAGTTCTGGAACCTGTACAGAAAATTGGAACAGAGATCAACATAAACATCATTTCCACCCTTTTTATTGCTCATGAAAACCACACATTGAATGTTGTACCACCATACAGCAAGACCTTCAGAGGTGGTGGTCCAGATTGCTGTACACACTGGTACCTCTAATACCCGGTGGCATGTTCTCTTGCATTGATGTATGTCTGTGTTTGTCATGGCATACTATTCACAATTTCATCAAGGCACTGTTGGTCCAGATTCTCCCACTCCTCAATGGCAATTCAGCGTAGATCCCTCAGAGTGGTTGGTGGGTCGTGTCATTCATAAACAGCCCTTTTCAATCTATCCCAGGCATGTTCGATAGGGCTCATGTCTGGAGAACATGCCGGCCACTCTAGTTGAGTGGTGGTGTTATCCTGAAGGAAGTCATTCACAAGATGTGCACGATGGGGGCATGAGTTGTCATCCATGAAGACGAATGCCTCACCAATATGCTGCCGATATGGTTGTACTATTAGTTGGAAGATGGCATTCATTTATCGTACACCCATTACAGCACCTTCCATGACCACCAGCAGCGTATGTCGGCCCCACATAAGGCCACCCCGAAACAGAAGGGAACCTCCACCTCGCTGCACTTGCTGGACAGTGTGTCTAAGGCATTCAGCCTGACTGGGTAGCCTCCAAACACTTCTTTGACAATTGTCTTGTTGAAGGCATATGTGACACTCACTGGTGAAGAGAATGTGATGCCAATCCTGAGCAGTCCATTTGGCATGTTGCTGGGCCCATCTCTACAATGCTGTGCATGGTGTCGTGGTTGCAAAGCTGGACCTCACCATGGATGTCGGGAGTGAAGTTGCACAACATGCAGCCTATTGCACACAGTCTGAGTCATAACATGGCATCCTGTGGCTGCATGAAAAGCATTATTCAACATAGTGGCGTTGCTGTCAGGGTTCCTCCGAGCCAATATCTATAGGTAGCGGTCATCCACTGCAGCAGTAGCCCTTGGGTGGCCTGAGCGAGGCACGTCATCGACAGTTCCTGTCTCTCTGTATCTCCTCCATGTCCGAACAACATCGCTTTGGTTCACTCCAAAACACCTGGACACTTCCCTTGTTGAGAGCCCTTCCTGGCACAAAATAACAATGTGGTCATGATCGAACTGCGGTACTGACCATATAGGAGTGGTTGAAACACAGACAACAAGAACTGTGTACCTCCTTCCTGGTGGAATGACTAGAAATGATCAGCTGTCGGACCCCCTCCATCTAATAGGTGCTGCTCATGCATGTTTGTTTACATCTTTTGGTAATTTTAGTAACATCTCTGAACAGTTAAAGGGACTCTGTCTGTGATACAATATCCACAGTCAACGTCTATCTTCAGGAGTTCTGGGAACCAGGGTGATGCAAAACTTTTTTTTGATGTGTGTAGTTACAGCTGAACAGTTGAAACAGATACAAGAGAAACAAAATACTGAAAATCAGAACATCATTAAGCAAATCACTGAAATTGAATGGATGCATCTAGATGGATACAAGTAAAAATTCTGCTACTATAGAACTACTGAGAAAAAAGGAGGAGTGGTTATAATGCAAAAAATAGAGTAAGTTCCAGACCCCCCCAGGTTCATGCAGCATGTTCTGTTGAAGAGCTTTTTGAATTCTGCATCACAATAAAGGATAAAAACACACAAACTAGCAGCATTGAAAGTTTACAGATCACCAGCAAAAAATATCTTAAGCCCCATAATGAAACTATACTGGAGAATAATCACTCTTTGTGGAGTCTTAAAGACTCTGTCAGTTAGGTCACCTAGAATTGTTGACGTCTAGCTTTGGATTATTTAACATATCAAAAATCACTACACAAATTGCAGGTCAAACAACAACAACAACCATTGCAGTTTCTTTTTAGACCTTACGACTTTTAAAGATTTAGATATAAGAGTGACAGTCAATGGTTTATCTGGCAATGGTGATCAAATGTAAACCATAAGAAAGAGATTTACCTAATTCAAAGAACAAACTGTAGTTAAGAGCTGAAACTTAATTACAACCAATTTGGAAAGTTTTTCAAATCTGTTATTGAAAAAGTTAACATTTTCACACTCCAAGAATACAACAAGAACAATTTATAACACTATTAAACAAGAAGCTAGCAAAAATAATTATGTATATTACATTGAGAGCACAGAAAGTAGCTGTCAACACACTGAAATCACTGACATAAAATTAAATGATTACTTACCCAGAGTTGCAGCAAAAATATCATCCACTAACAAAAAAGTAAATACAGATGCATCAGATTTACTTCAGCAGACACCATATGCAACACCTACAAAGATTAGTATCAAAACTACAGCCCCTAAGGAGATTACAAAATTCACCAGGTCACTAAAAAGGAATAATTCTGTTGAGTATTACAGTGTTGGCTATTTAGTCTTTTTCTCATAGTCACCTCCTACTTGGCCGTCCTCTCCTAGAGATCCAAATGGGAGACTAGTATGGAATCTTTTGCCAATGGAGGGACCATCAGGACACTTTTTTCAATTACAAGCCACATGTCCTGTGGATACACATTACATATCTTTAATGCAGTGGTTTCCATTGCCTTCTGCAGCCTCATGCCACTGATCATTGCTGATTCTTCTGCCTTTTAGGAGCAATTCCCCACTCCAAGGGCAAGAGAGTGCCCTGAACCTCAGTCTGCTCTTTTGCTCTCTTTGACAACCCTGTTGGCAGAATGAGGGTGACTTCTTATGCCAGGAGTCTTCAGCCACCATTGCTGACAATTTTTATCCAAAATTTAAGCAGTGGCAGGGTGTGAACCTGAGACTGAGGATGTATTGATTTCTATTCAAAGTAACTACCCTTAGACTACGGGTGCATGATGTTCTATCTGAAAAGGAAAATGCTGAGACTCAATCTACATACAGTGGGTGTCAGCGATGTGAAATGGAAAGAAGACAAGGATTTCTGGTCAGAGAATTATAGGGTAATATCAACAGCAGCGGAAAATGGAATAATGGGAGTAGGAGTCATTATGAATAGGAAGGTAGGACAGAGAGTGAGTTACTGTGAACAGTTCAGTGATAGCATTGTTCTCATCAGAATCGACAGCAAACCAACATTTAAAACAACAGTTCAGGTATATCTGCCAATCTCTCAAGCAGAGAACAAAGGGAAATAGGGAATTGGAATGTGATTGTAGCAGAAAGAGAAGAACAAAGGGCTATGGGAGAATACGGGCTTGATAGTAGGAATGAGAGAGGAGAAAGACTAATTAAGTTCTGCAATAAATTTCAGATGATAATAGTGAATCCTCTCTTCAAGAATCACAAGAGGAGGAGGTGTACTTAGAAAAGGCCAGGAGATACAGAAAAATTTCAGTTAGATTACATCATGGTCAGGCAGAGATTCAAAAATCAGGTATTGTATTGTAAGGTGTATCCTGGGGCAGATATTGACTCAGATCACAATTTGGTAATGATGAAGATAGGCTGAAGTTTAAGAGACTAGTCAGGAAGAATCAATCTGCAAAGAAGTGGGATACAGAAGTGCTAAGGAGGCTACAGGCACTGCGATAATGAATAGCTTGGTACACACCTCAGTTGAAGAGGAATGGACATCGCTATAACGGGCAACCACAGAAGCTGGAGAGAGAACAATGTCAGTACAAGGAAAGTAACAAAAACCACAAGTAACAGAAGAAATACATCAGTTGATCGATGAAAGAGGAAGTGAAAGCATTTCAGTGAATTTAAGGAATACAGAAATATAAGTTATTTAGGAATGAAATAAATAGGAAGTGCAGGAAAGTTAAAGCAAAATGACAACATGAAAATGTGAGGAAATTGGAAAGAAATGATTGTTGGAAGGACTGACTCAGCGTACAGAAAAGTAAAAACAACCTCATGTGAAATTAAGAGCAAGGGCGGTAACATTAAGAGTGCAATGGAAATTCCCCTGTTAAATGCAAAGGAGAGAGAGGGTAGGTAGAAAGTGTACACTGAAGGCCTATGAAGGGAAAGACTTGTCTGATGACATGACAGAAGAACAAACAGGAGTCATTATAGAAGAGATAAAGCTCCAGTATTAGAATCAGGATTTAAAAGAGCTTTGAAAACCTCCAGGCAGAATAAGGCAAATGGGATAGATATCATTCCATCAGAATTTCTAAAATCACTGGGGGAAGTGGCAACAAAGTGACTATTCACATTATTGTGTAGAATGTATGAACTCGGGACTTACCATCAGACTGTCGGAAAAACATCATCCACACAATTCCCGAGACTGCAAGAGCTGACAAGTGCAAGAATTACGGCACAATTAGCTTAACAGTACATGCATCCGAGTTGCTGACCAGAATAAAATACAGAAGAATGCAAAAGAAAAAAAGGATCTGTTAGATGATGATTAGTCCAGCATTAGGAAAGGTAAAGACACCAGGGAGGCAGTTCTGACATTGTGGTTGATAATGGAAGCAAGACTGAAGGAAAATGAAGACACATTCATAGGAACTGTTGACCTGGAAAAAGCATTCAATAATGTAAAATGGTGCAAGATGTTCTAAATCTTGAGAAAAATGGGTGTAAACTATATGGAATGATGAGTAATATACAATATGTACAAGAACAAAGAACAAACAATAAGAGTGGAAGATCAAGAAAGAAGTGCCCAGTTTAAAAAGGGTGTAAGAAGGGGACACAGCCTTCTGCCCCTGCTGTTCAGTTTATACATCGAAGAAGCAATGACAGAAGTAAAAGAAAGGTTCAACAGTGGGATTAAAATAAAGGTGAAAGGATGTTGCTATCATCAGTGAAAGTGATGAAGAAATACAGGTTCTGTTGAATGGAATGAACGGTCTAATGAATACAGAATATGGATTGAGAGTAAATTGAAGAAAGACAAAAGTAACAAGTAGCAGAACTGAGAACAGTGAGAAACTTAACATCATACTCGGTGATTAGGAAGTAGATGAAGTGAAGGAATTCTGCTACCTAGATAGCAAAAGAACCCATGACAGATGGAGCAGGGAGGACATAAAAAGCAGACTAGCATTCACAGCCAAGAGAAGCCTGTTAGTATCAAATGTAAGTCTTAATTTTCAGAAGAAATTTCTGAGAATGTACGTTTGGAGCACAGCACTGTATTGCAGTGAGCCATGGACTGTGGCAAAACTGGAACAGAAGAGAATAGAAGAATGTTGATAATTAGATGGACTGATAAGGCAAGGAATGAGGAGGTTCTCCACAGAATCAGTGAGAAAAGAAATATATGGAAAATGCTGGTAAGAAGAAGGGACAAGATAATAGATCATTTGTTAAGACACCAGGGAATAACTTCCATTGCACTGGAGGGAGCTGTAGAGGGTAAAAACTGTAGAGGAAGAGAGAGAGATTGGGATACATCCAGCAAACAATTGAGGATGTAGTATGCAAGTGCTCCTCTGAAATGAAAAGTCTGGTACAGGAGAGGAATTCGTGGTGGGCCGCATCAAACCAGTTGAAAGACTAATGACTCTGGGATTGAGCAAATCACCTTTAAATTAAAGACCTATTTCCCTGCTTCCAGTCTTTTCAACAGTTTTTGAGAAAGTGGCCTATAATGGAATACTGAGTCATTTAACTGAGCTTGTTAATCCTTATGCTTGTGTCTTCCTTACTGCATGATGAATAGACATTATACTGCAAGTGGCATTGTGTGAATAAAGAGTAGCATGAAAGAATTTTACATGCATCTGACGTAAGAATTGCTATGCATATTGAACTTTTTAATACGCAGGTGTCAGGATTGCTTGTTGTATTCAGTGGTGTCCCCAGACATCTCACCTTGTCCACTATGTAATTTCACAATGAAGGCTGCCAGATTTCAGTCACCAAGATAGTTAACATCTTGAGAGGCAAACCATGGAAAAGATTGAAGTTGATTCACCTAAAAACACTACACTTTGGTATTATGGAAGCCAGTAATGGCATTTAAATGCTGATTTAAGTCTGAAATAATAACTCTTCCTGACCAGTGGAAGCTGATGCAGTGGCAAGTGTGCAACCAGTTTAGATTGCAACAGACATTATTGAAGCATTGATGCACACACAACCCAACTCATTGCACTGCACTAGTGTCAATCAACATTGTTCATTCATTCATTTATTCATTCCTCACACTCCCTATACAGCATCAAGAAGGAGAACTTTCAGAAGTGTTGAATAAGTCAAGATATACATTAACAAGAAACAAGCTAATCGTAGAAACTTAATCTGCACATTATACCAACAATACAGTGTGTAATACATAGAGCTGCCATTATGATACGCATACTACAATACTGAATACCACAGTAGACAGTTCAGTAGGATGAATGTGTCTAAAAAGATCAACCACAGAAGTTATACAGACAAACATACGTATGTACATGGAAAGTAACTGTGAAGATACCTTGGGTAACAGAAGAAATATTTCAACTGATCAATGAATGAAGGAAATACAATAATGCTCAGGATAAGATTGGAATACAGCAATAAAATCCACTCATGAATGAAATGTACATAAACTACAGTGAACCTAAAGAGAAAAAGCAGCAGAAAAAATATGAAGAAATTGAAACAGCAACTATCATCCGAAGGACAGACTCAGAATTTAGAGAAGTCAAAACAGTCTTCAGTAAAATCAGAAACAAGCACATTAACATTAAGAGTGCAATGATGTCAAGTGCAGAGGGGAGAAAGGGTAGGTGTTAAGAGTACATAGAAGGTGTGCACAAGGGGAAGACCTATCTGAAGATGTGATTGATGGGGAAATGGAAATTGATATGGAAGATATAGGTGACCTAGTATTTGAGTCAGAGTTTAACAGAGCTTTGAAAGATTTTTCAAATGAATAAGATGAAATACGTAGACAAAATTCCTTTGGAATGTCTGAAATAAATTGATCATTTGGGGAAGTGACAAACATACATCTATTCAATCTAGAATCTACAACAGTGGAGAAATACCAACAGACATTTGCAAGAATATCATTCACACATTAGCAAAGGCAGCTAAGTATGAAAACTATTGTACAGTCAGAGTTGCTAACAAGAACAATATACAGAATAATGGAAAAGAAAACTGAGCATATGTCAGATGATGATCAGTTGGGCTTTGTGGAAGGTAAAGGAACCAGAGAGACAGTTCTGACATTGATGATGGAAGCAATCTACGTTGATAGGATCTTTCCGCCTGGAAAAAGTGTACCATGTAAAATGATGGATGGTGTTCAAAGTTGTCAGAAAAATAAGTTTAAGCTACAAAGAAAGATAGGTAATATACAATAAGTACAAAAACCAAGAGAGAACAATAAAAATGAAAGACCAAGAATGAAGCGCTTGCATTAAAAATGATGTGAGACAGTAACACCGTCTTTTGTCCCTGCTGTTCAATCTATACATCAAAGAAACAATGACAGAAATAAAGGAAGGGTCCATGAGCAGCATTAAAATTCAGGATGAAAGGATACCAATGATACTCGCTGACGACATTGCTATCCTCAGTTAAAGTGAAGAAAAATTAAATTACCAGTATCGGACCTTTTGAATGGTCTGATGAGTACAGCATGTGGATTGAGGGTAAACTTAGGAAAGATGAAAGCAGCAGGTAACACCAGAAATGAGATAAGGGAAAAATTTAACATCAAATTCAGTGACCAAGAAGTAGACAAAGTGAAGGAATTCTGCTACCTCAGAAGAAAAATAACTCATGACAGCTGAAGTAAAGAGGACATAAAATGCAGACTAGGAAAGACATAGAGGGCACTACTGTCCAAAAGAAGTCCAATGGTATCAAACATAGATCTTAATTTAAGGAAGACACATCTGATGATGTACTTTTGGAGCACAGCAATGTAGAGAAATGGATAACGGACAGTGAGGAAATTAGAAAAGAAGACAATTGACGTGTTCATGATATGGTGCTGTAGAAGATATTGAAAATTAAATGGACTGATAAAATAAGAAATAAGGAGGTCCTCCACAGAATTTTTAAGGAAAAGAATATATGGCATACACTGACTAGATGAAGATACAAAATGATAGGACACATGTTAAGAAATTGAGGTATAAGTTCTTTGGTACTAGAGGGAGCTGTGAAGGGTAACAGTATTAAGGAACACAGAGACTGGAATATACCCAATGAATAAGTGAAGGAGGTTGGCCGAAGAAACTGCTAACCCTCAATTTAGTAAGGTTTATTTTGATTACACTATCTCTTATGTTGATGAATGCACCAAACATTGGCAACAAGTAGTCCCATGTGCAACACTCGAAAACACTGTCTGCTGTATATAGGGTGGTTATAATTAAAGTTAAACATCCAAAACGCTGTAGAAATAACACCACTGGTCAGAATGACGTCAAATTGCAATGGAATATTATCAGAGAAGAGGGAAAACATATAGCAGAAGAAGAAAAAACTGTGTGAAAATTGATCAATAGACGGCACTGTATGTGTCAGAATACATGAATGGAAACACCTGTCATACACAATGACCCATTGAAGTTGGTATAAGCATGCCACATACATGGCTTTTCCTCCTTTCACGTCTGCGACGTTCGCCATGACCGTTGCAATGCAGGATTGCTCTCTGCTTGTAAAGCTGTATTACAAGAATAGTGACTGTGCACACATCACTCCCAAACACTGAAAGGTTTAAAAAAAGGCACTGGTCTGATGATTACCATGGGTCTGGAGAAAATGATTCAGAAATTCGAAAAGGTGGGTTCTTTTGGTGTGCAACCAGTAGAGGGAGAAAATTAATTGATTCGACGTAAGTGGAAGCAGTGCCCACAGCAACACAGGAGGAGACAAGTAGTGGTGAGCAAACGTGTAGTGCATGGAGAACTGCCCAAACATTGGACATACCTGTGAGCACAGTGCGTAAAATCCCATGAAACATCCTTAAATGCTACCCATTCAAAATTACCCATGTGCAGGAGTTGCTTCCTGTTGACCTGCCAGCAACAGAGAGATTTTCTTTAGAATTTCTTGCACGCATGGAAGAGGACAATAATTGGCCATGGAAGATTTTGTGGACAGATGAAGTCCGTTCCATCTGACAGGACATGTCAATACACAGAATTGTCGAAAATGGGCAACGGAAAATCCACACGCAAATCAACCAATACCACTTCATCTTGAAAAGGTCACTGTGTGGTGTGGCTTTACGTCATAATTTATCATAGGGCCATATTTTTTCAAAGAGACAGGTGCTTCCACCCTTGTTATCTGTACTGTCACTGGTAAGTGCTATGGTGTCTTTTGCCTTTTGCACAATCATGTCATTCCAGCTCTCCAACAGCATGGATGCGTTGATGGGATCATTTTTATGCAAGATGGCACACTTCTGAACATTGAAAATCCAGTTAAACAGCTTCTGAAGCACCATTTCTCAAATGACAGAATTATCAGCTGACAATTTCCATACAGCCTCGCTGCCCCAATCGCCTGATCTTAATCTGTGTGACTTCTGGCTATGGGCCTATTCGAAAGATGTTGGGCTCAGTGTTCCAACTGCAAACTTAGTTGCATTGAAGGCAAACATTGCACAATGCATTCTGAACGTGAGCCCGGAAACACTTTGATCAGTTGTGGAACATGCTGTTTCTTGACTTCAACTTGTTGCAGAAAATGGTGGACAGCATATTGAACATGTTTTGCGCCGGTCACATGGAAATTAATAACCCAGTTTGATTTTGATTGATGCATTTTATGCGGCTTTTGGCACAGGACAATTAAAAATGGATGTGATTGATGCTTTTATGGAATTTTTGGCCTCAAAACAATTAAAAACTGATGTGATTGGTGCTTTTTGGCCTCAGGACAATGAAAAACTGATTTTTCTCATCCTTGTGATAGGACCTTCATGGTGGATGGGCTTATATTACTAACAGCATCACAACTGTATGCCCATGTACACTAAGTAGTACAGTTTGTTTAATGTCAAATGTACACCTTAGGCATTGTTATACAATTCATTTGTCATTTGTAGTCAACTACTATTAAATAATGATGCTTACAGTGCCATCTATTGCTACATTTTGTAACTGTTTATTTTTCTTCTGCCATACGTTTTCCCCCTTCTCTGATAATATTCAATTGCAATTTGACATCATTCTGACCAGAGGTGTTATTTCTACAGTGGTTTGAAAGTTTGACTTTAATTATAACCACCCTGTAAACAGATTGGTTTTGTTGTATTTATGTCATTGTCTTTGAATTTAACCAAACACATACTATGAAGTAATGCAAAATACTCTCTTGTGGGTTTATGCTTTCTTCTGCTGACTCCTCCAATAGAGGGCATTGGGTGCAGATACTACTCTGAGATGAAAAGATTGTCACAGTAAAGGAAGTTGTGGTGGGCCGCATCAAATCAGTCAGAAGACTTATGACCCCCCCCACCACACCCAAACATAAAGCTGGACTCCAATCTACTTACATGGAATTGATACACCTGTTTGTGTGATAGTGCAGGATGTGAGTATGGTTTGCGAAGCTCACAACTCTTCTTTTTTCTTCAATGGTGGCAACTGTCCCTCCTGCCCCCCCACCCCTTCTGATACACCTTCAACTTAGAAGCATGTAAATACTGTTTTATTGGATGTACATGAAAGTGACATAAAAATACTTAGCTTCTAAGTACTAACGGATAAATAAATGAAACACACACACACACACACACACACACACACACACACACACACACACACACACACACAATACAAAATTAGGTAAATCATGCAATCCTGAACAAAGATTATCTGCTGAAAATAATATGATGTACTGATGCATCAGAACATAATGAAATGTAGGTTACCAGTTCCACATTGTATATGCAAACAAAAAGTTTAACAGTGGTTAATGTTCTTATAAAATAGTGCAACACTACATTCCAGTTATTAAATTTCATCTTACCAGTCCAATGCTGAATACTGTAAATAAAAGCAGGAAACAGATGTCTGTGCAATGTCTGTTCTTTGAAATTCCCTCTGACTCTGGATCATAGCTGCCTTTGCTCAAATTAAGCTGAAACCAATAGATCAAATTAATTATAGTGGAGTGTTTCAAATATAGCCTAATAATGTGCTTGTTTGTGTAGATGTTAAAGATTTAGCAGACATTTTTGCAATGTCAAAGTCATTTTAATGAAAACAAACGAAGCACGTAAAGTATGCAAGGAGTCTAATCTCATGTTCTGATCAAGTGACCGAGATTATTTAGTACATTAGGTGTATACTACAGTTTACCATTAGAAGCTGAAATGTATTTTGTCTCATAAAGGAATGACATAAATGTTTGACAAATTTTATTTCAACAGGAAAGACACTACTGATTAAAAAAATAATAGCTTTGGAAATACCCAAATTCCAACATTGTTTACAATCATTCATCTGTGAAATATGCCTTTTCATTTATCATATGTATAATTAGCACCTATGAAATGCAAAATAAAGATTACTGCTGCTCAAAATACTTTATGATTGAAGCTCAGCAAGACAAATGCAAACTTTTGATGTATGAAATGAAAATAGTGGTACTCGCAAATTCCCAGCACAGCCCGGGATTTATGCTTGGTGGGAGGTCTGGAAAATAGGATACACTCAGCCTTGTGAGGCCAAATGAGGAAGCAGAGGCTGCATGATTTTGAAGTTTCAACAACTTCAACTGTGCTATAATGACCATATGCCCTCCATATCACATGCAATGTGCCTTGGGTATGATGAATTGGAAGCCGGTCAGCAGCATGCGGTCTGCAAAATCTGACTGCAAAGTTTAATTACTTAATCACTGACAAGGGTGGTCGAAGGTGTGTGACAGTTCAGAGTCAACACCGATCACAGCTACTGTACTGACAACATCACATCTGCTTGCGAGACCTTTGCTTGAATCAAAATACTTACTGGACATCAACAGTGCAAAATCTAATAACTTCCTTTATTAGTATACTTTTAATCAGTCTATGTAACTTTCTTTATATGATGTCAGACTGAATGAAAACCAATAATTATTCATGTGTAAATATCTCCTCTGATCCTCAAACTGTTTCAGTCACATGACTATTGCATTGTTGACAAAGGCATTAAGTTTCACACAGAAATGGAAAGGAAGATTAGGCCTTAAGGACTTAGTGCAGATGGGACGAGAAGGGATGAGGAGACAGACAATCCTCAACTCCTGAGACTGCACGCTGTGTGAGTATTGGCCTCCCTAATAGTTAGCAACAACCTTTCTCAGTGCGTAGGCTAGCACAGACTTCATTGTGCTTTAGGGCAGAGGGAAAGGCACATTTCAACATATTAAAAAAAAAAGTTTTCATGAAACCTATTGTATTAGTTACTACAGTGTGTTAGAAACCTTGTAAAATTTTACCTCAGTTCCTAGTAATAAACATGGGGGCTACATTTTACACTTAAGCTGAAGGATACAGTACTTTTGCTGAAATATATTTCCGCCATTGGGCACTTTTCATCAACCTTTATTTTTAAATCAACTTAACATGTTTCAGTGATGCAATACACCTATAACACACGTATGGATTGTTGTTGATGTGGTCTTCAGTCGAGAGACTGGTTTGATGCAGCTCTCCATGCTACTCTATCCTGTGCAAGCTTCTTCATCTCCAAGTAACTACTGCAACCTACATCCTTCTGAATCTGTTTGATGTATCCATCTCTTGGTCTCCCTCTACGATTTTTACCCTCCATGCTGCACTCCAATACTAAATTCATGACCACTCGATGCCTCAGAACATGTCTACCAACCGATCCCTTCCTCTAATCAAGTTGATCCACAAATTACTCTTCTCCCAAATTCTATTCAGTACCTCCTCATTAGTTATTTGATCTAGCCATCTAACCTTCAACATTCTTCTGTAGCACCACATTTTGAAAGCTTCTATTCTCTTCTTGTCTAAACTATTTATTGTCCATGTTTCACTTCCATACATGGCTACACTCTATACAAATACTTTCAGAAACGACTTCCCGACACTTAAATCTATACTCTATGTTAACAAATTTCTCTTCTTCAGAAATGCTTTCCTTTCCATTGCCAGTCTGCATTATACAGGGTTATTACAAATGATTGAAGCGATTTCACAGCTCTACAACAACTTTATTATTTGAGATATTTTCACAATGCTTTGCACACTCATACAAAAACTCAAAAAGTTGTTTTAGGCATTCACAAATGTTCGATATGTGCCCCTTTAGTGATTCGGCAGACATCAAGCCGGTAATCAAGTTCCTCCCACACTCGGCGCAGCATGTCCCCATCAATGAGTTCAAAAGCATCGTTGATGCAAGCTCGCAGTTCTGGCATGTTTCTTGGTAGAGGAGGTTTAAACACTGAATCTTTCACATAACCCCACGGAAAGAAATCGCATGGGGTTAAGTCGGGAGAGCGTGGAGGCCATGACATGAATTGCTGATCATGATCTCCACCACGACCGATCCATCGGTTTTCCAATCTCCTGTTTAAGAAATGCCGATCATCATGATGGAAGTGTGGTGGAGCACCATCCTGTTGAAAGATGAAGTTGGCGCTGTCGGTCTCCAGTTGTGGCATGAGCCAATTTTCCAGCATGTCCAGATACACGTGTCCTGTAACGTATTTTTCGCAGAAGAAAAAGGGGCCGTAAACTTTAAACCATGAGATTGCACAAAACAAGTTAACTTTTGTGAATTGCAAATTTTCTGCACGAATGCATGAGGATTCTCTACCGCCCAGATTCGCACATTGTGTCTGTTCACTTCACCATTAAGAAAAAATGTTGCTTCATCACTGAAAACAAGTTTTGCACTGAACACATCCTCTTCCATGAGCTGTTGCAACAGCGCCGAAAATTCAAAGCGTTTGAATTTGTCATCGGGTGTCAGGGCTTGTAGCAATTGTAAATGGTAAGGCTTCTGCTTTAGCCTTTTCTGTAAGATTTTCCAAACCGTTGGCTGTGGTACGTTTAGCTCCCTGCTTGCTTTATTCGTCGACTACCGCGGGCTACGTGTGAAACTTGCCCGCACGCGTTAAACCGTTACTTTGCTCACTGCAGGCCGACCCGTTGATTTCCCCTTACAGAGGCATCCAGAAGCTTTAAACTGCGCATACCATCGCCGAATGGAGTTAGCAGTTGGTGTATCTTTGTTGAACTTCATCCTGAAGTGTCGTTGCACTGTTATGACTGACTGATGTGAGTGCATTTCAAGCACGACATACGCTTTCTCGGCTCCTGTCGCCATTTTGTCTCACTACGCTCTGGCGGCAGAAACCTGAAGTGCAGTTTCAGCCGAACAAAACTTTATGAGTTTTCTACATATCTGTACTGTGTCGTGACCATATGTCAATGAATGGAGCTACAGTGAATTTATGAAATCGCTTCAATCATTTGTAATAGCCCTGTATCTCATCTTTACTTTGACCATCATCAGTTATTTTGCTTCCCAATTAGCAAAACTCATCTACTACATAAGTGTCTTATTTCCTAATCTAACTCCCTCAGCATCATCTGATTTCATTTGACTACATTCCATTATCCTCGATTTTCTTTTGTTCATGTTCATCCTCCTTTCAAGACACTGTCCATTCCGTTCAACTACTCTTCAGGTCCTTTGCTATCTCTGACAGAATTACAATCTCATTGGCAAACCTCAAACATTTCATTTATTCTCCATGGATTTCAATTCCTACTCCAATTTTTTCTTTTATTTCATTTACTGCTTGCTCAATGTACAGATTGAATAACATTGGGAATAGGGTGCAACCCTGTCTCACTCTCTACACTTGTATGTGTATGGATACAACTTGGAAACAGAGTTTTACAATATTTCCTCTGTAATTGAAGAAAGGTTTTGTTGAGGATATGGGTAGAGAAGTTCCAACTTTTATGTTTGGATCAGGAAGTTCCATCCTAAACTCATTCCTGTCAATATAGCAAATATAATTTCTTTTGAGGAAACTGATTCCAAGAATCTCCGTCCAGATATTTAACTTTGTAATTCTTGTCTTCTTCATGCCTTACAAATATGACTTTGTTATTTTCTTTGCTTACAAACTTCACACGTACCAAATCATTGATTTGTACTCCTAAATGATCATCAGTTTTAGCTTCATATTTTCATTCAATGGCAAAAAATTTTATTACTAGAAATCAGGAATTTATCTCTATCTACATTATCAGACTCAGCTTGTAACAGAATAGTCATTAGCTACAACTCTTATTGCTGCCTTGAACTGACACCTTCCAGTATGGTATTATACTTCCTTCACTTATGCTTGTTTTACAGTTCTTTCCTTTTTTTGTGTGAGCCTCAAACAACAGCTCAAAACAGTTGTAGTTTTTTTTTGTTAATGATTAGTTCCCATTCAACTGTGCAATTCTCTTCAGTAAGCTAAGAACCAAGCTATATACTTGGTCTTGAACTGACACCTTCCAGTACCTTATTAAATTTCTTTCACTTATGCTTGTTTTACAGTTCTTTGCTTTTCTTGGTGTAAGCCTAGAACTACAGCTCAAAACAGTTGTAGGTTTTTTAAATGATTAGTTCACATTCAGTTGTGCAGTTATCTTCAGCAAGCAAAGAACCAGGCTATACAGGGCATTACAAAAAGGTACGGCCAAACTTTCAGGAAACATTCCTCACACACAAATAAAGAAAAGATGTTATGTGGACATATGTCCGGAAACGCTTAATTTCCATGTTAGAGCTCATTTTAGTTTCTTCCACCTACACTCAATGGAGCATGTTATCATGATTTCAGACGGGATACTCTATCTGTGCTGCTAGAACATGTGCCTTTACAAGTACGACACAACATGTGGTTCATGCACGATGGAGCTCCTGCACATTTCAGTCGAAGTGTTCCTACGCTTCTCAATAACAGATTCGGTGACCGATGGATTGGTAGAGGCAGACCAACCTCCACGCTCTCCTGACCTAAACCCTCTTGACTTTCATTTATGGGGGCATTTGAAAGCTCTTGTCTACGCAACCCCAGTACCAAATGTAGAGACTCTTCGAGCTCATATTGTGGACGGCTGTGATACAATTCGCCATTCTCCAGGGCTGCATCAGCGCATCAGGGATTCCATGCGACGGAGGGTGGATGCATGTATCCTCGCTAACGGAGGACATTTTGAACATTTCCTGTAACAAAGTGTTTGAAGTCACGCTGGTACGTTCTGTTGCTGTGTGTTTCCATTCCATGATTAATGTGATTTGAAGAGAAGTAATAAAATGAGCTCTAACATGGCAGCTATATAATATTCATATGGACTGAACCCATGAACCCTGGACCTTACCGTTGGTGGGGAGGCTTGCGGGCCTCAGCGATACAGATGGCCGTACCATAGGTGCAACCACAATGGAGGGGTATCTGTTGAGAGGCCAGACAAACGCGTGGTTCCTGAAGAGGGGCAGCAGTCTTTTCAGTAATTGCAGGGGCAACAGTCTGGATGATTGACTGATCTGGACTTGTAACACTAATCAAAACGGCCTTGCTGTGCTGGTACTGCGAACGGCTGAAAGCAAGGGGAAACTACAGCCGTAATTTTTCCCAAGGGCATGCAGCTTTACTGTATGGTTAAATGATAATGGCGTCCTCTTGGGTAAAATATTCTGGAGGTAAAATAGTCCCCCATTAGGATCTCCGGGCGGGGACTAGTCAAGAGGACGTCATTATCAGGAGAAAGAAAACTGGCATTCTGCGGATCGGAGCATGGAATGTCAGATCCTTTAATTGGGCAGGTAGGTTAGATAACTTAAAAAGGGAAATGGATAGGTTAAAGTTAGATATAGTGGGAATTAGTGAAGTTCGGTGGCAGGAGGAACAAGACTTTTGGTCAGGTGAATACAGGGTTATAAATACAAGATCAAATAGGGGTAATGCAGGAGTTGGTTTAATAATGAATAAAAAAAATAGGAGTGCAGATAAGCTACTACAAACAGCATAGTGAACGCATTATTGTGGCCAAGATAGACACGAAGCCCACATCTACAATGTATGATGAGATAAAAGAAATTATTCAGGTAGTGAAGGGAGAGTAGGGAAAGGGAGAGAAGGAAACATAGTAGGTGAATATGGATTGTGGTAAAGAAATGAAAGAGGAAGCTGTCTGGTAGAATTTTGCACAGAGCATAACTTAATCACAGCTAACACTTGGTTCAAGAATCATAAAAGAAGGTTGTACACATGGAAGAATCCTGGAAATACTAGAAGGTATCAGATAGATTATATAATGGTAAGACAGAGATTTAGGAACCAGGTATTAAATTGTAAGACATTTCCAGGGGCAGATGCGGACTCTGACCACAATCTATTGGTTATGAACTGTAGATTAAAACTGAAGAAACTGCAAAAAGGTGGGAATTTAAGGAGGAGGGACCTGGAGAAACTGACTAAACCAGAGGTTGTACAGAGTTTCAGGGAGAGCATAAGGGAACAATTGCCACAAATTGGGGAAAGAAATACAGTAGGAGATAAATGGGTAGCTCTGAGGGATGAAGTAGTGAAGGCAGCAGAGGATCAAATAAGTAAAAAGACGAGGGCTAGTAGAACTCCTTGGGTAACAGAAGAAATATTGAATTTAATTGATGAAAGGAGAAAATATAAAAATGCAGTGAATGAAGCACGCAAAAAGGAATACAAACGTCTCAAAAATGAAATCGACAGGAAGAGCAAAACGGCTAAGGAGGAATGGTTAGAGGACAAATGTAAGGATGTAGAGGCTTATCTCACTAGGGGTAAGATAGATACTGCCGACAGGAAAATTAAAGAGACGTTTGGAGAAAAGAGAACCACTAGTATGAATATCAAGATCTCAGATGGAAAGCCAGTTCTAAGCAAAGAAGGGAAAGCAGAAAGGTGGAAGGAATATATAGAGGGTCTATACAAGGACGATGTACTTGAGGACAATATTCTGGAAATGGGAGAAAATGTAGATGAAGACAAAATTGGAGATACGATACTGCGTGAAGAGTTTGACAAGCACTGAAAGACCTGAGTCGAAACAAGGCCCCAGGAGTAGACAACATTCCATTAGAACTACTGACGGCCTTGGGAGAGCCAGTCCTGACAAAACTCTACTATCTGGTGACCAAGATGTATGAGACAGGCGAAATACCCTTAGATTTCAAGAAGAATATAATAATTCCAATCCCAAAGAAAGCAGGTGTTGACAGATGTGAAAATTACCGAACTATAAGTTTAATAAGTCACAGCTGCAAAATACTAACACGAATTCTTTACAGGCGAATGGAAAAACTGGTAGAAGACGACCTCGGAGAAGATCAGTTTGGATTCCGTAGAAATATTGGAACACGTGAGGCAATACTGACCTTACGACTTATCTTAGAAGAAAGATTAAGGAAAGGCAAACCTACGTTTCTAGCAAGTGTAGACTTAGAGAAAGCTTTTGACAATGTTGACTGGAATACTCTCTTTCAAATTCTAAAGGTGGCAGGGGTAAAATACAGGGATTGAAAGGCTATTTACAATTTGTACGGAAACCAGATGGCAGTTATAAGAGTCGAGGGACATGAAAGGGAAGCAGTGGTTGAGAAGGGAGTGAGACAGGGTTGTAGCCTATCCCCGATGTTATTCAATCTGTATATTGAGCAAGTACAAAGGAAACGAAAGAAAAGTTCGGAGTAGGTATTATAATCCATGGAGAAGAAATAAAAACTTTGAGGTTCGCCGATGACATTGTAATTCTGTCAGAGACAGCAAAGGACTTGGAAGAGCAGTTGAATGGAATTGACAGTGTATTGAAAGTAGGATATAAGATGAACATCAACGAAAGCAAAACGAGGATCATGTAATGTAGTCGAATTAAGTCGTGTAAGGCCGAGGGAATTAAATTAGGAAATGAGACACTTAAATTAGTAAAGGAGTTTTGCTATTTGGGGAGCAAAATAACTGATGATGGTCGAAGTAGAGAGGATATAAAATGTAGACTGGCAATGGCAAGGAAAGCGTTTCTGAAGAAGAGAAATTTGTTAACATCGAGTATAGATTTAAGGATCAGGAAGTCGTTTCTGAAAGTATTTGTATGGAGTGTAGCCATGTATGGAAGTGAAACATGGACGATAATCTGTTTGGACAAGATGAGAATAGAAGCTTTCGAAATGTGGTGCTACAGAAGAATGCTGAAGATTAGTTGGGTAGATCATATAACTAATGAGGAGGTATTGAATAGAACTGGGGAGGAGTTTGTGGCACAACTTGACAAGAAGAAGGGACCGGTTGGTAGAACATGTTCTGAGGCATCAAGGGGTCCCAAATTTAGCGTTGGACGGCAGCGTGGAGGGTAAAAATCGTAGAGGGAGACCAAGAGATGAATACACTAAGCAGATTCAGAAGGATGTAGGTTGCAGTAAGTACTGGGAGATGAAGAAGCTTGCACAGGATAGAGTAGCATGGAGAGCTGCATCAACCCAGTCTCAGGACTGAAGACCACAACAACAACAACAAATATTCATGAACATACTCGATGCGTGATATTTCTTGGGTAATCGAAATGTTCCCCGGATTGTAGGGGGACGGTACCATTACATCTTGGTGGCATCTTGAATGATTGCGTTGTGTTACGTTACAAAGACCGCATGAATGCTTACGACCTAACAACAATCGTTTAAGATAGTACGCCTGCAGTTCAGTGTAGGTAAAGCAGCAACACATTGTGGTACGGCGGGTTGCCGCATTGGGGTGCTGCAGGCGAGTTCGGTCACCGTTACGTACTGCAGGAATTTCAGCACTAGAGACGAACCAGCAATTATTGCACAAACAGTTATTCCTTGATATCAGTTATTTTAAACGTTTAGTAATAATTGACAGTTAAATGAGCTGTGATTGGCTGATTTCATAATTCTGACGATTGTGTATAATTCTGAAGATTGTGTGCCGTAATTTGCATTAACTCTCGCAATACCGTTTCGGGTGCCCACCATTTGAAAATGTTGTAATCTAGTCCTGTACATTATATTTTAAAATTTTGAAAAAAATATGTATTGTTTTTGATGATCTCTTATAGCAGACTACGTGATTGTTTTGAATTTTTCAGTAAAACGTAACCCAAGAATTCAAGTCTTAGTAATGAATGTGACTTTTCGCAACAAAAGTCGAGTTTTCAAGTTCAGGGCCACTCTTACACATATACTTATCTTTAAATGGTATGTTGCGAGAAAAACAATAACAATTAATTAAATATGCATTTTTGACAATTTCGTTGTTGTGTTCATATAGTACCCCATCCCTTTGTGTGCACATTGCGGGAAATGAGTTGGTATTGGTAAGATGGTGCTAAAAGTTAATGTCAGGTTCTGGACCCGACTTACACGTCAGTAGCAATTTAAAAATGATGATGTTCATAAAAGTTAACGACAGCAAACGCTTTTTTTACATTTTTTTGTAGTGGGGATAAAGTCGCCTCCTCCTCCCACTTTGGTAGTGCGCGTTAAGGAAACTGCGTTAGTATTTTTTGGGTTAACTAACGTGGAACTGGCTGCACGGCCTTCCGGCCAAAAGCCAAAATAAATAAATAAATAAAACTTACGTGGGACGAAATAAAATGTTTTAGCCGCCGGCTTATTAAATATTCATCAAAAAACGTCGTTTTCAAACAATTTATTAAAATATCATGACGGAAAATAAAATGTTGGCATATGAAAACTATACTTTCGAAAGGGGTTGGGGGTTGGGTTGTTTGGGGGATGAGACCAAACAGCGAGGTCATCGGTCTCATCGGAGTAGGGAAGAACGGGGAAGGAAGTCGGCCGTGCCCTTTCAAAGGAACCATCCCGACATTTGCCTGGAGCGATTTAGGGAAATCACGGAAAACCTAAATCAGGATGGCCGGACGCGGGATTGAACCGTCGTCCTCCCGAATGCGAGTGCAGTGTGCTAACCACTGCGCCACCTCGCTCTGTGTACTTTCGAAAGCAACAAGTAACATGTAGCTCAGTTACTGTAGCAAAATTATAAATTTAACTTTTGCTACATTACACTCGCTGCAACAAGTGTAGAACTATAGTTCCCGGGTTCGATTCCCGGCGGGTTCAGGGATTTTCTCTGCCTCGTGATGGTTGGGTGTTGTGTGCTGTCCTTAGGTTAGTTAGGTTTAAGTAGTTCTAAGTTCTAGGGGACTGATGACCATAGATGTTAAGTCCCATAGTGCTCAGAGCTATTTTTTTTTGTAGCACTATAGATCATTAAACAAGATATCTGACTGACGTGCCTACACAGTGGTTAGATCGGACATGTCTCCTTTGTCTGTTTTCTTCCTTGTAAAATAACAAATATCATTATTGGACGGCCTAGTTACAGATGCGCCACTGCCATCCGACAGAGAGATACTTCACAAGCCATTGAGAAGTGTCATACTGTCCTATTCACCTATTCTGTAACCAGAACTGCCTATCTGGAACTAACCAGCAGCTCGACAACAGACAGATTTTTACTAACGCGTGGCGGGGTTACACACACTATCTACAGTAGTAATGCCCAAATAGTTCATGTCGCTAACCTACAGATAAGAACACTCGAGATGGATGTCTGTTGCCAGTCAGCTCTACTTGTTTCGTTGTTTAATTTACAAAAAGGGACTTCAGGGGATTCTTAAATCCCAGGGCTGGCAAATGGTCAGCAAAATCAGTAAAAATCAGTATTTTGCAGATTGACCTTTCTAGTCTGTATTTTTCAGTTTTGGTCTACAAAGTCAATTTCTTTACCATGGCTTTTTTTAAAATTTATGTCATATGAAAAAAAGTTTGTAGCTGGTAAACTGATGTTTTCGGTAGCAGATAGACTGAAAAATCAGAGAAAGCCTTTGAGAAGGCTGTGAGCTATAACTTTTGTTAACAACCTTGTACACCAGAGGGCAATTGTTGATCTCTGTATCGGGAGAGTTATCTAACTGAAGACAATGAAAACACGAATACAACTGGCAGATCTCGGAAAACAGTACAGCAATGGTTTCCCTGTTGCTGAAAGGGCACAGGAAAAAAGTCACAGTGAAGTTTTTTGTCTGTTTGCGCACAAATGTTTTCGACTTCTTGGGGCTTTAGTGCTACAGAGCAACATGCTTACAGCCGGAAACAAAGAGAACAATTTGAAGTGAAACTTCACTTCTACCTTTGTCTTCAGCTCGTCCTAGCTGATTTTGTAATTTTATCTCTCGGAGCTACACAGTCAATTCAGCTTTATTCTGCTAGACAAGCTGCTTCAAGGACGGAGTTAATCTAGTGTGTGAAAATGATTGGAAGGAACTTTGCTCTTGAGTCAGCTTGTGAAAATCGGAAAGAAACTTTTGAGGCAATATTTCCTGGAAATGCTTCTTTGAATTCACCATACAAAGGCAAGGCAAGATATTTAGAACGTGACGCCTTAGCCCCATATTTTAAAAAACAGTTAGGGGTGATATTGGAACAGCACATTTCTCTCTTTGATTTGATGAAACTGCGAATAGAGTTCGAAGGAAAGAGCTCCAAAATGCAGTTAAATACTGGTCTGATTTCAGACAAATGATTATGGTATAACATCTAAAGACTTTTCTTATTGGTGAAGCTACAGCTAGTGATATTTACTCCTAGTTAAATGAAGCCTTGAATAATGCCCAGTTTCTCGCCGCTACTGGTGATAGGTTGTGATGGACCCGATGTTAACAAAACTATGAATCGTCTTATGAATAATTCTGTGATCACGTTGATTGATTTTGGCTCATGTAACATGCACATCAAACATAATGCATTACAAAAAGGATTACAATACTTTAATGAAAATGCTTTGGACATGATCTTGTTCTATAGTTTTTTTATATACAATTATCTAGTTAGGAAAATTTTTAAAAAAATACAATCACATATGAAACTTTTAGGTCATCAGATTATGGAACATGTTTCCTCTGGATGGCTGACATTAGAATTAGCTGGAGGCAGACTTTTAGAACAATGGTCAGCTGTTGACAAATACTTTCTTTATAACCCAGCACAAAAACAAGCTGATGAGTTGTTAAACTATTAAAAAACAGAACTGCTAGAGCAGAAATTATGTTTGTTCTTGCAAGAGGTGGTACATTGGTTACTTTCGAAAGAGATATCCCTTAATGCATATAATCAATAATGAACTCAGAAACGTCGTCAGAACACTCACGAATTGATTCTGTGTAGGTGCTGCTCCAATAAGTCCGGAAGCAGTTTGTGGTAAGTATTACTTGCCATTGAAAAACATAGTGTTCGACACTACAGAAAGTAAATATCTCAGGTAGCTAACTGCACTAGAAAGATACTATATTTCCATGCAAGCTAGAAAGCCCTGCGTCTGCTTGTAAACATATTTTGGAAAAGTTTCCTTTGGATAAAACCGTGTTGTGGTATCTTCGATGTTTGTATACTACAAAGAGGGTTGAAGAAGGCTCATACAAAAACATAAGCTAGTGATATTAACTGGCGACACAACGTTCTCTAGAACTGCGCTGTACATACTAAAACTTCATTACACAGATGACTGTATGTAGTGTTTTCTTGTGATCAGATGCTTAATGTAAAAGTACAACCATACAAGTTTTGAGGATAGTACAAAATTTTTCTTCGAGCCGCTGATTCGCAGACCAAGTTGCCACTTAAATTACTTTGTTATGCAGTGTGTGCCAACAGACTGAAAACAAAATGTTGTTGATATCAGAACCATTCTGGAGCAAGACCGACACTCATCCTTCTAGCCCTTACACCAGAAGTAGCAAGTGGAGGTGATGTAGTGTAATTTTTTGTGTAGCATTAAAGACATTTAAGATCTATTAAAAAAAACTATTTTTTCTGCAAGGTTGTTTTTCCACAATTGCCAATTTTGGCTACAGCATCGTTTTCAGACGGACCCGCATAAAGATAGTAGTAGTAATAGTAGTTTTACTCATAGAAATAGAGAAATAAAATCCAGAACAGGGCCGCATTTACGCGTGGGGTATCTATACTGTAATCATTGTTTAAATGCTGTGATGCGGGCTCTGTTATAATCACAAAATACTTAGACATTATTATTTTGTACGGGCTTATTCGGCTGTTTTTCTCAATCGACAACTGATGTGACTTAAATCAGCATTCACGTCTAAGACCTCGCGGTCCCTTACATAAAATTTCCTGTGCAGTTCGTTCAAACGTATGGCTCATCAGTTGGCAGAACCATAAAGGCTTAAAAAATATAATTACCGGTAATGAAATTTGATGGTCTGAAGTGAGCATTTCGTGGAAACCCTGTTTCTCCCATTCCTAACGTCATACAAATTAGGGCCTCATACAAATCATACTCCTAAAACTTTTTGAGCTCTTGAACTATGGAAAACCATTTTGGAAAACTTTATTCCCTAAGGAGATATTGCGGGAAACGTACATAATGTGTTAAGATCCATAACGTCTGACAGTTCACAGAGTAGCGACGTCATAACAATGTAAAGCGTCCGCCTTGATTGTTTTAGCGGGAATTCAAAATTCAGCTAAACAAAATTCTTTTTTAAAAAAGATAAGAACGAATTCTTATCAAAAAGTGTTTTTGTTGTAACAATTAGTGCTATTCCTAAAACTGAAATACTGATTTTTAAAAAAAGGTATAAGGCAATGAAATGGGAAAAACAAAAAAAGTTCGCACAAATTGGAGATACAAACAAATATTAATTTTGTGACATAAATCTAGTGTACCAAGAGTGGAATTAAAAGTTTACGACGAAAGTTACCATTTTATTAAAATGGTATCACTCAGAGGGCTTCCCTGATTTCACACACATTGTCGGAATCTGACGCTGAATCCGCCCTTGACATTGCGTGGCGTCTCTAACGGAATCTTGAGTATACCTTGGCCAATTCGCTCCTTCAAATCATCTCTGGTCCTTGGATAGTTTTCCTGGTAAACTTTTGAACTCGTGGTAAGCCCAAAGGAAAAATTGTGGAACCGATAAAGCTGATGATCGGGGTGAACACGGAATATCGTCATTTCGGTAGATGAGACGCCAAGGAAACGCGAATATAGGTACAACTATTGACACAACAGCAGTATGGTTTGTTGCACCATCCTTCTCGAAGAGTGTTTCTTCATCTAGATTTGGAAGATGACACGGAAGGCCGCAGAGGTAAATTAAACTGTCCCCAGAAGCACTTTGAGCACAACAAAAGTATCCGAAGTTTCGTAATACGCCTTTACAGCAATCACACGTTGCACACTTAACCAACGCTTCATAGCTACTAAAACATCCTCCCTCCTGCACACCCTCGATCAAGTCTTTCACTTCCATAAACCCTCACCACGACATCCAACAAGTCCTCAAATCACCCCGTTTGTCTGCGCGCTTTGTATACATTGTGTAAACTTTTAAATGGCAGACCTCTCCCTAGTCCTGAATCGGTAGAAGTCGGTAAACGGCGGGAGGCTTCGGTAGGCACGCAGTTTCGACTGCTGCCAACATTACGTGGCTGACTGTGTTGTACACGGTAGCCATTGTCGACTGCTTCGTTATTGTTTTGAGCTGTACTGTTCTGCGTGTTTTTATTGTGCAGTTGTGCTAAACATTATCAAAATGAGTGAAGAGGCAGTTGCTGGCCCATCTCGGGAGTCGCCAACAACTTCCAAGCCTTTCGTCTGCTTTCGTGTAAGCATGACGTGCAATTTGTAGTGCCAGCTCTGCAACTGGTAGGCGTGCCTTGTCCCCCCCCCCTCCCCCCCACAACGGCTCTTCACCATCGCAAGCCAATGCTTGCTTCCTCCTCTCCCCGCACATCCCTCTAACTCTACCGTCTTACAGTTAACACACTTTTTTTGTAAGAACATCCTCATAACGACGTTAATAACTAATGTTCAATCCCTTAGTGATTTTTGAATCTCATCGATTCATTAAATCGAACACTTATAAAGAAAAATTACCTCAGATGCTGCTTTATGGGATTTTATTTCGCAAAGTGCTCTAAAATGCTGATTTTGCGACTTATTTTCACAAATTTTTCACTACGTTGTTTACTCAGAAATAGCCACGCGATGTCTACTGTTAGAGAGGGTGCTGCACGTTAAGAGGAAGTGCCCTTTGCGCGTGCGTAATTCCAGCAGTGAAGTCCTTGCGGCAAACATCAGGCGTCTCATTGTTTCTTACGGTGAGTAGAAAACTTTTGGACTTCAGGCTGTAGCGCGTGTGCGTGTGCGTGTGCCAGCTGACACGACTACAAGCTGCTGCGATTCTACCTGGAGCGCTATAATAGTCGAAATTGGCGAATCGTGACGTATAAAATATTGTTCACTAAATGAAAAGATTTTAAGAAATGCATGTTAGCTTTGCTGCATTGAATTTTACACTTTTATACCGAGCCGTTTCGGTTCTCAGCCCTCATCCAGGAAAAAAAGCAGAAAACATGTCGTAGGTTGAAAACCGAAACCGGTCAGAATAAACGTGTAAAATTCAATACAGCAAGGTTAACGTACATGTCTTAGAACATAATCATGCTGTAGATTGTCGCCTAAATAAATGTTTGAATGGAAGCAAACTCGCCGGAAAATGAGTTATTTAATAAAGTCATTACTGCTGCGAAAAAAACACGAATCTCTGCAGGAGAGGATGTCTCACAGAATTTTAAAAGGGACTGTATCTATATTTTAGTGCTGGAGGATAATCAGTAGAAAGACAAAGATGAGAGTAAGTGAGCAGCAGCCGAACTGTACCTGCGTCTGAGACTGGCTAGACGGCTCCACCCGGTCGCTAGAGCTGCAGCAGGCACCCATCTCGCCTGAAAACACACAGCCACCATTAATTCGCTTCAAACAGCACTCTATGCTGGGAACACGTTCATTTCTCAAGTAGTAATTCTTACTCTAATGCATTCCTCATTATCTTTCAGTTGGACACCTGTAGCAATTACACTACTGGCCATTAAAATTGCTACACCAAGAAGAAATGCAGATAAACGGGTACTCATTCACGCAATTTGGGTGCATAGATCCTGAGAAATCAGTTCCCAGATTAACCACCTCTGGCCGTAATAACGGCCTTGATACGCCTGGACATTGAGTCAAACAGAGCTCGGATGGCGTGTGCAGGTACAGATGCCCATGCAGCTTCAACACGATACCACAGTTCATCAAGAGTAGTGACTGGCGTATTGTGACGAGCCAGTTGCTCGGCCACCATTGATCAGACGTTTTCAATTGGTGAGAGATCTGGAGAATGCGCTGACCAGGGCAGCAGTCGAACATTTTCTGTATCCAGAAAGGCCCGTACAGGACCTGCATTATGCGGTCGTGCATTATCCTGCTGAAATGTAGCGTTTCGCAGGGATCGAATGAAGGGTAATCTCCACTGTTCAAAGAGCCGTCAATGCGAACAAGAGGTGGCCGAGACGTGTAACCAATGGCACGCCATACCATCACGCCGGGTGATACGCTAATATGGCGATAACGAATACACGCTTCCAATGTGTGTTCAACGCGATGTCGCCAAACACGGATGTGACCATCATGATGCTGTAAACAGAACCTGGACTTATCCGAAAAAAATGACGTTTTGCCATTCGTGTAGCCAGGTTCGTCGTTGCGTACACCATCGCAGGCGCTCCTGTCTGTGATGCAGTGTCAAGGGTAACCGCAGCCATGGTCTCCGAACTGATAGTCCATGCTGCTGCAAATGTCGTCGAACTGTTCGTGCAGATAGTTGTTGCCTTGCAAACGTCCCAATCTGTTGACTCAGGGATCGAAAGGTGGCTGCACGATCCGTTACAGCCATGCGGATAAGATGCCTGTCATCTCGACTGCTAGTGATACGAGGCCGTTGAGATCCAGCACGGTGTTCCGTATTACCTTCCCGAACCCACCGATTCCATATTCTGCTAACAGTCATTGGATATCGACGAACGCGAGTAGCAATGTCGCGATACGATAAACCGCAATCTCGATAGGCTACAACCCGACCTTTATCAAAGTCGGAAACGTGATGGTACGTATTTCTCCTCCTTACACGAGGCATCAAAACAACGTTTCACCAGGTAACGCCGGTTAACTGCTGTTTGTGTATGAGAAATCGGTGGGAAACTTTCCTCATGTCAGCACGTTGTAGGTGTCGCTACCGGCGCCAACCTTGTGTGAATGCTCTGAAAAGCTAATCATTTGCATATCACAGCATCTTCTTCCTGTCGTTTAAATTTCTCGTCTGTAGCACGTCATCTTCGTAGTGTAGCAATTTTAATGGCCAGTAGTGTATATAACTCCGCAGAAAGCTTCATTATACGTTCAGAAGCTCTTAACAGAAAAGAAACTGAGTAAAGAGAACGTGAAACTATGAAATTACAGAATGAAGGAAACTCTGAAAATAACACTAAAAATGACAATAATGCTACCATGGTTCTCTGGTGTAATGCCAGATCTGATCGTGGAAGGCCCACGTTATTTCGGCGGACAAGCGTTGCAGCCAAAACACGAGCTTTAATAGGGACAGTGAAAGAAGGCACGGGTCTCGATAAAGCGGTGGTGTACCAAGTTTCACGGAAAAACGTATACTGAACAACGATCCGCGCAACGGAATATCGATGTGCAGTACATGAGCGCCTCACCCGCTTACTTCAGCCCAACAAGTCTGCAATAGTAGGCCACTGCACTGAAAATGGACTTTAAGTGAATTACCAGCAAACGAAAGTGACGGCTACCATCGATAAATTTTGGGAGTGCATTCTCGATAAAGTTACTGAAATTCGTGTGACTGATAATTTAATCAACAGGGTCACTGGCTTTAAACTGAACAAGGCATGAATGCCAATACTAAGCTCCATCAAAGCAAAACGTGAGACCAGGACGCGAGACGTGAAGGGATGGCGGGCAGAAGGCAATTAAGAACAACCCCTCCATTGTCGCAGCCGCACGCTAATTGTAAAAACTGCACCATTCAGCCCCAGCACAAAGCAATGGAAATTGTAAATATTTTAGATATAGATCAAGCAAATTCGCCAAAAAGCAGGAACCACCTTCATATTACAAATGTGTTAGAAATAAAAATAAGTATTACATTGAAAAGCTGTGAAAAATAAATGTATAACCCAAATGGTCGAATAGAGCAATAAGATGCTCTCAAACAGCCCGCCCTATCTCCATCAGGGAAATGGAATGAAAGGATTTTTTTTTTTTAAGCAGATACTTCATTCCATCTCATGACCAACTGATCATGGCTAAACGATTGTCCGCCGAAATATCGTGGACCTTCCGACGATCGGATCCAGCAGTATACCTGAGAACCTTGGAAGCAGCAAATACGCCAGGAAAGTTCAAAAAAATGGCTCTGAGCACTATGGGACTTAACATTTGAGGTCATCAGTCCCCTAGACTTAGAGCTACTTAAACCTAACCAACCTAAGGACAACACACCCATCCATGCCCGAGGGAGGATTCGAACCTGCGACCGTAGCGATCGCGCGGTTCCGGACTGGAGCGCCTAGAACCGCTCTGCCACCGCAGCCGGCGCCAGGAAAGTCTCACATCGCAAACTATAATAATTACTGTAATTGCAAGTCACGTATTGCGACGTCACGCATGTAGCACTTCCTTGTATTGCACAACAGAATTTCACATACAGCTTATACAATATACAGTTAATTTTTTCCAGTCGCCTTGGCAAAGTTAATTAAAAGTACAGTTAATTTTGGTGAATCATTTTTTTATCAAATAGAGTTGGCGTAATTACACCACTTGTAATGTTCAGGACAACAACACAGAAACACTAGTATACAGAATAGCAGTTCAGTTTACTGCAGTTTCAGTTCACGAAAAATAAATTGCAGAAAAGTTACAACGGTCGATCGCCCCACATGTCTCTGTAAGAAAAGGAAGATTAGCATTTAACGTCTCGTCAACGTCGAAGTCATCGGAGACGGAGCACAAGCTCGGACTGTTTCTAGAATGGGAAGGAAAGCTGTGATGCCATTTCACGGGAGTCATCCCGGCATTGGCCTGGAGCGGCTTAGGAAAATCAGGGCAGGCCTAAACCTGGATGGCTGGGTGCGTATTTGAACCGCCGTCCTCCCAATTGCGAGTCCAGTGTGCTGACCACAGCGCCACATCCGTACGGCTATGAGGAGGCGTCGTGAACTAAGTCGTCGAATTCTTGTGGTCATCCTCTGCGGCGGGCTGACGCGTGTGGGCTGTCCCATTTCATTTCGGACGACAGGAAATCTTGCTTTTTTTGTGGAGGCTCAATTTTCAGTCATCTAAAGTAAACGTTCGGGTTTTATCTTCTGCAAACTCGCATCTGCGATAAACAAGAGCTTCCGAGTTTTTTTTAAGGGTACAGGTAACGTAACTTAATAAAATCATGAGATTCTAAGACTCGTGACTCAGAAATCAGCCAAAGTAAAATTCGCAAGTAAAATTCAAAATCAAGGTAAAATTTTATAGTTTCAGGTGGTATTTACACGATATTTTTTGAACTGAAATTTTTTGAACTCGTGACTCAGAAATCAGCCAAAGTAAAATTCGCAAATAAAATTCAAAATCAAGGTAAAATTTTATAGTTTCAGGTGGTATTTACACGATATTTTTTGAATTGAAATTTTGATGTTAAATTTCATAATTTTTCGTAAGTTTTCTGATTAACACACCTATAAATGGAATTAAAATTGTGCGATGCAGTTCAGGATTTGATTTAACAACAATGTTACAAAACTTTTTGTGTATCTTCAATGGAGATCTGTAGAAAAAAATAAAAAGGAAATAGAAACAACTGCTGTTTATGTTTTACGGCAGCTCATCTCAACCAAAGTGCAGTTTGGGCTTAAATACGCATTATTAATTATTTTTCACGTTTCAGACAAGATGCTCCATAGAACTTAAAACTGAAATCAAAGCGTAATAGAAAGTGTTTCGGGCTTATAGAAGGTTAATCTTTACAAAAATTGTGTTTATGCTTAATACATCAATAGAAGATCTTTAAAAACCATATTCATTATTGTTATGTTATTGCTATATGCCTCCATCAACCAAGACATTCAGCTTCAAAATGAATCGTCCTCACAGAAATGCGATGTACGACAAGTGAGCTGGACGGGAAATCGTCACGTTCAAAAAATAACGCAAATTTTAACGAATTATTTCTGGAAAACTAGTAAAGATAAAGCAAAAGATAACTTTATGAAAGTTGTTCTCTTTTACAGTACTGGTAATTGAGACGTGTAAAAATTATTAATGATTAAAAAAAATACGAGGTCAGTTTTCTCACTTTTCGTCCAATCTGAAATGGGATTAGCCCATTTGGAAGCACTGTATCTGCGGCATTGGAGATGCACCCTAGACGCTATCGATCTTGGAACCTGACGGCTCCTGAAACTCCACGATGTTGTCGTTGCGTGACTACGAAATCGAATAAAGCGCTGTTGGTATCACATCTTCTTGAGGACGAGCAGGATCAATAGTTACTATCCGTGCTAATGCAGTTGAAAAGAATTGATTCTCATATGCAGAGGATAAGCGCTGTGCCTTTGGCCGACAGAGGGAATTACTATCATATCGTCTATATCGCTGTGACAGGCCGGCCTTCAGACATTTATGCTATGTGGGTTGCATACTCAAAACACGCGTAGGGGCTCTGCCCTTTCTGAGGACAGGAACAGTGTGTTTTAATGATCTCTTACACTCATCTGATAAGTCATATTCGTAGTTTCATATCATTGAGTACTAAATACAAGGATGAACATCAATATCAGTTTGTTAGTGTGGTCGTTTTCTGCAACAAGTATTTATATATAATTTTGTAGCTCCAACTGCTCCGGCCGCGCGGAATTACCCGAGCGGTCCTCTAGGCGCTGCACTCATGGGCTGTGCGGCTGCTCCCGGCGGACGTTCGAGTCCTCCCTCGGGCATGGGTGTGTGTGTTTGTCCTTAGGATAATTCTTGCTGCAATATACAGTAATATTTATTTGTATTCCAGTAGCGTTTGACATTGTATGTTAAAAACATCTTTAGTGGATTTTTTCCGGAATAATGAAGTTTTCTTTTTACTTGTAGATTCAGGACAGTTCACACTGTATTTTATACATGACGAACATGTTACTGTTACTCGTCGATCCTGCCAACGTCCGCATTTCCTCTCATCTGCTCTATACACGTGCGACAAATAGGCGCCTGTTCAAGTCAACATCTTTTGATTTTGTAATATTCATACTTCGTTAATTAAATGATGTGAAACAACTCACGGTTGATCTGGCCAGAAGTTCAAGTTTATCTCACAAGAACTGTGATCGATTTTTGTTTCAGCGCTGGGAATGTTATTCTTAATCCTGAGAAATAAAGTTGTAAATATTTAAGCGGTATTCGAGGACGAGCTGTCTCCATCGTAAATCTCGCGAGGGCATGTTTTGTCCCATCCATATTATGACTGATCTGATATGGCCCGTCACGAATCCCACTCCTGTGTCAACCTCTTCACTTCTTCAATTATCTGTTGGATTATTCCAGTTTTTGTCTTCTATAGTTTTCATCATCTACGGCTCCCTCTAGTACCACGGAAGCTGCTTTTTGACGTCCTAACACATGTCCTGGAACTCTCACCCGTCTTCTTGTCAATGTTTTCCACACGTTCCTCTCTACACCAATCCTGCAGAGAACCTTCTCATTCCTTTCTTAACAGTCCACCTAATTTCTAACATCCTTCTTTACTACCATATGTCAAACACCGAATCTCTTCTTTTCCGGTTTTCCCATAATTCATGATTCACTACTGTACTATGCTGTGCTCCAAACGCACATTCTCGCAAACTTTTTCTTCAAATTATGGTTTACGTTCGATACTAGCAGACTTCTTTTGGACAGGAATACCTTCTTTGCCAGTGCTAGTCTGCTTTTTATGTCCTTGCTTCGTCCGTCCATCGATGTTTTGCCTCCAGTGTAGGAAAATTCCTTCTCTTCGTCAACTTCTTCGTCCCCAGTGTACATGTGAAGTTCAGCGCTACTCAAATTTCTGTTACTCCTTATTACTTTCATCTTCATTCCGTTTACCGTCAGTCGCATGATAAGTGCTCGTTAGACTGTTCATTCTATTCAACAGGTCCACAATTCTTCCTCATTTTTACTGAGGACAGCAACGTCATCAGCAAATCTTAACACTGATATCTTTTCATCCCGAAATTTAATCCAAATCCTGGACCTTTCTTTTGTTTCCGTCATTGCTTCTTCGATGAAGAGATCGAAAAATAGGGACAAAGGCTGCACCTCCGTCTTACACCCTTTTTAATCCGAGCGCTTTGTTTTTGGTCCCCCATTCTTATTTTTCCTTCTTCGTTGTGGTACGAATTGTATATTATCCGGCTCTGCAACACTTTATAGTGTCGAATAGTTTTTGTAGGTCAACGAATCCTGTGAACGCGTCTTGATTTTTTTTAAGTCTTGCTTCCACTATCAAGCGCAACGTCAGAACTGCCTCTCTGGTGGCTTTACCGTTCCTAAAGCAGAACCGGTCGTCATCTAATACATCCTCAGTTTTCTTTTCTATTCTTCTGTATATTATTCTTATCAACATCTTGTCAGTATGAGCTGTGAAGCTGATTGTGCAACAGTGCTCACACTTTCCTGCCCTTGCTATCTTCGGGAATGTGTGGATGATATTTTTCTGAACGTCTGACGGTATTTCGCAGATTCTAAAAATTCACTTGAATAGTTGTTTGCTTGCCACTTTCCCCAGTGCGTTGAGAATTTTCGAAGGCAGAAATGCTGTCTACGCCTTCCGATTTATTCGATCGCAAGTCTTCAAAGCTGTATTAAATTCTGACTCTAAAACTGGATCCCGTATGTTTTTGATATCAACTCTCATTTCTTTTTCTATTACGTCATCAGACGATTCCACCCGCTTTATAGGCCTTCCGTGAACTCCTTCACCCACCCGTTCTCGTCTCTGTGTTTAACAGTAGAATTCTACTTGTACTCTTAATGTTGACACCGCTTTAACTATACCGGAGGTTGTCTTGACTTTTCTATATGTTGAATCAGACCTTGCGTCAATCACTTCTTTTCCAATTTCTTCGCATTTTTCCTGTGGCCATTTCGCTTTGGATATCTATTTTATTTCTGAGAGACTTACATTGTCGAATTCTTGTCTTTTCCTGAAGAATTTTGTACTTCCCCCTTTCGCCTCACAATCCAATGCCAGATTTCGCAGTGTCTGTGTGATAAGGATACAGTCCAGTCGGGTTCTCTCTTGTCCCCAGGACTTTACCATCTACACTTCCTCCTCTTTTGACTTTCGAACGGTATATTCGCTTATAGTAGCTGAAATTTATTGCAGAGACCATTTAGTTTTTCTCCTCCTTCATTCCTACTACCGATCCCATATCCTCCCAAAACTCCGTCTTCTATTCCTTCCCCTATCACAGCATTCCTATCAATCATGATTATTTGATTTTCATCTCATACTTCCTCTACCTTTTCATCTTCTCGCTTGTGTAATCAGCATGTATACCTGAACTGTTGTTATTGCCGCTAGTTTGCTGCAGATTCTGCTGAGCATAATCCAATCCCTCAACTGTTCACATTAACTCACTCTGTGCCCTATCTTCCAATTCATGACGAATCCTATTCCCATTACACCATCTTCTGCTGTTGTTAATATAACCCTACATTCATCTGCTTAGAAATCCTTATCTTCTTTCCATTTCACTTCATTGACTCCCATTATATCACATTCAGATGTCAGACATTCCACTCTCCGACTCGTAGAATGTTTACCATTTTGTTGGTTATTCATTGTTCTTCTCGTGATCATCTCCCATTTGGCAGTCTCCACCCTGAGATCCGAATGGGGGACTAATCCGAAATCTTTTGCAATGGAGAGATCAACATGATTTTTTCTCAATTGTAGCTCACATATCCTGTGTTTAATGCAGTGGTTTTCATTGCCATCTGCACCTCATGTTGTTGACCACTGCCGATTCTTCCACGTGTTAGGGACAGTTTTTCACTCGCAAGAGCAAGAGGATTCCTAGAACCTATCCGCTATTTCGCTCTCTTTGACAAGGTCATTGGCAGTACTAGGTTGACTTCCTGTACCAGAAGTCTTCGGATGCCTTTTCTGAGCATTTTTATTCAAAATTTAAGCAGTGGTTGTGATCGAACCTGAGGCCCAGGATGTTTCGATGCACTAGAGTAAAATAAGAGATATTATGGTGCTTACGGAGTCATACAAACCGTCATGAATGGAACGGGTAAGGCAGCGGCAAATATTGGTAAGAAGAATACTCCACGAAACGAAGTACGGCTTCTTGTGTAACCCGTGTACAGGTAGAGGTAATGGTTCGTTGGCCGTCTGACGGTCACAAATTATGTACTCGTGGTACTGTGTATGCATTGTCGCCAGCAGGGCGACTCGCTCTGAAGCACAGATCGAGGCTGCCATGCTCGCCGAAGCGTCTGACGCAACGCATATGCAGTTAGCCCCACAGACGGGTCGCGCTTTACAGCGGAGCTATTGGCAATAACTCACGTTGCAATGTGACGCTCTTACTGAGGTTTTTCCGTTATAATACATACACTCATGGAAATGGAAAAAAGAACACATTGACACCGGTGTGTCAGACCCACCATACTTGCTCCGGACACTGCGAGAGGGCTGTACAAGCAATGATCACATGCACGGCACAGCGGACACACCAGGAACCGCGGTGTTGGCCGTCGAATGGCGCTAGCTGCGCAGCATTTGTGCACCGCCGCCGTCAGTGTCAGCCAGTTTGCCGTGGCATACGGAGCTCCATCGCAGTCTTTAACACTGGTAGCATGCCGCGACAGCGTGGACGTGAACCGTATGTGCAGTTGACGGACTTTGAGCGAGGGCGTATAGTGGGCATGCGGGAGGCCGGGTGGACGCACCGCCGAATTGCTCAACACGTGGGGCGTGAGGTCTCCACAGTACATCGATGTTGTCGCCAGTGGTCGGCGGAAGGTGCACGTGCCCGTCGACCTGCGACCGGACCGCAGCGACGCACGGATGCACGCCAAGACCGTAGGATCCTACGCAGTGCCGTAGGGGACCGCACCGCCACTTCCCAGCAAATTAGGGACACTGTTGCTCCTGGGGTATCGCCGAGGACCATTCGCAACCGTCTCCATGAAGCTGGGCTACGGTCCCGCACACCGTTAGGCCGTCTTCCGCTCACGCCCCAACATCGTGCAGCCCGCCTCCAGTGGTGTCGCGACAGGCGTGAATGGAGGGACGAATGGAGACGTGTCGTCTTCAGCGATGAGAGTCGCTTCTGCCTTGGTGCCAATGATGGTCGTATGCGTGTTTGGCGCCGTGCAGGTGAGCGCCACAATCAGGACTGCATACGACCGAGGCACACAGGGCCAACACCCGGCATCATGGTGTGGGGAGCGATCTCCTACACTGGCCGTACACCACTGGTGATCGTCGAGGGGACACTGAATAGTGCACGGTACATCCAAACCGTCATCGAACCCATCGTTCTACCATTCCTAGACCGGCAAGGGAACTTGCTGTTCCAACAGGACAATGCACGTCCGCATGTATCCCGTGCCACCCAACGTGCTCTAGAAGGTGTAAGTCAACTACCCTGGCCAGCAAGATCTCCGGATCTGTCCCCCATTGAGCATGTTTGGGACTGGATGAAGCGTCGTCTCACGCGGTCTGCACGTCCAGCACGAACGCTGGTCCAACTGAGGCGCCAGGTGGAAATGGCATGGCAAGCCGTTCCACAGGACTACATCCAGCATCTCTACGATCGTCTCCATGGGAGAATAGCAGCCTGCATTGCTGCGAAAGGTGGATATACACTGTACTAGTGCCGACATTGTGCATGCTCTGTTGCCTGTGTCTATGTGCCTGTGGTTCTGTCAGTGTGATCATGTGATGTATCTGACCCCAGGAATGTGTCAATAAAGTTTCCCCTTCCTGGGACAATGAATTCACGGTGTTCTTATTTCAATTTCCAGGAGTGTACTTTCACAGATGGTGGCAAGGCTTCTTCCTTGTCCAGAAATGATTGAGAGTGAAGTTACAAAACCAAATGCGTCGTGGCGTAACTCTGTCAGTGGAATACGAAAACATACGAGTAATTATTTGGACAACGCAAGGTTTGTGAAGAAGAGTCTTCAGATTTCGCAAGACTACACAGGGCAACTCACCTAAAAGTTTCACCGAAATACTGCGTAAATGTAAAGCGATATTGATGTGTGGTTTTCACAGAATGAATTGGTAATCGAGGACTCGTATTATTAGCCAATAAACAGACTGTAATACTACTTGGAAAGTGTGTTTTTGTGCAAATACACCCTTCACACTTTTTAAATGGAACAATGCCTATTGACATTAACAGACAAAAAGGAGGGTAAATTATAATGTAAATGGTGTTTGTTGCAGGCTTCTAGTGCGAGTCATTTAAGAGTTTTCGTATTTTGAAAAGTTCCCACACCGACACTTGGTTGTGTCATTCAAACTGCGTAGCTGCTAGGTACGATGTTCTTATGTTTGCCTACAGTGTATTTGTGTGTTCCTTGAGTGCACTGCAACTTGCTGGTCAGTTAGTGTGTGATAGTACAACCAGTAGGTCGTGACTGTACGTGGGATTTACAAATACGAGTACAGAAAAAGTCGACATGCTCGTGGTGTAAGGAGAGTGTAGGAAGAATGCAGTTCGTTCTTGTACTGTGCGTGCGTCAAAATATCCCGATAAACGTAAACCACCTCGGCAATAATTTATCAACCTTTTCAACCAGTTACGTGAAAGTGGTATTGTAACATCTAGACAACATAACAGAAGGAAACAGGTGACGACAGGAGAGAGGCAAATAAATATTCGTGCTACTGTTGCAGTTGATTCGCACGTTAACTCCCGCGCAATCGCAGGATGAAATGGCATGAATCAGGCACTTGTCCTGTGCATGGTCCATCGACATAGGTTCCATGCCCATCACGTCTCTCTCTAGCAAGAGCTGCATGGAAACGATTATGAGAATCGTGTTAACTTCTGTGCATGGAGAGGATACTCCGGATGTATTATGTATTTTGTTTGGTGATGAAGCCATATTTACCAATCATGCCCAGTTAAACCGCCGAAACATGCATATTAGTCTGTTGACAATCCTCGTTGGCTTATCCATGGAGTGTAAACGTGTGGTGTGGGTTAAAGTACCATCAGGTCATAGGTCCGTTTTTCCTACATGGTACACTGAACGCACATAATTGTCGCAACCTCCTAACATATCATCACCAACGGATGGCCGAAGCATGCACTACTGGTCTGTTGACAATCCTCGTTGGCTTCGTCAGGACGAACGTCAGCATCCATGGAGTGTAAACATGTGGTGTGGGTCAACGAACCATCAGCTCATATGTCCATTTTTCCTAGATGGTACACTGAACGCACACAAATATCGCAACCTCCTAACATATCATCATCCACGGATGCTGGAAGACGTTCCTACGCGGATTAGGAGGAACCTGTGGCACCAACATGATGGCTATCCAGCCTATTGCGAACGTAGTACCGTTGCATGTCTTCATCAATCGTTTCCAAAACGTTGGATTGGAATCAGAGGACGACCCGTCCCCGCATTTGACGCATCTACACTTTTTTCTGTGGGGAAAGCTGAAGGACGCTGTCTACAAGGACATGCCAATTTCAGCCGATGATATGCAACGACATATTTCGGCTGCCTGGACCGTGTGCAGCAGTCGTACCGTACCAGAATGGTAGCGTGTATTGCCCCTACCGGTGGTTATTTTGAAAACAACCCGTGATGGCCAGTTGTCTCGTTACAGGTCAGAACCTACAAAACTAGTGAGCCGTGGCGACCTGGCGCTAGTGTTATTATGTTCGTGTATCGTTGAGATCGATTGTGGTTGAGCTAAGCTATCTTTGCTTTTCGCGTGTCTTATCTTCTGGCTTGACGGGCGAAGAGGGTTGGTTGTTAGCCTTCGACGGGTAACCCTGTAGATCTCGTGACATTCGCTGGGAGACAAGTGTCAACGGCTGCTGAACGAGTGTGATGACGGTTATATGTTGTGGTGTGAAGTTGGTCGGGCGTTTTGGCGACATGGGCAGCTTGGAGATACAAGTTCTGTGACTTCGCTGGGAACAAAATTTGAGGTGAAGCTGTGGAACCCGCTCCCTCGTATTGTGTACGTGATATGAAGCAAGTGGTCGTAATTGTGTTTTGTTGTCCGACGCACTCAGAGCCATTTAAACTTTATTATTGTGCTGAGACTTTCATAGTCGAACTTTAAGATGGTGTGGAAGAGTTCAGTTGGCCTAGTTAAATGGTGGCCGTTATTTGAAAGTTTTCTCAGAAGTTTTAATAGTGCTTTGTGTCTCTTGTAATCAAATGATTTTATGTTGGCATTTTCAAAGCCTGCACTCTATTAATACAGTTGTCCATGTGTAAAATGCTTAAGGTCAATGTTGCGATTTTGGCAGTAGTGTAACGTGTTCGTTTACACGCTTCCCCGTATATAGAGTCAAAGGTTCTGCCGGGTGTTTCCACATTTCGGGTAGAAACTTTTGATTGTGCCAGCGCTTTGGCTGGGAGTGAAATGTCGTCCGAGGTCTAGGCCTGGCAGTGTTTAAGAACCTGGCCACTATCGGGAGTTGTTCACAAATCGCCTTCCAAAGGTTAGTATTTATCTTCCTTCCGTCAAGGCGGGTTAAGCTGGCAGAGATATAAATATATACTGTATGTAACCTGTTCGTATATGAACCTGTTTCCTTAAATATTAGGGACTTGCAACTGGCTAAAACTTAAGCTGCGTAGCATCTGCTGAGTTCCTTGCGCAGCTCTTTCTAGTAATTTTGTTATCAACACGTCTGAGCACGTGAACTTTTATTTTTAAAGATCAGAGTTTCTGCTGTAGTTTTTTTATTTAAGTGGTTCTATCATGTTTTGTAACTGGATCTTAGCTTGGCACTAGTGTTCAAGTGTCATTAAGTCACCCTTTACTGGTAACTGATAATTGTTATGCTTAAGATTTCTATAAATACCTTCACATTAAGTTTTTATAACAGTCTCTTAAGGGACTGTTTATTTGAGTACTGAGAACGTTTGGTTTCTAATTGTATTTGCAAAGCTTTATCTAGTGGCTCGTCCACTAATTGTAATTGTCAAATTCCTTAAAAGGAGTAATGTCAATAAATTGGGACTACCAACCATGATTCCATCCCGCTTCCTCTTTTATCGTATTTAAAATATAGTGTGTAAGTGTGGTACGATTAAGGAATCCACGTACCAACTAGCGTATGCACTTGTGTTGTTCTTTAGTGTGTGGTACCTCAGGTATTGTAAAAGTGCCAGTGTGGGAACTCTTCAGAATAAAATATCTCGTAGATGACTTGCACTAGAAGGCTGGAACAAACACCACTGACATTCTAATTTACCCTGCTGTTAGTTTAACGTTAATAGGTATTGTTCCATTTAAAAAAATGTAAAGTGTGTTTGCACAAAAATACCCTTTCTAAGTATTGTTACAATCTGTTGATTAGCTAACAATACGAGGCGAATCCCCGGCTGCCAATCCACACTATGAAAACCGCGCATCAATAGCACTTTCCATTTTCGCAATTTTTTCGGTGCAAGTTTGAGTTGATTCACTCTGTATACATGCACTGGAAATACTGCGATAAATACGTGCCTGAACATAGATGCAGATGCTAGCCAAGCCTTCTGGTTGCGCCGTTGTATTTGATTGCGAACGCACCTGTGCAATGTCTTCAATACGTTACAAGTGTCAAAACAGTGATATGTGTAGTTGCCAGTGCATTACGCTGGAGCCGAGCGATTTCTGACGTCGTGAAATTGTTAATGCTTCTTTTGTAACCAAGGTAGCCAAACTACACTACTGGCCATTAAAATTGCTACACCAAGAAGAAATGCAGATGATGAACGGGTATTCATTGGACAAATATATTATACTAGAACTGACATGTGATTACATTTTCACGCAGTTTGGGTGCATAAATCGTGAGAAATCAGTACCCAGAACAACCACCTCTGGCCGTAATAACGGCCTTGATACGCCTGGGCATTGAGTCAAACAGAGCTTGGATGGCGTGTACATGTACAGCTGCCCATGCAACTTCAACACGATACCACAGTTCATCAAGAGTAGTGACTGGCGTATTGTGAAGAGCCAGTTGCTCGGCCACCATTGACCAGACGTTTTCAATTGGTGAGAGATCTGGAGAATGTGCTGACCAGGGCAGCAGTCGAACATCTGCTGTATCCAGAAAGGTCCGGCCAGGACCTGCAACATGTGCTCGTGCATTATCCTGCTCAAATGTAGGGTTTCGCAGGGATCGAATGAAGGGTAGAGCCACGGGTAGTAACACATCTGCAATGTAGCGTCCACTGTTCAAAGTGCCGTCAATGCGAACAAGAAAGAGGTGACCGAGACGTGTAACCAATGCCACCCCATACCATCACGCCGGGTGATACGCCAATATGGCGATGACGAATACACACTTCCAATGTGTATTCACCGCGATGTCGCCAAACACGGATGCGACCATCACGATGCTGTAAACAGAACCGGGATTCATCAGAAAAAATGACGTTTCGCCATTCGTGCACCTAGGTTTGTCGTTGCGTACACCATCGCAGGCGCTCCTGTCTGTGATGCAGTGTCAAGGGTAACCGCAGCCATGGTCTCCGAGCTGATAGACCATGCTGCTGCATGCGTCGTCGAACTGTTCGTGCAGATGGTTGTTGTCTTGAAAACGTCCCCATCTGTTGACTTAGGGATCGAGACGTGGCTGCACGATCCGTTACAGCCATGCGGATAAGATGCCTGTCATCTCGACTGCTAGTGATACGAGACCGTTGGGATCCAGAACGGCGTTCCGTATTACCCTCCTGAACCACCCATTCCATATTCTGCTAACAGTCATTGGATCTCGACCAACGCGAGGATCAATGTCGCGATACGATTAACCGCAATCGTGACTGGCTACAATCCGACCTTTATCAAAGTCGGAAACGCGATAGTACGCATTTCTCCTCCTTACATGAGGCATCACAACAAAGTTTCACCAGGCAACGCCGGTCAACTACTGTTTGTGTATGAGAAGTCGGTTGGAAACTTTCCTTATGTCAGCAAGTTGTAGGTGTCGCCACCGGCGCCAACCTTGTGTGAATGCTCTGAAAAGCTAACCATTTGCTTATCACAGCATCTTCTTCCTGTCGGTCAAATTTCGCGTCTGTAGCACGTCATCTTTGTGGTGTAGCAATTTTAATGGCCAGTAGTGTATTATGTGTTTCAAGACGCACCATATCGAAGATTTATTCCGCAGACACAGAAAGCCAAAAAAACATCATCCGCTAAGTCACAACGCGAACAAAAGTGCGTGTTTAGTGATGAGGAACATGACAAGAAATAAGAGGACTACAGCTGCAGAAATCGCTGCAGACCTGAATGTCACGACTGTGATCCCTGAGAGCACCAAAACAACACGACGGAAGCTCCATCAGTAGGGAATTGCAGAGCGTCTTTTTCAAATGATGTACGTCGAGTGCACTGGCGGCCGAATGAGGCGTGTAATCCGAAATTTGTGGAGTTCGTTCGAGGATCGTTCAATAAGTACCGCAATAAATTTTTTTTCTGAAAACAGGTTGGTTTTATTCAGGAATCAAGTAAATCATATTATTCCCCACTCTTTCGGCTACAAAACTCTACTTTTGAATATAATCTCCGTTCAAACCAACGGCCTTGCGCCACCTTACTGGGAGGGCTTGTATGGTACCACTCTACTGGTCGACGTCAGAGCCGTCTTGCTAGATCAATGACGTCCTCATTATCCACGTACTGCTTTTCACAGAGTGCATCCTTCATTGGACCAAACAGGTGGAAGTGACGAGTATTTCAGCACTACCAACAGAGACTTACAGGTGAGCAATGACGTGTTTGTTTGTAATCCGCCGCTTCCCTTGAGTGAGAGTTTTTTTCCATTCTCACCCCTGAGGGCTGCTTGAGGGCTTGCATTACCCTTTTCATCCTTTTGCTGTACAAGTACATTCATTTATTTATTATTTCAGTAATTTTTGCAGAAGTGCATTTGATCAAAAAAATGGTTCAAATGGCTCTGAGCACTATGGGACTTAACAGCTGTGGTCATCAGTCCCCTAGAACTTAGAACTACTTAAACCTAACTAACCTAAGGACATCACACACATCCATGCCCGAGGCAGGATTCGAACCTGCGACCGTAGCAGTCGCGCGGTTGCGGACTGCGCGCCTAGAACCGCGAGACCACCGCGGCCGGCACATTTGATCATATTTACAGTATAGAGTATGAGACAGTATACAAAAATATAAAATGAATACAAAAATATAAAATAAAATAAAGTATATTGAGAATAAAATAACTTAAGTTAGACATTGAAGTTTAAAGATTAAAGATTTCATGTCATATTGAAATACAGTGTACGTTTTATAGATTATACAATATTTTCCATCATGATTATGCCATAAATCCTCTTTGAATACTTTAGTATACAAAGAGGTTGTAGCATACGATAGAAATACTGTACAGTAATATACAGTGCGGATGCGCTCTGAGGTGTCTGATGTTTGTGCTTTAGTGTCGTGTTGTTTCATTTTATGTGTGTAACAAAATGTGTGTATATGTGTATTGATAGATATATAAAGATATGCTTAACATTAGCGTTAACATTAACATTGATACTGACATTGAAAGTGCCACTTTTCTTTATATTGCCTGCTGTAGGTGGGAGGTTTGGATAGTTTGGTGTTATACAACTGATTTGAACTAACTGGGTGCTCTCATGTTTACATCAAGTCCTCCATTCACCTTAAGGGGATGACTTTTGTGGCAGTGGTGCACAACTGCATAAGTTTTATGTGTATGCTACTTTTTATGTTGTAAGAGGTATGCGATGTATGCGCTGCCTGCAACAGGCAAGACTTAGGAGAGTCTCTGACTAGAGAGCAGTATGTAGTTAGTTGTTGTGGGTCGACAGTAGTCTGCGTGAGTCGGCAGTAGTCGACGGTAGTCTGCGTGAGTTGGCAGTAGTCGGCGTGTGTCTCCGCGTGTCGGCAGTCTGCTCTGGTCAGGACTCTGGAGGATGGGTATTGTTGTGGAAGGTAAAGAAGCAGCCTTGCGCATATCTAGTAATGTATGATAACTGTCATCCAATTTCTTTCAAAAAATGCCCCAACAATAATTTTTATAATATAAAGTAATTTTTTTTAAAGCATTCATTTCAATTTAAAGATTTTATCCAATGAATAATTAATTCCTTTCACGAGTCACAAAGCATAGGCCAGCATTGCACGAAGCTGTGCCGAAAATTTTTTAGGTAAGAGCAGATATATTCGCAGTTTTTATTGAGGTAAGAATTTTTGCTTTTTTTTTAAATTCAGAATACAGGGCCGTGGCGCAGCGCTGCTGTCGTCATAAAATTTACCAGGTTACTGAATTTTCCCTTTTTTATTATTTTTGGGTTTAGGAATTTTTCTGTTTCGAACTTAACATTAAATGAGAAAAGAATTTTGTGGGAACATTAAATGTGAATGCATTTCTGCACAGAGATTATAAATGGGAGCCAATTTTGTTCCGAGGCTACAATATTTAAAATTCTTATTTCCGAGGGGAGGTTACACCTGGTTCATGGTTCATTTTCTTTTTTTATTTAGATTTTTGTGGGGAAGTTACAATGTCTAAGTTTTTGTGTCTATGCTACTTTTTATGTCTAACTTAGTTCGATGGTTCATGTGTGTGTGTGTGTGTGTGTGTATTTTCTAGTGTTAGTTTCTGTGTCTTTGGGTCATGTGTGGGGGAAGTGGGTTGTCTGGGGTTAGTGGTTCCATGATGGGGGCGAGGTCTGGGTATTCTTGGCTGGTGTTGTGTGCTACTGTGCGCTAGTTGGGTGTATTTAAATTTTGGTCGCCTGTTCACTCGTGGTCTTGTTGTCAGAATGTCTTCCATGTCTGGGAGTTTCGTTAATATGTGTCTCCCGTAGTTTGCTCTGAGTTTAGTCAGTCTGTTTGGTAACGGATCCACGCCTGTGATGTTATATACGTGGTCACTGTGCGTGAGCCTTGGCAGTCTACAGATGCTGCGTAAAAGTCGTCTTTCGGTCGAGTAGAGTCGTTCTGCTACTGGTTTGTGCAAGCCCCCTAAGGGGGCTGCTGCGTATTCTATCACTGGTGTAATGTACGTCTTGTAGGTGTGGGTCGCCGTTTGGTCGTCACATCCATGGAATCATCCTTGTACTTGTCTGATTAGGCATTGTCTTTTTCTCGTATTGTTTAGCAGGTAAGTGAGGTGTGTTTTCCAATTTTAGTACTTGTGTAGGCACACTCCTAGGTACCTGTCTGTGTCGTTAAGTCTTAGTGGTGTGTCCCACTGCGTCAGTTGTATATCATTTGTGTTTTGTTGTCGTTTTTTGGTCAAGTGTCTGTGTCTGAATAAAACCATTTGGGTTTTGGTTGGGTTTGGGCGGATTCTCCATTTTGCCATCCAGGTTTCTAGTCTTTGTAGGTTCTTGAGTGAAGAGTGTCCCCACGTTCCAATATTGCAGGAGTCACAGCTGTGTACGGCCGACCGGCATGCAGGAGATGGGAAAGGTTGGCGCGACCTTTTGTGATGATGACGGAGGCCTAGCCCAACAACTCGCCGTGCTTTATTCACTGGCAGATCTCCATAGACGTTCTAGCGCTTATGAATATTTGTGATGCTATGGTTTTCCGCTAAAAGAAACTGAACGACAGCTCTGGTTGGAACGCTCCTCCGTTACAGACGCCATTTTGAAACCTACGTGTAGCGCCGCCACCTGTCAGAACTTCATGAAAGTACAGGGCCGATAGGGACTGAAGCGGAAATATTCCACGATGTTCCATAAGAAATTCCGCATTTTTTCAACAGAAATTGGTTGAGAAAGACATGTGTTGCGTTACTTATTGAAAACCCCTCGTAGTTCAGGTCAGAGGTGGGTCTGCGATGTCTCACAGCACGACTAGGGCCCACTCACTCATGTTACCATGGCCAGACTGTTTGCTACTGATTACCAATGTCCGAGTGTTGTTATTTCTTCTACGTCTTTCTGATGAGTATACTACGGAAATTGACATCTTCCAAGATGACAAGGCCATATTCACAGGTCTGCAAGCAAATGATACTGACTGGACAACTACTCAGGCACCTTATCGCATCTCGATTGCCCCGATCTTAATCCCATAAAAGTTTTAGAACTGTCTGGGTCAGCGGATCAAACAGAGCAATCAACATCCCCACAATCTGATAGCTCTACAGAATCTAATCATCAGTGAGTTGACAAGCTACGTGATGTAGTAATCAATAAGTGGGTTCCGCTGAATATAGCGTACCTGAAGCAATTTGTGGTCTGTCTTCGTGATAGAAATGAGACTATTGCCAATGCTAGAGTTGGTGTTACACAGTATCAGCACGATTTATCCTGGGAATTACTAATTTTGTGTTCGATGTGCTAGATTTTTACTAGAGTGAAGTACGCCACCACCCAATATGTTATTAATCCGAGGGAGGCTTAAAATAGTGATTTACGGTGAAGAGGCCAGAAGTAAATTGTGTCGACGTCCAACCGATACGGCAGGTATAGCCTAGCTGGGACGGGCTGCGAGCTCAATCGATGTGTGCAGCCCGGCAACCGGCGACGCTTTCGGCGGCCGCCCCCGTGGCCCGAAAACAGAATCAGGAACGAGGCCAGAGGGCAGAAGGCGCAGGGCGCACGCGACACCCTGCACTTCGTCCTGGCTCTGAATACCCAAGTGTCGAGACGGGTGGGCTTCTACCTGGCACGCAGGGCTTCTACACTACTGGCCATTAAAATTGCTACACCCCGAAGATGACGTGCTACAGACGCGAAATTTGACCTACAGGAAGAAGATGCTGTGATATGCGAATGAATGGCTTTTCGGAGCATTCACACAAGGCTGACGCCGGAGGCGACACCTACAACGTGCTGACATGAGGTAAGTTTCCAAACGATTTCTCATACACAAACAGTAGTTGACCGGCGTTGCCTGGTGAAACGTTGTTCTGATGCCTCGTGTAAGGAGGAGAAATGCCTACCATCACGTTTCCGACTTTAATAAAGGTCGCATTGTAGCCAGTCGCGATTGCGGTTTATCGTATCGCGACATTGCTGCTCGTGTTGGTCGAGATCCAATGACTGTTAGCAGAATATGGAATCGGTGGGTTCAGGAGGGTAATACGGAACGCCGTGCTGGATACCAGCGGCCTCGCATCAGTAGCAGTCGAGATGACAGGCATCTTATCCGCATGGCTGTAACGGATCGTGCAGCCACGTCTCGATCCCTGAGTCAACAGATGGGGACGTTTGCGAGACAACCACCTGCACGAACAGTTCGACGACGTTTGCAGCAGCATGGACCATCAGCTCGGAGACCATGGCTGCGGTTACCCTTGACGCTGCATCACAGACAGGAGCGCCTTCGATGGTGTACTCAACGACGAACCTGGGTGCACGAATGGCGAAACGTCATTTTTTCGGATGCGTCCAGCATCATGATGGTCGCATCCGTGTTTGGCGACATCGCGGTGAATACACATTGGAAGTGTGTATTCGTCATCGCCATATTGGCGTATCACCCGGCGTGATGGTATGGCGTGCCATTGGTTACACGTCTCGGTCACCTCTTTCTTGTTCGCATTGACGGCACTTTGAACAGTGGACGTTACATTGCAGATGTGTTACGACCTGTGGCTCTACTCTTCATTTGATCCCTGCGAAACTCTACATTTGAGCAGGATAATGCACGACCGCGTGTTGCAGGTCCTGCCCGGGCCTTTCTGGATACAGAAAATGTTCGACTGCTGCCCTGGCCAGCAAATTTCCAGATCTCTCACCAATTGAAAACGTCTGGTCAATGGTGGCCGAGCAACTGGCTCGTCACAATACGCTAGTGTTGAAGCGGCATGGGCAGCTGTACCTGTACACGCCATCCAAGCTCTGTGTGACTCAATGCCCAGGCGTATGAAGGCCGTTATTACGGTCAGAGGTGGTTGATGTGGGTACTGATTTCTCAGGATCTATGCACCCAAATTTCGTGAAAATGTAATCACATGTCAGTTCTAGTATAATATATTTGTCCAATGAATACCAGTTTATCATCTGCATTTCTTCTTGGTGTAGCAATTTTAATGGCCAGTAGTGTATTTGGCACGTAATGCGCAGAAGAACTGCTACTGTCACTGTATTCGTTTACTGCCCCGTCTTATGATCTACCGACGAAGGTAGCTGTTTACGATATATAAAAATGATGTCACGTATAATATTTGCAGCTGTATGAGGCAGCACACAGATGATCAGTTTTTTACAGGAAGCAGATATTGTTAAAAAGTTGTTAAGGAACGCAGAGGGACTTGCAAATGATCAGTGTCTGATACAAAGATCGGCAGCACAGTCTAAAAATAAATAAATTAATGTAATGCGCGTAAACAGACGAAAGATACGGTACCATTTATGCGATCAGAGATCGGTCACAGGACTCGGTCATTACCTTTAAGTATCTAGGAATTTCTATAAAGAGTGATTTAATGTGCAACGACCTCATAAACCTATCCGTGGGGCAGGCACATCATAGATTTATAGTAAGAACACTGAGTAAATAGAAATGAAAGAGGTCGCTTGGAAAGACTTTGCTCGACCAGTTCGTGAGTAGTGTTATTAGTTTCGTACATTTACCAAGTTGCATTAATGCGACAGATAGAAAAGATTCAGAGCAGGGTTGCGCGATTCGTTACGGCTGTGTTTAGACAGCAAATACTCGACAAACTGCAATGGGAGAAGTTCCGCGAGGTATGTACGATGCGCATTGCAGAGAGCCTCACTCGAAAAATCCCGAGATCGCCACTTTCAAGATAACAAACATCCTATTGTGGGGAAGCATGTATTTCCTTCCCTATCTTATGCTCTCTGATATTTATAAGGAGCTCTGTATTCGGTCCGCGCTGACGCAGGTTGTTGGTTTGAGAGCAGGTGTTCTCTAATGCCGCTCGCGCCAAGTGCAATTACATGAGGTTACGATTCTTGTGCAACTGTTTGACATTAATAATAACTATTTTTATTCAAACTTTCTCTGTCATTCAGTTCAGGTAGAGGATCAGAAATAACGTTTGACCAAGTGTCAAAAGGCGAAATTAGGATTTTAGAAGTTATATGTTTGTCGATACTTTTTTTATGACAGGCGCGGCCGGCCGTCGGTGGCCGATTGGTTCTAGGCGTTTCAGTCCGGAACCGCGCGACCGCTACGGTCGCAGGTTCGAATCCTGCCTCGGGCATGGATGTGTGTGATGTCCTTAGGTTAGTTAGGTTTAAGTAGTTCTAAGTTCTAGGGGACTGATGACCTCAGATGTTAAGTCCCATAGTGCTCAGAGCCATTTGAACATTTGACAGGCGCGAAACTGAGACAGAAAGTTAAAAGTTAGCAAAAACATGAAAAATGATGTAAAGAAACACTTTCAATATGTTTCTATCTTCCCTATATACAATTTGAAGTATGTACATTCAGTAAAAGTTAGTGATACACAGAGTTTGGTATAATCTGTGTACATTACTACCTTTTAATTTGAACCGACAGTTTTGAAATTTTAGTACGTCGTACGGTCAATAAGTTAACGATGTGGCGTGGCTTTTGACCTTTGTAACTTAAATATTTTATTTGCAGTCCACATCTGAATAGATATTTCAGAGCACACAGGCATTCGCGCACGATTTTAAGAAAATATGCTGGTTTTATGTTGTTCGATGCTTTTTGTTATTATTATTATTATTATTATTATTAGTAGTAGTAGTAGTAGTAATAGTAGTATTTATTTCGTGGCCTTCATTGGAGCACTCTAGTAAATCGTACAAAAGTTGATACAATTGGTTGTTATTCAGTAATGCAAATATAATTCAGTTTAGTAACGATTCAATCGGACAGTTCAATAATACAGCGACTGTATAAGGATTCGTGTAATATATTATTATGTAAAGGGTGTTTTGCTCTTCTGTCTGTCTAATATTTGTTCACTCATTCACATAATTTTTTTTTCTTTGTCTTAGGTTGCTCTTCCTGCAGTCCTCTTACTGATCTTCGTTTGTAGTCTGGTTTGTGTGTCTTGCACTCTTTTGGTTTCTCTGTAATATGGAGTTCTCTCATATATTGCTTAATTTCTGTGATCCATTTGATGTTGGTCTTACTATTCTATAAGTATTCTGTTACTAATTCTGTTTTGTTGTGTTTTCCTTAGATGTCCAAACAATGAGATGCGTTTCTTCCTGATCGTGCTCAATACTGGTTCGATTTTCCTCCGAGCTATTCTCCATTGCCTATTTATTGATATTATTTATTTATGCATGTCCTAATTATACCTACTTTTATCTGGAATATTTTGTCAAATTTTGTTGTTTTAGTTGTTTTGAATATGGTTTCAGTTGCATATATTATTTCTGGATGTATAACTTTTCTTTTTCAATGTTTTGATTTTGCAGCTATAGATAGGCTTATTTTGTTGTCTGTGTTTTTGGTAATTTAATTTGCTGTGTCCAGTTCTTTTTAATTCTGTTTTTCCACTTTGGTTTCTCATTTAGATTGTATGTTATGATTTCATCTAAAAATTAAAATTTATCAACAGTTTTGATTTCCGGTTGTTCTATTGTAATTTTGTTTGCAAGTGGTGGACTGATTAGCATAATCTCTGTTTTTTCAAATGATATTCTGTGCTATTTCTTGTAGCTGTTTGACTTATTGCCTGGTTCCTTGAGCATTATTGGCTAGGCCAGCGATATACTTTTTACTGGGCTGTACTCAGGAAAAGATCCCCTTTCAATCAGACATTATCTGATCACTGAAAAGTCCCTGATGGGAATGCAAGGATCAGCAAAAATGATAACAAGGAAGTATGTCTAGACTATTAGTAGAGAATAGTATTTCGCTCTCTAGTACGAACGACGTTCATATCACTGATTTACTTCAAACGTTGTACACTTTCAGTAGGGTACCATAACGTGCTAGTAGCAAGGCGTACTACTTAGGCGATTTCGAGAAAATCGCAAGGGCTAGTTTTACGTGTCACTGATGTACCGGTACGTTGCGACCTCGAGCACGAGTGAGACAGTCATGCGGTTAGCATTCAAGTGCCGGCCGCGGTGGTCTAGCGATTCTAGGCGCGCAGTACGGAACCGCGCGACTGCTACGGTCGCAGGTTCGAATCCTGCCTCGGGCATGGATGTGTGTGATGTCCTTAGGTTAGTTAGGTTTAAGTAGTTCTAAGTTCTAGGGGACTGATGACCACAGATGTTAAGTCCCATAGTGCTCAGAGCCATTTAGCATTCAAGCGCCGAATCGGTGGATCACTTGATCGAGTAACGCTCATCGTATTTTTATTTTACATTTCTTTCAACACTAGTCACGCTATTTCGTAGATATTGCATTGGAAAAGTAATATGATGAAATGACAAGTGTAATCTTACAATAAATATTACGTGACTTTTATTTCCATAAAAAGCACTCCGTCTTCAGGCCACGAGTGGCCTACCGGGACCATCCGACCGCCGTGTCATCCTCAGTGGAGGATGCGGATAGGAGGGGCGTGTGGTCAGCACACCGCTCTCCCGATCGTTATGATGGTATTCTTGACCGAAGCCGCTACTATTCGGTCGAGTAGCTCCTCAATTGGCATCACGAGGCTGAGTGCACCCCGAAAAATGGCAACAGTGCATGGCGGCCTGGATGGTCACCCACCCAAGTGCCGACCACGCCCGACAGCGCTTAACTTCGGTGATCTCACTGGAACCGGTGTATCAACTGCGGCAAGGCCGTTGCCCTTTATTTCTATAGCAAGTTATAAATTTTATCAAGAGCCATCAGACGCATTCACATTTGATTGACAGCGAACGAGAAATTATTTCTCGTGGAGATCCTGTTCAAATATATTCAGTCGTACATCGCCGATTTTCGGCACTGATATTTTCGAAAATGTTACGTTATGCATGGTTTGCATCCGGACTCTCGGAAGAAAGAGAACTTTTTTCGAAATGCCAACGAGCTTTGTTTTTCCTTAGAAACTCTGAAGATTCCTTATTCTTGCGGGAACATTGCGTTCATTCGAAGCCGTTTTAATTTATATTTCTCGTGTCTGTGGTGCAAATATCATCCTATAAGTTGTCATGTCGGAAGCACATCCGTCAATTGATGGTAAATTATCCTCATATTCTGACATATTGCACTCGTTGTATTACTGAATAAAGTTATTTACACCTTTATTTACGGATGTTTGACTGGGGCTTTCCAAGACTGTCCCACGTCCTTGAAACCTGTGTCGTCTGTACTTCGAAACGTCCAGGTGCAACGCAGTTCTCGGTACTTTATCCAGTTGCAGGTATAAAGGATTTTGGAAATCACGACAGGCATACATTTTTAGGAGAATTTTATGCGTTTGGTCGTTTACGTGTCGCGGTAATTATAAGTATAATATCTGTTGTGGTAGTAAAAATTAGCAAACAACCAAATGACATCGGAAATTCAATAAAAGTTCGTGGAAAAACACGTGTCTTTTCGTCATGTTGCCTTTTAAATGTAATATGTATGAAATAATGTGACTAGTGTTGAAAACAAATATAAGTTAAAAAAACATTAGTGGGATTCGATCCAGCGATCCACCGATTACGGAGCTCTAACGCTAACTACAGGACCACCGCCCGCTCGTGCTCACGGTCTCAATGCTATGACACATCACTGATGCGTAAGACTTCCCTTGCGACTTCCTCGAAATCGCCTAAGTAGTGTGCCTTACACTTTACACATTTTGTTGTCCTAACGGACTATTATAAATGTGCAAAGTCTGAAGTAAATCCGCGACCTGAACGTCGTCGGCATTCCCAGGTCAGATGGTGATTCGTTTCTATGGGCATCTCGAGCAGCTGTATTAGGTAGTCCAGTTGGTACCAGATGGTTGTAAATATTTCAAAACACAGAGCAAGGTATTATAGTGAGTATGTGAAGATGGTTTCTTTGAAACATACATGGCTGATTTCTACCTCAATCCCTTTCTGCCACTTATATTATTATTATTGATTTTATATCTTTCCTCGAGCAGAACTGCGATATGAATTTTTGAGTAACTATCGGGATTGTCTAATGAAGAGAAGGTAGGAATTTTTGAGAACCCGGAAGGTTTTTTAGGACTTTACTGGAAGAGACCTTGATAGTATGTCTGGCAAGGTTGCGTGCCTTGTAAAATCTCAGTTATTTAAACGCGGAGAATATAGACAACACCTGGTAATGTTTAGAGGAAGCTGAATATCGACACCCATCAGGAGTATAGCATATTTTGCGATTAATATTTTTCTTCAGATCAGTCAGTACCATCTTTCCACGAAAGAGTGGAGCAGGGGTCTGGAACCCTGTGGTTTGGATGACTCGGGGTTGGCCTTAGCTCAGGCCTTCTGTCGTAATTTGAAGTTTATGAATTATTTACATAATTAGTTTTCAGGTAATAACTCTGCAAATCAGTTGTCAATTAATATTTATTTTTGGACTTGACCCAAGTTTCGATACCGCTAAGGTTATCTTCAGGAGAACAAAGAGGAGCGTGGATTGCACTATATAAAATATGTTATATCCATCACGAACTGAGGCTCTCAACTCACGTCCACACACTGCGATTACAATCCATTAAAACTGTAAGATTAAAAGCGGATATGGCTATCGAATAGACAAACTTCAAATTTCGCTGACAATTATGCTGCCACGAGAGATTACACAGTTTCTAACTTAAATATTTGTCTTATTGTATTAAAACTTTGACTTAGGATTATACTTCTTAATGAGCAGATTATGACCGCATTTAAAATTTTCAAATTCGGTGAATAATTATATGAATTCTGGAAAATCAAATTTTTGTTGCCCCTGGAAAGCGTTGGACAGGCAATCTCTCACGCAGAATAAGTGACCGGTTTAGCCATTTTGTGAAATAGGTGACACTGGTTAGTGCTTGTCATTTTGGACAATTCTGTTGTTGTTTTACGCCAGCGATAATTCCTGTATTGCGGATTGGAAAGTTGTAGGAATTCCGAAAAATTTTTCAGAACCGGTGAAGGGAAAAAACTATTTTGCACGGATTAGACTTTCATGAAGTTACTATCGACTGCCAGTGATCAATGTTCAGATCATTTTTAACTTCTGGTAGAACTACTATTTTATAAATCTTAGGCGTGCTAGTTACAGTCGATTCATTATCGCTGACTAGCGGTTAAAGTTGGTTTATAAAAGTCGATATCCTTTATCACGTAAGTGAGTAATATTCTCCTTAAAAGTTAACATCTTCTCGAGAAGTTTACCTCAATGCTTAATAGTATCTTTGCATACAACTGAAGATCATTAAATCTAATACTAACATTATCACTCATTACCTTGCAAGAAAACAGTACGGCTTGTGTTCTACTGCCATCAACTGGAAATGATGTGTGTTCCTGAAGACGTATAAACTATTTGAGCTGCTCTTGTAAAGAGCAGTACGACGCGCGAGGAGTGACTGAAACGTCATAGTCTACGACTTACAGTACAAGGAAGAGTCGATGGCGACCACGCTTGTCATAAGCCAAACCATTAGTATGCTCACCACTGCAGCCGCGTATATGAAGACAAGGTGTATAAAATCGTTAAATATTTTGGAAACTATAAGCACCTGAATCACACATCCGCCCCCTACAGTTAAGGCACCACGTGCAGGGCGACTTTCTCGTATCAACTGAACACTCCTTGCGTTTACGCGCTGTGGCGCCTCTGGACTGTGTCCTATGTAGGCCATTGGGACTCGCTTGTCATTAGCGGACGTTTACGTTTATGTTTCGGAGCCAAAACTGCATGTGCGTGTGTGTGCACTGTCTGCTGTGCAATTCGCCGGTCATTTCTCTAGGATAAGGACATTTCACAGTGGGTGCCAACGGAGCGTCTCCGTGAAGTGTTGGTAAGTGCGCGCTAGGAGAAAAGGCAACAGGACGTAGCGTTTGTTACTCCATCACTGAGCGGTGAAAAGTGGGATTAGAAAGCCCATCCTACAAATGATAATCAAGTTTATTAATGGCCAACACACTATTCATAGTGAATGTCCTAACAAAGGAAATATGGTAAATTCACTGATGAGAACTAAAAGTGCAGGAAAACTGACGTCCAAATATTTCAAAGACTCAACATTTCCTTAGGGAATATATGACAGAACTCATGGGATATCCCCTAATGCCATGTCAGACCATCTTTTTCTCGGTGTAGTACAGCAACTCGATGTGACATGGCCTCAATATGTCGTTGGAAGTCCCCTGCAGAAATACTGAGTCATGATAACTTTATAGCAATCAGTAATTGTGAAAGTGTTGCCGGTGCTGGAGTTTGTGACCGAATTGACCTCTCGATTACGTACCATATATGTTCGATGGGATCCACATCAGGCGGTATGGGTGGTCCTTTATAAAAATTGCATCGCTGTGAAGGAACAGGGAGTTCGCCATTGGCTGTAAATAAGCATCTCCAGTCATGTTGTTGTTGTGGTCTTCAGTCCTGAGACTGGTTTGATGCAGCTCTCCATGCTACTCTATCCTGTGCATGCTTCTTCATCTCCCAGTATCTACCGCAACCTACATCTTTATGAATCTGCTTAGTGTATTCATCTCTTGGTCTTCCTCTACGATTTTTACCCTCCACGCTGCCCTCCAATACTAAATTGGTGATCCCTTGATGCCTCAGAACAAGTCCTACCAACCGATCTCTTCTTCTAGTCAAGTTGTGCCACAAACTTCTCCCCAATCCTATTCAATACCTCCTCATTAGTTATGTGATCTACCCATCTAACCTTCAGCATTCTTCTGTAGCACCACATTTCGAAAGCTTCTATTCTCTTCTTGTACAAACTATTTATCGTCCACGTTTCACTTCCATACATGGCTACACTCCAAACAAATACTTTCAGAAACGACATCCTGACACTTAAATCTATACTCGATGTTAACAAATTTCTCTTCTTCAGAAACGCTTTCCTTGCCATTGCCAGACAACATTTTATATCCTCTCTGCTTCGACCATCATCAGTTATCTTGCTCCCCAAATATCAAAACTCCTTTACTACTTTAAGTGTCTCATTTCCTAATCTAATTCCCTCAGTATCACCCGACTTAATTCGACTACATTCCATGATGCTCGTTTTGCTTCTCTTGATGTTCATCTTATATCCTCCTTTCAAGACACTATCCATTCTGTTCAGCTGCTCTTCCAAGTCCTTTGCTGTCTCTGACAGTATTACAATGTCATCGGCGAACCTCAAAGTTTTTATTTCTTCTCCATGGATTTTAATACCTACTCCGAATTTTTCTTTTGTTTTCTTCATTGCTTGCTCAATATAAAGATTGAATAACATCGGGGAGAGGCTACAACCCTGTCTCACTCCCTTCCCAACCACTGCTTCCCTTTCATGTCCCTCGACTCTTATAACGGCCATCTGATTTCTGTACAAATTGCAAATAGCCTTTCACTCCCTGTATTTTACTCCTGCCACCTTCAGAATTTGAAAGAGAGTATTCCAGTCAACATTGTCAAAAGCTTTCTCTAAGTCCACGAATGCTAGAAACGTAGGTTTGCCTTTCCTTAATCTAGCTTCTAAGATAAGTCATAGGGTCAGTATTGCCTCACGTGTTCCAATATTTCTACGGAATCCAAACTGATCTTCCCCGAGGTCGGCTTCTACCAGTTTTTCCATTAGTCTGTAAAGAATTCGCGTTAGTATTTTGCAGCCGTGACTTATTAAACTGATAGTGTGGTAATTTTCACATCTGTCAACACCTGCTTTCTTTGGGATTGGAATTATTATATTCTTCTTGAAGTCTGTCTGCAGTGATATAGGTTCATATTTATTAGAGGACTCCGTCCACTCCATGTCAACAGAGCCCACACCATTATGGAGCTACTAGCCATTTGCACAGTGCCTTGTTGACAACTTGGGTCTGTAGCTACGTGGAATCTGAGCCACACTGGAACACTACCATCAGCTCTTACCAAATGAAATCGGGACTTACCTGACCATGCCACCGTTTTCCACTCACCTAGGGTCCAATCTATGTGGTCACGAGCTCAGGAAAGGCTCTGCAGACGGTGTCGTGCTGTTAGCAAAGGTACTCGCGTCGATCGTCTACCACCATAGCCCATGAACACCACATTTCGCCGCATTTTCCTAACGGGTACGTTAGTCGTACGTCTCAAATTGACTTCCACGTCTATTTCTCGCATTGTTGCTTGTCCGTTAGTATTGACAACACTAGGCAAACGCCGATAGTCTCGCTCGTTAAGTGAAGGCCACTGCGTTGTCCGTAGTGAGAGGTAACGCCTGAAATTTGATAATTCCGCCGCACGGTTGACACTGTGGATGTCGGAATTTGGAATTCCCTACCGATTTCCAAAATGGAATGTCGCATGCTCTAGCTCCAACTACCATTCGGCGTTCAAAGTCTACAACTCCACTCGTATGGCAATAATCACGCCAGAAAACTTTTCACGTAAATCACCTGAGTACAAATGACAGCTCCACCAGGGCACTGCACTTTTATACCTTGTGCACGCGATACTGTCGCCATCTGTAAACTGTGGATAGAAACACATCAAACACTATTCGCAAAGAAGTAAAAAGTACTTCATACTTCGTGTTCTGTTTTGTTTTGTTTCCTAGTGTCAATTAACATCCAAAACATATTTTCTCTTCAACAGTCCTGAATCTTTCACTGTTGAAATAATGTTAATTTAAAAACTTTTTGTATAGTTACATTTCAATTTATGCACAGTGCAGACTTTTTCTTCGTCCAGCTATTGTAAAATCGAATTCAATATTTGCGTACAGATATTTGGTCTCTCTTGTGGGAGAACTCTCATAGGAAAAATATCAGGTCGTCTTGCACATTCGCAAGGTGTCACGAAAACAAACCAATCAATGAAATGAACATTAAGAAGACACAGAACTATAAAATCCATTACCGTAGCATGAGTTGAGTGCTGCCAGGATTGTTTAACTCCTTTTGCATCTACATGACTACCCTGTAAGAAACACTGAAAGGCGCACGCTGTATTGCAGTAGTTTGAGTAACGAAGTTTTTTGTGAGGTAACTGATTCATGAAAGGTATAGGTTATTGTTAGTCAGGGCCATTCTTTTGTAGGGATTATTGAAAGTCAGATTGCGTTTCGCTGAAAAAAATATTGTGTCAGTTTACTGTTGATCAGTAAAAGTAAAGAGAGAAATGTCCCAGTAAGTTCAGTTTTGCTCAGCTGTTTGAAAATCAAATAACGTAAGAGGTTTACCAGCATTGTCATTCTTAATTTTTCTAAGGGGATGTTTCAAGGTGTTGATTTAAATATTGGTTCTTAACAAAGTCAAAAATGGAACTTTTTTATTGCTACTTACAACTCACCAATTGCCTCCCAAAATATTACAAATAATCAGTACCGGCCCGTCTAGGTCCCCCTCCCTACAAACTATCATATGTGTACCCTTACTCAGATTGTTCACAGAAAATCTTTCAGACTATTTGTCAACCGTTCCGCTCTTGGATAGCACGTGGGAAAAATGAACACTTGAACCTTTCCATACGAGCTTAGATTTTTCTTATTTGCATAAGGTGGTCACTTCTCCCTATGTATGTGTCAGACGATAAAATATTTTCAAATTCAGACGAGAAAGTCGGTGACTGAAATTTCGTAAAAACATCTCACCGTAACGAAAAGTGTCCCCAACCCACGTACCACATCCGTAACACTCTCTCCCGTATTTCGCAAGAATACAAAACCGGTCCGCCCATTCTGAACTTTTTAAACGTCCTCCGTCAATCCTATCTGGTAAAGAATCAATACAACGCAGCAATACTCTGGCAGAAGACGATCAAGAGTAGTGCAGCAAGTCTCTTTACTGAATTTGCTGCCTTTTCTAAGTATTGTGGCAATAAGACGCAGTCTTTGGCATGCCTTTCCGACAACGTTATCTTCGTTATGGTTCCAATTTAAGTTGTTTGTACTTTTAGTCTCTAGCTATTGAGTTTAATCGACAACCTTTAAAATTTAATTGTTTATCGCCTAACGGAATTTTGTTAGCACTCGTGAGGAGTACGTCACACTTTCAGTTGCTTAGAGTCGATTGACATTTTCCGCATCATACTAACATCTTGTCTAAATCACTTCGCAATTCGATGTTCTGATGGCTTTATTATATGGTAAACGACATATTAACTGCAAGCAGTCTAAGAGATCTGCTCAGATTGTTTAAGTAGATTGAAAAGAGCAAAGGGCCTGTAACACATCCTTGGTGAACCCCAGACGTCACCTCGGTTTCGCTAGAATCGCTAGATGATTTCCCACATTTCTGACGGGAAATCACGAATCCAGCTGCACAACTGAGACGATACTCCATATGCACGTAACTCCCGAACCTAGCGAACGATACCATCGTCCCCCGTTTCCGCGTAGAGCAATGTTCTGCATACTCAGTATTTTAGAACAGAAGCCTCCGCACAGTCAGTCGATCACTAAAGTCATCGACATTCTCGCGAAGTGATTGGCGGCCGACTTACCCGGGGGAACGTAATGCACGCCGACAACCTTCACTTCATTTCTCTACAACAAACTCCCTCCCGTAAAAGTGGCTGAAAACATCTACCGCCAGAGTTGCTGTTCATCACACCAATACTTAATGCTTGCTCGTGCATGGAACACTTCTTGGTTCTGGGGTGGGTCAAAGTTACTGTCTCTCCACCCTCAGCCCCCACCCCTCTCCCTTTCGAACGCAAATAATATCTGCGGTCGTCCACGTTTTTAACGAGCCACAGATGTCTACGATTTTAATAATAACAGCAATAAAATATATAACATGTTTTAATGCTTTAGCTTTAACATAGCATCCAAGAAATTGTAATTGAGAGAAATATTGCAAGTATTCTAATACCTATAATAGCAACAAACTCAGACAATTTTAACAATATAAAATAAAAGTGTGCACTCCCCATTGCCATTATTTCGCTTGGCACTACGCAGGTAAACGCAGTTCTGAAGATTGTTGCTACGCGAGCCTGTAAGCGAGGGCAATGCTGTTCATATAAGTCGTCTCCACCTACGTTCGGGAGCTGGCTGTTTTTGTGGAGGGTCCTTTCCTTTATGTTTTCCCTTGTTCAATTTCCTCTGGTTTGTCGCTTTTACCTGTGGACTAGCTCCTCGACTTGATAACCGCCTGGATTCGGTTAGGAAGTGAGTCCACGAGGTTATGCAGATACGTCGCATCCACGTTAAGCCACTCGCTGACGATTTGATCGCAGAGTTCCATCAAACTGCGGGGATACTGGTGTTAGCGTAATACCCACCAGTCCAACTTATCCAACAGAATTTCTTTGGGGCTCAATTCAGGCGATTCTCCAGGCCAGTCGAGATGTAATAAGGTGAGGGAATGTTCCGAAAACTGGTGACATATTCTTTTGGTTCGATGAGCTCTGATGTTATCAATAGCATACTCATCACGCAGATAATGAAAGGCAATACCTGATCGTTCAGAAGCTTTAAATAAACATGATGGTTCATGTTAGTGGTCACCTCACTAAGCGGGCCCAATTTATGACAAGAAAAACACTCCCGAAATATCACAGACCCATTGCGATTTTGTCATATGATGACATGGTTGCAGACCGTGGCTGTTGTTTGAAGACAAATGTTGATGGTGTTGAGACAACAACCAGTCACAAATTTATTTTAAGCTTCTTTATTCAAAGGGCACCGTTACCAGTTTCGAATCATTACGATTCATCGTCAGACTGCTTTCATGCTTTCTTCTTCTTCTTTCGTTTCACACTCTTTGGGGTACGCTGGATCAATCATTTCTTTGTGCGTTGTTCTTTTCTTATGGCCCAGTATTTCTTCATTCTTTCTGATCTTCTTCTCCTCTCTTCTTCCGAGATGAAGGATTTGGACTTTTGTGTGGATTTGTCTTGGAACCTTATGTTTTCATCTTTAGTAATTAATTTAGCAGTTCGATCAATAAGTGAATTTTATGAAATATTTAATTCCACTAGGTCTTTCTCAGATTCTTTAAACCAGTTGGGCTTCTTTTTTCGGTTATGGAAGAAGTCAAAGATTTGTTTAGTTAATCTGTTGGAATTCATTCTGAAAAGATAACCATAAAAATTTATTCTTCTTTTTCGCATAGAATCTGAAAGTTTTTCAATTTTCTTGTAGAGAGTTTTCATTTTTGATGTATATAATCTTATTGTCTTGAAATTTTGGCCCAATGATTTTTCTTAAAATTTTTCTTTCCTTTACCTCAAGTTTCTCCATTTGGCCTTTGAAATTCATGTTAAGTGTTTCTGTTGCATACAGTACTTCTGGCTTAATCACTGTTTTGTAATGTGTAATTTTGGACCCCCATGAAAGGGATTTTTTGTTGTATGTATTTTTTGTTAGTTGGAAGGCCAATTCAAGTTTATTTTTTCATGCGTTCATTACAACATGTACTGCATTTTTTACTGATTAGTTATCCTAAAATATAAATAATACCTAATTATAAGCACGTCACAAAGATGGTTGAGTTACAGGTTTGCTTTGGGATGTGACTCACGTGAAATGTTGGTTTGGAGTGCTTGTTTTCATAGTTTTCGTCCAGCAGACGACGTTTGTAGTTTTCGCCGCATTCACATCATTGCACACATAAACTTGCATAATTGAGCGCTTCAAATTTGTCACTGAATGCATTTCCACCACACTTCTATCGTTGCACACATAAATTTGTGTCACTGAGCACTTCAGCTTAGACACAGAACACACTTCTAACATGCACCGCATGTTTTGATAGATACATAGCGTTTGCAAACGTATGAGTGTCAAACATGTAGCATCTTTGTAATATTACGATATATCATAGCATCTTTGACAGTCATATGTTTGTAAACACTATGTATCTATCAAAACATGCGGTGCATGTTAGAAGTCTGTTCTGTGAATAAACTGAAGTGCTCAGTGATAAAAATTTACGTGTGCAACGATAGAAATGTGGTGGAAATGCATTCAGTGACAAATTTGAAGCGCTCAATTATGCAAGTTCGTGAGTGCAATGATGTGAGTGCGGCGGAAACTACAAAACTTGTCTGCTGGACGAAAACTATGAAAACAAGTACTGCAAACCGACATTTCTCACGTGAGTCACATCCCAAAGCAAATCTGTAACTCAACCGTCTTTGTGACGTGCTTATAATTATGTATTATTTATATTTTAGGATAACTAATCGGTAAAAAACGCAGCACATGTTGTAATGAAAGCATGAAAGCCGTCTGACGATGAATGGTAATGATTCGAAACCGGTAACGGCACCCTTTGAATAAAGGAACTTAAAATAAATTTGTAGCTGGTTGCTGTCTCAACACCATCAACATTTGTGATCACAGACCCATCTCCGGATTGAACGTGACCTTGCACCCATTCAGAATGGAATGCTTGATCTGACCTTCGGCTTTCTGTACGACCTGCGTCATTTGAATATAGGCAAAAATGTGATTCGTCAGACCACATTACGTTCCGCCAGTCAGCTACTGTCCACATTCAATGACTTACAGCCCATTGAAGACGCGCAACATTGTGTGCCATTGTGAGCGATGGCCTCTTGCGAGCCGAACGACTCCAAATACGCACTGCATGCAGTTCCCGTCGCAATGTTCTCTCGCTGACAGGTTGAGATAGGCCTTCATTCATGCCTGCAGCGATTCCCGTCAGTTTTGGAAGCAATTTTGATTCACAGACCGTGAAAAGCGTCTCCGGTCCTTCTCAGTCAGATCATTTTTCCGACACAATTCTGACGCCTTGTTTCCTGGTCACATGTGTTACACCTCTGCTTGTACACACGTTGAACAATCCGTCGCGAAACACCAACAAATCCAGCAACTTCACAGACCGTATGAACATGGGCACGGCCAAACACGAGCGCCCCTTTTTGCCACTGTCTCACGCATGTTTGCGTAGAATGCCCACATGAAACAGAAATGTCTCGTAATCGCTACTGCCTTATGCTCCGCAGAGGCACAGCGGGCGCGGCTGAGCACGTTACTCGATCGCTGCGCCTTCTGTAAAGGCTTCACGATTCATCTGCGCGTGCGCACTGGAGTAGTCAATTTTTCGTGCGGTGAAATTAGCAAGTAGGGTCGTCTGGGAAGATGGGCGTTCAGCAGATGGAGATGCAGCTGTAGACAAGAATGTCACACTGAGGTCGTACTCCAATCCACGTAAGCGCGCCGTCATACAATCAACTGAAAAGTATCCTGTGTTAAGCATAGATTATAATTTAGACATTTTCGAGACCTAGCTGTCATGTTATTTTATGCTATGAAAGTTAATTGTGTAGTCTGGAAATTGGTATATATACTCTAAGGTGACAAAAGTCATGGTATAGCGATATGCACATATACAGATAGCGGTAGTAAGGCCTATACAAGGTATAAAAGGGTAGTGTATCGGCGAGCTGTTATTTGTACTCCTACGGATTTGTACTTTTACGGATGACAATGCGCGATGGCACTGGGCCATAATTGTTGGCGACTTGTTTGGAAATTCGACCGAATGATTTGTTGGCCACCTAGATCGCCCAACGTGAATCCCATCGACCATTTATGGGGCTTAATCGAGAGGTCACTTCTTGCACAGAATGCTGCACCGACAGCACTTTCGCCATTATTTTATTTATCTCATTTACACGTAAAGTTCCGTAGGAACAAATTGAGGAGCAAATCTCTGAGGTCATGGAACGTGTCAGTACATGAAATTACAGCATAAAAGTAATAACAGATAAAAATAAATGTTTATGAAACCGAAAAAAGTCACGCCTTAAGTTTAAGTAAACACAATCAACAATACAATAAGAATCGGCTTAATTTTTGAAGTAACTCCTCGACAGTGGCCCATGAGAAAACTCGTCAGTTTCGATTTGAAAGCGCGTGAATTACTGCTTAGATTTTTGAATTCGAGTGGTAGCTTATCGAAAATGGATGCAGCAGTATACTGCACACTTTCTTGCACAAGAGTTAAGGAAGTCCGATCCAAATGCAAGTTTGATTTCTGCCGAGTATGAACCGAGTGAAAGCTGCATATTCTTGGGAATAAGCTAATATTGTTAACAAGAAATGATAGTACGGAATATATATATTGAGAGGCCAATGTCAAAATAGCCAGACTCGTGAACAGGGGTCGACAAGAGGTTCGTGAACTTACACCACTTATTGCCAGAACCGCCCGTTTCTGAGCCAAAAATATCCTTTTAGAATGGGAAGAGTTGGTTCAAATAGCTCTAAGCATTATGGGACTTAACACCTGAGGTCATCAGTCCCCTAGACTTAGAACTACTTAAACCTAACTAACCTAAGGACATCACACGCATCCGTGCCCGAGGGTGGATTCGAACCTGCGACCGTAGCAGCAGCGCGGTTTCGGACTGAAGCGCCTAGAACCGCTCGGACACAGCGTGGGAAGAGTTACCCCAAAATATAATACCATACGACATAAGCGAATGAAAATAAGGAAAGTTGACTAATTTTCGTGTCGAACGATCACTCACTTCTGATACCGTTCGAATAGTAAAAATGGCAGTATTAAGTCTTTGAACAAGATCCTAAACGTGGGCTTTCCACGACAGCTTACTATCTATCTGAACACCTAGGAATTAGAACTGTTCAGTTTCACTAATCATATGCCCGTTCTGTGAAATTAAAACGTCAGGTTTTGTTGAATTGTGTGTTAGAAACTGTAGAAACTGAGTCTTACTGTGATTTAGCGTTAGCTTATTTTCTACAAGCCATGAACTTAGGTCATGTACTGCACTATTTGAAACCGAGCCAATGTTGCATACAACGTCCTTTACTACCAAGGTACTGTCATCAGCAAACAGAAATATTTTAGAGTTACCCGTAATACTAGAGGGCATATAATTTGTATAAACAAGGAACAGGAGTGGCCCCAACACTGATCCCTGGGGCAGCCCCCACTCGACAGTACCCCACTCAGATCCCACATCATAGCAGTTATCAACGTTGTGAATAATGACCTTTTGCTGCCTATTGTTAAAGTAAGAAGTGAAGCAATTGTGAACTACTCCCCGTATTCTGTAATGGTCCAACTTATGGAGCAATATTTCGTGATAAACGCAATTAAATGCCTTAGTTAAATCAAAAAAATTGCCAAGCGTTAGAAACCTTTTGTTTAGCCCATTCAGTACCTCACAGAGAAAAGAGAATATAGCATTTTCAGTTGTTAAACGACTTCTAAAGCCGAACTGTACATTTGATAGCAAATCGTGTGATATGAAATGATCAATTATCCTTACATGTATAGCGTTTTCAATAACTTTTCCAAACAATGATGGCATAGAAATAAGTCTAAAATTATCTACATTATTCCTTTCCCCATTTTTATAAAGCGGCTTTACTACTGAGACAGCAAGGCTCAATATTTCTGCAGAAAACTTCCAACTACTTACTGAGTCCCTACCACGTCGAGCTGCTTGCCGGACAAAACGGGATACGACATGATATTAGGAAGTGTGCCATGAGTTTTGTCCCCCGAGTGTAAAAAATATGCCCCTCGATCCGAGCCTGACCACGTCTTTCGCCAAACCTGTAGGCAACTATTGATCATATCTTGTGGGACATATTTGAAGGGTGTTTCACTGGGTAGCAGCTCGTGTGTCAGACGCTGGAGACCGCTTTGTTCGATGGGCAGCACAACAGTAGCCTGTGTGTGACAAGGCGAAGCGAGACGAGGCCGCCAGCGAACAAAGCGGGCGCCTCTGGAACGATGAGGTCACACAGCCAGTGCCGGCTGAACGTCGCAGCGCACGCAGCACACCGCTAGGCGAGATTCACGTGGCCACTGACACGGCGTAGCACTAGCCAGTGTCTGACTCACACTCCAAGTGTCTTTTTTTTGTCCAGCGAAACGGCCTGCGAGTGTATCACATCTAGCGACGGGGCTTCGCTAGGCTACTTTCCAGTCCTGAACGCCGCGTAACGTAGCCTACGGGTTGTTCACAATTCGAGTGCTATTTTGTTGCTTACTTAAATATACAAATCTTATCGGTAGTGGAGTGTTGATGTCCACACTACTGTACAGCTGTCTGTTTACAATGTCTCGCAATGTGGTTAAGCATTTTATTTGTGTACGCACGTCGAGCTCTGAAATACCGACGAATCAGCCCTCTTCAAACAAACTTCCAGTGGAATAAATCTTTCACCCTGTAACGGAGCGTCTGCTGTTTTTGAAACTTCCTAACAGATTAAAAATTTATTCTGGGCTTCATTTCCTAGAAACATTTATTATGTTCAAATGTGCGTGAATTCCTAAGGGACCAAACTGCTGAGGTCATCGGTCCCTAGACTTACACACTACTTAAACTAACTTATGCTAAGAACAACACACACAATAATGCCCGAGGGAGAACTCCGCCGGGAGGGGCTGAGCAATCAGCGACATGGCGCCTCTAACCGCAAGGGCACTCCGCGCGGCCGTTTATTATGGTGTTTACATAGTTAAATAAGAATCTATCAGTGCAATAGAAATGTTTTGACACAGCAAAGGAGTAAAACGAATAATGAATGAAATAAATAAAATTAACATAGAAATTAGTAATTAACAAAAAACAAGATTTCGATTTGACTTCCGAGTAATCTTTCAGTTCCATATTCATGGAGGTATTCTCTGTTGCAGGTTCGTTGTGGCTGGGTATTTCCGTGAATCCGACTCTGTGCAGACCAGGGGAGTTAGAGCGGAAAAGAAATTTTTTTCACATTTTCGGATTTTTATCTCATTATAAAATTTGAAATTTTCCGAAAAAATGATTATATACAGGGTGTCCCAGCTATCTTGTCCACCCAAAATATCTCTGGAGCAATAACAGCTATTGGAAAACGACTTTCACCGGTATCAGTGTAGGGCTGGGGCCCATGAATGTACATATTTGGAAACATTCTAAAACGAAAGCATATGTGTTCAAACTTATGTCTTTTTTAAATGGACCTCCTATATTTTTTCTTCAGCAATGCATAGCATGACAAAGCACATACACAATGGCGTTGATTGCACCGCAATATTCCCATTACATCCCGAGATATTGAGACGCGAAGTTGACGCTTGAAACACCCGACATGCGCTGCTAGCGCACGTCCTGAGGCTCAGGCGTGAACCCCATGCTGCCCGTAATCGCGATGTGATTGACATGTGTAATCACACCTCCATACTTATCAAGAGGTCCGAAACGAATAATACGGTCTGCTGCCATCAACTCTCATAAGCACATAATGGTTTCCCTCTTGCACGTTTTACGTATCTACGTACACAATATGAACTAGTACCGATCGGTGTACACCCGTCAGGTTGTCTTATTTATCCTGCAGTCCCAAAATAAGGTTTATCTAATGCGTTATATGACCCATTGTGCCTGTCGCGCAGGGCCTGGCTCTACCTAGTCAAGTGTCCAACGTAGTTCCCACTACTGCCACAGTTACCACTTCGCCTTGTTTATGATTTGCGACCCATGCAAACTCCTTACTCCATCACCCTCCGAGCATCCCATTTGTTGTTGCTTTGGCGTGCAGTACACCGCTTGCCAGTGTAGTCGTGCATCAGAGTAATCTAGTGACGGCACGGAGCTAGTACACATTGTGAATAAACGTTGTGTTGTGGAACTTATACTGTACAGTATAATGTACACACATGAAGATATGGTAGAAATGCTGCTGATCTATGGAGAATGTACGTTGACGGGAAATACGTTATGAGATTGCTTGTTTGTTGATAGTACTGTTAGCGAACATTATGATTATTAAGTTAATATGTCTGTTTTCTACCCTACTCTACATACCTGTACTGTACCCTCTTGTAGGTGGGCGAAATGCTGTTCAGGCAGAACGACCGTACAGAAGACGATTCCCTGACAAGCCATCGCCTTCGCGCCGGATGTTTGGTCGTCTCACATCTCGTCTACGTGAAACGGGAAGCTTAAATCCAAGACCTTGACATCGTCCTAGAACACGTGCAGATGAACGTGCTGAAGTTGCTGTGCTCGCTACCATAGCTGTGAATCCTCAGCACACGTCAAATTGAACGTGAAGTTGGTGTGTCGAAATCAAGTGCGCAGCGTATTCTTAAACGTCATAAATTTCATCCTTTTACAATGTTCATTTACACCAGGATCTTCATGGAAATGACTTACGCAATAGGGTAACATTTTGTCGGTGGGCTCAGCAAAAACTTCTGACTAATCCAAATTTTTTTGCAGATGTTCTCTTTACCGACGAGGCATCATTCTCCAACAAAGGAATTGTCAATATGAGGAATATGCATTATTGGTCCGCAGACAATCCAAAATGGCTCCGTCAGGTAGAGCATCAACGTCCGTGGAAAGTTAATGTTTGGTGTGGGATTATTGGAGATACCATTATCGGACCTTTCTTTATAAATGGCATCCAAAATGGCAGACAATACTCCAGATTTATACGACACAATCTTCCTGTTCTCTTGGACACCGTACCTCTGAACCGGAGAATGGTCATGTGGTATCAGCATGACGGATGCCCTGCACATAACGCCTTACGAGCACGACGACTTCTGAACCGTAAGTTCCCTGGTAGGTGGATTGGACAAGGTGGCCCAGTTAGGTGGCCTGCCCGATCTCCGGACCTTACACCGCTGGATTATATTCTTTGGGGAGGAGTGAAGGATGCTGTTTACCAACATGAACCAACAACACCAGAGGACATGAAGCAACGCATTATTGATGCTTGTACAGCCATCAAAGAGGAAACAGTAGCACGAAGTAGGGCATCCTTCATCCGCAGAGTGACCCTATGTGTGCAAGCCAATGGGCATCACTTTGAGCATGAGATGTGAACGCTATGTTTAGTATGTAGTGCTGGTATCACAGTGGAAGTTTCCACAAAGGGCCATTTTACCCAGTGATGTTAAGAAACATTTGTTTGCAACAATTTGTCATTTAACGCATTAGATAAACATAACATTGATAATTATGTGATAATAAAACTAATTGGTTAAACATGTTTACATTCATCTTCTATGTCCTACCTGAACTTCCCAAATCAAAACATTTTTACCTAAACAACTGTAAAACTTTTAGTCCACTTGCTCGTTTTACTAAAACCATCAACATGAATTTTACTATTACGAGTGAATGATTAACTGTCACTTGCACTAGATCTACAGTAAAGTAAAGTTTTAACGTTGAACGGCATTACCTTTTTAGTAACGGATTAACGATAAGTGAAGTTAACTTTGTGACTAACTTTGCGGTACACAGATATGTTACAGAACCGCATCACCCCTAGCCTATGGGATAAATACCTGCTGGAATGTACGACGTTAATGCAGGATGGCAGCAGACCGTATTATTCATTTCGGACCTCTTGATAAGTATGTAAGTGTGATTACGCATGTCAATCACATCGCGATTACGGGCAGCATGGGGTTCACGCCTGAGCCTCAGGACGTGCGCTAGCAGCGCATGTCGGGTGTTTCAAGCGTCAACTTTGCGTCTTAATATCTCGGGATGTAATGGGAATATTGCTATGCAATCAACGCCATTGTGTATGTGCTTTGTCATGCTATGCATTGCTGAAGAAAAAATATAGGAGGTCCATTTAAAAAGACATAAGTTTGAACACATATGCTTTCGTTTTAGAATGTTTCCAAATATGTACATTCATGGGCCCCAGCCCTACATTGATACCGGTGAAAGTCGTTTTCCAATAGCTGTTATTGTTCCAGAGATATTTTGGGTGGACAAGGTAGCTGGGACACACTATATATATGAAGTATTTCATTTAATTTTTTAAAAATATGATTTACACCGGCTGAAAATGTCAAATTTTTACGTGCATTACTTCAAGATCTGATAAAATCGGTAATTTTGTATGTAGAAGGTTGTGGATTGCTGTGTTACAAATGTTAACAGTATTGGTCATTTCCAGAACAGGATGGGCACCAGATTGAGGAAGTTGAAACAAAGTTTGAGAGAAAAGAAACTTTCTGATGGCAAAACCATAAGAGGCAGGCTGACAGACAAAATGATTGATGAACTACAGCAGAATTGATAAAGCAGAGTATACAGCACAGTTGGCCACAAAGGAGTCCAGTAAGAAGAAAACAAGAGTATGATAAACAGTACGGTGCAGGGTGCTTCTGTGTGACTAAAAATAAAAGATTAAGCATATATTTAAGTGAGTGACAGTCCTTTGAAACTTCAGAAGCTGTTCCTAAAAAAATTTACATTTTCTGTTGCATTTTTCCTTAAATCTCAGAAACCACTTCGAGTAGCGTATTCAAATTTTCAGGGAGGAATAACATAGATATCCTGAGTCTATTGAACTAAAAGAAGAACATAATGTTATATATAATTAAAATTATTTAGGATAACGTACAAAAAAGTACACAAATTTTTTAACTTACAATTAAAAAATTGTATTTCCAAAAGCAGTGACTGCAATGCAATTATTGTAGTTCAGTAGACCCAGAACATACAGTTTAATGTCCTGTAAAAGTTTCATGTCATTGGCTACAGTGGTTCCTGAAATACAGGGAAGCAAGTCACTAAATTTAACATTGTCTGGATAGGGAGTTCCAACTCCCCTTAAGTACAGTCATGTGGGTGCTGAGGTAAGAAGACGAAGTGGGGACCCTAGCCTCTCTTACAAGATAGCCACCACTCTACCTCACTGCCAATTGAATAAAACGTCGCCCACACATCGTCTTTTCCAGCCGCCTCTCCGCTCCCTCCTCTTACCCACAAATACATAGGCATTACATTACACCATTATCCCAGCTACTCTCCTCCCACTCGAGACAAAAACTTAAATAAGTAAGAAAATTTTTAAAAATTTATCTTATTTTGAATGTTGGCATCTGAGACACATCATGAACGCATGGTAGTCTTATACACTCTTAATCATACACAAGCAAAAAAGAAAAAAAAATCATGCACACGGATGAACTGATGAATTATCAGAATGAGACAGAAATGGGTAGATGTGATGTACACGTACACATGAACAAAGTATTACGATTTCAGGAAAATTGGACGATTTATTCAAGAGAAAGAGCTTCGCAAATTGAGCACAAGTCAATAACGCGGCGGTCCACTTCTGCCCGTTAAGCAAGCAGTTTTTCGGCTTGGCACTGATTGACAGAGTTGGTGGATGTTCTCCTGAGGGATATCACGCCAAATTCTGTACAACTGGCGCGTTAGACTATCAAAATCCCGAGCTGGTTGAAGCGCCCTGCGCATAATGCTCCAAACGTTCTCATTTAGGGAGAGATCGGGCGACATTGCTGGCCAAGGGAGGGTTTGGCAAGCACGGAGACAAGCAGTAGAACCCCTCACCGTGTGAGGCGGCCGTTGTCTTACTGAAATGTAAGCCCCTGGGTGGCCAACTATGAATGGCGTACCGCTGTGATGTAAGGGTGCCACGTATAACTAAAGGTATCCTGCTATGAACAGAAATGACACTCCAGACCATCACTGCTGGTTGTCGGGCCGTGTAGGGGGCGACAGTCACCTTGGTTTCCCGCCGCAGTCAGGGGCGCCTCCAGACCCGTCTTCGGCCTGGAATCTCATTGACCGAAGTACAGTTGTCTTCAGCGATGAGTCCCGCTTCAAACTGAGGCCCGATTACCAGTGACGTTCGTACCCTAATGCAGACTGATTTTTTATTTGGGTGGAGGACGTAAATTATTTGCATAGCTTTACATCAGAACGATTTAAAAAATAATCGTTCATTATTTTAACATAGGCAAAGACTTCTCTTTATTGATAGATTTTGCGAGATTTTCCAAATTTTCGTCTCATTATAGTATTTCCTCATTTCTTACATTTTTTTTTCTTCCCATACGAACCTTAACCCACGGGGCGTTGAGCCGGCCGTCTCAACCTAGTTACGCCCCTCCTGTTATTGTGGATATTTTCCTTAATTGTGCGCTGTTTTATTTTCTGTATTTCCCCTTAGAGTAAAGCCTAGTTTACAAGACGCCATTGGGTTGCGTCACTCGTTGCGTGGAATGAGTTGCACGCAAGTGGTTTCATATGTGATTGTAGACACGGCGACACCAGTATACACTTCAGTTTCGTCGTTTTGTTGGCCCCTGAATCGTGTCTGAAATGAGTTTTGGCAGTTGCACGTCGCACGAGTTGTGATGGAGTTAAAAGCTTGTTGCGTGAAATCGCTGCATAAGAAAAATATAAGAAACGTGTTTCGATTCGCGACTGGATGAAGAAAAGACGTCAGCTCGGTCGCTCAGCATCCTTGCTGAAATAATTTATAACGGAAGAGCCAAGAACTTCTTTTAATTATCTTAGAATGTCACCAGAACTGTTCACGTTTGTTCTAAATAGAGTTAATTATACAATAAGGAATAAAGGCACTGTAATGCATGGAGTACTGTCGCCAGAACTGAAATTACATATCATATTGCGTGCATTACAATCAAGAACACTCGGCATGCTGTAAGATACGGTTTTAGTTGGTTATTTCATTAACGCCAATAATTATTAACATTAAAAGTAATAATTATTAACATTACCAACAATAATTATTCGAAGCAGGCCGCATTAAGAAGAGAATGGTTTGCAAACTCCTCTCTTGAAGATAGAGCTGTACTGTCGCAATATTTCAAAATTCTAACATATGTGGATGGGGAGCACTTCAGCGACCTATTAAATAGATGATTATTGAATAAGGAATGCAGCTTCTTGAATTTGTATAGCCTTTCCTCCTGTCAACAACATTCCTTAACAAAGAGTTAACCAACTCAAACGATGGGATTTTAGTCTTGTAGACGAGAGCATTGTCACAGCTAGAACTACACTTGCTTGTATTTTTCTTAATTCAGTTGTATACGTGCTCCTAACTCAATAAGTTTTGCCCTGCAGCTCAGATATTGTCAAACCATCTATGTTATGATCGCACATGACGGTCTCAGCGGCAGCAATATGTTGCTTATTTTTGTAAACAGCATCACTGAAACCCCACATACATCTATGCAAAGCATAGATACCCAAAAAGCGAACATTATTCTCAGTTCCCCACTTCATATTTCAGTTTGTCTACGGTCTACGAACACACATAAAGTCAAAACTCATGCAACTAGTGTCGCCAAAGTTGCAACACGCCGAAAGTGTTTAGTTTCACCGACGAGTTGAACAAACGCGTGTCGCGCATGCGCAGTGGCCTGCAACCTAGTGTGAAAACTAGGCTTGAACAACACGTCGCGACCCGACGCCATTCCCAACAACCAAACAATACAGTAGTCTCTGCAGCGGTGCACGGCGTTGCTTAGCATCAGTTTGAGACGAAGCGACTGGCGAGCAACATCGCTGTGTCCGTCGCGAATCAGCAAAATCTAAAAACAATCGTGAAACGTAGTAACAACATTAAGCAACGATAGCAGAAGGTAAGACATCAACGGACACCTGAGTTCCGCCAACCCGTGCACCCAAAACGCAAGCGTCAAATCGATTGCACCTTTCTGCGGACGCATAACATAAGTTTTCGCAGGTACAACATTTATATTTAACGCTTATGGAGATGATCACCACTGAGGTTAAACACAGGGCAATGTGATTTTGAAAACCGGTCATCCAGGTTGTTTATCGAGGTTTGTCTGAGGCAGTTTATGTTGGAGGAGAATGAATTTTATGTCTTACAATTACAGGAAAATAGCAATACTGCAATGTATAACAGTATTCTCCTACGACGTTTCCGTACCAAGTTAGTTACATGTTCCGTAGTTAATTTAAACGATCTTTTATCAAAATATCTGGAACGAGTGAGTTTGCAGGCTATGTGTTAACATCAATGAACAGGTTATTTAGTCCTACTCATGCAATTACACTTAAAAATAAGTCGTTCCTCCTCTTCTTTTCAGGCTGCAGATTTTCAAATAAAAATTTGTCCATGGAACAGAAGAGTTGTCAAGGAGAAATGATTTTAAGTTAGATTTAAGATTTACCTTGCTATTTGTCAAATCTTTTATGTTATTGGGAAAATGATCACAATTTTTGTTGCTCCGTATTGAGCTCTTTTGGAAACTACCGTCAGCTTTAATAATGGGTAATAAAAGTCGCTTTTGCCTAGTATCGCAGGTACGTACCTCCTCCAGTGTTGTAGGTATGGACCTCAGTGTTCTTCTCAAACTGTAATGGTGTTTTTATGACGAATTTCATCAGCGATTACATGTTTTGCGACGGCGCAGTTATAATGCCTAGCTCCTTAAAGAGGTACTTAAATGACGTCCGTGTGTGAACACCATATGTTTTTCTTACTGTTCGCTTTTGTTCAATTAATACTTTCTTTCTAAGTGGTGTGTTATCCCCAAAATTTATTCCATAAGACATTATTGACTGGAAGTTAATTCATCTGCTTCTAAGATTAAGAGTTATACTAAAAGCAAAATTAGCTGAACTTACTAGTTTGAAAAGCTCAAGTTTCGATCAGCAAGCATACCCAAAAATTTGGAAAATTCTACCATATTTACGACTCCTCCTCGTGTGCTACATCATTTGTTGGTAAGACGCTTATTTGTTGTACAGAACTGATTATAATATTTTTCTGAGGAGTAAGTGGAGGGTCATTCATAAAGAATAGTTTTATTGACCCAATATTGGAACTTAGGAGACTCCCTTCGCGATTTCTCCCTAGTCACTAAAATTTTCAAGAAATTTGTGGCACAACTTGCCTAAAAAAGGGATCAATTGATTGGAAACGTTCCAAGACGTCAAGGGATCACAAGTTTAGCATTGGAGGAACAGTGGGGGTGGGGGTAAAAATCATAAAGGGAGGCCAAAAGTTGAATACAGTAACCAGATTCATATTGATGTACATTACAGTAGTTGTTCGGAGATAAAGAAGCTTGCACAGGATAAAATAGCGTTGAGAGCTACATCAAATCAGTATTCGGATTGAAGACTGTAACAACACAACACTTAAATTTTCTATCCTTACAACATTGTTCGATTTCATGAGTACAATTTTTTGCATTCTGTTTGTTAAGCATGATTCAAACCAGCTCTGTGTAAAGTCATCAGATCATTAGACTTGGATTTTTGATCTGCAAAATGAAATGCCTTAGAAACATCACAAAAATAAAACTGGACATATTTTATTATTTAAGGCTTGTACTATTAGATGAATGAATGTATGAATAGCAGTTTAAGTGAGCAGCCCTTCTGGAATCCAAAGTGCGATGTGCCAAGTAAATTGTTTCTATTTAAGTGTGAGATTACTCTTGAGTACATTAACTGTCGAATAATTTGGAACAAGATGCCGGTAAGGAAACTGGACAATAATTGTTTAAATCTTACTTGTCACTTTTCTTATGAAGAGGTTTAACAGTTACATACTTTAAACTGCCTGGAAAAATTCCATATGCGATTGGTGCATTACATATATCACTAACAACATTATTTATTAAGTTGGAATAACTTTTCGGAATTCTGTTTAAAATTCCATCAACACCACAGGAACATTTTATAGAATTTTTATAGTTCTTATAACTTCAGTGAAGGATGTTGTTTCAGTGGATGTTGATGATATTTCTAGTTCCTTAAAATTTTAATATATATTTTAATTTTTAATATATTATCTTGCATCTTCAACTGAGTCATTTAACCCTATTTTTATTGGTACATTTATAAAGTGATTGTTGAAGTACCCACAGCTTGTGAATAATGAGTCATAATGTTGTCATTTAGTTTAATTGTTGTGGTATTTGTTACACTGACTAGCTGTCCCGTCTCTCTTGTGACAATGTCCTATATATAGTTTTAATCTTACTATCCACATTATCAGTTCCTGTCAGGATATACATACTTCTTGACATTTTAATGACAGTTTATTTTGTTGCTTCGTGTTTGTGGGACATACGAGGGTGAGTCAAATGAAAACCTTAAATATTTTTTTCAGTTTTATTTATCGTAAAGAAGTGGTACAAAGCTGTATCACATTTCAACATAATCTCCCCCACGCTCAATGCAAGTCCTTCAGCGCTTACAAAGTGCATAATTTCCTTTAGAAAAAATTCATCAGAACGGAACTTCTTTCCTCCCATTGCGTCTTTGAGTGGACCAAACATGGAAATCACGTGGGGCAAGGTCTGGTGAGTATGGTGAATGAGGAAGACTCTCAAAATGCAGGTCTGTGATTGTTGCAACTGTTGTACGTGCAGTGTGGGGCCTTGCATTGTCATGTTGCAAAAGGACGCCTGCTGATAGCAATCAACGTCGCTGTAAATTGATTGCAGGCCGCATATGATTTTGTAGGAGATCTGGGTATGAAGCACTGGTGACAGTGGTGATGATGATGATGATGATGATGATGATGTTTGGTTTGTGGGGCGCTCAACTGCGTGGTTATCAGCGCCCGTACAATTACCCAATCTTTGCTCAGTCCAATTTCGCCACTTTCCTGGATGATGATGAAATGATGAGGACAACACAAACACCCAGTCATCTCGAGGCAGGTGAAAATCCCTGACCCCGCCGGGGATCGAACCCGGGACCCCGTGCTCGGGAAGCGAGAACGCTATCGCGAGACCACGAGCGGCGGACGGGTGACAGTGGTCCCTCTAGGCTAATAATGCTCCAAAATGACGCCTTTTTCGTCCCAAAAGAGAGTCAGCATAACATTCCCTGCTGAAGGTTCTGTTCGAAATTTCTTTGGTTTTGGTGATGCGGAATGGCGCCATTCCTTGATCGCTCTCTTCGTTTCCGATTGGTGGAAGTGAACCCAGGTTTTGACCACAGTAACGATTCTTTCAAGGAACCGATCACCTTCTCGTTCAAAGCGCCGAAGAAGTTCTTCACAAGCATCAACACGTCGTTCTCTCATTTCAGGAGTCAGTTGCCGTGGCACCCGTCTTGCAGACACTTTGTAAAACTAGAGCACATCATGCACAATGTGGTGTGCTGACCCATGGCTAATCTGTAAACACGCTGCAATGTCATTCAGTGTCACTCGACGGTTTTCCTTCGCTATGGCTTCAACTGCTGTTCTGTGGAGTCACAACTCGTTGTGCCTGACCTGGATGAGAAGCATCTTCCACTGAAGTCACACCATTTGCGAACTTCCTACTCCATTCGTAGATTTGCTGCTGTGACAAACATGCATCACCGTACTGAACCTTAATACGGCGATGAATTTCAATAGGTTTCAAACCTTCACTACGCAAAAACCGAATAACAGAACGCTGTTCTTCCCTGGTGCAAGTCGCAAGTGGGGCGGCCATCTTTATACTGATACTGAGACGGTATGTGTGCATCTGCACTATGCTGCCACTTACAGGCCATTATGCTCACTGTTTACAGCACGCTTACCAGCTTACAGGATAACGGCGCGAAATTTCGATTTGTTATTACAAATTTAAGGTTTTCATTTGACTCACAATCCTATGAAGATGAAAACGTATGTTATGACGAATCTCAGACGTTTTCCTGCTGGAAGACATTCGAAATGAAGCTCAAAACGGAAAAAAGACCACATCCAGCAAGCAAAAATGTAATGTAATTCACTGATTCATCTGAAGTTAAGGATGTAAGCCCTCGAAACGCGTCGTGGGAGAAAACAAAAATTGACTGACACAGATAATTGTTTGATTCATCTTTTGTTGTCATGTACAGTCGCAGTTTCCTAACCCCAGTCCAACATGGACCAAATAACGTAGTTTGTGTACGGAAGAAATTTGAGGCTTACGGATACTGATGTTTTCAAGCAAGTGGAAAAGGAAAGAAGACGAGTGACAAAATATATTCGCTATTCCGTGACACTAACGGCTTGTTCCGCTGAGAATAACAAATTTGAGGAACACGAAACATACCGATTTGGCGGGAATAAAGACAGGATAATAACGAAAAGCGTTCCGTTACTCCCGAGTCCGTTGAGTATAAAGAATTGGAGGAATATGAAAACTACCGACTGCGCCCGATTCTGGCATGAGCTGCGGTCATAGAAGAAGACACTCGTACAACGAAACGTTTCAGGAAGTTACGAAACAATACTTCAAGTCTCATGGAGTGCTTGTTATTCATTAACGAACACATACGATCCGCATTATTCTTACTGTCGAGGCACCGAAAGATACAACAAGTCTGTTTGCGTGGCCATTATAGTAAAATCCCAACAGATGATCGTCAGAATAATACCACACAACCCCACCAAATAACCTCCAAACAAAAAGTCAGTCATCTGAACTCTTAGACTCTCCTTCCCACTCTCTGACAGCTATTGGACCAACATTTAACATTGTGCAAGCGCCTCGGTGACTAGCCATAATCCCATCCTCCTGAATGTCTTAACATGACGTCAACCTCTCGGAAAAAAATCACCTAGGTGCACCAACGCGCGCACACACACACACACACACACACACACACACACACACGCAGAGAGAGAGAGAGAGAGAGAGAGAGAGAGAACAGTAATTGATTGAACAGTCACTAGTTTGCAAACGGCTCATTAGGCTGACAACAGTTACGTTAATAAGAAAGGAGACACCAAGTGATCCTACGGTTACAATAAAAATAACAGATATTTTTCGTAAAAAAAATCTGCCGTTATTGCCATACAAGCAGTGGTGTTCCCCAGCAGTTAGCTTACGAATCATAAAAACTACAAAAGAAAATGATCGTGACATGAAAAGTGTCGATATTTTTGAGTGAAATGAAATTGGGACTTCTAACCTACGTCCAGGTGAGGAAGCGCAGATTTCAGCCGGAAAAATGCGTGACTGTAAGTACTAAATTGTTAATGTAATATTATGATGTGAACCTTTTTCAAGTGTTCACCGAGGTGACAAAAATCATGGAATAGTGAGAAGCGTGTATGTAGATAACAGTAGTGTCGCGTACACGAGGTAGAAAAGGGCAATGCATTGGCAGAGCTGTCATTTGTCATGAGGCGATTTATGTGAAAAAGTTTCCGAAGTGATTACGGCCGCTCGACGGTAATTAACAGACTTAGAACGCCGAATGGTAGCTGGAGTTACATGCACGGGACATTCCATGTCGGAAATCGTTGGGGAATTCAATATTCCGAGATCCACAGTGTCAAGTGTGTGCCGAGAATACCAATTTCACGCAGTACCTCTCACCACATACCAGTGGACGATGGCGTTCACTTACCGATCGAGAGCAGCGGTCGTTGTCAGTGTTAACAGAAAAGCAACATCGCATGAAATAACCGCGGATATCAATGTGGGGCGTATGGCGAATGTATCTGACAGTGTAGCAAAATCTGGCGTTAATGGTCTATAGCAGCAAACGACCGACGCGAGTGCATTTGCTAACAGGACGACATCGCCTGCAGCGCCTCACCTGGGCTCGTGACCATATTTGTTGGAGCCTAGACGACTGGAAAACCGAGGCCTGGTCAGATGAGTCCCGATTTCATGTGGTAAGAGCTGATGGTAGGGTTCGAGTGTGGCGCAGGTACCACGAATCCGTGGGACCAAGTTGTCAACAATGCACTGTGCAAGCTGGTAGTGTTTCCAAAATGATGTGGGCTGCGTTTATATGGAATGGAGTGGGTCCTCTCGTCTATCTGAACCGATCACTGACTGAAAATCGTTATATTCGGGTAGTTGGTGACCATTTACATCTATTCATGGACTTGATTTTCCCAAACAACGACGGAATTTTTACGAGTGACAGTGCACTGTGTCTTTTGGCCACAATTGTTCGCGACTGGTTTAAGGAGCATTCTCGACAATGATTTGGCCACCCATCGAACAGTTATGAGACAAGCTCACTTCGTGTACAAAATCCTGCACCGGCAACACTTTCGCAATTATGGACGGCCATATAGGCAGCAAGGCTCAATATTTCTGCAGCTGACTTCTAACGATTTTTTCAGTCCATGCCTAGTCGAGTTAATGCACGACGCCGGGCAAAAGCGGGCCGACCCGTTGTTAGGAGGTATCCCACGTTTTGTCACCTCAGTGTATAAGTACCGCATATAAAAACAAAACTGTGTTATTCCAATTAAGTCCACTGGAGACGCTTAATGTACAAGACGTTTGACGGCGGCAAGAAAATGGCGTTTGAATGTACACTCTAAGAAAAAAAACGGACGAATGGAAAAAAAACAACGCGTCAAGAATGAATTATCCGAATGGGAGAGAAATCGTTAAATGTGATATATATGCACAGACAAACACATGATTACAATTTTAGAAAAATTGCTTGATTTTTCAAGAGAAAGAGCTTCACAGATTGGGCAAGTCAATAACACATTGCCGGCCGGTGTGGCCGAGCGGTTCTAGGCGCTTCAGTCTGGAACCGCGCGACCGCTACGGTCGCAGGTTCGAATCATGCCTCGGGCATGGATGTGTGTGATGTCTTTAGGTTAGTTAGGTTTAAGTAGTTCTAAGTTCTAGGGGAATGATGACCTCAGATGTTAAGTCCCATACTGCTCACAGTCATTGGAACCAGTAACACATTGGTCCAACTCTGGCCCTTATGCAAGTAATTATTCGGCATGGCAATGATGACCCAATTATGGATGTCCTTCTGAGGGGTATCGTCCCAAATTCTGTCCAATTAGCGCGTTACATCGTCAATACCCGGAGACGGTTCGAGTGTCCTGTCCATAATGCTCCAAACGTTCTCATTTGGGAAGAGTTCCGGCGACCTTGCCGGCCAAGGTACGGTTTGGCAAGCGCAAAGACGAGCAGTAGAAAGTTTCGTCGTGTGCACGCGAGTGTTATCTGCTTGAAATGCAAGACCAGGATGGCTTGCCATGAAGGGTAACAGGACCAGGCGTCGAATAACGTCGACGAACAGCTGGCTGTGAGGGTGCCGCAGTTGACAACCAAAGTGGTCCTGCTATGAAATGAAATGGCACCCTAAGACGAATAGTCCTGTCTGCAGGGCTGTATGGTGGGTAACAATCAGGTGGGTATCTCAATGCTGTCCAGGGTGCCTACAGACACGTTTTCGATCTGGAATCTCGTTAAATGGAGTGGAATTGTCTTCACTGATGAGTCCCGTTTCGAACTGAGCGCCGATGACAAGTACTCCCTCCCATCGCACCGGCCGAAACGAGGAACGCCACGGTCATTTATTTGGTTTCACTGACCGTAGTATGTTCTTCGTCGATACTACAGGCGCATCTGTCATCCAAGCTCAGTCCGACCTAATGCCCAGCCGAGTCAGACCCATTATTGCTCCCCTGCTTACCCCCAAAGAAAATTTAGTAATGTAGTCTTCCCAACTGTACTGTATACGCTCAATGAGTAAAATGTGGTAATTTTATACCCTTCCTGGTGTCGCAGTTTCGATATTTAGCATCGTATTAGGGTTTCTTTCCGTGTAGAGTATTTCAAAAATCATAGATTAAATCTCTGTGTTGGGTCCAATCTTCTATATCTGTATCTATAGTATGTCTTCTATGGTAGCAATTAAAATGTTAAAACCGTCGTGTCTGTCTGTTTGAAAACGCCAATCTCCAGAACTATCAGACGAATTTTCATGGGGTTTTCACAGGTAACTTGAGCATAGATTGAGGAACATACAGGCTTCATTTAATTGAAATCGGATCACGAAAATAAAGATATTGTAATTTAAAGTTTTTAACGAAATCTCTCGTATCTGTATGCTTGTCTGTTTGAACATGCTAATCTCCAAAACAACAAAACGAAGTTTCATGGGGTTTGCACAGGTAATTTGAGCGTATCATGAGGCAACATAGAGTCTTCATTTCATCAAAATTGGATCACAAATGGGGTATCGAAATTCAAAATTGTATCTCGTTTCAAGAATATAATGCAATATAGGGAAAAATATTTATTTTCTGAAAAAGATGTTTACTCTTGGACGTTGGGACTTCACCATATTTATGCAAATGCTGTTCTTGTTTAATATGTTCTACATAATAGTCTACTATTCAACTTAATGAATACAAAGCTTATACGGTTGACAACACGTTTAATCAGCAGGTGGCGTCACTTTGGCTTCACCGCTGGACCTCTCTTCGTGGAAATAAGCTCCGGAGAATTAAACCTCTCCCAGCGGCTCGGACGACCTCATCTCGGCCCTTTCGCCGTAAGCATATCATTTTAGGTAGGTTGCGTATTGGGTACTGTCTTTTTAGCCTTCGCCAATTGTTAAGTTGTGCCCCCCACCACTTTGTGCTCATTGCCCTCAGCCTTTGACGGTTCGCCAGTTACTAACGGAATGCCTTTTTTTTAACCACTTACGTTCTCCTTCATGTTTGGCGTCTTTGCGAACGACGCGCGGGCTGTCGATCGCGTTTTACTCTTTATCTATCGTAGCAATATGGCGAAGGACATTTAATCTTTAGGTTTGTTTATAAATAAATCTTCTGCTACCAGTCACGATTTTTCTTTATTTTACTTTTCGCACGACGCGTTTCGGAAATGATTCCCATTTTCATGTGCGTTTTTTGTGTGTATTAAGCCACTTCTATTAATGTTGTCAATGTGTGAGAGTCTACTTCATTTCGTTGGCTTTTGCTGCAATATATAAGAAACACGCGATTTTTTAGTTGGATACCGATTCTTTTGGTGAAGTTAGTGGCGAAATTTAGAAAAATTTGTACTTACAGTTTTCTAATGGTCCATTTGTGCAGTGTCTCACACACACTTAACATCACACACAACTTGTTGTACATTTTACATATCGAAAATATCTTATATAAACAAAACAGTTACAAAGATCTTCTTACAGATAGTCCACAGAGGTAACATTATAGGTCTTCCACAGATTATGATATGCTTTTGTACAGAGGTTATTTATCTTAACAATTTGGCTCATAAATTACTTATATCGATTTTACAATTGTGCTCATTTCTATGTTTTACTATTTTTATTTAAGTATACCATCGGAACATCTGAAGAAATTCACTGATTCACTTTCAAGTTTTTCGTTTAATATTTTATCTTCATATTTTCTGTAAAGAGAATATATCTCCATTTCTTCTAGAAAATTCATTTTATGTCCTTTATTTAGTCCAGGGGTCTCCAAACTACGGCCCGCGGGCCGAAACCGGCCCGCGTTAGCTGGCCGGACATCCCCGGTATCCGGCCCGCCAAATATTTGAGGTGCTACCTATACTGCCAACAACTGAGTTTCGAGGCCTATCGCGTTCAATACACCGCGACATTGGCTCTGCTACTCGCTACAAGACTACATAACTAAACTTATTCTTGCGCCGCTTGAAATAACAATGCGTTGACATACTCTACCTCTGTTACGTCTTGCTGTAATAGTGTTGCTAACAATGATTTTGATATTTAGTTAACTTTGCAGGACGCTTTCGTGAAGAATGTGTAGTGATATACTTTTTTGTCGGTGAAATTCGCCAGAGTAAAATACGCTAAAATTTCGGTCAGGTACGTCCATCAATCAAAATTATGTAATTAAATAAAAATCGTAGTTCGTTTCAGTGCTAACTATTCCCACAACCTTAGATTTTTGCGATTTCATCGTTCCTTTAGCCTTACATTACGGTGATCGTGGAATGCTAGGGTGCTTTAATCCCACTAGGTAGATCTTGGCCCTTATGATTTCGTGGAGGAGTCAATGTGGCCCGCGGACTAAAAAGTTTGGAGACCCCTGATTTACTCAGTGGAGTACTTTGACATTTTGCACTATTTTTTCCAAATGGGTGTTCTGTATTATGTATGTGTGTTGCTATTGCTGACCTAGTGTGTTTGTTATGTGTGTAGGCTTTAATGTGCTCTGTGTACCTGTTGTTGAAATTTCGGCCTGTTTGTCCAAGGTAGAACATGGAGCGATTCTGGCATGTTACCTTGTATATTCCAGAGTCTGAATATGGATCATGATTACACTTTATAGCCGGCCGCGGTGGTCTAGCGGTTCTGGCGCTGCAGTCCGGAACCGTGGGACTGCTACGGTCGCAGGTTCGAATCCTGCCTCGGGCATGGGTGTGTGTGATGTCCTTAGGTTAGTTAGGTTTAAGTAGTTCTAAGTTCTAGGGGTCTTATGATCTAAGATGTTGAGTCCCATATTGCTCAGAGCCATTTTACCCATACACTTTATATTATGTATAAGTTTTTGTTGTAGTTCATTAGATGTAGAAAACCAAATTCTTACTTCGTGATTTTTGAAAATATTTGCAATCTTCTGTGATACATTGCCTATGTATGGAATACTAGATATACATTTGTTTTTCTCTTTTTCTTCTGTGGTGCAGTTTGCACCTGGATCTTTCTTCACTTTGTCTACGATTATGTCAACCATGGGAACATTGTAACCATTGGCAACTGCAATCTTTTTCACTGTGTTTATTTCTTGTTGCATATTTTCTTGGTTCAATGGTTTTTTTTGTCCTACGCAGCATTGACCTGTATGCTGCCTGTTTATGGATATTTGGGTGACATGAGGTTGAAGGGATTGTGGTGTCAGTCATTGTGTTTTTCCTATAAATTTTGAATGTGCGTGTGTTATGCCTTGTAATATTTAGGTCCAGAAAGTTGATTCTTTTGTTTTGCTCATGTTCCACTGCAAATTTGATTTTCTCATGTAGATTATTGAAATAATTTAGAATCTTAGTGATCTCTTTGGTATCCCCTTTCACTAACAGTAGTGTGTCATCTACATATCTCCTATAAAATTCTATTTTCTTTAGGCATGGTTCTTGGCTGTCAAATAATTTTTGTTCTAAATTATTGATGTATATGTTAGCTATGACACCAGATATACATGATCCCATTGCTACGCCATCTGGTTGTTTATAAATGTTGTCATTAAAGGTAAAGTAGTTGTAACTTAGGTTTAGCTGAAGGAGTTCCATAACTTCGACAATCTCTGTGTATGAAAATTTCTTGTTTTGCATTAGGTTCTTTTGTATTACTGTTAGAGCCTCTTGTATGGGTATGTTTGAGTAAAGGTTGGTGATGTCAAGTGATATAAACTGCGCATCTTGGGGGAGCTTTCTTGTTCTTTAGCTAGTATCATACTGTTTTTTGTGCAATATGTTGTTTCATGTGCATAATTTTTCATCAGTATGTTATTCAGTTTCTGTGACAGTTAGTACGCTGGGCTATTTATAGAGTTAACCACAGAATGTATCGGATTTTCATCTTTGTGTATTTTTGGCTGTGCTCTTAGGCGTGGTGCTTTTGGATTCATGCATGTAACGTATTTCTTTTCAGTTTCTATCAATAGGAAATGTGTGTTCTTCAATTGTTCCTTAATATTACTTTGAAATTGTTTGGTTGGATCTTTTTCAATGTGCCGAATATTATTAGCAGCAAAAAATTCATTGGTTTTGTCTATGTATTCATTTTCTTTCATCACAACTAATGTATTGCTTTTATCTAACTTTACATCTATGGATTGGTTCTTTTTCAGTTTATTATTTATAGATTTTAGAGTCTTTGTATCATTTATTGTATATTTAGATCTAAACATATCTTAATTCGCTTCTTTCTCAAGACGCGTGCTTACTTTGTGACCTATTGTGGCTTTTGTATTTGAAGTTAATTTTGCAGCATCTGCTGCATTTTTAGTTGCAGCTATAACCTGTTTCAGGGTATGATTGTTGAGGTTGGATTTTAAATTGTATTTTAGTCCTTTTTGGAGTAGATCGTTTTCTCTTTGGTTGAACATTATGTCTGTGTTGTTCACCACTCTACTGTAAAATGTGTATGTGATTTTGTCAGTTATCTCAAGGTTGGATTTCTTGTTTGGATGTCAAGGTCTGTAGTTTCTCTTTATGTGTGTTGCAAATGGTCAACTACTCCTTGTCGACCATGTCTTGGATGTGCTTGCATATGCTGTCATAAACTGTGGGTTCCATGTTGTTTGCTGATTCTATCTGCATGTTGAATAGCTTTCTCTTTAGTAACTCCTTCTTCTTGTGTAACTGCCTTATTTCGATTTTCAGCCAGAGTTTTTCTGCTTTGTGCTTTATAAGTTTCGCTATGCTCCTGCTAGAACATATGTTCACTTTTATATAATTCGGAATTATGCCTAGTTGTTGACAGTGCTTGTTGAGCCTCTGGCAAGTACAGAAAGGGCAACAACCTCAAAGGGTTCGGGGCAAAGTCAGGACATACGGGGCCCAAGCGCAATCGGTATTGTAATTGCAAACTGTCGAAGCTGCGTTGGTGAAGTACCGGAATTTCAAGCATTGATAGAAAGCACCAAAGCTGAAATCGTTATACGTACGGAAAGCTGGCTGTAGCTGATACATTCTGCCGAAATTTTTACAAAGGCACAGACGGTGTTTAGAAAGGATAGATTGCGTGCAGCTGGTGGTGGCGTGTTTGTCGCTGTTAGTAGTGGTTTGTCCTGTAGTGAAATAGAAGTGGATAGTTCCTGTGAATTATTATGGGTTGAGAGAAAATCTGGAATACATTTCACATAAATTTCCTCAGCATGTTATAGTCTTAGGTGGAGATTTCAATTTACCAAATATAGACTGGGACACTCAGATGTTTAGGACGGGTGGTAGGGACAGAGCATCGAGTGACATTATACTGAGTGCACTATTCGAAAATTACCTCGAGCAACTAAACAGAGAACCGACTCCTGGAGATAACATCTTGGACCTACTGATAACAAACAGACCCGAACTTTTCGACTCTGTAAATGCAGAACAGGGAATCAGTGATCATAAGGCCGTTGCAGCATCCCTGAATATGGAAGTTAATAGGAATATAAAAAAAGGGAGGAAGGTTTATCTGTTTAGCAAGAGTAATAGAAGGCAGATTTCAGGGTACCTAACAGTTCAAAACGAAAATTTCTGTTCCGACACTGACAGTGTTGAGTGTTTATGGAAAAAGTTCAAGGCAATCGTAAAACGCGTTTTAGACAGGTACGTGCCGAGTAAAACTGTGAGGGACGGGAAAAACCCACCGTGGTTCAACAACGAAGTTAGGAAACTACTGCGAAAGCAAAGAGAGCTTCACTGCAAATTTAAACGCAGCCAAAACCACTCAGACGAACAGAAGCTAAACGATGTCAAAGTTAGCGTAAGGAGGGCTATGCGTGAAGCGTCCAGTGAATTCGAAAATAAAATTCTAGGTACCCTGACATAAAATCCAAGGAAGTTCTGGTCTTACGTTAAATCAGTAAGTGGATCGAAACAACATATCCAGACACTCTGGGATGATGATGGCATTGAAACAGAGGATGACACGCGTAAAGCTGAAATACTAAACACCTTTTTCCAAAGCTGTTTCACAGAGCAAGACCGCACTGCAGTTCCTTCTCTAAATCCTCGCACAAACGAAAAAATGGCTGACATCGAAATAAGTGTCCAAGGAATAGAAAAGCAACTGGAATCACTCAACAGAGGAAAGTCCACTGGACCTGACGGAATACCAATTCGATTCTACACAGAGTATGTGAAAGAACTCGCCCCCCTTCTAACAGCCGTGTACCGCAAGTCTCTAGAGGAACGGAAGGTTCCAAATGATTGGAAAAGAGCACAGGTAGTTCCAGTTTTCAAGAAGGGTAGTCGAGCAGATGCGCAAAACTATAGGCCTATATCTCTGACATCGATCTGTTGTAGAATTTTAGAACATTTTTTTGCTCGCGTATCATGTCATTTCTGGAAACACAAAATCTACTATGTAGGAATCAACATGGATTCCGGAAACAGCGATCGTGTGAGACCCAACTCGCTTTATTTGTTGATGAGATCCAGAAAATATTAGATACAGGCTCCCAGGTAGATGCTATTTTCCTTGACTTCCGGAAGGCGTTCGATACAGTTCCGCACTGTCGCCTGATAAACAAAGTAAGAGCCTATGGAATATCAGACCAGCTGTGTGGCTGGATTGAAGAGTTTTTAGCAAACAGAACACAGCATGTTGTTCTCATTGGAGAGACATCTACAGACGTTAAAGCAACCTCTGGCGTGCCACAGGGAAGTGTTATGGGACCATTGCTTTTCACAATATGTATAAATGGCCTAGTAGATAGTGTCGGAAGTTCCATGTGGCTTTTCGCGGATGATGCTGTAGTATACAGAGAAGTTGCAGCATTAGAAAACTGCAGCGAAATGCAGGAAGATCTGCAGCAGATAGGCACTTGGTGCAGGGAGTGGCAACTGACCCTTAACATAGACAAATGTAATGTATTGCGAATACATAGAAAGAAGGATCCTTTATTGTATGATTATATGATAGCGGAACAAATACTGGTAGCAGTTACTCCTGTAAAATACTCGTATATGGGAGTATGCATACGGAACGATTTGAAGTGGAATGATCATATAAAATTAATTGTTGGTAAGGCGGGTGCCAGGTTGAGATTCATTGGGAGAGTCCTTAGAAAATGTAGTCCATCAACAAAGGAGGTGGCTTACAAAACACTCGTTCGACCTATACCTGAATATCGCTCATCAGTGTGGGATCTGTACCAGGTCGGGTTGACAGAGGAGATAGAGAAGATCCAAAGAAGAGCGGCGCGTTTCGTCACAGGGTTGTTTGGTAAGCGTGATAGCGTTACGAAGATGTTTAGCAAACTCAAGCCGCAGACTCTGCAAGATAGTCGCTCTGAATCGCGGTGTAGCTTGCTGTCCAGGTTTCGAGAGGGTGCGTTTCTGGATGAGGTATCGAATATATTGCTTCCCCCTACTCATACCTCCCGAGGAGATCACGAATGTCAAATTGGAGTGATTCGAGCGCGCACGGAGGCTTTCCGGCAGTCGTTCTTCCCGCGAACCATACGCGACTGGAACAGGAAAGGGAGGTAATGACAGTGGCACATAAAGTTCCCTCCGCCACACACCGCTGGTTGGCTTGCGGAGTATAAACGTAGATGTAGCTGAATCTTATGTGTACAACTGTTTTTAGTACTTTCATTTTGAGGTTTTTGTGTTTATATATAGCTTTCATTGCCTGGCGTGGCACTAATAATCTGACTGAAATAACCTTTGTACAAAAGCATATCATAATCTGTGGAAGACCTACAATGTTACCTCTGTGGACTACCTGTAAGAAGATCTTTGTAACTGTTTTGTTTATATAAGATATTTTCGATATGTAAAGGTACAACAAGTTGTGTGTGATGGTTAGTGTATGCGAGATTCTGCACAAATGGACCATTAGAAAACTGTAGGTACAAATTCTTCTAAATTTCGCCACTAGCTTCACCAAAAGAATCGATACCCAACTAAAAAATCGCGTGTTTCTTATATGTTGCAGTAAAAGTCAACAAAATGAAGCACACTCACACATTGACAACATTAATAGAAATGGCTTAATACACACAAAAAAACGCACTTGAAAATGGGAATCATTTCCCGAAACGTGTTGTGCGAAAAGTAAAATAAAGAAAAATCGTGACTGGTAGCAGAAGAATTATTCATAAACAAAACCTATTGTTTTCGCAGTCGCAGGCTTTCAAAAACCATTTATAATGGATCAAATGAGATTTAATCTTCAGTTCAGGACCTCCTTTTCGCTAACGAGAATTTTATGGACCTATCCCCAGGTACCTATTTTAATATGTCTTTTCTTCCGTCGATTGGGCGTAAGGGTACAGTCGCCTTTAACTCCTTTTGGTTTTGTGCTCTACAGTTCTGACATGGGCGAGTATGACGCTAGTTTTTTGTGCGCCCTGAAGCATAACAAAACCAAATCTATACTTCCATCTAATATTATTAACTGCGAAGGTAGCTCTGTCTGTTACTTTTTCACTAGTAAACTGTTGAACCGATTTCTATAAAATTTGGTATGGAAATAGCTTTAACACTGTAGAAAAATGGACTACTTTATAAAGTACATAAATACATAAATTAGGGTGTGAAACACGTCTTTTTGTCCTCAGTGAACATATACTATTTTAAAAATTTATTAAATTTGTTTCATTATGTCCATATTGTATGATGTATAGTTACTTCAGTAGCACGATGCATAGATGCGCCATCTTGTCCACATCCCTGTGCACACAGCTGCTCGCAGTGAGTTGGGCATGTCGCCAGGTGCATTGGGTTAGTGGTGTGCGGCGGGGGAGGGGGAGTAACAGACATGTGAGGCTATATGATGTTGGTGCACAAACAACAGCTTACTTACTCACCATCTCTCATCATAACAGAACTAATGATATGCGTGGGCAGCTCTCGGTAACAGCGAGTTAATGAATAATGTTTTGAGGATAATACTTTATAAACTTGTCTATTGTTTTGTTCTAATTTTGCGCTCTGCTGTTATTATCAGGTCATGTCCAACGCCTCTTGATCTTGGAGGCGCCTACATACGTATTTCACTATACATCTTTACTCTGCAAACCACCTTATGGTGTCTGGCGTAGGAAACTTTGTGTAACACAGTCATATCCCACTTTTCCTGTTCAGTCACGAATGATTCTCGGTAATCCTCCAAGTGGGCTCGTATATCTCTCATTTTACCTTCATGGTCTCTCCGTGAGATATACGTAGGAGGAAGCAATATCCCAGTTGCCTCTTCTAGGAGTGTATGCTCACGGAATTTTAACAGTAGACTATACTGTAATGCAGAACGCTTCCCTTGTAATATCTGAGATTGGTGTTGGCTGATCATTCTGTGGCTTTTCGTGCTTACTAAATGAGCCTGCAACGAAGCGTGTTGCTCTTTTTTGGACCTTCTCCATTTCCTTTTTCAATCAAAACTGCTAAGGGCGCCATATTGATGTGCAGTATTCAAGTATTGGTCGAACGAGTGAGCAACCACCTTCGTGGGCGGACTATACTTCCTGAGGAGTCTTCCAATACATCTGTGTGACACCTACCTTATCTGCTATTAGTTTTTTGCTGTCATTCTACTTTTAATCGCTCCGTAAGCTTCTTTGTTCTGCAACCGTATAACCAGACAGTAAAGGGTGTTTCAGCTTGTTTATGCGCAATATGTAACATTCTTATATGTCGAGGGTCAACTGCTAATCCTTGCACCAGGCGTCGATCGTTTGCAGGTCTTCCTGGATTTCGCTACAGTTTTTTAACGTTGGGACTTCTCTGTATACAACAGTATCATTCACAAAAAAAACCTCATGTACCTTCCGAGGTTACCGCTACGGACTCTACGGAACTCGGCGCGGCGCCTGAGTGCAGTCGTGAATTCAGACGCGAGATTGGCTGGCTTCCAGGCGCAGTTTGTTACGCCGAGCTTCTTTTCACATAACGCGCAGCGCCGCCTTCTGAAGCCTCCATCCCTGTCACCAGCTGCGTCGCCTCAGCTGCACTCAGGTTTTGCGCCGAGAGCTCTAAACTGACATCATTCGCTCTGTAACATCCTAGACACTTTTTGCACTTTCTTTCGACGGCCACTGACTCTATACCACGCATTTTCCCTTATCCGCACACTGTTTCTTTACTGTCGGCTCTCCTTTGATGCTTTACTTTTCTTTAGACGGGAGATAATGTTTCTGCTTTGGTCGTACAAACATACTGTTCCGTTGAGAAGATGTGCTATATCGCTTCTGTTCTTGCTAGTATTTTTATATTAAGCTAATTTTATTAATTTTATTAATTGGCTGTTTACATTTAGTCTTATGCAGATACTGAGAGAGTCCTATCATATATTAAGCAATATAGGTAACACGCTTATATATTCACGAAAACTTTAAAATATCTTCCTCAGTCGCTTGGAACAGATAACCAGTACACCAGATTTCAGGAACTGTACAGAGAAAAGGAGTTTTTTAGAAAAATAAAAAGCGCACCAAAATTTTTGGAAACCGATATTAGTAAAATAGAAAACTTTAAATAGTTACATAGCAATAATTGAACAAAAGTAGAACCGTCTGCCACAGGAGAAAGGATTCATAAAATAAAAGGAACATACTAAATAATTATAAATATTTACAATAAAAAGCGCAAATCGAGAAATGAAAAAAACACCTGTTACAAAACGATAGTGAAACCATAGTACCTCCATGCAAACGAGTCCCTAGCACTGAACTAAAAATTAGACAAATTAGAAATATTAGAGAGACGAATTACGAGGAAATGTTTAGAAGCAAAAGAAACACATAAACCTGTAACTTAAGAAGCAAACAAGAAATATACAAAACACAGAAAAGACAGGAACAATAAGAAAAAGAAGAGATCTATTACAGATAGGAATTGTGAGAAAATGTTTGGATGCAAAGAAAACACATAAACATGGAAATTAAGAAATATTCGAAAACACAATAGAAAAAGAAGACTGATATTTCTTATACATAAGTAAAGACAACAGGATGACAAAAGAGATCTTCAAAAAACTCTGGGAGTAGGAAGCAAACAGCTGGATTCGGTTAAGTTATAAAAGATTTAGAAACAAACAGCATGAAAGAAGGGGAAGCAATAAAAAGAAATATTTCCAGAAGGGAAGTGTTGCAATTAAGTGTTCCCAAGGTAGAAAAGGTAAGAAGTGTAAAGTGACCTGAAGAAAGAAAAAAAGAGGATGGGAAAGAATTGAAATTAATACATGGTCCATAGCAAACTATGTTGAAAAGAAACAAAAGAATTAGTTTGTTTATGAATTAGTCTGTTTTACCAGAAAGATGTCGGTAGTAAACAGAAGGACGGACAGAGAGAGAAAGAGAGAGAGAGAGAGAGAGAGAGAAAGAGAAAGAGAGAGAGAGAAAGAGAAAGAGAGAGAGTACGTACTCTTAAGCATATAGCTGTCCCCAATGCAAAGATTAGTTTAAACACTTTCTAGGTACAATCGTAGTGCAGGCGGTGTGTATTTGCCTTCCTCTGATCTTTGAACTGACTTTCCCACGCAGTCAGGGAGACCTACAGTTTAAAGTGAGATCCAAACTATAGTTCGAAACTCGGACCTTTGGTTTTTGAAATCTGCCATGTACTCACTTAGACGTCTAACAACTCTAATTACTGTTAAGAGAAGAAATTTGTGCTCTTCACAATATACACCAGGAGTACAGAAGTCACAGTTCATACTACTGCTGCATGTAATACAGCTCCAATTGCAGATTTTGTAATTTGCAATTCTATACTACACTGCTTTCTTTTTCCTTTTTGGAAGTTTCGTACTCAATTGTTGATATCACTTTTATTATTTTGTGTTTATGGATATCCTTGTTCCTTCTGAATTCTAATAGATTGTTTGGAAACAGTTATGAGGTAAAATAGGTACTGCAATTTTGGAAAAAAAATTATTTTCGAAGGCAGAATTTATCAGCTTTTTAAGACAGAGTATATTCAGAGAGATTAAGCGAGGAAGGAGGAGATTTCAGATACTATATGACGTGATGGACGGTACAACATACAGCAGCCTTAAGAAGGAAGAAATGGATCGCAGAATGTGGAGAGGCAAAGGACCAGCTAATATAACAGAAAACTGATGATGATTATATTAAGAGAGATGAAAACAATAAAAATATTAGATTCTGAAGTGAGGTTAGGGAAGGGTATAGATATGGAAAGTCATTGGAATTAACTTAGACACAGAATGTGTATTGAGAGAGGAACTTACATCTCCTCATGCTGTCTAAAAGAGAATTCTGTGGCTAAGTGGAAGAAAAAGAAAAAGATGCCTCGCGTTAAGCACTTTGAAATGGAAGTGACGTCAGAAGAGTATTAGAGCCAGCGAAGCGAATTGAACCTGATGGCAGCCAGCCTATGTGTCTTACACCTCAGACGCTATGTTATAGTGAAGAGTTGCTTGCAGTACGACATGTAATTTACCTGACTTCAAGTAAATGGCTCTCATCCAGTCCCAAGGGGGTGGGATGGGGGTGGAGGCTAAAAGTGTAAAGGATCGATAGTTTTGTAAATGGTTGGGTTGGGTTGATTTCGGGAGAAGAGACCAAACTGCGAGGTCATCGGTCTCATCAGATTAGGGAAGGATGGGGAAGGAAGTCGGCCGTGCCCTTTCAAATGAGCCATCCCGGCATTTGCCTGAAGCGATTTAGGGAAATCACGGAAAACCTAAATCAGGATGGCCGGACGCAGGATTGAACCGTCGTCCTCCCGAAAGCGAGTCCAGTGTGCTAACCACTGCGCCACCTCGCTCGGTTTTGTAAATGGTAGTATATTAACTGCAGTATTGAGATCTCAATAATGTTTTGCAGCAGTGTCTGCCTTCGTGGTCTTCTTGCAACATGATCACTGAAGTGCAACTTCTCCCGTGTATCAAGCAGATAGCCCTAGGACGGGAGGCAGGGGCTGATTCACAGTGACAAGTAACGGGGTGAGCTGACCAGGCTGATTTCCGTCAGCTGTGATTCATAACTTCTAAATGAGTGTACGACTTGGTGTTAAAGCTCGATGCTGAACTCTGTTTTTCTGATCAAACGCTCTAGGTGCCAAATGTGTTGTAGTTTAAACATATAATTGGTTTGGACTCAACTGAGAATGATTTTAAAATGTTTCGTATACTTATACCGGAAATAGCACTATCCCGCAATAACATGTGTAGAGTTGGACGTCATGCCTCACTGTCCGCTGAGGATATTTTTTTCGTTCCAGTTGATAACAACGCATCTCATTCAAACTTTAAAAACTCTGCCTGACAACATGTGAAGTACTCAGAAGTGGAGGAGGAAACGAAACGAAACTCCACGGATGGACAGGGTATGTGACATTATTTCAGTGATTATAAGAATGAGTCAAATTTTCTGAAACCTTGGCAGTATGAGCACACTTACCAGCATCACGCTGCACTCTCTGGCCTGGATGCATGCATTGATTCGTTAGGATAAGTGTCATAAAACGGCTCCTCTCCTGAGGCAAGCTGCCGCCCAACTGTTGTAACTGGTCGTTGATCTCCTGCACACTGACGTTGGGACGCAGTTGGTGTCCGAGTTGGTCGCACACATGTCCTATCAGGGACAGGTCTGGATATATTGCTGGCCAAGGGGGTGCCTCAGCATCACGCACACAATTCATAGAGATGGAGACACGTCCCATATGTGGACAAAAACTGTCCAGTTGAGAATGACACCACGACAGTGTCACATGAGAGATACCACTTGGGGACGCAAGATGTCTCCGATGTACCTTTGTGCCGTCAGAGTACCCTCAATTGCTAGCAGCCCTGAGCTGAAGCGATACTCGATGGCTCTCCACACCACGAAGCCACGAGTAACACCGCTCGGCCTCTTCAAAAAATTGGAATAATGGGACTTCTTTCCAGCTCGCCATAGCCGCGGGCGATGATCATCCGTGAAAGTGCAGAACGACGATTCATCGCTGAATACAGTGCGACGTCATTCGTCAGCGGTTCATGCTTCCCAGTCATGGCCTCACTCCCAAACGCAGCCGTTTGTGTTGGGGTGTTAATGGCAGTTTACGTGTAGGATGATAATTCCCTAGTCCGCTACTGCTAATCTGCGACCAATCATGATGATTCAAAATCTTGCAGGGAATCCATTACTTGTTGCCCGATGGCACGTGCAGGTATGAAGGGTATACCATGTGTCTGGTGCAGAATACGGTGTCGGGCACGGTCGACCGAAACCCTTAAGACGAGTATACCTCCTCTCTCGTTCACATGTGGTCCAACATCGGGCGACTGTCAGGTCCGAATGCCCCACAAATCTGGATATTGCACGATACGACCAGCCAGCCAACTGAAGACCCACAATCATGGCCCTTCTAAACTCTTGTCACCTGCTGATAACGCTGTGATAGGAGTGCGCGTTATCTCCATGCCATTCATAGCGATCACCTAACGTCTGATGCTGTTCCCGCCCGTTTAGACAAGAAGAGAATAGCAGCTTTCGAAATGTGATGCTACAGAAGAATACTGAAGATTAGATGGGTAGATCACGTGACTAATGAGGAGTTATTGAACAGCCGGCCGGAGTGGCCGAGCGGTTCTAGGCGCTACAGTCTGGAACCGTGCGACCGCTACGGTCGCAGGTTCGAATCCTGCCTCGAGCATGGATGTGTGTAATGTCCTTAGTTTAGTTAGGTTTAAGTAGTTCTAAGTTCTAGGGGACTGATGACCTCAGATGTTAAGTCCCATAGTGCTCAGAGCCAGTTATTGAACAGAATTGGGGAGAAGAGGTATTTGTGGCACAACTTGACTAGAAGAAGGGGTCGGTTGGTAGGACACGTTCTGAGCCATCAAGGGATCACCAATTTAGTATTACAGGGGATCGTGGAGGGTAAAAACCGTAGAGAGAGACCAAGTGATGAACACACTAAGCAGACTCAGAAGGATGTAGGTTGCAGTAGTTACTTGGAGATGAAGAAGCTTGGATCAAACCAGTCTCTGTACCGAACACCACAACAACAACAAAAACAACAAAATATACTCTACCAGGCTTGGTAACAACACTAAACATGAAACACGCTAATGTACTCTGGTGGCGGTTCACCTGTCACTGAGAATTGCAACTCTAATCGTTTACAAACCCACCGTCGGTCTGTACATGTAGGAAATTACATTAACATCGGGCTATATCTTTTGGGTTCATCATTTTTTTTTCAGCTAGTGTGCGTTATTATGGGACCCTGCTCTTTTCGGCATGAACACTTGATACATTTTAAAACGACTGGTAACTGTGACCGAGCCAGTCGTATGAACAGAACAACACAGCTCGCAACTGGAGCAGTGCTTCTTCGGATGTTTGAAACTTGGGACTCGAAACAGGATCCTTGCCTTTCGCTTCCAGTGCTCGCACTCTACTGCAGAGTGAAAGATTGGATCTGGAAACAATGCCCTCAGCTGTGACTAAGCCCCTCTTCGCAATATCCGTTCTTCCAGGAGTGACTGTCCAGCAAGGTTGTGTCCAATTTGAAAGATAGGAGATGAGATTCTGGCGGAAGTGGTGCTGTTAGGGTGGTTTGGTAATCGTGCCGGTATAGCTCAGATGATAATAGCCAAAAAATTTGCTCTCCAGAACGCGAATATTGAAAAAATAAAAAGTGCTTTGCAAAAAAATGGCTCTGAGCACTATGGGACTTAACTTCTGAGGTCATCAGTCCCCTAGAGCTTAGAAGTACTTAAACCTAACTAACCTAAGGACATCACACACGTCCATGCCCGAGGCAGGATTCGAGCCTGCGACCGTAGCGGCCGCGCGGATCCAGACTGTAGCGCCTAGAACCGCTCGGCCACTCCGGCCGGCAACTGCTTTGCAATTCCGGGGAATGTACAGTTTTTCAGCCGAACCATTCTACTGAATTTTTCGCAATGCTGTAAAAGTATAATTCTCCTGAAAGAAATGCACCATGAACATTTCGGAACCATTTCTTTTGAATTATTCCTATTTTTTCCAATTGCAGCTGAGGTTTGTAGCTCAGGAGTGGTTGTAAAGACTCTTAAGAGGCACCTGTCTGATGTATGACCGCTCATCTGCCGTCATGTGATCACGTACGAGCAGCCTGAGATCCAAAGAGTCTTTGCTCAAAGCATTCCGACGCCATTCTGGGGCGATGGCCCTTGTTTTGTGTGACTTAATGAACACATTGCCCGCGGCCTGCTGTAAGGTAACTACAATGCGATTTCATATAATTTTATGCTTTTGTGAAGTCCTGCAGAGTGTCTTTGCCTGTGTTCTCTCATACTGTTTGCATGCCATGGAGGAAATTCACACTGGGAACCGAAATCGCCCGTTTTAGTGTCATTTTTAATATATTTGATATTCAGCATACCATGTGCCTGTTACCAACTTTCCTAAACATGGATGGTCGGTGGAGCGCATTAATACGAGTGTACTTGTAAACGCATGCGACTTAGTCAATTCAGGAGGATTTTCTTGGTTCAGCATTGCAGCAGTGGCTTGAGAACGGCATTGAGATTAATTTCCAAAACTGGCTTGAGGCGACATCCGGAAATTACGTTATCTGGACGGGCTTTCTTAAAGGGCATCCTCGCAATTGATTCCTTCAGACCGATGCGCAAAGAAGACATTTGTTCAAATTTTTTGAACTGATGCAATATTTTAAGGAAGATTCAACAGGTGTTGTCTCTCCTGTCTTCTGATTGGAGGAGGGACCTGGTACCACTAAAGAATTTGTCTTGTTGATTGCTCAGTTCGCACCCTCCAAGTTTTTCGTCTCTGGACACCGAAGCGAGGGAAATTGGATATTGCACAATGTTAGCCAGCCGCAGAAGAGTCGCTGAGCTGGTGTGTGGTGAGTATGATGTGCGGCTTCGGTGCGCACCAAGACGATGATTTTGAATGGGAGTTACTTCAGGTTTCTCGATTTAGGAACTTTCTGTAATTTTAAAGGCATCTGTGAGAAGCATTATGGAGTCTCGAAAATGATAATTTTGTTACCATTTAACTACGAGGCGTATTCCAAACCTAAGGCACGGTTACGAATGTTTAACTGATGGTAAGCCTGAATGAAGTTTCACGCGTGCAGCGCTGTCCACCGGTTGTTTAGCAAACTGCTGCAGTGTTGGTTTGATTGAGTAGTCGTTTGCCAGTCGGCGAGACCAGATCGGAATGCCGAGACCATCGTAGAGTACGCCAGTTGTGAAACGCACGATGTGATTACATTTTTGCTGGCAACAGGATCTTCAGCTGCTCAGATCCATCGTAAGTTCCGCCTTGTGTATGGACCTGAAATAACGAGTGAAAAGGATATTCGAAAATGGGATCGAGAATTTCAAAATGGCCGCACAAATATTCACGACGAACAGCGGAGTGGCAGGCCCAGTCTTCGGATCGACAACATCGTTGATCAAATGAACCAGAAACTTCGAAGTGATCGGCGACTGAGGATTAGTGATCTGACCAATGAATTCCAAAACGTGCTCGAAACTCAATTTACAGGACTGTCACTGAACAGCTTGGGTACCACAAATGTTTGTGAGGTGCGTTCCAAAATTGCTCACTGAGCAAAGAGCAAAGAGTGCGTAGTGCACGACAGCTTTTGGAGCGCTGCACACAAGATGGGTATGATTTGTTTCCCACCCTGTTATAGGCGATGACACGTGGATATCATACACCAACGCAGAATGGGAGCAATAGTCGCCATTCGAGTTCACCCGAACCAAAAATGTTTAAGCAGTCTCCTTTCTCGAATCGAAAAGTGATGGCTACCATTTTTGGGACGAAAAGTGCATGCTTTTGATTGATTTCATGGACTGTGGGTCAACAGTGAGAGCTAACGTATACTGTGGAACGCTAACGAAACTGAGACATGCGAAACAACATTGACCCAGCGGGAAACTGCTGTCTGGCATATACCTCCTTCACGACAACGTACGCCCTCACACCGCTGCCATAACCAAGGAGAAGATTCAACATTTTCCTTGTGAACTTTTTGTGCACCCTCTGTAGAGCCTCAAGCTTGCATCAAATGACTATTCCCTCTTCCTGCATTTGAAAAAGTGACTGAATCGACAACAATTTCAGAACAACAATGAACACAAGACGGTGCTACATACAGGATCAGTACCCAGGTGACGAGACTTTTGTGCTGAGGGGTTAAAGAAGCTGGTGCGCCGTTACAGAAAATTTATAGATGTGAACGGCGATTATGTGCAAAAGTAAAGTAGATACGTAGTAAAATATTACTGTCAATAAAAGATCAAACTGGCCTTAGTTTTGGAATTCGCCTCTTAGATTTAGATGAGGCCTAGCTTGCGTCCCATCCTGTCTAGATTCACTTCATGCATCGTGATCCTGACTGAGCATCGTGTTCTTTTCCGCTGCAGGTCTCAAATCAGTTTCGACGATCCAACTTTTGCTAGAAAATGGTGACTATTATTTCCAGTTATTCTGGCAACTCTTTGTGTGTGAGCGCATGAGCGTCCATACTGCGTCTCTGAGCCAATATACTCTCGCTGAATAATGGTGATTAATAAAGTTTCCCCTCACAGAAGGTGTTAGGATTTTATACACATTCTAAGTTTAATTAAGTTCAGGAGTGCGTCGCACTTTGTGAATAAGTGTCATTTAAGCATCAATTTGGTTCATTTAATTTTTCCCCAGTGTGCATACCAGCATCCTTCTCTCCTTCTCCGATCACTAACCTCATGCACCCCATAAGACGAAGTTACTAGGAAGAATTTAGTAAAGTTCAGTCTCTGATCGGTCGATCTTAAGTCCAGTAGCTTGACTTCAGTTGCGCGTTTTATTTGTGGCAGATCTAGGTACGCAGTCAATTCATATGACTGGAACTGGAACTTCAGTTGACTCGGCATGCTGGGGAAGTCAGAGGATGTTAAGCACAGCTTTGTAGAATAGCGAGGTCGGAGCTACGAAAAATCAATGTTATATGGTGTAAGGACGTCCCACCGAAGAACGAATTACCAATTTTTAAAACTTTTGGTTAATCAGTAAACAGTGGGCGTCTCATAGAAAATTCGGATGCACACGCTCTTTCACCAGACATCGTTACTGTGTCTCACGGAGAGAGGCTGTGTGACGCAGCGGCTGGTGTACCGTCTAGCAGGCGGGGCTATTCGAGAGTAGTAGTTTATGTGCCGTCACATTCACCCCGCCCCTCGATTTCTTTTCCGTAATCATTCTTAGAAACATAAAACACTACACTTAATTGCACAAGCACTGAGCATAGTCACCTTAACGAGACAAACAAAAATATTCTAAGCTGTCGAAATAAGAGGAACGTATCTCCATATACCCCAAAAACGAAACCTGTAACGCTGAGAGGGATTTCAGTTTGAGCGAATCACAGGGCATACAGAAGCGGTTTCGTCAGACGATGCATGGGGGCTTTATTAAATATTAATGAAAATATTTTTTAGTAGCTGTAAGTCCGATTACGCAAGTCTCGTAAACGGCTGGCCCTGACTAGTATTATTACGCAATCTGACTGCATAGAACAACGACAAAGAATGAAATGGAAATTTTCGTTAACACAATTAATTAATTAAGTCCCCAGCAACTATACAACCTACGAAACCAAAGCACAAGTATAACTGTTCTGTGTGTGGGAGTGTGACTCAACGTACACATCTGGCACGGTTCTTCTTCAACAAGACAAGAAATTTCAAATACCATTTATACTGACGTGATAGAAAATTAGAATTACTATAATTGTGCAAGAAACCCAGAATTACACTCTAATACAAGAACACACGCCAGATGCTTTGTTGACTGAACCTGTAATGAAGCATTATTCAGGACACACAAATAATAAGAAAATAAAGAACAGTAGTTAGTTACCTTAATTTATATTGACGAAAAGCACTCAGATCATTACAATATCTCCATTGGAACAACATCTGCTATCTCTCCCATCAAATAACTGCATAAACATGGAACAACACTCTCCACTACCGCATCTCACTGTGACTTCAGCTACAAGCAGTGTCCACCACAACTTCTCGGCAAGAACTGCTTGCCGCTACGTCTCAATAATCACTGCCAGTGGAGGCGGCGGAACAATACTCTCTGGCGCGATTTCTGGCGCTGTGGCTCAGTGTAGCCACCTTTCATATGCCCTTCCTCCACGGGCTAGAATTGGCATTGCCAGCATTGGTGGTGAAAATACCACCAAATTCGTCAAAAAAATACAGACAAAAATAAAAGATAATATTAATACGTAAGTATCATATAACTAGATAAAATTTGGCTTTGCACTGACCTTTCAATAGCCTAATATATAAAATACACTAAGCAATACAAATTCTTTCATACATGTGACTTTACATAATAGTTTACACAAGTATTATGTGGTTAAACAGTTCAATCAATGGCGTCAGCAATGACGAATATGTACAGGTAAGAGTCTCATAACTTTTCACAAACAGTAATACACAGAAAATCAGTTTATACAAATTTTCACAACAAGTAGTTCACAGTTCCAGCAGTAACACCCAGCAATGTTGAGTAGGTGCAGACTCCAACAGGTGACATCATTTCAGTAGAAGCAGTCCATCAGTGGCACCCAGCATTGTGGAACAGGTGCAGACTCCAACAGGTGACATCATTTCAGTAGAAGCAGTCCATCAGTGGCACCCAGCATTGTGGAGTAGGTTCAGACTCCAACAGGTGACATCATTTCAGTAGAAGCAGTCCATCAATGACACCCAGCAATGTTGAGTAGGTGCAGACACCATCAAGTGACATTATGTCAGTAGAAGCAGTTCCATCAGTGGCACCCAGTAATATTGAACAGGTGCAGACAGCAACAAGTGACATCATTTCAGTAGAAGCAGTCCATCTGTGGTACCCAGCAATGTTGAAGAGGTACAGACAGCAAGAAGTAACATCATTTCAGTAGAAGCAGTTCCATTTGTGGTACCCAGCAATGTGGAACAGGTGCAGACTCCAACAGGTGACATCATTTCAGTAGAAGCAGTTCCATCTGTGGTACCCAGCAATGTTGAAGAGGTACACACAGCAACAAGTCACATTTCTCAGTAGAAGCAGTTCATCAATGGCACCCAGCAACGTTGAGTAGGTGCAAACAGCAACAGGTGACATCATCTCAGTAGAATCAGCCCATCAGTGGCACCCAGCAATGTTGAGTAGGTGCAGAGAGCAGCAAGTGACATCATTTCAATAAAGGCAGTTCCATCAGTTGCACCCAGCAATGATGAGCAGATGCAGAGAGCAGTCCATCATATTCACTATCACTGATCACACAGTTCATTAGCAGAAATTAAACATGTCCTAGTGGCACCAATCATGTAGAAAAAGTACAAGTAACAGTCCATAATTTCACCATCACTAATCAGACAGTTCAAGCATGAACAATAGTTTGAATGCACATACAAATGCTTTTACAATGCTCTTACACTAAACATACAAATCATAACAAACACACAAATGATATCAGATAATTGTCATATTACTATTACAAATACACAAACATCAGTAAACCTATAATATTTATGGGTGTCAGTGCAAGCCACTACAAACAAATAAAATAATATTTAGGAGATAGGTGGGTAGGATTAGGAAAGGAAAACACACAAAACACACTCACTCATCTTTCATCCACATTAAGTACTACTGTGTAATTGAATTGTGTTAACAGTGTGAATCCACTTCTGTCAAAATTTCATGTTCATCATGTGTATCAAGTAGTAGTGACAGCAATGTATAACAGTCAATAATAGTTAAGTCAACGTCATAGTCATCATGTCAAGACCAATGTTTGCCAAGCCAGATCAGAATGTACGGTTGCTGAACAACTGTCAGTGTGCCAAGATATGCAACTTCCTCTCTCCAAAAAAAAAGTACATACTGCTTAGTGATTTAACAAAGTGTGTGTAGACAATCTTCCTTCCATTTTAGTGTTCTAGTCTGCTATCTTCATCCTCCTTGTTCCATATAGATCAACCAAAAAAAAAAAAATATGCACCTCACTTACTTTACCTCTTATACACCAAAACTCCAATCAACTTCATATAATCTCAATACCTCAATAATACCTCTTCAATACGTCGATACATATAAACCTTATTGCCAGTATCATTTCACTTCCATAACAACTCTTTCCTCTAGTCAGTCTCCTCGAACAAGTACAGATAAAATGCTAATGCAAACCTCCACATCCCATACAATCCGAAGACACACTGTCAACACACAACCTCTGTGTAATCCATCTGACCAAAATCTTCTACTCATTATCAATTATAAACAAAGAATGCATTCATGACCTCTAACAGACTTAGTTCGAATAACTCTCAGTAATTAAGTACGATTACGGAGTGTGAATGATCCTAATATTTCACAGTGTGTACACCACTTCAAGAATTATGGCAAACAGAAGCAAACATGTGGAGTATTTCTTGTGTCAAGTGTCACTTCCTATTTCAATTGCTCACGAAAAATGCAGTGTAATAACTGTGTTGGTATGTCATGTCGTTAGCTTCCTTCCTATTGGCATACATTTATACAGCTTTCATAAAACCTCCAGCACATGTGACTTCTATGAAGTTTCTTGTACTAATGTCGTTCGTCGAATTATAGCAGTTCATTTTCTTACCTTAAAATATAAGGCACTGAGCGTAAGCAAGGCAAGCAACAGCGAGTAAATATACCAGTAGTGAACAGAATGTCAACAAGTGGATGCAGCACAATTTCTATAATGAGGCTTCGCCAAGCGAACAATCCGTAACCCATACCACATCATAACCCACACTCCATGTCCGTACACTGTACATCAGCATTGCTATATACCAAATTAAAGTATAGTTATGACAACAAGCAGAAATGTGTAAATGTGCAATCCATACGCATAGCAGTAAACATATATCTTACGTACTAAACAGGTCATTAGCATCGTATCTTAATAAGTAAACATGAAGGCGCAAGCAGATAAATCACAAAGTATAACTTACATACCTAACCACATCAGCACAATTAATCAGGTGACAATTATAATTTAAATAAATAAGCACAGCAGGCACATAATTAAAAATATGACATCAGTGAAAAAGCAGTGCAGCCAAGCGATGCATAATATACACAAGTAACAATCCAGTTCATTAATAATCATTGTCAAAATCAGTTAACGTACGCAAGCACGTCGCTTCACAAGTAATTTCATTGAACATGTAATTAGCACAAAGTATGAATCACGTAATCGCGAGCAGCAAATTACGTCTAAAGTACGTACCTAAGTGGAAATATGTTACCTGAAAAATAAACTCAATTAATAATTACCTTTTTAGTTTATTACTTTCTTCTTCGAAATGACATTTTTCCTGAAATTTTCTCGATAGCAAGTCGTCTTAACGTCGGACACGCACAGAATTTACCTGAAGTTCTTAAATATTTTAGAGAACCGTATCCTGAAAAACACTGAATGTTAATAACAGAATTCATCAAGTCACTATAGCTTTATACTGATTTTATTCGGAGAAAGACTGTGTATTTGTTTACGGCTGTCAGTGCATTCGCACCGAGCGCTCGATAAGCTGTAGGCGCGAGATGTAGGAAGTGATTGTTTGCGGTCAACGACTGCCTCGTGCGGCGCGCAGACTTCACTGTTGCTTTGAGTATGTGCCGCCGCGCCGCCAAAACACAGCGCGGTATCCTTGTACTCTCCGCATGTTTACATGTAGCTGTTAGTTTCTCACAAGTATGTCATTCTACAAAAATTTTTCAAAAGTATATCATTCCACAAAAATTTTAACGTTAGATATATGATGTATTCCCTTAGAGCGTCGTGATTTAAGAGTTTCTACTTCGACAGTGTTATCATGAATAATTTTGAGAATTCTATATGGACCGTTATAAAGCAGAAAAAATTTCCGACACAAGCCTTTTCCTTTGTGAGACAAACGATGAGCCTTAATTAACACCTTCTGACCAACTGACAAGATTTTTAAACGACCAGGACGCTTAGCTGATTTCTCTCTTCTAGCAGCCGCAGATGCAATATTTTGTAGAGCCAGATTCACAACTTCAGAATGCCGCAGTTTCCGTGAAGGCGGAAAAGGAACGATTTCAGAAATGCGATTTGTCGGTGCTTTATTTTTTAATATCAGTATATGTGGTAAAGAAGTTGAGTCATTAGGAAGTTCATTCAGAATGTTTTGAAAAATATGAAGATACTGATCCCAAGTTCTGTGATTCTGATGACAATAAAGACGACACAATTTATTGATTTCCTTCGTCCATCTCTCTGAAGCGTTAGATTGAGGGTGAAAAAGTGAAATGAAAATTGGTTTAATTTTACGACGCCGTAGAGTACGAAGCCAAATTTTAGAACGAAACTGTGATCTATTATCTGATATAACCTTATCAACATGACCCACTTCTTTAAGAAAATGGTTAATGAAAGCATTAGATACTGAACGAGCTGTTGCTTTGCGTAACGGTGTAAAACACACATATTTTGATGTCAACTCCACTGCTACGAAAATGTACGCAAAACCATTAGTAGATCGAACCACTGGACCGAACAAATCAACTGCAGCCATGTCCTTTAATTTTGCTGGAATGATAGGAAACAACGGTGCTCTGTGAGAAACTGTCGGCGGCTTAGCCTTTTGACATAATTTGCATTTGGCAAGAACAAATCGAATACGTTTTTCCATATTATTGAAGTAGCAATTTTCTCGTAATTTATGAAAGCATTTTCTGGGACCAAAGTGTGCATAACTGAAATGCGTATACCAAATCAGCTTATTAACCCACTCATCAGGAATACAAACTAACCAAACAGAGTTGTCGACCGATTTTCGTTTAAAAAGAATGTCATTGCGAACTAAATAATGCTGTCTAATCGCTACGCTTTCCTTTCTCTTCCACTTCTCCTTAATGTCCTTCCAGATTGGATCCTTATTTTGCTCCTTAGCGATGTCCTGGAGCGAAGACGAAATAAAGTTCTCAAACGCAACACCTTGAATATACATCAAACAATAATTGTTTTCCTTGCAGTCCTCTTCAGCACTTTGTTTCAAACCCATAGGTGCACGTGATAAAGCATCAGCAACAATATTTGAAGAACCCTGTATGTAAACGATACTAAAGTCGAATTCCTGTAAGTACAACGCCCATCGTGACAATCTGCCATGAGTTAATTTTGTCGACATAAGAAACTCAAGAGCTCGATGATCGGTGTAAACCTTAGTATGTCTGCCAAACAAAAATGTGCGAAATTTTGTAAAAGCCCAAACAACAGCCAAGGCTTCAAGTTCCGTAATCGAATAATTCTTTTCTGATTTAGAGAGAACACGACTTCCAAATGCAATAGTCTTTTGTACTACAACGCCGTTTTCTTCTATCTCTTGAAATAAATGTGCACCTAGGCCTTTGTATGATGAGTCCGTCGCCAAACAAAAATCTTTAGATAAATCCGGGTGTGAAAGAAGTGGAGCACCAACTAAAGCATCACGAAGTTGTTCAAATTCTGACTGAGCTTCCTCATCCCAACACCAATTAGATTTCTTTCCAGATAGTTCACATAAACGAGGTGTGGCCAAATCGTCCAATCTAACAAAGCGTCTAAGAAAATTACAGACACCAAGAAAACTACGAACATCACGTTTTGTGGTAGGAACAGCATAATTACGAATAGCGTCTAATTTTTCTGGATCAGGAAGAATACCTTCTGTAGAAATAATGTGACCGAGAAATTTCACCTGAGAACGACCAAATTCAGATTTTTCTAAGTTCACCGTAATGCCAACTCTTGCAAAAATACGTAATAATGAATCCAAAATTTTGTTATGCTCACCCCAAGAACGTTTAGCAATAAGAATATCGTCAACATATGAAGTAATGTTGTCACGAAGATAAACAGGTAAAATTTCATTTAAACTACGAATGAATGCTGCTGAAGGTACAGTAAGTCTAAATGGTAATTTCCGAAATCACTTGGGTAAATTAGTCAAATCCGATTATTGTTTACTTACTCACTAGATAGATTGATAGTCGAAGAGTTGTTTTGACAGATGCAAAGAATAGTAAAAGAGTAGGCAGCAGTGCAGAAAACTAAAAGAGAAATAGCACCACTACAGCTCGGAGCCCTATGCTCGCTACGGCACATATTCACTTAGAGTAGTGAATCCCCTGAGGACTTTAATAGCTGCACATAAATTTCAGTTTGTGACTTAGTGGCAAATTTAGCGGAAGTGCGTACAGAAATTGAGCTAACCATGAACATGGATGTATGTCATTATTAGATTTGCGAAAGATCTTAAATTTCCGAACAGTTAAAAAGTGTTTATAGTCAAAGTTTTCGCATCGTGGCGACAAAGACCTACCGCGTCTGTCCCAGTCCCAATATCGATTATTGTCAAGTTCGCGCGCCTGGCGATCTCTTGTTGCATCCCGTAAATGAAACAAATTATTTTCTTCAAACCCCTCTGGTATCTGTGATTCTAAATTTCTTCTACTGTCTTTACCTACGATTTCGCCTTCAATTTGTTTGACTTGCTTTCTTAATGCCTCAAATTCCCTTTAAACACGATCATTAAATTTTCCCTGATTTTCAACATGTTTATTAATGTTCTGGTACTCTTCGGTTTCTGAAAATGGCAATGGAGCTGTATCATCTGAATCTCTGTCCCCATTTAAACTAAGACTTGTCAATTTATCTGCAATCTCCTCAACTCTTTCCGGTAAGTCACCTATTTTTTCTTTCTGTTTATTTACGTCTTCCGTAAGTGTCGCGACTCGCGTTTCAGTATTAACACATTTAGTAGCTAACTGTTCATACTGTTGTGTTAGGTTATTTAATCTGTCATTCGGTACGGATACCTCGATTCTCTCAAATATTTCTTCCTTATCTTGTGCACGTTGTAAATTTAATTCTGAAAATTTTTGTATTATCGCGCGATCTCTTTCTTCCTGTTCTCTATCCTGTTCCTTTTGTCTAATCTCTACTGCAATTAATCTATTATTGTGAGCATTCAAAATCGGTTGTACTTCTTCTCTAATTTCTTTCTTTAATTCATCTTTCATATTTTTGAAACATGTCCCTATTCGTCAATCTAACCGTGTTTCCAAAGTTCCCATCTGTGATCCAAGTGAGTCTAACCGAGTTGCCATTGTTCCCATCTCAGTTTTAAATTTAGATTCCAACTGTGATCCCAGATTTAATATTGCACCCATCAACTGCTCCATATTAGCCGGTTCGAAATTCTTTTCGCCACTAACATTTCCCACAAAACCAGCTTCGTTCGTCGTAGCTGTAAAGCTATCTGTGTTCGATACTATTTCAGAATCTTCTGTCGTTAATCTCGTATTCTGTGAATCTTCTGATTGAGAAAAATTTTGAAATGGTTCCGGACTATTTTCCCGACTTATTACATTGTTTTCCACTTCATTATTCATCACACTGTTCTCCTGTGTTGGCGAGTTCGCCATGTTAACAATTTCGTCATTCTCACTATTCATCATTTTTGCCTTTTTCATTGATCGTGTAATCATTTACAAAACATACAAAACTCGTCACTGTACGAAAATTACACACAATGCCTCCTTATGTCCAACAATACCATTCACTCGAAATGTTTCCCTCAAACACGATTGACGAACAATTGAAATAATTGCACAAAAGCGTCAAACGCGTATACAAGACAACAAATCAAATTCTAAAAAAAAAGAAAATACCATTAGAAGAATGACAATTACCAAATCTACACATGCAAAATAGACTACAATTACTAAACTACAAATTACTACTACAATACTACTGTCTACTATTTTTACAATCAGAAGATTCCAAGGGACGATCCGAAGCAGCGGTCGCCACGTGCATGGGGGCTAAATTAAAATAAATATGAATGCAAATATTTTTAGTAGCTGTAAGTCCGATTACGCAAGTCTCGTAAACGGCTGGCCCTGACTAGTATTATTACGCAATCTGACTGCATAGAACAACGACAAAGAATGAAATGAAAATTTTCGTTAACACAATTAATTAATTAAGTCCCCAGCAACTATACAACCTACGAAACCAAAGCACAAGTATAACTGTTCTGTGTGTGGGAGTGTGACTCAACGTACACATCTGGCACGGTTCTTCTTCAACAAGACAAGAAATTTCAAATACCATTTATACTGACGTGATAGAAAATTAGAATTACTATAATTGTGCAAGAAACCCAGAATTACACTCTAATACAAGAACACACGCCAGATGCTTTGTTGACTGAACCTGTAATGAAGCATTATTCAGGACACACAAATAATAAGAAAATAAAGAACAGTAGTTAGTTACCTTAATTTATATTGACGAAAAGCACTCAGATCATTACAATATCTCCATTGGAACAACATCTGCTATCTCTCCCATCAAATAACTGCATAAACATGGAACAACACTCTCCACTACCGCATCTCACTGTGACTTCAGCTACAAGCAGTGTCCACCACAACTTCTCGGCAAGAACTGCTTGCCGCTACGTCTCAATAATCACTGCCAGTGGAGGCGGCGGAACAATACTCTCTGGCGCGATTTCTGGCGCTGTGGCTCAGTGTAGCCACCTTTCAACGAGTTTCAATTAATGTGGTTTCCTGGACGTATAAACTCAAAACTTTAACTTGTTCTGACATCACAAAACTCGTATCATTTGATATTACAAGTTTGTATACTAATGCACCCGTTGAGCAGACGATGGACATAATAGAAACCAACTTGCGGTACCATAAAATATTATCTGTCCCTGCGAGTGATGAACTAATGGTTCTGTTTCGCACCACCCTAAAATACAATTAATTCTCTTTTAATAATAAATTATATTCGCAACCCAGTGGTCTATCTGTGAGCAGCCCGTTAGCTTGTATCAATGGAGCAGATGTTTTTTCGGACTTATCCGGACCTGGCAAATAATATAATTTTCTATGCGAGATATGTAGATGACTTGCTGTTTGTGTTTGAAGGTTCCTATGAAGGCCTAGAACTGTTATTTACCACTTTCAATAACCTCCACGAAAAAATGAGCTTCCCGCAAGAAAGTGAGACAGCTGATTGGACTTTAGATTATCTCGATCTGACTCTATCCATTATTGGCAACAAAATAGATTTCAACAGTTTTCGAAATGAAACCTATTCCGACAACGTCATCCCAGATGATTCCACCCATCCTAAGGCCCATAAAATGGCCTTCTTTCACTCGAGTATCCATCGAGCCCTTTTCATTCCGCTTTCGCCAACGAATTTACAGAACGAATTAAAGGTCCTCGAAAGCATCGCTCAGAATAATGGATATAATCCCAGTATAATGAGACAGTTGTTTAACATAAAAACACGAAGTAAGACTACCACCCTTTCCAGGTCAGGTACCCGCTATCAAGACCAGGCAACAAAATACGCATCAATTCCCTTTATAGGTAACGTATCCTACAATGTAGGTCGTTTATTAAAAAACCTAGGGTGTAAAGTTTCTTACTCTACTACCAATAACCTTAAAAAGAATTTAGTCCATTCTCTTGATGAAGGTACTGATAAATCATCCCTCTCAGGTGTACATAAGATCACTTGTGCTAACTGTCCCTGTTATTTCATTGGCCAGATAGGAAGGGCCCTGTGTGTTAGGTTTAAAGAGCCTCTGCCGACTAAAAGCGTTGATGGAACACGAGGATCTACATTTGCTGAACATCTTGTCCAAATGGCCTATGCTCCCAAGCCTCTAAAAGAAGCAGAACTTTTGCATAATGAAGTCAAAGGCTCAAAGGCTGTAAGTTAGACACCCTTGGAGAATTGCAAATGTTTAAACATCTTATTATTGACAGAGAAAATTTACTTAATGATCAGCTGCAACTAAAAATAGAAATTATTTCGAAGGATTTCAACCTGTACTACAGTGGAGTTGACCCACGGCCCGCTTCGAATGGCCGATGCTGTTTCCTGTCTGCTTTGCCTCTTTATTATAGTGCGTTCGTACATTGTGTCTCCATATATTTTGTATTATACTGGTAATGACACCAGTTGCAAAGGTGTTTCTTAATTTGCCTGTTTTATGTTCAAGATATTTCATGCTTCGCACACCTGTGTCTACCATACTAATTTATTAGTTACTGTTACTCTTATCATAATATTTGAATGTAAATTTTCTTGCCCTGACTTAGTAGGTAGTTCTTAGGAACTGTATCATGGGTAGGCATTGGTCCATTTGCAGACTGATTCCTGCCACATTTTGTTTACAATTTACGTTGTGCTAAGCAATTTTGAGACAGCTTGTCTCTAGCACTTGCGCATGCGCTTGGCCGCTGGCTGAGCCTCGCCACGGAACTGCTCGCGACGCCTAGTTTCCTTGTTGCTTACGTGTGACCCATATTCCTGGCCCGGCGTAGTTCCGTCTACGTTTTTGTTACTGTTTTTAGTATTGACAGACAGACATAACCGGAATGACGATCTCCAAGTAACTACCCCTTTACAGAATAGAGTTGCTACCACATAATCCTTCAATATGACCGATTGTGGTCAATACTATGTGTATACGACAACAGTGATCCCATCACCTAGTCATACACAACTTTTTATTACCTCAATTAATGGCAGTCATATCCATATAAGTATCACTAGAGGGTACATTTAAAGGTGTCCTTGGAGCGTTGCTCGCCAAATCACATAATTTAACCATTTCCCGTCATCCTCCCATAATTTAGATTAGTTCTTTACGTACATATTGACCTATGTCGGTCAATTATTTTAAGTGTGTTGTCCGGAGCGATGTTCGCCAAGTCATACTTTAGCTTTGAGCATAACTGACCTATGTCGGTCAATAGTTTCTAAGTGTGTTGACTGGAGCCGTGTTCGCCAAGTCACACTTTAGCTTTAAGCATATTTCCGCTGTCATTCCCTAAGTTCAATGACATTGGTCACCAGTCCCGAATTATGACGGCAGTGGTCCACTCACAGTTTTTACAGCATGTGCGCAGATCATCTCCATGGAGGCAAATTGAGTACCCCATTGCCGCCACATTTCACCTGCTTTAGTGTTTTCTGCAACTCATAACCATAAATTCGCCAAGAAGCTCAATCAGCCACGTGTATTAGTTTTTAACTTGATTCTAGACCATTTCAGGTAAAATATACTAATCTTGAATAATGACCATCTATTTTATATGGCCCGTATTGCCGGATGTTACAGATTAGAGATAGACTTGTTCCTACGTTCAATCATGACCATTTGTAGGCTAAGTCAATAAGATATTCTTGCGTTGTAACCATAGCTAAGCAGGTGCTTAACAATTACGTCTTAAAAACTTCTAGACCTAGTCGTAATAATGACGATGTTGGCTTTATATTATTATTATTCCCACTCCTAAGTTCTTCTAAGTTCAAAAATTTTCCTAGATAGGCCATACCTTGTAAGCACATGTCTTCCTCATATCATGACCAATGAATACTTCATAAATAATAAGACAGTCGATTTAATTACGTTCTATACAGGTTAACATATACGCCCTTTTCCTCAACTATACCTTTTATTTCACTTTACTAGTAAATTCAAGGTCAGGAATTAAGTTCACATCTTCTCTCAACAAGTAACTATCATACAGTTTATGCGCAGGTGCAAGGTACTGTGTCCGCCTAGGCGGGCCTCATGATGCTACGATCAGTTCCAGTATAGCACTCGTGGCTGCCGCATCGCGGTCGCGAAGTGGGGCCGAAGCAGTTCCACATAAGTTTTATAGTCTGACGATAGTTTATGGATTTGTAGTTTTAGCTTGACGATGTCCACTATGGAACGACGGTAGTTACTGTTATTTTGAAGAAGGTTGTGCTATCCCGACTGAAACCTAGGTAAATTCTAGGCAAACAGTGCAACTGAGGCTGTTAATTATTAAAATTAAAATTAACATAATCTTATGATTATGCGTCTTTATTCTGTATTAGTTTTACTCTGTGAAATGGCCAACGTTTGGCCCTCAAAATAATTTAATTTTGTAAGTATCACGATTTTCCTTATTATGAAATCATTAGACTGTTGATGTATTTCAATGTTTAATACATGTCCGTATGGGTTAATTTATAGGTTCTGAAGAAGAGACCATTACTGGCATCGAAACTTAGGAAAACTAAAAAACTAAAAAAAAAAAAAAAAAAAAAAAAACTTGCAACTGAAGGCTGACTTTCTTATCATCTGAGCAATTCACTGTTGCTGAAGCGCTGCATTATGTTAAAGATTTGTGAATAAACAGGAGTTGTGAAGGTAGTGAGACAGTGTTATAGCCTATTCAGTTTGCACATTCAGCAAGCAGTGAAGGAAACCAAGGAGAAAATTGGCAAGGAAAAGTTTGCAGTAGAAGATTAAGTCTTTTCGGATAGTATCTGTCTAAAATGTAGTCTTTTACGGAAATGAAACGTGGTTGGTGAGCATTTCAACAATAAGAGAATAGAAGCTTTTGAAATGTGGTGCTACAGAAGGATGTTGAAGATTACAAGTGTAGATCGGATGACAGATGAGAGGGTACTCAACTGAATTGAGGAGCAAAGCAGTTCATGGTGCAACGGGATTCGGCACATACTGAAGCATCAGACTATCGTCAATTTGGTGATGCAGGTAAGCGTGCGGGAGGGGTGAATTAAAAAATGCTGGCATCACTGTTCGACCACAGTAAGCAGGTTCAAATGGATGTATGGTGCAGGAACTCAAACATGAAGAGACTTCATAGGATAGACCTATGTCGACAGCCGCGTCAGACTGGTCTCCCGTTTGAAGACAGCAATTACTACAATGTCTAAAACGTAAAACTGCTTATTTATCGGATGTACGGACGATTATAGAAAATCATAAATCTTCAAAACAAAATGACACCCATCTAGTTGCCGCAATTTGTTCAACATTGCTGCCAAAATTTGCAAACATAAATGTGTTTATTATAACATTACTTCCGTGTTTATGCCATTCTATCTCATAAGCTGCGAGCCTCGTTGTAATAAAGAGTACTTGGGAAGTGTACATGCACACAGACAATCTCTTGTAGTTATTCATACAGCATTTCCTCACAAGGACAGTAGTTTTTATTGTAAGTACTGCGGCCACAAGGAAACTGCACTGACCAGTGTGCTGACGTACCGGCAGTTTTTATTAACCTCAGGAAACGCTGACACAGAAGCCTGCTGGATATCAGCAGCTGACGCTCGGGAGTGCCGCTTCCTTATAGCGGGGTCTCTGATTTGCTGCTCGCTGTACTCAACGACGTCTGGCAGCCGCAAATGTCCATCTCTTGTACGGCCGCATCTATTGCCCAAGAGCTAACATTAAATAAAAGCCGTGTTGTATTGCAAACGAATTGCGGAGTATGTTTCGTAAAAGAGAAAAGTCCGAATGTTGCAGTGTCACAAGTTTCTAGACTGGAACACTGGTGTCATTTTCACCTGGGCAACGTTTGGTGAATATTCACAGTTTTATATTTTAATTTTTTTTACTACCGAGTCGATCCTCTGTGGACTGCGCGGTAACAACCAATTTCATTTTAATATCGAGGTCTTGTTCGCATTCCAGCTCTGACTTCCTGCCAGCATCTTCTGAGCCCACCAAGAAGTGCCTGTTTATGCTCTTCGGACAAAGGTCCTCTCCGTCTTTTGGACGTTGGTACCATTTCAAAACCTTGGTAGTTGTTCACCAATCTTCTAAATTGAAATGATAATTAAATCAAGACCCTAAGCTGGCGAGAGGCGTTGATATACATCAACGTAGACAGTTGGAAATGTGTGCCACTGAGGGCACCGAGGATAGTGCGAATGCAGAGATTTATCCCTTGCACGATCGCCGTGAGATCCACATTCCCAACTTACTGTCCACACACTACATTCGTAGTGCCCCTGCCCATTACACTCATTACTCGCGGCAGACAATATTACCGAGTCCTGTAAGAAATGGTTCAAATGGCTCTGAGCACAATGGGACTTAACATCTATGGTCATCAGTCCCCTAGAACTTACAACTATTTAAACCTAACTAACCTAAGGACATGCCCGAGACAGGATTCGAACCTGCGACCGTAGCGGAAAGAGGTCAGTGGCTGGTTAGCCTTAACTATACATAGACATGTCCGAAAGAACAGATAACATCTTCACCAACTGCGACATAGTCGCGTGTACGAACAGTGATCCAATACTGTCAAATGTTTTTTATTCCAGTCTTTGATCACAATATCAATTCTTTTGACGATGACCGGTTTCAGTCCGTAATGAAATCCTCAGATCTTTTCTACACCATGTCCTAAAGTGATAAGTGTAGAGAAGCTTTGAGGATGGTCATTACGAACTGAAACCGGTCACCGTCAAAAGAATTGATATTGTGACCAAAGAATGGAATAAAAAACATTAGATCCCATCTTCATATAATCTTCTAAATTTGTTCCTGTCAGGAATTTCTGTCTCTGAGATACCAATCTGCAGAGATCTTTTTCACATTCTTCGAACCATCGCGGCCTTGTTTTCTTAGACGATGAAACTCCATATACTTTTTGTCAGTCGGTGACCGTCCATCCTCATGAGATGACCATAAAATAACAACCGTCTCTTCTTAATGGATGCTGTGATAGGTTCTGTCTTGCGGTACAATTCCTAATTTGCTCTCATTCGCCATTGTCGATCAACCCAGCTATTACCTAGTACTTTTCTTAACAACATACGCGCCGCCCAGAGTGGCCGTGCGGTTCTAGGCGCTACAGTCTGGAACCGAGCGACCGCTACGGTCGTAGGTTCGAATCCTGTCTCGGGCATGGATGTGTGTGATGTCCTTAGGTTAGTTAGGTTTAAGTAGTTCTAAGTTCTAGGCGACTAATGACCTCAGAAGTTAAGTCGCATAGTGCTCAGATCCATTTGAACAACATACGCTCTCGCTTTTCCAGCCACTCAGCTTGACCTTGTCTGTTCATGGTCAAAGTTTCGGACGCATATAAGCCCTCAGGTTTTACAACTGTATTATAAAGTCGGAACTTGGCCCCTATACTCTTAGACCTTTCGTTATAGGTATTCTTTGTCAATTGGTATGCCCTGGTCTAACTTCCTCATCCTGACTTTAATTGCTTCTTCTTCGGCCGCGCGGAGTGGCCGAACGGTTTAAGGCGCCATGTCACGGATTGCGCGGTCCCTCCCGCCGGAGGTTCGAGTCCTCCCTCGCACGTGGGTGTGTGTGTTGTTCTTAGCATAAGTTAGTTTAAGTTGGTTTAGTAGTGTGTGAGTCTAGGGACCGATGACAGCAGTTTAGTCCCTTAGGAACTCACACACATTTGAACATTTGCTTCTTCTTCTAACACATTCTTCTGGATGACTTCACCAAGATACCTAAAATTCTTAACTCGTCTGATTTTTCCCAAATTGGTGATCATCCTTTCAGGTCCATCACAAATGTTCGTCATGTATTTTAATGTATTTATAGTACACAGACTGAAAAAAATTGCGTCACCAAGAAAGAGTTCTGCGACATAAGCGAAAGTTGGTAGGCGCGTTTCTAAATCTGAAACATGATGTCTATTCAAATTTCGCACCAGGCGGATAAGAGCGGTGCTTGTAACGTCACCTTGAGAATGCATATCAGGTTTGCTTTAAATATACGCAGTAACAGTCATGAGCGTTAGTTACCTTTGAGATTGGTCGCGGTGAGTTGATGTTAGTCAACAATGCCTTCAAGCCGTCAAAGACTCCATTAGCAACACCTCACTGAGATTGAATGAGGTCGTGTAATCGAGTTACAAAGAGCTAGATGTTCCTTCTGCGTTATTGCAGAAAGACTTGACAGGATGTAGCCACTATAAATGACTGCTGTCAGCAGTGGTCACGAGAATGTACAACTACGGACAGCCATGCGGCACTACCGAGAACATTCCATGTTTCCCAGTCAAGGCTTCACTTCAAATACAGCCGTCTGTGGCGCTGCGTTAACGGTAGCTTACACATGTGGTGGCAATTCCCCTGTCCAACTGCTGCTACACTCTGGGTGTGGGTTGACACAAACTTTTGCAGGGACCACGGTATCACGTGTTCATACCACTCCACAGGCATCAAAACTGGCAATGCTACAGCAATTTTCTGTCAGACGCTGACAGCAGTCATGCGGGATCTGGCAGATCCAGTGGGGCGCACCCGCTGGCCACACCTCCAGTGGCTCTGTACCACGAACGCCGTCTGCCACTGTGACACAGGACAGCCGGTGGCAGCCACAAAGCGCCACTCGCACTTGGGGTGTCTTCGCTACATGACGCTACACAAATGCCGCCTAATCGCGGCTCTAACACCATCGTTAATGCTCTAGTTCACAGATCTTCATCCTACATCTAAATCTACATACATACTCCGCAATCCACCATACGGTGCGTGGCAGAGGGTACCTCGTACCACAACTAGCATCTTCTCTCCCTGTTCCACTCCCAAACAGAACGAGGGAAAAATGACTGCCTATATGCCTCTGTTCGAGCCCTAACCTCTCTCATCTTATCTTTGTGGTCTTTCCGCGAAATGTAAGTTGGCGACAGTAAAATTGTACTTCAGTCAGCCTCAAATGCTGGTTCTCTAAATTTCCTCAGTAGCGATTCACGAAAAGAACGCCTCCTTTCCTCTAGAGACTCCCACTCGAGTTCCTGAAGCATTTCCGTAACACTCGCGTGATGATCAAACCTACCAGTAACAAATGGTTCAAATGGCTCTGAGCACTATGCGACTTAACTTCTGAGGTTATCAGTCGCCTAGAACTTAGAACTAATTAAACTTAACTAACCTAAGGACATCACACACATCCATGCCCGAGACAGGATTCGAACCTGCGACTGTAGCGGTCACGCGGTTCCAAACTGCAGCGCCTAGAACCACACGGCCACACCGGCCGGCTACCAGTAACAAATCTAGCAGCCCACCTCTGAATTGCTTCTATATCCTCCCTCAATCCGACATGATAGGGATCCCAAACGCTCGAGCAGTACTCAAGAATAGGTCGTATTAGTGTTTTACAAGCAGTCTCCTTTACAGATGAACCACATCTTCCCAAAATTCTACCAATGAACCGAATATGACTATCCGCCTTCCCCACAACGGCCATTACATGCTTGTCCCACTTCGTATCGCTCTGCAATGTTACGCCCAAATATTTAATCGAAGTGACTGTGTCAGGCGCTACACTACTAATGGAGTATTCAGACATTACGGGATTCTTTTTCCTATTCATCTGCATTAATTTACATTTATCTATATTTAGAGTTAGATGTCTTTCTTTACACCAGTCACAAATCCTGTCCAAGTCATCTTGTATCCTCCTACAGTCACTCAACGACGACTCCTTCTCGTACACCACAGCATCATCAGGGACTATTATCATCATGTGGTAGGCACAATGCGAAGTGGTATAATGTGCTTGGTGCACAAAAGGGTGATTCTGTGTTGATGTGGTCACATGTGGTCGACTACCTGCCCGACGTTCCCGTGCAGCCCAACACTGTGCCACTGTCACACATGAACGATCCACAGATATGGATATTGCACGATTCGATCAGTCAGCCATATGGAGACAAACTCCTTTGAAGCTGTCAGGTGCTGATAACGCTTCTGACAAGAATGCATGGCATCTCCATGTTCTTCACAGTGATCAATCAGCATCTGACTGATGTTGTTTATGCTCCTTACGTACTCTTATCAGGCCTGCCAAAAATACGAAACACAAACTACACTAATGCACTGTGGGGGTCATTCTGTCTGCCGCAGAGAATTATAACTTGTAACCTCCCCACAAAATAATACACCGTAACCTCTCAACAGAAAATATTAACATAAATAATATTCACGTTTAGTGTAACCTCAGAACAAAATTTCCTTCCCTTTAACGTGCCCACAAAACTCTTTTCTCATTTAATGTAAGCTTAAAACAGAAAAATTCCCAAACCTCTCAATTAAATTGTCACTCACGTATAACTTTTCAATAATTGACTGTGAATTTAACCTGGTAACTTTTGGACGTCAGCAGTGCTGCGACATGGTCCTGGAAGATCATTCTGAATAAAAAAGGAGAAAAATTGTTACCTCAGTGAAGTCGCCGGATAACGCATATATATCTGCTCTTAAAATAATGTTTTCTGGCACAGCCCTGTGCAATGCTGGCCGATAGATTTGTCATTTGTGAAAGGAAGCAACTGATTTTTCCTTTGCAACAATCGGAATGATCATGGATGGGAGAAATTAGTAAATTCTTTAAATTGAAATGAATGGTTGTTAAAAGTTGCTTTTTATGAGAAAGATTATTATTACGAGATTTTTAAAACATTTACATGGGACTTGAGATGACATTACTACATATGCGCGAGGCTGCTTTTTACCTTATACAATAATACTCAAGCTCCGACATCGCTGCACCGCGACCGGCCACCCAACACGATACACCAGAGCAGACCAGAGCAGACTGCAGACTAGACTAGCAACAACTTACTGCTACCGCTACACAGTTCGTAGAGCAGTCAACACTGCTCTCTGGTCAGAGATTCTCCTATACCTTGCATATCGCAGGCAGCGCATGAGCAATACATAAAATTACATCTGCTCGGACCTCTTACAAACTCTACGGGTTTATATACACGCCGATGGTGCGTTTGCGTGTGCGAAGTTAACAATGATACCCGACCATGTTTTCTGGATATCTCACTATTTCCTGTCGGACAGTGTATGCAGTATAATGCCGGAAGACACCGAAGCTCGTAAGCCCTATCTGCAGTTACCACATAGACACGACTACAGCTTAGAATTTTTCATTTTTGCTGGAGGTAAGGCCGCGATTGAGAAATCTTACTTAAGTGTTAAAATTTGGGTCAACGCATACGATTCGTTATAATATCACAAGCTTTATGAAAAGGATCCACAAATGCCCAATGTACAAGGAAGACAGCCAGACTAGATACGATGAAAACAACAGTCACAGGAAACGGTTACTGGGAGAATTAGGAGACTGGAAACCACGAAGGTGGCAAGAAACGATAATCTTATGAAAAAAGTGACATTAACACAGTTACGTTTACGTACAAGGCCAGCATCTTAAAGACAGTAGTTAACATTCTGAAACCTCGCAACATCACAGATGCCTTTAAAACGGGAAGCTTGCTGCCACCCAAAGTGCGTCCCTATTTGGAAAATAAGTACGACAGTCTGCGAGAGTACTGCAAAAAGTGCGTAACCTGTGAAGCTAAATAAATAGGGTGCCAGGGAGTAATTTTAAAATAAGGTACATAGGCATAAATACTATTTAAGAATGAGCAACATCGATCGACAAATCAGCGGTAGCCACCAGTTGTGCCATGTTCGTGATTCTGCACATCTGCTAACTGAACTGGACCAATATGTTGTCCCGCCCGGATAGCTGCATGTGTTAATGTGACCGCTTCCGGGAGGGGGAGGTACGCCAGTTACGGATCGGATCTGTGCGGAGCATGAACGACAAAGGTCGGTGTGCCGGACAGCCTCAGTGTGGTTTTTAGGCCGTTTCGCATGTCCCACTAGGTGAACACCGCGCTAGTCAATCACCAACAGGATCTTGAAGTGTTACATGCACTTCAGAGATGGAAGAAACTGGACTTAGTTAAAGAACTGGAAATATTTCTGCGTAATAGTAAGGGCGGAAATACTTGTATACGTGTATTTCCCGTTGATGATTTGCGAGGATGTGACGATAAACTCCCGTCTTTCACCTCAGAAGCACGCTACGGATTTAGAACTCTGTCATTTGCACGCAGAATTTACTCTATATGCAGACAGAGAGGTATATTGCTTCTCATCTGGCGGGGTAGATACGAGACTGATGACCTTCGCTGTACAAGAATACTCAATCAGCATCAAGCAATATTCAGTCAGCAGCAAGATTTTGAAGTGTTACATGCACTTCAGAGATGGAAGAAACTGGAAATATTTCCACATAATAGTAAGGGCGAGAATACTGATGATTTGCAATGATATCAAGATAAACTCCCCTCGAGAAGATATAATTAGTATAAGCACAGCACAGCACCAGATAAATGTGATTTGTTTTAAAGATTCTTTTATATTCTACCTGAAGATTAGAGTCTGCTCTCGAAACGTGTGCTGTGACTTGTGATCTTATCACGAATTTTAAGTGGCTGAGCCTAATTGCAATATTTTGCTGAGCAACATCACCTACATTATAGGTCATCTACGTAGCTGCTTGCTTACTATGCTGGAAGAATTTATAGCAGTTTATAACTACCTCAGCCTGAAACGGTATTACCTCTTAGCATGTTTATATCATATAATTAAATAATAATACATCGTTCCAGAAATGTAAACAATCTTTGAGGCTGACTGCCCCTGTGCTGTTTTGATGTGTGAGGAAACATTATAATCCTTCCTACAGCCTGTCGTAATTCGAGTGTATTTAACGTTAAGTTGCAGTGCGTGGAATGTATTCGTAGTTGCGAACAACCATCAGCCGTGTAATGAAATGGAGATAACGAAACTGGCGGCAGACCGGGATTTGAACCCAAATTTCCCGCTTATCGCGAGGGATCACCTTATTTTACGCTATCAGAACACACTTAACGGCCACACCCAAATCCGGAAGCAGTCAATACGTAACTTTAAGCAATAATTTCAAACATATTTGTAGCTCGTTGTTATTTTTAATTTATCATTTATATGTACTGCATTACAGTCAAGTTCACAAAATTTATTTCTTGTATCACATAGCGTACATGAAGATAAGATGTATTCTCCCGTGTACTTATTAACCATTACACTACGTTGTTTTGTCATAAGACTTTGGCATATACATACGTTGGGAGGCTCAATAACAACAAAATTGAATGCAATAAAGGGCATTTTCATGAAAAACAGGAAAGAAACACTTCTACATTAGCCACACCCCATGCCTTGAAATACAGGCGGAACAATAGGTAGACATTATTCCGGAACTGATTGAAATACTACTGGCCACTCGAAGTATCACATTGCTGCCATCCAATATCCCCTACGGCAACCTTACACCATTATCACCGTACTAATAAAAATAATTTGGAGCACACTTTGAGCTGATAAACTGTGTTTTTGATTTACTCTCATTTCACTTTTTTTCAGTATGCTTCTCTGCTTTTGGCAAATAGAAAATACTACAGTTATTCGCCATTTGTATAATTAACCCATCACGCGACCCCCCCGGCTCACTAGTACCTCCACAATTTTATCTCGAAACAGTTAACCCAATCTTGTTTGTCGCGATGTGTGTTCCAGTGCACTGGTCATGAGCCCATATCCACTACTTGGAAAATGTAGATGTTTCAAGTCAAACGTATCCCGCAAAAAAAAAAAAAAAAAATAAAAAATAAAAAAAAAAAAAAATAAAATAAAATAAATAAATAAATAAATAAATAAATAAATAAAAAAAAATGAAGACATCGCCTGGAAGTCATCATAAAAGAGAATTGAAAATATCCAATAGAAACAACATATTTTATGGTGCTTTCAAGCAGAAATCCACGAACAACGTTCGTCCGCGGAGCACAAAGTGTTTGTGGTATGCAGCCTAGACATCGATCCCGTCTGTGTATGCAAACAGAAGCCGGTAAACTAGATCAGTGTTCCAATTCTCGGAAATATCACATGATACGCTTTCATCAGAAGCTCCGCCACACACTTTAGTGCTTTCGGTCGGTATGCTGTCATCCACCGCAGTAAATTACAAATGCCTTACAGCAGTAATTACTGAAGTCCTCAATCTAGCAGAGCGCCCTTTCGCATCAAAGCAGTGGAAGCGTTCCACATACATTCATACGAGAAATCATTCACTAAATTTAATGAGACAATGCTGATCCAGAATGCATATTGCGAACTAAACTCATATTTGTTGTACCACGATACGATATAAACCACGAAAATTACATAAGAAACGAAGATAGCTACAAAGATATATCAGCGTCATTTGATATCGTAAGTACTCTCATTCGTCATTTCATGGAGTTTTATGGGACTTTCTTGTGTCTGTGCACATAGTTACAAATTACATACTCAAACGAAACGATTATCTGGTTAAAAGAGTCTGTACAGTCACCAGAGCCGGCCGGGGTGGCCGAGCGGTTCAAGGCGCTACAGTCTGGAAGCGCGCGACCGCTACGGTCGCAGGTTCGAATCCTGCCTCGGGCGTGGGTGTGTGTGATGTCCTTAGGTTAGTTAGGTATAAGTAGTTCTAAGTTCTAGGGGACTGATGACCTCAGAAGTTAAGTCCCATAGTGCTCTGAGCCATTTTAACCATTTTGAACACTCACGAGAATACTTCAAATGGAAAGTAACTGGGAGATGGCGGGCAGTGTCGCGTACATAAGGTATAAAAGGGCAGGGCATTGGTAGAGCTGAGATGTGTACTCAGGTGATTTATGTGAAAAGGTTTCCCATGTGGTTATGGTCGCACGACGGGAATTAACAGACTTTGAACGCGGAATGGGTGCTGGAGCTAGCGCATGGGAAATTCTGTTTCGCAGATCGTTAGGGAATTCAGTGTTCCGAGATCCGCAGTGTCGAAAGTGTGCCGAGAATACGAAATTTCAGGCATTACCTTTCACCATGGACAACGCAGTGTCCGACGGCATTCAGTTAACGCTGAGAGCAGCGGCGTTTGTCTAGAGTCGTCAGTGCTAACAGAAAAGCAACAGTGCGTGAAATAACCTCAAAAAAACAATGCGGGACGTGTGGCGAACGTATAAGTTAGTGCAGTGGGGCGAAATTTGGACTTCATGGGCTATGGCAGTTGATGACGCGAGTGCATATGCTAACAGCACGACATCGCCTGCAGAACGTCTCCTAGGCTCGTGAACAAATCTGTTGGACGCTAGACGACTGGAAAACCGTGGCGTGGTCATATGAGTCCCGATTTCACTTGGTAAGAGCTAATGGTAGGGTTCAACAGTGGTACAGACCACACGAAACCATGGACCCAGGTTATCAACAAGGCACCGTGCAAAATGGTAGTGGTTCCATAATGGTGTGGCTATGTTTATATGGTCCAAAGGATCAGACGATTGACTGGAAATGGTTATGTTCGGCTACTTGGAGACCATTTTTAACCATTCATGGACTTCATGTTTCCAAACAATGATGTCATGTCACCAGGGCACAATTCTGGGCAATTCGAGCGAATGATTTGGCCACCCACATCGCTCGACATGAATCCCACAGAACATTTATGGGACGTAATGGAGAGGTCAGTTCGTGCACAAAATCCTGCACCGGCAACACTTCCGCAACTATGGACGGCTATAGAGGCAGTATGGCTCAATATTTCTGCAGACTTTTTGAGTCCATGCCACGTTGCTGCACTACGCCGGGAAAAAAGGGGATCCAATGCTACATTAAATGGTATCCCATGGCTTTATCACCACAGTGTATGCGGGATGGTCTCTTAGGCAAACAACTATAAAATTTGACATCATTACGAAGCCGTATGAGAGTCAGAAAGTAAGGGAGGCCGGCCGCTGTAGCCGGGCGGTTCTAGGCGCTTCAGTCCGGAACCGCGCTGCTGCTACGGTCGCAGGTTCGAATCATGCCTCGGGCATGGATGTGTGTCATGTTCGTAGGTTAGTTAGGTTTAAGTAGTTCTAAGTGCAGGGGACTAATGACCTGAGATGTTAAGTCCCATAGTGCTTAGAGCCATTTGAACCAAAGTAAGGGACAAATCACTCTATATTTGCCAAATCTACTTTTAGATGACAAGAGTTCAAAAATAATTTATACAGTAAAAAGTTTCTATCTTTAGAACGCAATTATGGGACAAAAAACTCTTTTCAACGGACTAGGGGAAAATACAAACTCACCACTGTTTACATTAATAGGTGAAACATTAGAACTATATCCCAACAGGTGATCATCAAGACGCTGCCAGACATCCACTTTCCCCTCACTCTGCCCTGATACTCTCCAAACAACTTCTGCCCAAAGTCCAGTTGTCTGAACACCTAACACACCATAAACCACCCTCCGGCAACATTCTGCCACCACCCCTTCCCCAATAACCACAGCACCACTCTCAGTTGGTCTTAAGATAACGTTAATATTTTTCTAATTGGCACAATATCATCCTTTCCTCGCGCTTTTTCTATATCCACCCATATGAAAATAGATGTTCATATTTATGCATGTATGTATGTATACTTCGGTAACAAAAGTCATGAGATACCTCCTAACATCACGTCGGACCTTGGTGTAGTGCCGCAACTCGACGTGGTACGGACTCAACAAGTCGTTGGGAGTCGCCTTTAGAAATACTGAGCCATGCTGCCTACATAGCAGTCCATAATTGCGAAATCGTTGCCGATGTTGGATTTTGTGCTAAAAAAGACCTCTAGATTACTTCCCATAAATGTTCGATGGGGTTCATGTCAGGCGATCAGGGTGGCCAAACCATTTGCTCAAATTGTCTAGAATGTTCTTCAAACAAATCGCGAACAATTGCGGTCCAGTGATATGACACATTGGCATCCATAAAATTATAGTCATTGTTTGGCTGCCAATGGTCTCCAAGTAGCTGAACATAACCATTTCCAGTCAACGATCGGTTCAGCTGGACGAGAGGACTCATTCCATTCCATGCAAACGCAGCCCACACCGTTGTGGAGCCACCACCAGCTGGTATCGTGCCTTCTTGACAACCTGGGTCTATGGCTTCGTGGAGTGTGCGCCACACTCGAAGCCTACCATCAGCTCTTATTAACTGAAGTCTGAACTCATCAGACCACGCCATCGTTTCCACACGTCTAGGGCCCAATCGATATGGTCACGAGCCCAGGAGGGGCGCTGCAGTTATGTCGTGCTGTTGGTAAAGGCACTCGCATCGTTCGTCAGCTGTCATAGCCCGTTAACGTCAAATTTCGCGCCACTGCCCTAACGGATACATTAGTCATATTTTCCATAGTTTGTGTGCTGGGGTTCCATGCCTGTTGCACTTGGTCGAGCAGTGCGTGGACGGTTATTGCTACTTCTGAACGCAGTGTTGCTTGTCCGTTAGCACTGACAGCTCTAAGCAAACGTTGCTGCTCTCCGTCGGTAAGTGAAGGCCGCCCGCCACTGCGCTGGCCGTGGTGAGATGTAACGCCTGAAATGTTTTATTCTCGGCATTTTCTTGACACTGTTGGTCTCAGAATATTGAATTCCCAACCGATTTCCAAAATGAAATGTCGCATGTGTCTAGCTCTAACTACCATTCCGCTTTCAAAGCCTGTTAATTGCCCTCGTGAAGCAACAATCGCGTCGGAAACCTTTTGACATAAATCACCTGAGTAGAAATGACAGCTCTGCCAATGCATTGCACTTTTACACGTTGTGTATGCGATGCTATTGACATCCGTATACTTTATGTGCATATCTCTATCCTGTAATTTTGTCAGCTCAGTGTATGTTCCACATCTCCTCCTAAATCACCTGACCGATTTCAGCCAAACTTGGTACACATATCTAGAAAGGATCGCTGTGGGGGTAATAACTACCCATCAAAGGGTAGCAGGTGAGTGTGAAAAAGCAGTGCAGCCCACGATGCATGACAACCCGAAACTTTTTCTCGCTGGCGACCCCCACAAAATGATGAACGCAAAAAAAAGGGGGGGGGGTCGCTTATTACATTCTCGATGTTCCAGCAATAGAACTTCCCCGTGAAGCATAACGTTTTAATTTATTACTTCTACCAACTGTATTCGTGACGCATTTTTGCACACGGTATTTGTTATACCACTGACTGTACCAGAAAAATTACATCACTGTACGTCATAAGCAATGAGTTGCGTGAACAGCTACAGTATCAGCAAGAGATTGAAATTTATTACTTCGTTGCTACTCATTCTATTCGCAACACATTTCGTAGACAGTATCCACATGCAGCGCTGAATGTACCTAGAATATATATAACTTGTGTGTATTGCTAGCAGATATCCAGTATACAGAAGGTTATTATAGCTAATATTACCGACGTTCTCATGTTTTGAAAGTTCAGTAATGGATAGTTCTTCAGTGAAGTTTCTCATTTCATATACATGTTGAGTCACTAACTATTGCCATCTAGAATAACTCCAGAAATATGATAGTAGCTGAAAAGTCCCATGGACGAATGTTGCATGGGACAATGGGGGCCTTAATATGTCGTTGGTTTTTTTTTGCTAGGTGGGGTCGCTCCAGACATATGAAGGTCAACTTTGCTTTTTAAATGGGATGCTATAGTTTGGTACTTATTTTCTGATAGCGGCTATCGTGACGAATACAATGATGTATAACAATGAAGTCTTTGAAGGTCAGCGAAGGTAAAAAAGGTGGCAGGAACGTTCATTTACGGAAGGTGTTCGAAGTGATGACCATTGCTATCAGTGCAGTGCTGCAATCTTCTTATCGTGGATTGAGTGGTATTCCCAAGTGAAATATCCACGGACTTCACAAATAATTTAATAATTCTAATTCTAAACAATGTCGTGTTGCCGAGTGGGAATACTACAGAACTAACAGTTTAATAAGTCGTTGTAGCAAAATACTGACATGAAGTACTTGCAGAAGAATGGAAAGGCTAATAGATGTAGTTTGGGTTCCCGAGAACATGCGAAGCAATACTGGCCCTACGACTTATTTTAGAAACTTTGCTGAGCAAACGCAAACCTACGTTTTTAGCATTTACAGATACAGAAGACCTTTTTACAATATTGACAGGAATACATATTTGGAAATTGGAAGGTAGCAGGGATGAAATGCAGGAAGCGTAAAATTATTTACAACTCGTACAGAAACCACACTGCAGTTATGGATCTACGAACAGAAAAGGGAGGCAGTGGTTGAGAAGGGAATAAGAAAGGACTGTAGCCTATCCCCGATGTTATTTAGCCTGTTCAGACAGCAGGCAGTAAGGGGCGCCAAATAGAAATATGGAAAGGAAGTTGTAATTCAGAGAGAAGAAATAATAGCTGTAAAGATTGCCAACGACATTGTAATTCTGTCGTAGATATCGGACAATTCTGTAGAGGAATAGAACGGAACGGATATCGTCTTCGAGACGTGTAAGATAAATATCAGCAACAATAAAACAAGGGTAATGGGGCGTAGTTGAAATAAATCATGTAATACTGAGGTAATTATATTAGGGAATGTTACAATAAAAGATGACTTATGCTATTTAAGTAGCAAAAGAACTGACAATGAAGGAAGTAGGGAGGATACAAAACGCAGACTGGCCATACGAAGGAAAGCATTTCTGAATTTGTTAACATCTAATATAAATTAGAGCGTCAGTATTTCTCTTCTGAAGGCATGTGTCTGGTGTGTAGCCTCGCACGAAGATGGAATGTGGACGAATAAAAAGCTCAGACAAGAGAATAGAAGGTTTTTAATGTGATGCTTAAGAAGAATGATGCAGATTATATGCATAACTAACGAAGATGAATTCGGTCGGATTGCGGAGAAAAGAAATTTATGGCACAACTTGACTAAAAGAAGAGATAGAATGGTAGGACGCATTCTGAGGCATCAAGGGATCAGGTTGGTGTAATGGAGGGAAGTTTGATTTGTACAAATTTTAGTTGTCCAGAGCTTAACTGCAGTAAGAAGGTTCATGTGAACGTCTACTGCTGTAGTTATGCAGAGATCGAGATGCGTTCACAGGATATTAATGTGCAGAACAGCACCAAGCCAGTCTTCACACAAGACTACAACACCAGCCTGGCACACGCAAAACAAAAGCGTACGAAAACAAGAAAACTGAACATTTCGACGCAGTATGTGTCGAATTTTCTTAAATGAGTGAGAAGTGATTCTGTTAAACTCACTAGAAGAAATGCAAGAATTGTTAGGACAGGCAAAATAACCATAAATAATATTTTATTTTAGCAAAATTTTACGTGTAAGCTGTTCCAAATTTTTAAATAAGAATGCAAAAACAATGTTGCACATTAGTCTACAACTATTTAATGACGTTGCCTTTGACCTACAAGTAAAAACACGTCTGAAAATTGAATAGTAATATGTTGCATCTAATTTATAAATGGGTTTTGTGTTGAATATTATGTAAGTGGATTTACTCATTTTTTTAGTGATGTGTAGCAAAAAAATTTTAGAAATTCTTGCAGCTGTAATTTTTTTAGATGGTGATTTTTACTTTGTTACGTTTTTTTTTTAAGTTTATGTTAATATCTTTCTTTTATACTTGGGTTTGAGGGACTTTGTCTCCTTTCTGTTATGAAAAGTTAATATAATTGGTCTGATAAGGCTCTTAACTTCTTTCTATGAGTTTTTTGTTTGTTTGTAGGATTAAAGCCTTTATTTATTTCTTATAGTTAGAATTTTTATGACGTTAATAGAAGAGAGGAACAAAATTTTATCTTTTCAAACCATATAATTTTTCAAAAAAATACTGTATTATAACTTGCAGTTACATTCGTTAAATAAAGTGAAATTAATTCTTAAAGAGCCTCAGCAAGGAAATGTAATGAACCAGCAAAGAATAAATTTACTTTGATTGCCGAACAGAAATCATTACAGTGAATCACCTCAGCTAATACTCCACGAAAAATATAAAAAGAACAAGACAAAGTAAATAATTATGTAGGATAAATAAGGAAAAAACAAATTATTAAATTCAGAACCCGTAAAATAGTGAATGAAGTAATTCGTCAAAACTAAAATATGTTACTCGCTCACTATAGTCGACATATTTGTCACACGAGATTCTGCAACCGTGTAAGAAGGGTATCGTCAGGGGTGTCCCAGGAAAGTGTGATACATAAATTATCTGACGGACAAGGTGAGCTGCAGTCTGTGGTTTTTGCTGATGGCAAAAGTACAATGTTTTTAGAGTGCTGCTTGACTGTCACGAAGATTACATATCTGGGCGTAACTTTACATAGCGGTGTGAAACAAGCGAAGGCGACTAGTCGACTTCATTCTATTGGGAGAATTATAGTAAACTGTAGTTCGTCGATAAGGGAGACCGCTTATATAACGCTAATGCTGGGACCCATTGTTGAGTATTGCTCGAGTGTTTGGGACCCCTACTAGGTAGGATTAAATGAGACATTGAAACAATTGAGAGAGAGAGAGAGAGTCTGCTAGCTTTGTTACCGGTAGGTTGGATCAACAGGCGAGTGATACGGGGATGTTCCGTGAAGTCAAATGGCAATCCCTAGAAGAAAGATGACATTCTTTCCGCGAAACACTGCTGCGCAAATTTAGACAACCGGCATTTGAAGGTGAGTGCGGAACCATTCTACTGTCGCCAACGTAAGGACCACAAAGATAAATTAGGAGTCGTAGGGAGGAAATGAAATAACTAGTACTGGTACAGGGTACCCTCCGCCATGCACCATGCTATGGCTTGGTGAGTATGGACGCAAATGCATCCACATGGAATTACACATAAGAAACCAGTATTTTATTGTGTATTTTCTAGTATGATAAAAGAAAACAAATACGTGAAATATATTTCAATTTTTTCAATTTTAATCTGATAATTATGTATATATTGTGTTTCATACTAGAATGTCGTGTTCCCAGTTTGGCACAGCTTTGCCACAGGAAAGCGGTCGAAGAAGTTCGTCTTCTGGTCGGCTCCTGATCGTTGTCAGGAGGAGGCTAGTTTTTGATTACGCAATGGCTTCTATTATTTGGAAAAGAACAACCGGATTTCTTTACACAATCAGTATAAATTTTATAATTACCTAAGGGACCTTTAACAATGAACAATAAAACATTTGCATTTGCAATTGAAATCATTAATAAATGGGGCAGCTATGAGTTATATAGAAGACAAGGAGCGGCCTTCTGTCTACGACCAGGATGCCGCAGTATTCTCTTCTGTAGTAAAGGCTGTTTGACATTTATAAAATAATATGACATGGAGGTAAAAAAAAATAAAGGAAAAGAATAGCTAGAATAAGAAATGTGATAAATGCTAAATATATTCAAATAATTCTCACAAGCAATTAGGGCTTATTTATAAACAGTATAACTTACATAATCAGATTTCTGCCTGTCATGTGCTAACTCCTTGGTTCACGTTTTTGTCACAAATTACAGTCATTACTTTTCTCCTTCATGCGAGACAATTCTTGCACCGTTCAACACCTTCATAACAATAACTTGCCGGTTTACAGTATCGAACATAAATTATTTAAATTTTATTAATTAATTACTGTTGTCTGCACGCTGGCAAGACCGCTCACTTTTATGTCATAAAGGAGACCTTCTTTACGCTTTCACATTACAAGAAGAAGTACGATAAAATCTGAAGATCTACATACGTTTTTACTATCATCTTTTTTTTAGATCGAAGCGGAACGCTCAGTTCAGCTTCTGTTAAAATGTTTCTTTGACTGCGCAATCGATGTATTAGCGTCCGAGCTAGATGCGCATCTTTACAGTTACGTAAATTATATAAAACAAATGTCTTTCAAAGAATAGGCCTCATCTCATAAGTTGATCATTTAATACACAGCTAGGTGAATGCCTTTCCAAAGATACTCACATATTTCACACGACGGAAAGCCCAATAATATTACAGTTTCCAAATGTATACGACGGTTGTCTACGCAAGTACGCAGATGTGAAGAAGATTAAGAACTGATCGAAATTAGCCGTATTATAAAAATAAATTTGCAGCTACGACTGTAAAGTAGAGGGCATATTTTAGGCTAGTCCCCGTTTAGCTCACTCTTTGGGAGACTTGTCCGTAGTTCTGGTAGCATAATGTGCCATTTTCCCTTTACTGCCATTTGAAGGTCAAGAGAAGACTTGTCTACTGACATCGTGTGGACAATGCGTCTACTAAGAGCTGCCCAAGCTTGCCCTACGGGAGTGACATTTTTAGACGCACCTTTTATTTGTGGGAGTGTGCCAGTGTCTCAGGTCCAAGTCGAGTCACAGTAGTGTGACGACAGCCGTCACGGGCGCGCTGAATCACTGTGCGCGCTCTCTGCCAAAGGCCCTGGGCCGTATAGGCAGTTTCCTGTGCGGCCTGGGAGTTTCCCAGCCAAGGACGGCAGCTTTTCAGCGACACGGCGCTCTGCCGTGTTAAGCTGTGAGGCGTCAGGGGCACGCGCCGTGTTCCGGGGATCAACGCAGCGTACCGACTTCGGGTGCTCTGCAATGTACCAGCCCGAACAACTGAGCGATCGTCAGGGCTACAAAAGCACTTGTTCAAAATGTAGTCTGCCACTTTAGTCCCACATTCACGCACGCGGATGGCAAGTGTAACGCTATTATGACGGTTTAAAGCATATTCTTAAATTTAACCGCTGTTTAAAGGTACGAGGGCTGTTCAATAAGGAACCATCATAATTTTTTTTTGACAACGTTCCTTTACTCATCTTCATCATTTTGAGGATCCTTCGCAAAGGAGTCTCCCATGAATGCGATGCACTTGTCTCGGCGTTTCTGCAAGTCTTCAAATACGTGCTGGAAACCATTTTTTGAGAGGTCCTTCAAAATCGCCTCCGCAGCGTTCACCATTGCTTCTGATGATTGATAACTCCTCCCACGAAGTCATATGGGGCTAAATCCGGACTATAGGGGGGGTGAGGGATGCACGTTGATTTTCGCAGGATATTCAGCAAAAACATTGGCAATATGCGGCCACGCATTGTCGTGGTGCAGCATCCAGTCTGATTCACGGAAATGTGGACTTTTGCGCCTGACATGTACTTGCAATGTTTTCAGGACTTCCCTGCAGCACTGTCCAGTTACTTACGGGTGTGCAGGTACAACATGCTGATAAACCATTCCATGAATATAAAAGAATGAGATGACCGTAGCTTTCCTAGCAGAAGCAACCACTTTTGCTTTCTTGGGGGTCGGTGATGGAGATTTCCACACTGAGCTTTGCTATTTGCTCTTAGGATCAAAATGATGTAGCCAAGTTTCCTCAGCAGTGATCACATTTGAAAGAAACTCCGGAAATTCCCCTAACATCAACTTTAACTGCATGCAGACCTGCACGCGAATGTCCTTTTGTTCGGGAATCAACAGTCTTGGAACCCATCGCGCACAATCACGTGTGATGTGTAATTTTTCTGTCACCAACGTATGGGTGGCACGCAATGAAATGTTCTCTATTTAAGAAAGTGATCTTAAAGCAATTCGCCGATTCTTTCTCACAATGACAGCAGCAGTATTGATGTTTTCTTCCGTAAGAGCTGTAACTGGAGCACCTGGTCCACCTTCCTTTAAAATTGGTTGTCTCCACAGGGTGTATACGGGGACAAGGAAAAAAAATCCAGGATTATTCCCGGATACCCCGTTTAAAAAATATGCTTTTTCCGGGCGAAAATACACTTTTTCTGTGCTAAGTGACAGTAGGTTTTCCGTAGATTTCCCCTCGGAACTGTAAAACTTATCGATCCTTTGAATGGTTAACGTTTTATATAATCGCGTAGAACTTCACGGGAAAAAAAGAAAAGACGGAGTTGGGAAGTTTTGGAGAGACTTTTAATAAAAAAAAAAAAAAAAAGGAGAGAAGTTTTGGAAAGACTTCTGATTTGCAGCAACATATACGCTGCATATTTTCGTATTACGAAGGTATAAATTCGAATTGCACCAAACACAGCGCGTTAGTTTCCGGAGCGTTGCAACAGAGGTTGCGATGTCCTTTTGTAAGCGAGTCATATCTCAAGCCACGAGATCTCACCAGACGATGACAGCAGCTATTCAGAGCATAGGACACGTGTTATAGTCAGCCAATAGCAAGATTACTGGTTACATAGCGCGAACACGCAAGGGGAAAAGTTAACTGTTTACATTAATGTACACAGTACCGTATATCTAAAAGAAAAGCTAAGCTTTCACATATAATATTGGTCTCTAAGATTAACACGCTACAACAGAAGCTAAGCTTTCACATGTAATATTGATCTTTTTTTGCGTGTGTTATACTTTAAAATTATGACATAAATGTCTCGGCTCGAAATTCTTGTAAGTGGCTGGTCCTCAAACTGTTCAGTTTCGAACGCTCTGCGATTTAGATATCCATCCCACATTCTCACACGTAACATAATTCATCTCGCGTAAAAAGAAATTACTTTGAAAATAACGCTTTTCTAACCACCGTTCGCAATACTATCCACAGACTGTTAGAAATAGGATCCATTTACCAGTTGCCAGAGAGCGCCAGAAAACGCATTACTGTGCGTGTGCAACTGCAGTGGTGTAGGAAGCCCGCATGTTCGTGTGTCTAAAGCACAAAGAGAGCTTACATTAAACCATAAAAGAAACAGGGCATCAGAGGATACTCCAAAGAGCATCGAAATTTCGTAAACCATACTAAAATGCATAATTCAGCTTGAAGTGCAAATTGGCTTTTTCCAGATTCACAATGAAGTAGGTCCATCTGATATTAAGCATTTCAGTGTGGTTTTTGTGATGTAAATTTTCTTGGAGTACCAGTACTCTACGATCTCATCTTTGGTTCTTTATTATGGCATAATGCAAGATGATAACGTGCACTTGAAATTGCACTTGAAATTCAGCGAACACTTGGAACTAGCCAATACTGCAGAATGAAACACTTAGTTTCAAATAAAATGATTGCCTCAGCAGGAAGATTAATAAAGCCAAATTTCTTTAGCAAACTTGCAAAAATAACTTCATTGTTCTGCAAGGCGATTAATGCTTGACTGCTACTAACTTGGAAATAAAATAAAATCAGAAAACTGATATTAATACCATATTTTTGCCCTCCGTAATTATGTGAATGTCTTTTAATTCACTTGATAGCTCCCGGCCACAGAAATCCGTTTTGTTTTCATTTGACGTGGGAGCTGTACACGAAGAGAAGCAGCGAAATCACTTAACGTAAACACGGGTCACGTGGAGGTTAAGCCCCTCCCCACTACAACTCAGACAACTCTGTGCAAGCGTGAATCTGACAGCTAGGGTGCACAAGAAAAGTTTTTCTCGTTTGCATCTGGCTGCTTGGTGCTACTACCGATACAGCAAACAGCCAAACTTCAAGTAGCGGGAGAAGGTACTGCTTAATACGCGAGTCAAATGCGCATGCGCAACAGACCGCTGGCAGCTGGTCAAACGAACCTAATGTGAACAGTTGTCACGTCATGTTCATAGCAAGCAGTTTATTGTTACGAAGAATTACAAAAAAATGGTTCAAATGGCTCTGAGCACTATGGGACTTAACATCTATGGTCATCAGTCCCCTAGAACTTAGAACTACTTAAACCTAACTAACCTAAGGACAGCACACAACACCCAGCCATCACGAGGCAGAGAAAATCCCTGACCCCACCGGGAATCGAACCCGGGAACCCGGGCGTGGCAAGCGAGACCGCTACCGCACGACCACGAGATGCGGGAACGAAGAATTACAGTCTGCGCCCTACGGCCTTTGACATATTTTTGCCATTTGCAGACGCTTGTGCGTGCACGGTGTTTTGTTGTCGTAAATTGCACATTTCCTTTGCCACTAAAGTTTTATTTTTTTCCCTCTCGTTTATATTTTATTGCTGCAGTAACATTCTCCAGTAGCAGTACACAATAACATTCTTTGCTAGAGAATCAATTCTGCAGTCAAAATTACAAAAATTTAACTGAAAGATAAAACAATGAAAAATTCCCGGAATTCCGAAAAATTCCCGGGTTTTTCCCGGTTTTCCCCCGGATGAAAAAATTACCGGGTTTTTCCCGGATTTCCCGGTTGTCCCGGGTCGTATACACCCTGCTCCACTATTTAAACATTTTAAACCACCTTCGAGTTGTGCTGTAGGGAAGAACAGACTGTCCATAGACCTCCTGTAACAATGTATATGCCTCACCTGAAGATTTGTTCAGACGAAACCAGAATTTCGAAGCCGCATATTGTTCCTCACGTGTTACCTCCTTTGCAGCGGTAGGCGATACTGAACATGCCTGACATTGCCTGCCTCTCCCAGGCGGGAACCAGGAGTCCAAAAAATGAAACTACTACGGGCGTATTTGTTGCATATAAAGGTAACAGAATATCATAAGATTAAATTCTAGCGCGAGAAATTATGACCATAAAAAATTATGATCATTCTTTATTGACCAGCCCTCGTATTTTTCCCTGCATAAGGGATGCCAAGTGTAACACTATCACAACGGACAGAGGAGAGAATGTTCGAAATATCGTCTGCCACAACACGTACACGGGGACGCACACTGATGCCGCGTGTGATTTACGGACGAAATTCCAGTGAGTCCGTCCCCCAATTCTCGTAACTGAATTGTAGCCAGTTTACTTACTCCGCGTTTTGTAGGCGTTGCCCCAATTGGTTTGTTCTCCGTCGGTCGCGAGCCTTAAAGCTTGTACAATAAACAGTGCATTGTAGCAGGCAGGTTTAAATGCTTAAGCATGAGGAGAATAGTTAGGATGCCAATTAACTTTGTTTCATTTGTTCTATCACAAAATTAGTTCAAAATGGTTCAAATGGCTCTGAGCACTATGGGACTTAACTGCTGCAGTGATCAGTCCCCTAGACCTTAGAACTACTTAAACCTAACTAACCTAAGGACATCACACACATCCATGCCCGAGGCAGGATTCGAACCAGCGACCGTAGCGGTCGCGCGGTTCCAGACTGTAGCGCCTAGAACCGCTCGGCACTCCAGCCGGCACAAAATTAGTAAAACAATTTTTGGAGATAATCAATCGTTCAAATCCATAATAAGATTCTCGGTCGTCAATCATCAGTTCCCAAGCACAGCAAAAGTTGCGAAATATTTCTCACGATCTTAGAATCCACATGATATCGCAAGAATATGTTTTCCGAGGTAACTTTAACAACTAATTCCGTCTTTACGAGGAATTGCACTTCACGCACTAGTTCGCGTGTTACCACCTCGAAAACCGCTTGTACCCTGCTTTGGATTAACACAGCATCGCACAAGTACGTCATCCGATGCAATTTTTCAATGAACTGTTCCGTTTGTTCAAATGGTTCAAATGGCTCTGAGCACTATGGGACTTAACTTCTGAGGTCATCAGTCCCCTAGAACTTAGAACTACTTAAACCTAACTAACCTAAGGACATCACACATATCCATGCCCGAGGCAGGATTCGAACCTGCGACCGTAGCGGTCGCGCGGTTCCGGACTGTAGCGCCTAGAACCGCATGGCCACACCGGCCGGCTCCGTTTGTTCCTGAGATGTGATTTTATACGCAGATTCACGTATTACCTCCTCGGAAACGGATCTTAATGTAGTAGTGAGCTGTCTCAACAGATTGGCGCCTGTCCTCTCAGAGCTCGCTTGTGATTGGTCCATCCTTTCCATCTTAGTATTGCCAGTAACTAAAATTTGTAATTATCATTTCCTGTTGAATTGAGTGATATAGAAATTATTATTAACAACTTCCCAGTGCAAGTAACGTGATCAACACGTTTGGAGCTGTATATTAATATTCAAACAGTAAATATGACCGACGAAAGGTTCGCTTTATGGTGTCCAGCGTGGAAGGTGAATCCTGACTGTCTCTCTCTCTCTTAAAAAAATGTTCAAACGTGTGTGAAATACACTCCTGGAAATGGAAAAAAGAACACATTGACACCGGTGTGTCAGACCCACCATACTTGCTCCGGACACTGCGAGAGGGCTGTACAAGCAATGATCACACGCACGGCACAGCGGACACACCAGGAACCGCGGTGTTGGCCGTCGAATGGCGCTAGCTGCGCAGCATTTGTGCACCGCCGCCGTCAGTGTCAGCCAGTTTGCCGTGGCATACGGAGCTCCATCGCAGTCTTTAACACTGGTAGCATGCCGCGACAGCGTGGACGTGAACCGTATGTGCAGTTGACGGACTTTGAGCGAGGGCGTATAGTGGGCATGCGGGAGGCCGGGTGGACGTACCGCCGAATTGCTCAACACGTGGGGCGTGACGTCTCCACAGTACATCGATGTTGTCGCCAGTGGTCGGCGGAAGGTGCACGTGCCCGTCGACCTGGGACCGGACCGCAGCGACGCACGGATGCACGCCAAGACCGTAGGATCCTACGCAGTGCCGTAGGGGACCGCACCGCCACTTCCCAGCAAATTAGGGGCACTGTTGCTCCTGGGGTATCGGCGAGGACCATTCGCAACCGTCTCCATGAAGCTGGGCTACGGTCCCGCACACCGTCAGGCCGTCTTCCGCTCACGCCCCAACATCGTGCAGCCCGCCTCCAGTGGTGTCGCGACAGGCGTGAATGGAGGGACGAATGGAGACGTGTCGTCTTCAGCGATGAGAGTCGCTTCTGCCTTGGTGCCAATGATGGTCGTATGCGTGTTTGGCGCCGTGCAGGTGAGCGCCACAATCAGGACTGCATACGACCGAGGCACACAGGGCCAACACCCGGCATCATGGTGTGGGGAGCGATCTCCTACACTGGCCGTACACCACTGGTGATCGTCGAGGGGACACTGAATAGTGCACGGTACATCCAAACCGTCATCGAACCCATCGTTCTACCATTCCTAGACCGGCAAGGGAACTTGCTGTTCCAACAGGACAATGCACGTCCGCATGTATCCCGTGCCACCCAACGTGCTCTAGAAGGTGTAAGTCAACTACCCTGGCCAGCAAGATCTCCGGATCTGTCCCCCATTGAGCATGTTTGGGACTGGATGAAGCATCGTCTCACGCGGTCTGCACGTCCAGCACGAACGCTGGTCCAACTGAGGCGCCAGGTGGAAATGGCATGGCAAGCCGTTCCACAGGACTACATCCAGCATCTCTACGATCGTCTCCATGGGAGAATAGCAGCCTGCATTGCTGCGAAAGGTGGATATACACTGTACTAGTGCCGACATTGTGCATGCTCTGTTGCCTGTGTCTATGTGCCTGTGGTTCTGTCAGTGTGATCATGTGATGTATCTGACCCCAGGAATGTGCCAATAAAGTTTCCCCTTCCTGGGACAATGAATTCACGGCGTTCTTATTTCAATTTCCAGGAGTGTATTATGGGACTTAACTGCTAAGGTCATCAGTCCCTAAGCTTACACACTACTTAACCTAAACTATCCTAAGGACAAACACACACACCCATGCCCGAGGGAGGACTCCAACCTCCGCCGGGACCAGCCACACAGTCCATGACTGCAGCGCCCAAGACCGCTCGGCTATTCCCGAACATCTCTCTCTCTCTCTCTCTCTCTCTCTCTCTCTCTC